>NW_027362797.1:10862500-11462500 GCF_046119375.1 Phyllobates terribilis | reverse complement strand
GATGATGGTTGGACTCAGACTGTGACACACAGATGTGTGAATTCAGCCTTAATGTTATAAATTGTCAGTATAATTCGAGTGTACCAGCAGTCTGTCCGTGTCCCATTATTTCTCACAATATCAGACTGTGTAAGAACACATCTCATTGAGAAGGTGAAAGGTAAAAACCAGATGTCAGCCGGGACAGCCGGGCAGTCAGTGCGGTGGCTGGTACCTTCAGAATGCTATTAACCTGCAGATTAAACCCATTGTAACAAACCCTCTCCTGTCATATTTTCTTTCTCCTGTAGGAGGAGACTGTGACACTCTCTTGAAACACTGTGGGCGTTTACCTGTCCCCTTGGCTCGTATGTACATCGCAGAAACAGTTTTAGCTGTTGAATACCTGCATAGCTACGGTGTTATGCACAGAGACCTGAAGCCTTCAAAGTAAGTGACCCTTGATGTACAGTAAATACGAAAAAGTCAGAAATTGTCATAAAGTCTATGGGTTATTATTTGGGGCTTATACCATCCTTTTTTTCATAGTCTCCTGGTAACATCAACCGGTCATATTAAAGTCACCGATTTTGGGCTGTCCAAACTCTGCCTCATGAGACCAACATCAAACATCTACAAGGCTCCAACTGAGGACATCACCAGAGAGTTCTGTGATAATGAGGTAGGCACCAACTTTTTCTTTACTGATCTCATATATTTCTCCTTCTCTGATATTTTCTCATTTAGAAAACATTTCCACTAATGCTATTTGTCACAATTATTTTCACTGATCATCATCTCATTCCTCTGTTGGTTTCCAGATTTGTGGCACCTATAGTTACACAGCTCCAGAAGTGCTTTTACAGGAAGGCTATGGAAGGCCAGCTGACTGGTGGTCAATTGGAATCATCCTACATAAATTTCTTGTAGGACGTGTCCCATTTCATGGGCGTAAGTAAAAATATCTGAATGATATGTGATGTCATTGTTATTTGATTAGGTTGGTTCTGTGGATTAGTTACTTGTGTTAATGCAAAAGATTTTAATTTTAATAAAGTAAATAAAGAGGTTTCATTTTCTGTAATATTTGCTTTTTATATAACAGATGACATAACTTGGAAATTTAATAATTCTGCTCCTCCACCCGATGCTCAAGATATCATCACTGAGCTGCTCAGAAAAGATCCAGCATATAGACTTGGGACAGGTAATGTATATAAAAGTATTAATAATAACTTATTACACCTCTGTGACAAGAAAAATGATTACATCCATGAGGATCAGCACTGAGGTGCTCTACTCTACCAACTTGCGCATTCTCCATTCTTCATGCTATGACTTTCACTATATTCCCTTCACTTTGGCTCTGTTACATCTTCAGTTCAGCTTAACATAAAATGTACAGATATGGAACCATCTCCCTGACAATGTCTGTATATCTTTCTATTGTCTTTTATTTTCTAGGAGGAGCAAATGAGATCAAGATTCATCCATTTCTAGAAAACTTGGACTTTAACAATCTTCTAAGTAAGAAGCCACAGTTCATTCCTCATATTAAGTCAGATGAGGACACCCGCTACTTTGACAGTAAGGAGAATGAGACATTATCTTCAGAAAGCTGCTGTTTGTCTTGTCTTTCATTTTATTTGACAATCAGTCTCCATAATTATTATAACATGGTGACTGTCCGTAACTAGTAATCTCTAATAACACTTGTACTTTGCAGCTCGACGTAGCAGATACCAACATAGTGATTCAGATGAGGAGGACTCAAGTGAGGACAATGACTGGCCAGAAATCCAAAAGTTTCTATCATCTTCTCATAGGCTTTCTAAAGTAAGTATGTGACCCAAAAGATCAATAAAACCTATAACTAAGATAAAGTTTAGAACTATACATATATTTTATTTTTCTCCATGCTTTAGCTCTGTTCCATCAATACCAAAATGATGAACAATGAAGAACCCAAGTCACCTCCAGGGTATTCCCCAGAAAACGCAAAACACTCAGACATGTGAGTAAATTACTATTATGGGGTTCAAGTCTGATGTATGTTCAGAACACCAAATGCAAGACAAATGTAACTCAATACTAAATCCAGGATCCATGACCCCTTGATTGCTCATCACCGTGGTTCTGGCTTGTGAGAATGCTGGTGATAAAAGGTGATCATTGAGACCAGCCATTCATTTCCAGATCATTACAGGCTAACATTAGTAGTGATTCTCCATTCTTGCTGGGAGTCCTGTGCATTGCATCCCCTCCATGTTATCCAAACGTCCTAACAGGCCTTGCACACAGATGTTCTTCCCTTTTGTATTGTTTTCACTTGTAATTTATATTTTTCTCTTCTACCAAACAGGAAGAAAGAATCTTCCTCTCCTGAATCTGATGGTGACAAGCAGCGTTTCACTGCCAAAGACAGCCAGTCATTCCCATTGTCAGGTATGTACAGATCTATTGGCCATCCTATTGCAGCCTCAGATCAAAAAGTGTAATGTGAACGTGCACATAAAGGCTCAGAAAATTACTACCTATAAAACAAAGTACAGTCCAGCACTTCATTGTGTAAAAAACTCACTCTTTTATATAATGCATTAAGTTATAAGGAGCCATTCAGTCTTCTGCCAAACTGATATTGAATACTGTACCCATGGCTCCATATGAGCCTATACTGATCCTCCTTATGTCCTTAATGTTACACTGATTATAAGGCAACACTGTGGCATCCTGCAAGTAATGTGATGGTAATAAGGCGTCTGTTATTTTTGCACCATAATAGAAAGAATATGTCATATCGTATACATAACATAATCTAAGGGTCTGAGAAATAGATTGCCTTGTGATCTGATTAATATAAAAACTGACAACACATATCAGGTTTTATATTAATCAGTTCACAAGGAAATCTATTTCTCAGACCCTCAGGTTATGTTATGTATATATGACATATTCTCTCTATTATGGTGCAATAATAAATTAAGAGGACTACAGGGTACAAGAATAAGATACCTCTATAAAGATACAAAGCTAATCTTTTAGGTGTTTATAATCTACATCTTTTTCTTGATTCTTGATTAGAACTTCCAGTTCAGGGGAGAAGAAAATCTGCATTGAGAAAACAACAAGAAGCAGAAAAAGTAGAAGAGGGGAGAAGTAGAAGAGGTAAGTGTGACCACAAGCTCCATGTTGTGTGATGTCAGTCAGTGAGAAGAAGTCATGTGGAGCAGATGTTCTCTGTCAGTGGTGGGATTGTCACATGTACAATGACTGACAATGACCCCGCACCTCTGTAAGGATAAGACTCCTCTACCGTCCTGCCACAGTGACACTACCGTAGTATCCTCTAATATGGAGTGCCATTACTTACATTAGTTATGTCTCCTCTCATAGGTTCTATCTTCCGTCGGCTGATATCATCCTGCCGGCGAGGATTATCCAGGGCTGCTCACTCAATCAGAGAAAGCTGTATATTTGCAGCCTGTCAGCGGGGCAGCATAAACATCTCGAGAGCAGAAAGACCCCACGTCTAGCACCCTGAAGAGGGTGCAGCATGTCCACCATCAAAGCTGCATCTCTATGGAAGGATTTGTACCATCAGCCTGTGGCCTTCTGACCAGCAAGGAACATCTGCAGAAGAAGAAGGCCCCTCCAAAAACATCCTTTCATCCTTCCATGATATTCTTAATTAAAAAAAAATCAAATTGAATTATGTTCAATTGCATTTATTGGAATATTACTGACATTCATGGCATATCAGTACTATACGTTATATATGTCTAGTGTGAGGGGTTACAAACAGGAGAATATCCATTTCATGTCTTAGATTTACCCTATAAACCTTGGCCAAAAGTGGAGGAGAGGACGAGTGATCCTGTTACATCTATGAATGACAGTCAATCCAAGGAAAAACATGTTCTGATCCTTAGATTTTCCAGACACTTGAACCCTTATACCTAAATGTGGCTTTACTTAAGTGTTATCCATATCCACCTAATAAGACATACTGTACTCCAGTGATATGAATTCACTTCTGGGAAAAACCCTTTAAACTAGGGCTGTGGGGTCAGTAAGCCAAACTTCCATCGATAATAATTACTAATAACAATTAAGAGTAAATATTCAGGAATTTATACATGAAATAATTTATATTATACAATATTAACAATCTAGACGTTTTTTACATTTTTCTTCATGCAGCTGGAATCGGTACCTTCTTCTGATACTTACTCCACAGTCCAGCTTTTTATTCTTTCCTGCTCCCCAACATTAAAAGTACAGCATTTACGATGAGTTGTACTTTTTTGTGGGTGACGTATTTCAGTACATATACAGAATTGTCTAAATTATAATTGTTTTTTTGGGTCAAAAAGTGCAGAAAATAAGAAAGAATTTTGCTACCGCATGAGGAATGACGTAAAAAATAAATGAAACCAATTCTTCACCTGCTGCTGGGTTGTTCATTCTGCCTCCCAAAGATCGCAGTGACCCCCTGCTCACACCAGCACATGTCCAGACCCATTTGAAGTTTACCAATGATCATCTAGATGGTCCAGAGGAGGCTTGGGAGAAGGTTATGTGGTCAGATGAGACCAAAATAGAACTTTTTGGCATCAACTCCACTCGGCGTGTTTGGAGGAAGAAGGATGATTACAACCCCAAGAACATCGTCCCAACCGTGAAGCATGGTGGGGGAAACTACATACTTTTGAGGTGCTTTTCTGCAAAGGGGACAGGACGACTGCACTGTATTGAAGGGAGGATGGAGGGGGTCATGTCTCACAAGATTTTGGCTAACAACTATAATGATAGTGACAGTGCTCAAATGACATGGGGACAGCATGGGAATCGCCCCAGGAAGCATTTCTGACCCCCAGGTCACTGCTGTCAACAACGTGGTCAGAGGTATTAAGCCACTTTTACAGGCTCATAATAAAACGTTCAAAAACGAAAGTGAAACTTTTTTCCTGTGAAATATGTTAAGGAATTTATTTTCCAGGGTAAAGATTTGTGTATAAGGTAAAATAAATAACCAAAAACAAAAATACTCCTCCACACCTTGAGCTATGTTCACAAGTAGCATTTTTTATGCGTTTTTGCACTTTTGTATTGCTTTCAACTGTGACAAATGCATTCACCGGGAAATGTCATTTTAACATTTTACAACCTTATCTGGCCATGTGCTGTGTGACACATGCATACAGTGCTGAAAAGACATGGGGACAGCATGGGGAAGACCCCTGGAAGCATCTCTGACTCCCAGGTCACTGCCTAAAAGTGTGCCCATCAGAAGTGATCCTTGCCGCATCAGAAGATGCAGACTTGCAACTATCCCCATGCAAGTCCTTGTCCCAGGGCAATGTTCAATTGTACCTCCCCCATTCCTTGCAATGCAAGCGCAAATATGCAGCCAACCACCCACCCACCCGTAGGCTGCAATACCATACTGCTAGCTTGCACTTGAAATGGGGCCTTTTAGTTTTGAGGAGGCCGAAGCTGGCCACTACCTCATGGCTGCTTCGGCAGCGAGGTATCCATACTCAGTCCCCAGCCGCCCGGCGGCCGGGTGTCCACACTCAGTCCCCAGCCGCCAGGGGGCGGCCGGGTGTCCACACTCGGTCCCCAGTGGCCTGGGGGTGGCCGGGTGTCCATAAACAGTCCACAGCCGCCCCGATTTCTCCGCCGAACATCCCCACAGACTTTTCTTAGCCCGGCCTACTTTAGGGCAGCATTGGATGAGCCCACCAGAGAACCAGACTCCTCCGGTGGGCCCTGGCTTCTCCATCAGGGAAGTTGAGAGTGCCAAGGTGAGGAGCATGATGATGATGATAGAAGTTAGCATCTGCTTTGTTTTGTTGTAATGCAAGTGTAGCACCCTGAGGATTCGGCTGCTACAGGGGTATTGCACCTCAACCCAGAGGTGTGATATTCCACTCCCGGGTAAGGATGGAGTGTGGAACTGAGCTAGTAGGCTGCATGTGCTACACACATCCCATTTCCGAGGAACAGACCGATGGTACTCCCACTAGAGAAATGTGCAGGTACGACAGTGTCTGTTCCTGGCTGGAGTGGGAGGGGGGTGGAACATCCCAGTAGTGTAGGGGCAGATAGGGGGAGCAGCCTGGGTAAAGTTAGGAGCTCATTGGGTGCTGGTCACCTGAGCTCACACATAGAGGGAGTATTTAAGGTGGGCACCATCTTAGATCAGAGTCAGTCAGCCACAGTCAGTCAGTCAGACAGTCTGTCTGAGAACCTGAGAAGCAGAGCAGAGGAGAAGAGAGAGAGACCCAGAGGCGCAGAGGGGACCCCAAGAGCCCATAAGAGAGCTAATAGGGTGAAGGGTCGGCAACAGGGTACCGGATCCCAAGCTGGCAGAGGCTACAGCACACCTTAGCCAGGAACCGGAGGTCATGGGCAGGATCTGCCACGATCACCCACTAAATCCACCCGGAAGGCAGACCAAGAATAGGGTCAGGGAGCCCAGAGGAGGCTTGACCAACAAGAGGCCCGAGGGAGCCGGACTTAGGTGGATCCCTGGTGGGAACGGCCAGAATAAGGGAGAGACAGAAAGGAGCTCAGGACCACACTCCGGAGTTGCCTGGGAGTTGACCGAGTCCAGGACCTGGTGGACGCAGCACGGCTTGGGTGGTCACTGCTGTACACAGTGACCCGAGCAACACCAGTAAGTAAAACCCTGGAACTGCATTTTATGCCTCTGAGTCTCCTTGCTGCACCTTCACAACCACCATCCTCCACGGCTGACCCCCTGAGGCTATACCCCTCCCGTTGGGGGTTATACTACCTAAGCTGCACTCACATCATCAGCCTCAGTGGACCCTGCTGCAGCGGCGGCCGTATTGACCGCAAATCAACGGGTGGCGTAGTCGACATAAAAGAACATCTAGTAACATCTATAAGGACTGCCACACACTGAGTTTGACACCCTGGGCACGGACCGGGTCACAGCCACTCGGAGACTACAACCCCCATCTGATCCGGCTCCGGGTATCCCTAACAGCACTGGCCCAGGGGGCGCGTCAACTTTGGCGTAGTCGGCAGGATAACGTGCCCGCAACAACCGGGTACTGCGTGCCTGAAGAAAAGTTCACCGTTACCTCAAAAAGAAGTCTCCTGCCGGTTCCGGAGGGTCCCCGCCAACGGACCCCATCACAGGTCGTTTCCCGCCGGTTGTCCGCCATTTGCAGCTTTTTCCCGCCATCCATGGAGTTTCCCGCCACTGGGAGACGATTCCCGCCATTTCCGAAGATTTCCCGCCTTGGGGGAGCGGACGCCATTATGGGCGTGCCAGAGGGTGGCAAAAGGCCACCTCCCATCGTGGGCCAGGTCGAAGAATGGCGCCAAAAGCGGAAACCGCGCCCACCAACAGAGACTGTGATGCTGGAAGTGTCCATCAGCGTGAGAGAACTGCCCCTGGAACTGAAGTTGCCCCGGGACCACCCTCAATGTGGGCGGAGACAGAACAAGAGAACGAAGATGGGTGCAGCCTGGAGGAGTCTGGAGAGAGCGCACCCGGAGGCAAGACGTCTGGAAGAGAGTCCAGAGAGAGCCTACCCGGAGATGGAGGGAGAGTCAGGCAGCACCGACCCAGTGGTCAGGAGCCTGTTGCAGGTCGCCACTCCAGAAGGCCTGCTGGAGATCCTAGCACAGCTCCCCCGAGACCGGGAGCGTGCACAGACCGCGCTGGAGGGCCTCGCACGGAGGATGGCCCGGGTGCAGCGGGAGACGTTGGCGGAGTGGAGCCGAGAGATGGCCCAGCAGACCGAAACCCGTCAGCGGAGCACGCCACCTGAGACGAGGAGACAGACCGCCTCTGAGGATGGCGCAGGAGGAATGAAGGCAGGAGACGGCGCCGAGAAGGGAGCTGAACGGACGGAGGCAGGTAAAGGGGACGTCTCTACCCCGAGCCGGGAAACTGCGTGCCTGCCCCAGCTCCCCGTCGCAGAGCCCGAAATTCCCCCTGCCGTGCCCGTCGCTGCATCGTCGCCGCCGCCGACTAGGCCTCAACCGGAAACCGCGGCCGCGACCCCTGTGACGTCACACGCCTCGACCTCGAGCGTGGCCAAGCAGGAAATACCACCGGCCTGGTCGCAAGGCCTAGTACCTCCGGGCGCCGCAATACCAACAGCGCCCCCTACCTCCGCGGAGCCACCGGCCTGGCCGCAGGCCCGAGTAACCACGGGCGCCGCCGTTCTTACGGTGCCCTTTTCCTTTAGCGTGCCCCAAGCCTGGTCGCAAGGCCTGGTCAACCCGGGCGCCGCTACCACCACGGCGCCCATAGCACCTAAAGTACCGCACCTGGGTGAGGACTTGTTCGCCCAGCATACGTGCCCGGATGGGCAGCCCTTCATATGGCCACCGGAGTTTCACCATCCCCGACTCCGGAAAGAGAGACCCCTAGACGAGCCCCTGATTCCGGCTCCGAAGCCTGTAAAGAGGACCTCGCCCCCGCTGGAGGAGGCACAGTTCGAGTGGGACCCCACCGGAGAAGACCTCATGGGGTTCACCCAGGAGACTCGGGCGGCCGCAGCGGAGCGTGCAGAGTGCTGCCGGCAGCAGCTCGAGGTCTTCGAGAGGGAGCGGAGAGAGAGGCGGGTCCGGGAACAGCAAGCGCAGATAAGGAGCGCGGAGCAGAAGAGCCGGACCAGGAGGAATCCCCGTGCAGCTCATGGTCCCCCTTCCACCGGGACTGTGATAAAATTCAACATGCAGCACGGATGGGGCTTTATTAGAGACCATCAGACCCCCGGCGACGTCTTTGTAACCCGCAGAGACGTAGAAAGCCATCTGCCGGAGGGACACAGAGGTCGTGACCTGTATGTAGGGGACGAGGTCACCTTCACCCGGCACAAGTGTGCCAAAGGACCCTACGCCCTCCATGTGCATCGCCTGACGGAGGAGGAGCTGCGGTGTGAGGAGGAGCAAGAGGACCCGGACGGGTCTGAAACTGAAACCAACCAACAAGAAAGAGCAGGAGGACGCCGTCGTTGAAGTACGGTAGAGAGAGACTGTATAAAGTTGCCCGTCGGGGTACCAAGAACTGTTCTAGTTAAAATATAGTCCCCGTTGGGACCAGCCAAGAGTGAACTGTTAACCCCGTGTGTCCCTATTCCCTCTGACCGAGGACTGAGAGCGGTCAATCCTCCCTAATACCTGGCCGAGGACTGAGAGCGGCCATATCCCCTTGTATATAGTTGCGCTTCCTAAAGCGCCCCCTACCGGTTTTATAGGAAACTGTTTTCTTCCAAAAGAGACTGTCGCACTTTACCCGGTCACAAGTTGCACCGTGACCGGAGGAACCAGAAACAAGAATGTTTATATGAAAAGTTTATGCTGATAATATATGATGTTTTATATGTTTATGTTTTATGAAAAAAAAATTGTATGTTTTGGATGTTTTTGTTTATATCTTACAGCCCGAGGACGTGCTGTGATTTACCAGGGGGGAATGTAGCACCCTGAGGATTCGGCTGCTACAGGGGTATTGCACCTCAACCCAGAGGTGTGATATTCCACTCCCGGGTAAGGATGGAGTGTGGAACTGAGCTAGTAGGCTGCATGCACTACACACATCCCATTTCCGAGGAACAGACCGATGGTACTCCCACTAGAGAAATGTGCAGGTACGACAGTGTCTGTTCCTGGCTGGAGTGGGAGGGGGGTGGAACATCCCAGTAGTGTAGGGGCAGATAGGGGGAGCAGCCTGGGTAAAGTTAGGAGCTCATTGGGTGCTGGTCACCTGAGCTCACACATAGAGGGAGTATTTAAGGTGGGCACCATCTTAGATCAGAGTCAGTCAGCCACAGTCAGTCAGTCAGACAGTCTGTCTGAGAACCTGAGAAGCAGAGCAGAGGAGAAGAGAGAGAGACCCAGAGGCGCAGAGGGGACCCCAAGAGCCCATAAGAGAGCTAATAGGGTGAAGGGTCGGCAACAGGGTACCGGATCCCAAGCTGGCAGAGGCTACAGCACACCTTAGCCAGGAACCGGAGGTCGTGGGCAGGATCTGCCACGATCACCCACTAAATCCACGCGGAAGGCAGACCAAGAATAGGGTCAGGGAGCCCAGAGGAGGCTTGACCAACAAGAGGCCCGAGGGAGCCGGACTTAGGTGGATCCCTGGTGGGAACGGCCAGAAGAAGGGAGAGACAGAAAGGAGCTCAGGACCACACTCCGGAGTTGCCTGGGAGTTGACCGAGTCCAGGACCTGGTGGACGCAGCACGGCTTGGGTGGTCACTGCTGTACACAGTGACCCGAGCAACACCAGTAAGTAAAACCCTGGAACTGCATTTTATGCCTCTGAGTCTCCTTGCTGCACCTTCACAACCACCATCCTCCACGGCTGACCCCCTGAGGCTATACCCCTCCCGTAGGGGGTTATACTACCTAAGCTGCACTCACATCATCAGCTTCAGTGGACCCTGCTGCAGCGGCGGCCGTATTGACCGCAAATCAACGGGTGGCGTAGTCGACATAAAAGAACATCTAGTAACATCTATAAGGACTGCCACACACTGAGTTTGACACCCTGGGCACGGACCGGGTCACAGCCACTCGGAGACTACAACCCCCATCTGATCCGGCTCCGGGTATCCCTAACAGCACTGGCCCAGGGGGCGCGTCACAAGCGTAAGTGTGCAACCTGCCACCCACCCACCCCCAGGCTGCAATACCATACTGCTAGCTTGCTTGCACTTGAAATTGGGCCTTTTAGGCATGTGGAGGCAGATGCCAGCCACCATGTCATGGCTGCGTCGGTGGCCCTTTTATCCATACTCAGTCCCCAGCCGTCCGGCGGCCGGGTGTACACGCTCTGTCCCCAGCCGCCAGGGGGCGGCCGGGTGTCCACACTCGTTCCCCAGCCGCCCCGCGGCCGGGTGTCCACACACGGTCCCCAGCCGCATGGGGGTGGCTGGGTGTCCATAAACGGTCCCCAGCCGCCCCTATTTCTCCTGTTACCGACCCACACACTTTTCTTAGACTGGCCTGAAGTTAGCATCTGCTTTGTTTTCTTGGAATGCAAGCGCATGTATGTAGTAGCGGCTAGGCCTGAGGTGGTCAGCGTTTGGGCGCATATCTTACCTCCTCCGAGGATTGCTGGATGTTTTCCTGCTACTTTCCCAGTTCTATGACTCCCGTTAAAACAAAGCTTCATGTGATAAATGATGGATGAGGTGGTGGCAAAGGAGAAAGAGCAGGAGGAACAGGGACCATTCACATCAATATCAGGCCAGTCAAGCACACATGTCTTGTAGGATATGTTTCTGTAACAAAAGGAGAGGTTCTGCTACACAGTTATAGGGCATAAGGTGAGTGCAATGCCTACCAAACATTTCGAGGCACTCCAATGCCGCTTGGCAGTGACATGGTGGTCAGAGGGCCTTAACTAAACCGTTTTTTCCATTTATAGCAACTGGATCTCCTGTACACTGTTGGCCTAAGCAGTGAATGGAAGGCTTTCCAAAAATTATGAGGAACTGCAATGCCCCTTGAAACAGACGTGGATTACAGCGTACTAAAAACCTTCTACCCATTATTGGGGAGTGGGTCTCCGTTAGTTTTCGCCTTTGCATTGAAAAGCAAAAGCTGACTAAAATTAGGAGGAAATGCAATGCCCGTTGGAAGAGTCATGGAGGTTAGAAGTAATTAAAAACAACATTTCAATGCCCCTCGGAAGAGACGTGGAGGTAACAGTAGCTTAACAAGACGGTTTTAATGCCCCTTGAAAAAGTGGTGGAGGTCACAGTAGCTTAACAAGACGGTTTTAATGCCCCTTGGAAGAGACATGGAGGTTGCAGTAGCTTAACAAGACGGTTTTAATGCCCCTCGGAAGAGACGTGGAGGTCGCAGTAGCATAACAAGACACTTTTAATACCCCTTGGAAAAGTGGTGGAGGTTGCAGTAGCTTAAGAAGACGGTTTTAATGTCCCTTGGAAAAGTGGTAAAGGTCGCAGTAGTTTAACAAGATGGTTTTAATGCCCCTCGGAAGAGACGTGGAGGTCACAGTAGCTTAACAAGACAGTTTTAATGCCCCTTACAAGAGCCATGCAGAACAGCATATTACAAACATTATTCCCATTATTGGGAAGTGGGTCTCCCATAGTTTTTGCTTATGCCTTCCAAGCAAAAGGTGCCAAAAATTAGGACGTAGGAACTTGCAATACCCTTACAAGAGCCATGCAGTACAGCATATTACAAACATTATTCCCATTATTGGGTAGTGGGTCTCCCATAGTATTTGCTTATGCCTTCCAAGCAAAAGCTGCCAAAAATTAGGACGTAGGAACTTGCAATACCCTTGCAAGAGCCATGCAGTACAGCATATTACAAACATTATTCCCATTATTGGGGAGTGGGTCTCCCATAGTATTTGCTTATGCCTTCCAAGCAAAAGCTGCCAAAAATTATGAAGAAATGCAAATCCCGTTCGAAGAGTTGTGGAGGTCCCAGTAGCTTAACAAGACCGTTTTAATGCCCCTCAGAAGAGACGTGGAGGTCAGAATGGTATAACAAGTCGGTTTTAATGCCCCTTGGAAGAGACGTGGAGATCAGAGTGGTATAACAACACGCTTTTAATGCTCCTCAGAAGAGACGTGGAGATCAGAGTGGTATAACAACACGCTTTTAATGCCCCTCAGAAGAGACGTGGAGGTCCCAGTGGCTTAACAAGACGGTTTTAATGCCCCTCAGAAGAGACATGGAGATCAGAGTGGTATAACAACATGCTTTTAATGCCCCTCAGAAGAGACGTGGAGGTCAGAGTGGTATAACAACACGCTTTTAATGCCCCTCAGAAGAGACATGGAGGTCAGAGTGGTATAACAAGACGGCTTTAATGCCCCTCAGAAGAGACGTGGAGGTCACAGTAGCTTAACAAGACGCTTTTAATGCCCCTTGGAAAAGTGGTGGAGGTCACACTAGTTTAACAAGCCGGTTTTAATGCCCCTCAGAAGAGACGTGGAGGTCCCAGTAGCTTAGCAAGACGCTTTTAATGCCCCTCAGAAGAGACGTGGAGGTCAGAGTGGTATAACAAGACGGTTTTAATGCCCCTCAGAAGAGACGTGGAGGTCCCAGTAGCTTAACAAGACGCTTTTAATGCCCCTTACAAGAGCCATACAGTACAGCATCTTAAAAATATTATTCCCATTATTGGGGAGTGGGTCTCCCACAGTCTTTGCTTATGCCTTCCAAGCAAAAGCTGACAAAAATCAGGATGTAGGAACTTTCAATAATGGCAACACGGACCACGGTCACCCTGGTGGTATAGTGTTGGTGGAGGCTGAGGATAAGGAGAAGAGCAAAAAACAGCCGAAATGAGGAAGCGTATACCCATGTGTGGGTGTGAAGCGGTGCATGTGAATACACCTCCCGAAATAACACAGTGGATTTGACTTTATGTTACTCTGCTGTCATTTGGTGGTGATGAGAAGTCTGGCCCAATCCAGCCCTTGTTCATTTTGATAAGGGTCAGCTTGTCAGCATTGTCAGTTGACAGGCGAGTGCGCTTATCAGTTATAATTCCCCCAGCGGCACTAAAAACACGCTCCGATAACACGCAGGCGGCAGGGCAGGCCAGGACCTCCAAGGCGTACAGAGCGAGTTCATTCCAAGTGTCCAGCTTGGCTACCCAATAATTAAAAGGCACAGAGGAATCACGGAGGATGCTGGTACGGTCGGCAAGGTACCCCCTCACCATCTTTTGAAACTTTCCACTCCTTGTGAGAGTACCCCGCGCCTCAGGGTCTGTTCGAAGGGAGGGTCTGAGAAAACTGTCCCAGAATGTTGACAGTGTTCCCCTGCATCTGCTGGATTGGAGTTGCCTCTCTCTCGCTTGCACGCTTTGGTTGGTCAACGAACTGTGACCTCTGCCGCTAGCATGTTCAGATGGGAATTTTTTTAACAGTTCTGCAGCAAGGGCCTTCTGGTACTGGCCAATTTTTGTAGACCTCTCCACCTCAGGAATAAGAGAGTGAAAGTTCTCCTTGTAGCGGGGGTCTACAAGTGTCACCAACCAGTAATGACTGTCACCCAACATTTTGACAACGCGAGGGTCACGGTTAAGGCAGCGTAACATAAAGTCAGCCATGCGTGCCAGACTGGTAACGGGCAAGATTTCCGTGTCCTCACCAAGATGACGACTGACCATGCTCTCCTCCTCCTACTCCTCCTCCTCCCCCCTGTCCTCAGGACACCCACGCTGAACCGACGGTATGACAGTTGTACAGGTACTACCGTCTACAGCGCATGATACCAGCTCCTGTTCTTCCTCCTCCTCCTCCTCCTCTCCCTCATTGTCCCCCAATGCACGTTGGGATGAGATGAGGTTGGGCTGTTGCTACGCTACGGCTTTTGATCCATCTCATCATACTCTGGCTGTAATGTCTCCTCTTTAATTCTCTGCAGAGAGCATTGCAAAAGACAGACAAATGGGATGCTGACACTAATGATGGCGTCATTGCCACTCACCATCTTGGTGGCCTCCTCAAAGTTTGTCGGGATGGTACATATGTCAGACATCCAGGTCCACTCCTGAGATCTTATGTGTGGAGTCTGACCTGAATATCGACGGCCTAGTTGTAGCTGGTACTCCACAACTGCTCTCTTCTGCTCACAAATCCTTTGCAACATGTGGAGGGTAGAGTTCCAACATGTGGGGATATCACACACCAGTCGGTGTGACGGAAGCAGCAAACGCCGCTGCAACCCAGCAAGGGCGGCGGAAGCTGTAGCCGACATGCTAAAATTAGCTGACAGGCGGCGTACTTTGACGAGCAGATCTGGCAACTCGGGGTACGATTTAAGAAACCGCTGAACCACGAGGTTAAGCACATGAGCCAGGCATGGTACGTGTGTGATCTCGCCTCGCCTCAGAGCCGCCACCAGGTTACGGCCATTGTCACACACGACCATGCCTGGATGTAGGTTCAGCGGTCTCAGCCACAGATCTGCCTGCTCTTTCACAGCTGTCCACAACTCACAAGCAGTGTGAGGTTTCTCACCTAAGCTTAGAAGTTTCAGCACAGCCTGTTGCCGCTTGGCGGAGGCAGTACTGCAGTGCTTCCAGCTTGTAACTGATGTGGTGATATCTGAGATGGAGGCTGAACATGAGGAGGAGGAGGAGGAGGATGCGCTGGAGCTGTACACTGTGGGGGCAACTCTGACTGACATAGGGCCCGCAATCCTCGGTGTGGGGAGGATGTGTTCTGTCCCAAGGTCCAACTGGGTCCCGGCTTCCACTATGTTTACCCAGTGTGCCGTCAGGGAGATGTACCGTCCCTGGCCACAAGCACTTGTCCACGTGTCCGTTGTCAGGTGGATTCTCCCGGTAACTGCGTTGTTGAGGGCACGGCAGATGTTTTGGGACACGTGCTTGTGTAGTGCGGGGATGGCACACCGAGCAAAATAGTGTCGGCTGGGGACCAAGTACCGAGGGACGACCACCGCCATAAGGTTGCGGAAGGATTCCGTCTCCACCAGCCTAAAAGGCAGCATTTCCAATGCAAGCAGTCGTGAAATGTGCAAATTTAGGACTGTGGCCTGTGGGGCGTCAGCTGCGAATTTCCGCTTTCGTTCAAAGGTCTGGGATATGGACAATTGAACGCTGCTGTGGGACGTGGACGTTGATGCTGTTTCTTGAGAAACTGCCATAACAAGTGAAGACTGAGAGGAGGGGGCATCTTTGCATGCAGTATGGACAGGGGATTGCCTTGCACACACAACAGGGGGTTCTATTGCACGCACAACAGCGGAAGAAGCAGTGGTGACACCCGCTGACACTGGTCGTGGACCCTGGGGTTTGCCCCACAAAGTCGGGTGCTTTGCTGCCATGTGCCTGATCATGCTGGTGGTGGTCAGGCTGGTAGTTTTGTCACCCCTGCTAATGTTGGCATGGCAGGTGGTACAAATGGCCTTTTTTGGGTTATCAGCAGAGTCTTTAAAAAAATTCCAGACTCTGGAAGACCTACCGGTTGTACTGGCAACGTCCCTCGTGTTGGTGTTACGGGGAACGGTTGCCCTCCTTATGTCTGCGGCCACCACACTGCTTCTTCGTGCCTGTTGGGGTACTCTGCCTCCCTCCCCCTGTGTGCTGCTGGCCTTACTCTGCATGTCCTCCTGCCACGTTGGGTCAGTTACTAGATCATCCACCACCTCCTCCTCTTCCACTTGCACACCACGATCCTCCTCCTCACTTCCTGGCAATTGTGTCTCGTCATCGTCCATCTCTTGTGACAAATTGCCAGCGTCGACTTCCTGTGGCCGTGGCTGTTCAAATATTTGGGCATCGCTACATGGGATCTCCTTTTCCACCACTTCAAGTGGAGCAGGCGAGGGGCACAAATATGGAAATGGACCAGTGAACAGCTCTTCAGAGTGTCCAAGTGTGGGATCAGATGCTGTCTGACGACACTCGGCATGGTGGGAGGATGGAGCATCAGGGTGAGGAGGAGTATGCGGTCGAGACTCACGGCTACTAAGAGTCGACCGTGTGGAAGACAGGCCGGAGGTGGTGGTGCCCAGGTAACTGGAAGTATTATCTGCTATCCAATCAGGGGCGTACATAGAAGTCATGGGGCCCGCAGAAGCTCTAATTGGGCCCCCCCCTACAAAAAATAAATGTTTGACTGTGTCAAAGAAAAGCAGATCACATAACTTTCCAGCCTTTACATAGTAATTTACCTCCTTCTGAAGCCGTAGATTCCTCCTTCATTGCCCCCATAAAGTATGATGCCAACAAAAGTGCCCCCCAAACAGTATGATACCCCTATGGTGCATTCCTCCACAATGCACAGTATAATGACCCTATTGTACCCCACTTCAACTCCCACGGCAAAGTATGGTGACCCTAACACAGTATAATCCCCCAACTGTGAACCCCACAGAGCCCTCCATACACTCTAATGGCCCACACAGCCCTCCAAACAGTATAATGGCCCCCACACAGCCCTCCAAACAGTATAATGACCCCACACAAACATTCACACTGTGTAATTGCTTTCATACAGTATAATGGCCAACCACATAGCCCTCAAAATATTAGAATGGCCCCACATAGCCTTCCATATAGTATAATGCACCACCAATAATCTTCCACATAGTATAATGCGACCCCATAATCCTCCATATAGTATAATGCTCCCCCCATAAACCTCCATATAGTATAATGCACCCCCCATAATCCTCCATATAGTATAATGAACTTCCCATGGTCCTCCATATTATATAATGCACTCCCCATAGTCCTCCATACAGTATATTACACACCCCATAGGGTAAAATGCAGCCCCCATATAGTATAATGCACGCCACAATCCTGCAGTATTATGGGCATCATGTACTCACTGATTTTAAAATACCATATATTTTAAATAAGCCGACCCGAATATAAGCCGAGGCCCCTAATTTTACCACATAAAAATGGGAAAACCTATTGACTTGAGTATAAGCCTAGGGTGGGAAATGCAGCAGCTACTGGTAAATTTCCCCATCCTCGTATGTGTGGCCCCCTCAATCCCACAATCCCTGGTATGTGTGGCCCCCACAATCTCTGGTATGTGTAGCCTCCTCAATCCCCCAATCCCTGGTATGTGTGGCCCCCTCAATCCCACAATCCCTGGTATATGTGGCCCCCTCAATCCCACAATCCCTGGTATGTGTGGCCCCCTCAATCCCACAATCCCTGGTATGTGTGGCCCCCTCAATCCCACAATCCCTGGTATGTGTGGCCCCCTCAATCCCACAATCCCTGGTATGTGTGGCCCCCTCAATCCCACAATCCCTGGTATGTGTGGCCCCCTCAATCCCACAATCCCTGGTATGTGTGGCCTCCTCAATCCCCCTATCCTGGTATGTGTAGCCTCCTAAATCCCCCAATCCTGGTACGTGTGGCCTCCTAAATCCCCCAATCCTGGTAAGTGTGGCCTCCTCAATCTCCAAATCCTGGTATGTGTGGCCTCCTCAATCCCCCAATTCAGGTATGTGTGGCTTCCTCAATCCCCCAATCCTGGTATGTGTGGCCTCCTCAATCCCCCAATCCTGGTATGTGTGGCCTCCTCAATCCCCCAATCCTGGTATGTGTGGCCTCCTCAACCCCTCAATCCTGGTATGTGTGGCCTCCTCAATCCCCAAATCCTGGTATGTGTGGCCTCCTCAATCCCCAAATCCTGGTATGTGTGGCCTCCTCAATCCCCCAATCCTGGTATGTGTGGCCTCCTCAATCCCCCAATCCTGGTGTGTGTGGCCTCCTCAACCCCTCAATCCTGGTCTGTGTGGCCTCCTCAACCCCTCAATACTGGTATGTGTGGCCTCCTCAACCCCTCAATCCTGGTATGTGTGGCCTCCTCAACCCCTCAATCCTGGTATGTGTGGCCTGCTCAATCCCCCAATCCTGGTATGTGTGGCCTCCTCAAATCCTGGTATGTGTGGCCTCCTCAATCCTGGTATGTGTGGCCTTTTCAATCCCCAAATCCTGGTATGTGTGGCCTCCTCAATCCCCAAATCCTGGTATGTGTGGCCTCCTCAATCCCCCATTCCTGGTATGTGTGGCCTCCTCAAACCCCCATTCCTGGTATGTGTGGCCTCCTCAATCCCCCATTCCTGGTATGTGTGGCCTCCTCAATCCTGGTATGTGTGGCCTTCTCAATCCCCCATTCCTGGTATGTGTGGCCTCTTCAATCCCCCATTCCTGGTATGTGTGGTCTCCTCAATCCCCCATTCCTGGTATGTGTGGCCTCCTCAATCCCCCATTCCTGGTATGTGTGGCTTCCTCATCCCCCCAATCACTGCACACATCTATATATATATAATCGTCTTATCCCGTCTGTCTGTCTGTATGTCTGTCTGTCTGTCTGTCTTTCTGTCTGTCTGTCTGTCTGTCCTGGAAATCCCGCGTCGCTCATTGGTCCGGCAGCGGCCAATCAGCGCCGCGGGATTTCTGAAAAAAGATGGCGGCCGTTAGCGGCTCATCTGCGGGACGGAGATGCAGCCGGGAGATGACCGGCGCGAGGCGCTCATCTCCCAGTCGGTAGCAGCAGAAGGACCCCGCTGCGGGTCGGGATACTTCTGCTGTGAGCGCCCGCTCATGTCCCGGGTTCTCGCAGCGGAAGTAGCCGCACAGGCAGCAGCGCTCCCCGGTCCTCACCAATACGATTCCACTCCCCGGTCCTCACCAATGCGATTCGATGATTGGTCGCGGTCTTCGTCCGCGACCAATCACTGATCTTGCCGCAAAAGTTAAACACCGCTGTGCTGATTGGTCGCGGATGCTGTCCGCGACCAATCAGCACAGCGGTGTTTATATGTGTCTGCAAGATCGGTGATTGGTCGCAGCCGCTATTTAAATGTGGCGCCCAAATCGGTGATTGGTCGCGGGCAGCGTCCGCGACCAATCAGCACAGCAGTGTTTAAATGTGGCGCCAAGATCGGTGATTAGTCGCGGCCGCTATTTAAATGTGATGCCCAAATCGGTGATTGGTCGCGGGCAGCGACCAATCAGCGATTTTCTTAGTAACATCATCACTTTGGAGGGGTCGATGATGTGCATAGGCTCCTCCTCTAGATCGGAGGACAGGAAGGATCGGGACAAGGCGTCAGCTTTAACATTCTTGTCCGCCGGGCGGAAATGTAGGATAAAGTCGAAGTGAGCGAAGAACAAAGACCACCGGGCCTGACGCGGATTGAGTCTTTGGGCATTCTGGAGATATGCAAGGTTTTTGTGATCAGTATAGATGATCACTGGGCATAGAGCCCCTTCAAGCTGGTAACGCCACTCCTCCAGCGCCAATTTAATGGCTAGCAGTTCTCGGTCTCCTATGGAGTAGTTGTGCTCAGACGAGGAGAAGAGTTTGGAGAAGAAGCCGCAGGTTACCATTCTCCCAGATGAAGATTTTTGGGTGAGCACCGCTCCGGCTCAGGAGGAGGAAGCATCAACCTCCAGGAAGAACTGTTTGTTGCAGTCCGGACGCTGCAGCACTGGGGCAGAGGAGAAGGCTTGCTTTAAGGAAAAGAAGGCCTCCTTAGCTTCGGGCGGCCATACCTTGGGATTTACTCCCTCACGGGTGAGCGCAGAGATGGGAGCAATCCGGGAAGAGAAGTGCGGGATGAAGAGACGGTAGTAGTTGGCGAAGCCCAGGAATCGCTGAATCGCCTTCAACCCCTCCGGACGGGGCCACTTTAAGACGGCAGAGAGCTTCTCGGGGTCCATTCGTAGACCTGTCTGGGAGATAATATAGCCCAGGAATGGAAGGGAGGTCTGCTCGAAGAGGCACTTCTCGTATTTTGCATAGAGGTGATTCTGCCTGAGCCTAAGCAGGACCTGACGAACATCCCTCCGGTGTGTGGGAAGGTCCGGAGAGAAGACCAAGATGTCGCCCAGGTAGACCACCACGCAGGAATATACAAGGTCACGGAAGACAACGGGTAAATACGCCCACGGAGTGGAGTGGCTCCGGGTACCAGGTCGATTGGGCAATCATATGGCCTATGAGGTGGCAGTGTCTCTGCTTCCTTTTTGTCTAATACATCTGCATAGGACCAGTAAGGTGCCGGTAAACCGGGTAGATTAGCCGGGGTGGGAGGAGGACGAACCGGGCGGACCGGGACCAGGCAGGTCTTATGGCAATTCTGCCCCCAGCGGAGAACTTCACCAGATTGCCAATTCAGCACAGGTTCATGTTTCTGAAGCCAGGGTAGACCAAGCAATAGGGAGTGAGAGAGACCGGAAAGCACATGGAAGGAGATCCTCTCAGAGTGCAGCATTCCCACCTGCAGGGTTATAGGTTCTGTGACGAGCAGGATGGTCACCGGAAGGAGTCTTTCATCCACGTAGGCATCTGCCAATGGTTCAGCCAGAGGTTTTGTGGGAATGTGATATTTCTCTACCAGGGACTGGGAAATGAGGTTCCCAGCTGCTCCGGAATCTAGGTGTGCTATTTCAAAGTAGCGGTTCTCTCTCCAGGAGATGGAGACAGACAAAGTCAGGGAAGGAGAGGGTTTACTTTTGCCTAGGATGACCTCTCCGAGCGGTCCTAGACACTGGCGTTTCCCAGCTTCACCGGGCAGGAACGGATGAAGTGCTCCTTACTGCCACAGTAGAAACAGCTCCCCTCGGCTCGGCGTGACTCTTGGCGAGATTTGACCATCTTGGTCTGGTCGACCTGCATAGGTTCGGGTGAGCGTGCCCAGGGAGTTGCTAATATGGAGGCAGGTCTCTGGAAAGTAGGAGCAAGACAAGGAAATCTTCGCTCCCGGGAAGTCTCTTTAGCACGTTCCAGGAAACGGATGTCGATCCGGGTAGCTAGCGACACCAGGTCTTCCAGGGTGGTAGGAATGTCCTGGCCGGCTAACTCGTCCTTAATTTGACCGGAAAGGCCCTCCCAGAAGATGGACACCAGGGCCTCGTTGTCCCAGGCAAGCTCAGAAGCGAGGGTACGGAACCGTATGGCATATTGGCCCACGGTGAGACTCCCTTGGCGGATAAGAAGCAGAGAGGAGGCAGTAGAGGATTTTCGTCCTGGATCATCGAAGACTTTCCGGAAAGCAGCAAGGAAAGGCGATAGATCGGACACCAGGGGATCCCCTCTCTCCCACAGGGGATTTAGCCATGCCAGTGCTTCTCCAGTGAGGTGAGACATGATGAACGCCACCTTGGCCCGGTCGGAGGGAAACTGATGTGCCAAAAGTTCAAAGTGCAGGGTGCACTGGTTTATGAAACCCCGAGCTAGAGCGGGGTCACCTCCAAAACGAGGAGGTGCAGAAAGCCGGGGACCTGGGTTGGATGCCATGGTAAAGGTGGGCAGCGGAGCTGCTGGAGCGGGAGTCGCACGACTCGAGGCGGACACAGGTGGAACAGTCAGTGTGTCCAGGCGGAAGTTGACACTCCGCAGGAAGTTTAGGATGGCTTCCTGTTGGGATCGCTGACGAGAAACCTCCTGGTACAGTTCAGAGAGCGAAGGAGCTTGGGGGCCACCGGGTTCCATGGCCCGAGCAAACTGTTACGGATCCGGGTGGTGGAACCTCTGTGCTGTTGTGCAAGGAGGGACCCAGAGGGGCGTAACTAAGTATCAACTCGGACCGACCTAGGTCGTACGGCGGCTAACGACTCCGTGATCAGGGAGGGACCGAGCAGAGGGACCAGGTGCTACTCTGGGGACGACCTTGTAAGAGAGCAGGTGACTCCCACAGGACAGATGGCGAGGACTGACCGGTATAGCAGATGGGCACAGCAGGCAGGCTGACGAGTGGTCCTGGTGGATGGACTGGCTGACACGGCAGGTGACAGGCAGGAGCCTCTAGGTAGGCTGTCAGGTGGTCACGGCAAGTGACGGGCTGGAGCCTCCAGGTAGGCTGACAGGTGGTCACGGCAAGTGACAGGCAGGAGCCTCCAGGTAGGCTGACAGGTGGTCACAGCAAGTGACAGCAGGAGCCTCCAGGTAGGCACGGCAGGTAGCAAGCGGGAGCCTCCAGGTAGGCATGGTGTAGCACCCTGAGGACTCGGCTGCTACAGGGGTATTACACCTCAAGCCAGAGGTGTGGTATTCCACTCCCGGGTAAGGATGGAGTGTGGAACTGAGCTCAGATAGCTGCATACACTACATACATCCCATTTCCGGGGGACAGATCGACGGTACTCCCACCAATATATGTGCAGGTACGATAGTGTCTGTCCCTGGCTGGAGTGGGAGGGGGTTGGAACATCCCAGTAGTGTAGGGGCAGATAGGGGGAGCAGTCTGGGTAAGGCTAGGAGCTCATTGGGTGCTGGTCACCTGAGCTCACACATAGAGGGAGTATATAAGGTGGGCACCATCTTAGATCAGGGTCAGTCAGTCTTTTGTAGAGTGAGTCAGTCTGTAGCAGAGCAGAGAAACTCAGCCAGAAGGGCTGACAGGGAGTTGTGGTTCCGGCTGGGCCCAGCTCCAAGGCCAAGTCTGAGAGAAAGAGGAGTCAGAAGGACCCAGATAGAAGAAGAAGGAACCCCAAGACCCCAGAATACAAACGGCAGGGTGAAGGGTTGGCACCCAGGGTACCGGATCCCAAGCTGGCAGAGAGAAAAGCACACCTTAGCCAGAGATCGGAGGTCGTGGGCAGGATCTGCCACGACCCTCACTAAATCCACTAGGAAGGCATACCAGGTATAGGGTCAGGGAACCCAGAAGGGGTGTACCCACCAAGAGACCCGAGGGAGCCGGACATAAGTGGATCCCTAGTGAGAACGGCCAGAAGAGAGGGAAAGTCAGACAGGAGCTCAGGACCACGCTCCAGAATTGCTTGGGGGTTGGCCGAGTCCAGGACCTGGTGGACGCAGCACGGCTCGGGTGGTCGCTTCAGGCCAGAGTGACCATAAGAACACCCGTAAGTAAAAACCCCTGAACTGCACAGCCCGACTCTGAGTCTTCTTGCTTAGCTCTCCTGCACCTGCACAACCACCATCCTCTACATCTGACCCCCTGAGGCTATACCCCTCCCGTTGGGGGTTATACTACCAAAGCTGCACACATACCAACAGCCTCAGCGGACCCTGCTGCAGCGGCGGCCTTTTGACCGCAAATCAACGGGTGGCGTAGTCGACACTAAAGAACACCAATAACATCTATCAAGACTGCCACACACTGAGTTTGACACCCTGGGCACGGACCGGGTCGCCGCCACTCGGAGACTACAACCCCCATCTGATCCGGCTCCGGGTAATCCCCAAACAGCACTGGCCCAGGGGGCGCGACACATGGCAGATAGCAAGCGGGAGCCTCCAGGTAGGCACGGTAGGTAGCAAGTGGGAGCCTTCAGGTAGGCACAGCAGGTAACAAGCAGGAGCCTCCAGGTAGGCACGGTAGGTAGCGGGCAGGTGCTTCCAGGTAAGCTGGTGGGCAAAGCCCATAGACAGACTGGCATACTGAACAGAAGACAGACTGTCGGGCTGGAGAGTAGTCAGGCTGGTGGACTAGAATGATAGTCAGGCTGGCGGGCAGGACTAGTAGTCAGGCAAGCAGCGGGACCTGAGGGCTGAAGCAGAGGTAAGTACACTGTGCATCAACTATTGCTCGGGCACCTCCATATTGGAGGAAGTGCTTTATATATGGGAGGACCTCCGGCAATTGGCCGGGGACTACTTAGGGCGGAGCCGGCAGAAGCAGGAAGAGGAGCGCTGGAGGACGCCGGGCGGGGAGCGCGGCGGTGAGAGGGATGGCGTCTCTGCCTGGCAAGGGGCAGAGACGCCGATGCTACAACTTGCCGTGTTTGGAGGAAGAAGAAGGATGAGTACAACCTCAAGAACACCATCTCAACCATGAAGCATGGTGGGGGAAACATATTACTTTGGGGGTGCTTTTCTGCAAAGGTGGCAGGACGACTGCACCGTATTGAAGGGAGGGTGGATGGGGTCATGTATTGCGAGATTTTCGTCAACAGCAACCTCCTTCCCTAAGTAAGAGCATTGAAGATTTGTCGTGGCTGGATCTTCCAGCATGACAATGACCTGAAACACACAGCCAGGACAACTAAGGAGTGAGTCCATAAGATGCATTTTAAGGTCCTTGAGTGGCCTAACCAGTTTCCAGACCTGAACCCAATAGAAAATCTTTGGAGGGAGCTGAAACTCAATGTTGCCCAGCCACAGACCCAAAGTATGAAAGACCTAGAGAAGATCTGTATGGAGGAGTGGGCCAAAATCCCTGATGCTGCAGTGTCTGCAAACTTGATCATGAACTACAGGAAACGTCTGATCTCTGTAATAGCAAAGAAAGGTTTCTGTACCAAAAATTATGTTCTGTTTTTCTGTATCAAATACTTATTTCATGCAATAAAATGCAAATTAATTAAGTAAAAATCATACAATGTGATTTTCTGGATTTTGTTTAAGATTCTGTCTCTCACAGGTGAAGTGAACCTATGATTAAAATTACAGACCTATCCATTCTTAGTACGTGGAAAAACTTACAAATTGGCAGTGCATCAAAAAATTTAGTTTTCACTTTTTTTTACCATGTTATAAGGAGTGTCTTATTTAATATTTTTTGCATAGTTTAGGCCTAATTCCATGGCCTAACCCACATTATAAACAATGTATTTGGTAAATTGTTTTTCCTAGTTGATAGTGAGGAGTAGAGGGGCCCAAGATGTGAGCAGTACAGGATTTTTAAACTTTTTTTTTAACCTTTTGATGGCCCTTTACGGTTCAGGAAAATGTTGCCCAGCGGCTGTCATATTGCTGAAACTGCCTTTAAGCGAATTAGAAAAAATCCACATTTTGGCGAATGCAAATTTTTGTAAAATTTGAGCAGAATGTATAGAAAGTCTTTTATCATTATTTTACAACATTGAGCATTATTGGATAAAAGGCATTTTATAAAAGTGGAGTATAACAAGCTTCTACTACTGCAGTAAGTGCTTTCTAGGATATAATGGTACAGTATCAATAGGAAGAAATGCTTCCAGCCAAAATAAGGCAAATATACAATCCGATAGACACAGTACAGCAGATTTATATTTAGTACTAGCTGTACCCGGCCACACGTTGCTGTGGCTCATTCTGGTTAAATGGAAAAGAATGAAAAGAGAAAGCGCACGTTTCTAAAATATTTAATTTCACAATGTTTGTGGGTATACAATATTTTTTGCTGTTCCATTGCCTGTGTAGATATAGAGATTACACACATGCGTGTATTCGAATGAAACGTTGTGTCAAAATTTCAAAGCAATCGGTGAAGAACTTTCGGAGATTTAAGATTTTGAACAAACGAACATTTCCATTTTCATTTATATAGATTAGAAGATCAAGTCTAAAATGGGCACACGAAAAAATCAGATAAGTGCAGTACATCTGAAAAACACCTGCCAGCTGTGCCAATTTATATAGTAACTATTGTGTACCTTATTCAAACTATAGTAAAAGTTTAAGGCCCAATTCATTAAAACTGGAGTTTTTCACACAAGTCTTAATGAAAGGTGTACTGGAGTAAGATGCACCAAATTCATTAAGTGGCACGCTCCACTTAATGAATTTGATGCATTTTACAAGTCAAATGTTCCTTGCCAGAACTGTTACCCCTGGCTGAACTACATTTCTGGTATAATTTACACCATGTTTGTGAGCCAAACTATGATTAATTTGATAGGAGAGCATCGCAACACGCAATTCTGCATAAACTCTGCCCACTTTGGCAGAGTCATTCATGGTCTAGTGTAAAAATGCTGAAAGCTTCTAAAATTTTACATGCCAAAAGTTTGTCACATTTCAAGGAGTTTTTCAATAGAAAACTCTTTAATGAATCAGGACCTAAAAGTCTTTACTTGGACCTTGATATTAATGGGCTATTCTTTTTAGAGATCATCAATATCATATCGGTACTAGTCTAAGGCTATGTTCACACAGAGTTTCAGGAATTTGTAGACCATATGTTTTTCAATGGAAATAGTTTCAGGAAACTTTCCTTTCTTGGGAAGTTTTTGGAGGAGTTTTTCTTTTCCTGAAACGGTTTTGAAGAGTTTTGGAAGAGGTTCCTTACTGCATTAGAGAAAGGGAAAATTCCTCCTGTGGACCACGAATGTCATTAGGGTTTTAAGTGCTCACTCTGCCTTGGACATCAACTAGAGTAAATGGGTTTTATTATCAATTCATGAAAACATTAGACAATTGTAGTGAGCTGGCCGGCTCTGGCTGTTCTGTGATTATTGATATAGAGCCTGTTACAGAAGTGATTACACAGGATGATGTTGCCACCTTGTGGCCAGAGGTTGCACCTGCGCAGGGTGTGATGACAGAGCAAAAGACTGAGCCTCCTGTGTCCGGCCCTAGAGAGTCACGTGACCAAAGTGGGAAGCAGAAAAAAGCGCGCGAGGAGTTTGCTGTGGGCTGTGAAAAGAGCCAGGACGGTGTGCAGGCCCTCGTGCGTGGCGCAGGAGAGACTCTCAACGGGATTTCTTTTACCTGACACCATATCCTCGGGGCCTTCCCCAGCTTCTTCACTGCTGAGGGATACTGCTATTACACTCCCTGCTACTGGAGTGTGGACTACATAAGGGATCCACCAAAGCTGCTATCCGGATCAGAGAGACTGTAAGCGGGTCCTCTGGCGAGAGGCCGAAGTATTCCCTCCTTTCAGCGTAATTTGTTGTTCCTGTTTTTTTTCTCCGGCTGGGACCCCTTCCTGCAAAGACAGACAGGCCTGCGACGGGGGACACATCCTTCTGGAGTAAAGGACTGGTAACGTGTGAGTAGGGACAGTGAGGGTCAGCTTATCAGTACACGTTATTACTGTGCATATTTACTGTTGTCATTTATTGTTTTTCTTTGCTGTTAAAAATGTATACGAGTAAAGATACGGTTATCAAGATAGAGTCTGTGTGTGGGGATCTTGCTGGGCCAGATTATAGATACCAATGCGCGGCCTTGCCCGCGGTCACTTCATCTGGCGTAGTCGGCAGGATCTGTGACCAACAAGATTCCCACCCAGGCCATGTGTACAGTCAGAAACCCCCGCCGGTGTCTATTGTGAATCAGGTCAGGAAATTTGGCGGACGAAACTACCCTGTACCAGAGTGGGCGGAACAAGTCCGGATACTGGGGGAAATGTATAATATTGACCCTAAGACCTTGGCAGAAATGGCGGTACTGACGCTAGAGGGGGAGGCATGGACGACAGTCAGACTGGAGACGGTCAGGGGCCAGCGTACAGTAGATGATTTGGTGCGGGTGCTGGAGAACACCTATGGGCCGACCACATACCAGGGAACACTGCGACACATGTTCTTTAGACGGATGCAGCTTGAATGGGAGGATATTCCCCAATATGCGAACGCCCTTCAGGTACTCCTTGAACAAACCTGTGGAAAAGGGGAGCAACTAGCTGGCATGGCTTCTCGTGACCTGGTACTGAGAGACCAATTTGTAATAGGACTGAGAGACCAGTATCTTAACCGCACGTTACAGGACTTGATCCGGATGATGCCGGCTCTTACTTTTGCTGAAGTCAAACAGGAAGCCATAGAACGTTCAAGGGGACCCGTCATGGATGTGGGGATTCAAGGTGCTGCGTGCAGATCCATATCTGACATTAAAAATCCGAACAGTGACACGGAAGACCTGAAACAGATGGTAGCAGACTTACAGCAACAGGTATTACAGTTAACATTAGACTGACAGGGAGACCAGCGAAGACAGCCTAGTCGTCCCGTGGGACAGTGTTGGTCATGCGGTGATCCTCGCCATAGGACAAATCGTTGTCCTCAACACTTCCCTCCGCAACAACCTCCGTCGCACCAACGAACAAACCCTCAGTCACCCCAGCGAAGGGAATTTCAATCAGACCAGCGAATTGAACCCCAGCCATATCCACAAGCAGAGCTACCACGCTGGGCCTCACCACAATGGCCGCCGTTAAACTAGACACCCCTGCAGCTGAGGCTCGCGCAGCAGGGGAGGCCAAGGAGATGGGTGTGGAAAAACAGAGCCGATGGCGGAGTGCTCTTGCCTCGAATAGCCCGACACTTGACGTTGTCCTGGAGGGAATTGCCGTACAGGGACTGATGGACACTGGGTCACAAGTGACCACGATCTCTGAACAGTTTTACGAAAATTACCTCAAACCAAGAACTGCTCGTGACCCAGACACCGCCATTAAGATTATTGCGGCTAATAATCTACCTATTCCAGTGACCGGAGTTGCTTGGATGGACACAAAGGCCTGCGGACAGGACTTAGGGAAACGAGGGATTGTCATCGTCAAGGAAGGTTTCGGCTCCGAGACCCCAGTGATAGTTGGAATGAACATTTTGAAAGACCTGGATCTTATGCTGTTGACAAGAAAAGGACCCAAATACTGGCAGAAAGTCACCAAACATAAGCCTACTCGTCTGGCGTTCCAGCGCGTAATCCGGACCGTTGGACTTCAACAGATGGCAGAGGAACAACTACCCCTAGCCGCCATTACGGTGCCACGCCGTACCCGGATTACTTTGCCCGCTGAAAAAGAGACAGTCATTTCCTTACCCCTTAACACCCACCGACAACTTGAGGGGGTTGAAGTGTTGATCGAGCCGAGGACCCCAAGTGGGGGTAAGCTAAACCCACTAGTTGCTCGCACTCTAGCCGTCGTGAGGAACGGGAGAGTCCCTGTCAGGCTAAACAACACCGCAGACGTAGGCCTAGCCCTTGAAGCCGGCACTCAACTTGCCCGGGTATATGCTCTACCCACGGAAGTGAATCCCATTGGGCCCCTAGAATTCACCCCGTCTACAGAAGGCGACTGGACGGTAACCGTCTCAGCCATAAACGCTCAAGTAGACGATGAAGACATTGGGCGAAAACTACGGGAAAAAGTGCAGCTAGACACGTCTCAGTACACCAAACAAGAAGTGTCTCAAGTGGAGGAACTCCTGCGGGAACACCAAGACTCCTTTGCAAAGCATGACACAGACTTTGGGTGTACCACCAGTATCCAGCACGAGATACCCACGGGCGATACCCCCCCTATCCGCGAGAGGTACCGGCAGATACCACCTCAGCAATACCAGGAGGTGAAAAGCCTGTTAGAATCCATGCTACGCGCCGGAGTGGTACGTGAAAGCCAGAGCCCGTGGGCTGCACCCGTGGTGATAGTCAAGAAGAAAGATGGTTCCCTAAGGTTTTGCGTGGACTACCGTAGGCTGAACGCTTGCACTATCCGGGACTCATATCCACTTCCTCGGATCGAAGAGTCACTGACCGCCCTGAAGAAGGCCAAATATTTTTCGTCCCTAGACCTGGCCAGTGGATATTGGCAGGTTCCAATGAGTGAGAAGGACAGGGAAAAGACCGCCTTCATCCTTCCCATGGGCCTGTATGAGTTCGACCGGATGCCGTTCGGCTTGAATAACGCACCGGGGACCTTTCAGAGACTAATGGAATGCTGTCTGGGGGACTTCAACTTTGAGTTTACGCTGATATACCTTGACGACATCGTGGTATACTCCGCCACCTTTGAGGATCATCTTCACAAGCTTGGCCAAGTGTTCCAGCGCTTGAGGAGACACGGCTTGAAGTTGAAGCCCAGCAAGTGCCGTCTGTTCCAGCAGGAAATCGACTACTTGGGCCACCGGATCTCGGCCGAAGGCGTCCAGCCCTCTCCGGAGAAGATAGCAGCCGTTCAAGAGTGGCCGCAGCCAACTACCGTCAAAGAAGTCCGGGCTTTTCTGGGGCTAGCAGGCTACTACCGTCGGTTTGTCAAGGACTTTGCTCGGCTTGCTGAACCACTGCATGAGGTTCTCCGAGGGACCGCGAACAGCCCCAGAGGACGACGCATCAGTTGGGGGCCTGACCGAGAAAAATCCTTTCAGGCACTTAAGGCTGCTCTAACATCACCCCCTGTTCTGGCATATGCAGACTACACATTACCGTTTCAGTTGCACACCGACGCCAGCCTTCAAGGTCTAGGGGCGGTCCTCTCTCAAGTTCAAGATAATAAAGAACGCGTGATAGCCTATGCCAGTAGGTCTCTCCGTGACACCGAAAAGAATCCCGTCAATTACAGCTCCTTCCGCTTGGAACTCCTGGCTCTGACTTGGGCTATGACGGAGAAATTTGCTGGCTATCTGACAGGAGCGGAAGTGCTGGTCATGACGGACAACAATCCTCTTGCCCACCTAGAGAATGCCAAACTAGGGGCAATGGAACAGCGCTGGATAGCCAGGCTCTCTAGATTCCAGTACAAAATTAAATACAGAGCGGGGAATGAGAATCAGAATGCTGACAGCCTGTCTAGAGTGACATCATCCCTGCCAGTGGGGGACCGGGATGAAGAGTTGGAGGAAGATGAGATGCCTGACTTTGCCCGGCTCGCAAAGCAAATAGAAGATAGCCGCCAGTATGCGGTAGGAGGGATTGAAGCCGTAGTGGGATCTCCCCTGTCCCAGCAAGAATGGGCCAAGCTTCAAGATCGAGATCCCGAGCACGTCTTACTGAAACAGTATGTGAATAAACAAGAGAAACCGCCCTCCGAAGTGAGAGCCCGACTATCGACCGGAGCCTTGGCTCTGCTTGCCCAGTGGGATCGGCTGATCGTGAAAGATGGAGTCCTGTGTCGCAGGGCCCTTTTATCCCATATGCTGGAGGAGTGTTTGCAGATTGTCGTCCCGGTGCAGTTGGCCCATGAGATGGTGGGCGAAGCTCACAGAAGGAACGGCCACTTCGGCATAGACAAGACCCTCCGGTGGACCCAGCAGTTCATTTTTTGTCCGGGGCTCCGTAAGTTGGTTGAAAACGTCTGTCAAGCATGCCGTACCTGTGAATTCCACAAGTCCGCGGAGCAGCGTGCCCCCGTCCAGACTATTAAGACGTCGAGGCCCCTCGAGCTGTTGATGGTGGACTATCTATTGATCGGAACGGCGAATAGTGGCTACCAGTACTGTCTGGTGATGGTGGACCACTTCACGAAATTCGCTGTCGCTGTTGCTACCAAGGATCAGACTGCTGAATCAGCTGCACAGGCCATCTGTCAGCAATTCGTTCGGGTCTACGGGTGTCCGGAGCGGCTACACTCTGATCAGGGGGCTTGTTTCGAAGGGCGAGTCATTGAAGAACTCCAACGGATGTATGGAATCAAGAAGTCCAGGACCACCCCTTACCATCCACAAGGGAATGGCGCGTGTGAACGCTTTAACCGGACCCTCTTACAACTGATCCGGACTTTGGCTGAAGACAAAAAGCCCGACTGGCCTCGATTCCTCCCGGAACTGCTGTGGGCCTATAATAATCAGGTCCATTCCGTCACCGGATATACCCCATACACCCTTCTCTTTGGCCGTCCAGGCAAAGACATCCATGAGTTGCAACTGTCTAGCTCCGAAGAAGATACCTGTGGTACCTATCCTTCCTGGCTACAAACACACCGCCAGAGAATAAAGATTGTCTACCGGCTAGTAGGCCGACAAATTCAGGATCAAGTACACGCTGACCCACTTCCGGTACAAGAAGACCCACTGAATGTAGGTCAACTGGTCCTAGTCCGAATAAAGAAGCCGCAAGGGAAACTCCGGCCCACGTGGGAGACCGAAGTCTATCGAGTAATTGGACAGCCGTACCCCGGTGGCCCCGTCTATCGAGTGCCGGGCGAAGACAGCGGCTGCATCCGAACTTTGCACCGTAATATGTTGCGCCCCTGCCGTTCCCAGCCTGACTCCCCTACTGTGATACCTAGAGAGATGGATATCACTAATACTGTCGGAGACACTGACCCCGGGGATGTAGAGACTGAATGCATGCCTACCCCTGTCCGTCCGACTGACGCACTTGAACCGATTACCTCCTCTACTGACATGTCGACTGGGAAAGAGAGTGGGGTGACTGATAGGAGAGAGGGGATCCAACCCGTTAGGCGGACAACGAGGACCACTGCAGGGGTACCTCCAGGACAGTCCTACAGAGACCAATATGTGTGGCCCTCTTCCCAGCCGCCCCCTGTCACATCCACAGCCATCGCCTCCCTGGAGCCGGTCGTTGACAGGGACTGCCAACCTTTGAGTGGGGGGGCGTGTAGTGAGCTGGCCGGCTCTGGCTGTTCTGTGATTATTGATATAGAGCCTGTTACAGAAGTGATTACACAGGATGATGTTGCCACCTTGTGGCCAGAGGTTGCACCTGCGCAGGGTGTGATGACAGAGCAAAAGACTGAGCCTCCTGTGTCCGGCCCTAGAGAGTCACGTGACCAAAGTGGGAAGCAGAAAAAAGCGCGCGAGGAGTTTGCTGTGGGCTGTGAAAAGAGCCAGGACGGTGTGCAGGCCCTCGTGCGTGGCGCAGGAGAGACTCTCAACGGGATTTCTTTTACCTGACACCATATCCTCGGGGCCTTCCCCAGCTTCTTCACTGCTGAGGGATACTGCTATTACACTCCCTGCTACTGGAGTGTGGACTACATAAGGGATCCACCAAAGCTGCTATCCGGATCAGAGAGACTGTAAGCGGGTCCTCTGGCGAGAGGCCGAAGTATTCCCTCCTTTCAGCGTAATTTGTTGTTCCTGTTTTTTTTCTCCGGCTGGGACCCCTTCCTGCAAAGACAGACAGGCCTGCGACGGGGGACACATCCTTCTGGAGTAAAGGACTGGTAACGTGTGAGTAGGGACAGTGAGGGTCAGCTTATCACTACACGTTATTACTGTGCATATTTACTGTTGTCATTTATTGTTTTTCTTTGCTGTTAAAAATGTATACGAGTAAAGATACGGTTATCAAGATGGAGTCTGTGTGTGGGGATCTTGCTGGGCCAGATTATAGATACCAATGCGCGGCCTTGCCCGCGGTCACTTCATCATTATGGGAAGATTTACAGATTTTACTAGAAAAAAATATAGTTCGGAAAATTTAGAGATACTTATCACATTGAGGATACAAGTGTGGTATCACTTAACACTATATGGTTAATTAGGAAAGTAAGACAGAAGATATTAGTGTGGTTTAAGATGCTGTTATCTAATGCAGATAGAATAGTCCTGATTAAGATGATGGTCTTTCGCTTCTAGTTCTATATATATTAAGAGTCTGCCTGATATGAGTAAATAAGAGAATTTTTAGATTCATGAAAATGCTTTTAAACAACCTGATTTTAGGTTGTCAGAGGGTGAGAATAAAAAGACAATATCTTCTGAAGTCTGAGTGAGACTGATGCTTCACCGGCCATTTTCTCCACAGATATTTCTGGCACCTAATTACTTGCGGCATAAAATTTCAGGAATTTTAATTTGGAAAGATTTCTGCTCAATAAGACCAAATGGGGCGTTATAGTCCATGTATGAATTATTAGAATCAGAGATGTTGATTTATGTGAATATAGAAGATGGACAATATTCATGGAATTGTACTTTGGGATCTTTAAAGAAGATATTAAATATTATCACGACAATTGAATTAACCCCCTTATGGGACAATATAAATATACAAGAATTTGTTAAGATACAAAACACAAGGTTTTTGAAGAGAATTGGTTTTATTTGGTTAAAGATTTAATCAATGAAGGGGAGTTGATGCCATTTAATGTGTTGGAGAAAAAGTTAAGTAAAGTGATTGATTTTGACATTGTCACATTCATCATGCGGTGAAGAGTATGAAGAATTCAAATAATTTTCACATTGCCTCTCATAGAAAAATGGATTATTTGTTGATTAGTTGGAACTGTAAAAAAGAATCTATGAAATATTTATAAATTGATATATAATATACAATATTATATAATATAATAATTTTATTTATATACCAATAACCGTAGCCTACATGTGTAATTTCACCTTTAAGCTTAGTTAATAAAAGTATACAGTAAATATTACAGCTGCACCATGGCACAATATACTTATAAAAACATAAGTGAGATCTCCCTCAATGAAATCATAAATTGATCCATTGGTTATATTATTCTCTTTACTATAGTACAGAATGAGCAAGATAAACTGTGTAAGAAAAGGGCAGGTTGGAAGAGATTTTGGAAAAAATGTAGCGGAGAGCATTAAAACGTAAGTAAGAGGGATAATGATACAGCCAGGTTACCAGTGGTTTTGTTGTTTCTTTTAATGTTGGTTTATGTTTGTTTTTTTCTGAACAGTTGGAATTGGGTGGGAGCGGGGGAATTAGAAGGATTGTTGTTTTTGTCTGGTTTTCTTTTTTGTTCATATTACAGATCATCATACAGATATTTAAATAAATTTTTTAAAAAAATAAAAGAAATGCATCATTCCAATGATGTCACAAAAAACATAACGATATAGAACACCCCGTCATCCAAAGTTCTGTTGAAGGTGTCTGTAGGCGTTTGTAGAGAGAGGAGTGTTCTGAGTGATTATTTTGCAAATATGATGAAAAAGAAGCGCTTTAAGCGTATGATTGTTCTTTCTGATAGCGAGGACAGTAGTGATGATGAAGATTTCCATCAGGTAACTTTCAATTTTATATTGTTAATTACTTAAAATACATTTGGGTCAAAAATCCCAGAACAAGATGAGGGGACCAAAAACATAGCTCCAGAAAGAGGGATTATGGGGTGATAGGTTGGATTATGTTTGCAGAGGAAAGACTACCCTCAGTTGTGGTATTACAGGATATATAATAATATTGTATGAAAACACTTAATTGTCATCACCACCCCTATCCATATCCTGCCCATAAGTATTTCCTACACTCCTCATACTCTGTACATGAAGTAAGCATAGGCCAATGGTAAACACATTTAAGTAGGTGTCTAAATGGAAAACAATAGAATATGGACTAATTATAAATTGGAGATATTTAGGTTTAAAGATTGATTTTAGTTGACATGTTTGATATTTTTCCAGTCTCTTCCAAGGAAGCAGCCAATTCCCAGGTCCCCAGGCCTGAATAACACCAGTGGCTTGAATTCCTGCTCATCAGCGAGAAAACCAGGTACTGGACTCTGATCCAGAAAAGGTTCTGGTATATTTATTGCTGTCATTAGAGTCATTGTAGTCATTGGGTGCCGCTCATGTGCACATTTTGGTAAGGGTTTGGATATATCTCTATTGTATGTCTACGGCAAAGAGCATGGACATAATTAGAGTTCTATGAGCCATGGGGCAAAACTTGGACCTATGACCTCAGAAGTCCCCCGTCCTGCCCCCATCCTGTAATTTGTTCCCCTTCTTGGCTGCCATCCTGTAATAACGTCCCACATCGTGATCTCTTTACTATAATAATGTCCATCTTCCTTGCTCCTATTCTGTAATAATGTCTCCTGTCCTGGTCCCTATCCTGTAATAATGTCCCCCGGCTTGGCCCCCTATCCATTAATAATGTATCCCATCCTGGTCCCTATTCAATGGTAATGTAACCCCTCCTCATCCCTATCTGGTAATAATGTCCCTGGGAATCCTGGCCCCTTCTTGTAATAATGTTACCTATCCTGGTCCCTTCTTGTGAAAACATACTCCATCCTGAGTGTATTATCCAACATATTAAAAAAAAAAGATTATTCTTACCTCACCGGCTCCCACAGCCAGCAGGTCTCTTCCTGCTCTATAACTAGTGCAGGCTGGTGGCGGCTCATGGCAAGTGACCTCATGCGCTATCCACGATGGCCATATTGTGGTGTAGTTAGCAGGCGGCTCTCTGTGGCACAATATATTTGAGCTGAATGTACATCCTCAGACATACATTTAACTGAAATTATGTTGGCGTCGCCGGACTCTTTGACTCCACAGGTCTGGTTATGGTCGCACCCACTGAGACTGCAATTTTTACTTCCATGGTAAATGAGTTTACATTTAATATTTCTTTTTAACATTTGGTTAGGAATCTTCATGCTGCAGTTCTTAATTCAGATAGAATTTGGATTTGGGAATTTGTTCTCATGTTGAGCCACATTGACTAAAGTTGGCCACAGTGCAGTTTACTGTAGCTGAATGGGATCATTTTCCCCATGTACATATAGGGGTGCACTGAATACTTCATTAGCATTTGTTTTTTTAATATTGAGTCTCGGTCATTGCTATTATACTATTCTAAAAAGAGATTTATGTTTTTTTGTTCCCTCAGATCTGAAAGTACCAACTTCAGATAGTGATTCGGACAATAACACCAGGTAGGACATATATCTTCTCTATTACTAGAGACTTTATGGGGACTAATGATTAGTGGTGGGCTCACATATTGTTATATTTATTTCACAGCTCCGATGACGACATCACTATTAGTGCTAATGAGACTTCTAATAGTGGAGAAACTTTAACAGATAAAAGTAATAACTTCCAGATAAAATTCAGGTTTATGTTATTGTAGAAAGAACAATTCTTAGTTTTTTTTAGATGGACACTTCCATATTGGTAGAACAACTGACTACCATGTTGACTTATGGCCACCGTTGTCTTTACAGAATTTCTTACATCAGTGCAATAAATTTGCTTGGGTTTTGCTGTAAGTCCCATAGACATCAGTAGATGTAAAGAGAGGAGAGAACAAGGCGCAATGGGTGACTCAGTATTGCAATTGTTAGAGGGGTGTGGGGATGGCTACTAACCTTATGAAGTTGTGCACCTCTGCACAACCCCAGTGTAAAGCTCCACAAGCTCCGCTCTGTTGGTGGCTGTCATCTATTTCCAGCGGCGTTCACAGATCCTGATCTCTTGGTGGTATATCACGTGGTCAGGTTAGTAGCATGTAATGCCGAGATAGACGCCCAGCTTCACCAACACCCCCGGCAACGTTCCGGAGGGGTTAAGGCAGCGCAGCTTGGAAAACCAGGGTAGTAATTTTAATTAAATTGCTCCCACAGGTGAAAAAACAATAGATTAAAGGCAGCTCTACCACACCCCAACAGGGGGAAAAGGACAATCAGTGAATATGAATAGCGGTACCAGAGCGCCAATAACAGGGCAAAAATATTAAAAGGACTGATTTATTAATACACACACAACGCGTTTCGGTGGACACAGCCACCTTCATCAGGTGTGACAAGCAGCAAACAATTGATCCTTATATACATTTGACTAGGTATACAATTACTTAAAAGGGGCGGGGCCAGATACAGAGTAATACCTCTATATTAACCCCTTGAGTTCATATATGCTCAATAGAGTAAAAAGGATTGTTATAAAATAATGCCTAATGAAGCATATAGGGTTCTTATAAAAAGGATTCACTGTAAAAAAAAAAAAAAAACTTGTGAATCCTATAATCTTAATACTTCATAGGATATATTGTCATCTACCACCCTATATTTTAGATTATATAAAAAAATAATAATAATAATTTTTACATACAACATAAAACAATGCATAAATATAAAGTTATAAAATTACAATCAGTTTCTACCATTGTAATTAGGAAAAGTAGACGAAGAAAGGAAAGAGAAAAAAAAAGAGAAAAAAAAAAAAATTTCCAAAAAAAATCCCCCCAAAAAATCCCCCAAAAAAATAAATAAAAAAAATAAAAAATTTTTCTTTAAATTTTTTCTCCTTTCTCTCTCTCCTCCCTCCTCCCCTCCCTCTCTCCTTTCCCCTCTTCCCTCCTTCTCTCTCTCCTCCCCCCTCCTCCTCCATATAAAAGATATATATAATAAATTTGCTAAAATATGAAAACAATTATTTAAAAAGTTGTCTTCTCTATATTAAGGTTCAAACCTTCAGGAGACAAGGTTCCCATTTTGAATATCCAATAATTTTCACGTGTAATGAGACGATTTAGTCTATCAGGGTGTGTATCAACTATATGATCAATGATAGTTAGTTTTAGGTTATTAGGATTTTTTTGATGTTCTTTTAAGAAATGATTAGAAACACTATGTAGGGGAAAGCCGTTTCTAATGTTTTGGCGATGTTTATTTAATCTTGAGTGCATTTCCTGGATAGTGCGGCCAATGTATTGCAGGCCGCAGGTGCACTGGAGCAGATAGATCACATATGAGGACTGACATGTAAGTCTAAAGCGAATGGGATATATCTCTCCAGTGACCGCAGAGACGAATGTTTTGGCTCCGTTATCAATGGATTGACAGCATAAGCATTTAGGGACATTACATTTATAACATCCATTATTGCTAATAGGAGCTGAATGGTTCGGTCTTCTACCAATTGTTGTATTGCTAGGGGCTATATAGTTTCCTAGATTTTTACTCCTCCGATATATGACATGAGGAAATTCCGGTAAATGACCAGTTAATATTGGATCATTACTTAAAATGAACCAGTATTTTTTTTAGTAAACTGGATAACACTTGCGTAGGTTTACCATAAGTAGTAATCAGATTTAAACTGAAATCGTTGTTTGGCTCTTGGCTGGTATTCTTGGATTTGTTGATACACAGGTTCTGTGATAGGGATCTAGTTTTGGAGAAAGCATCCTCTAATAATTTCCGGGGGTATCCCTTAGCTCTAAAACGTTTTTGTAAAACCTTAGATTCCAGAAAAAAATCCGAATCATGTGTACAATTTTTTCTGACACGCCAATATTGACCATATGGTATATTTCTAATCCAGCTGGGTAGATGGCCACTGTCAAATTCAAGATAGCTCTTTACATCCACTTCCTTAAAGTGGGTAGATGTGGATATTTTACCCGAATTGTCTATATTTATCTGAAGGTCAAGATATTGAATATTACTCTCAGATATGGTAGAGGTAAAGGAAAGACCCCAGTCGTTAGAGTTTAATTCATCAATAAATTTGGCAGCCTCCACAGTATTTCCCCTCCATATGATAAACAGATCATCTATAAAGCGGCGGTACATAACGATGGGTTTATCGGCGCCGAGGGATTGCGCGATGTGGATAGACTCGAACGCCCCCATATATAGATTTGCATAACTGGGGGCAAACCTCGTCCCCATCGCGCAGCCCCTCAGCTGCCGATACATCACCCCCTCAAAAGAAAATACATTGTTCTCAAGAATGAAAGTTATACCCCTCAATAAAAAGTTTTTTTGAGGATCTTGTAAGTTAGGGTCCTCATCTAGGAATATTTTAATTGCCTGTAAACCCAATACATGTGTGATATTGGAATAAAGAGAGCTTATATCGAGTGTAATAAGAAGACAGCCTGGAAGAGGGGGTAATTCACTCAATAGTCTAATTAAATGTGTGGAATCCTTTAAATGAGAATCTAGGGATAAAACGTACTTCTGTAAAAAAAGATCAATATAGTGGGATAAGTTGGATGTGATAGAATTAATACCAGAAATAATAGGACGTCCAGGGGGATTAAATTTATCTTTATGAATTTTGGGTAAAAAATAAAAATAAGGGACTTTGAATTTTTTAATGTCTAAAAAGGATTTTTCTTTTTTATTGAGGAAGCCAGCTGTAGAGGCCCCTGCTACAAGTCCTTTGTACTCCAAAAAAATGGTTACAGATGGGTCTGCTTCTAATTTCACGTAGTAGTTTGAGTCGTCTAAGATTCTGAGGCCCTCCTTGATGTACCAGCCCCTGTTCATTATCACAGTCCCCCCTCCCTTATCTGCTCTCTTTATAATTATTTCTTTATTATCCTGAAGGGTTTTTAATGCACATTTCTCCTGGTAGTTCAAGTTGTTCACTTTTTTTGAAATTGGGGGGAATGTCCTAAGGTCCCTCAAAATTAATTGTTGGAAAGTTTCAAGGTGTGAACCTTTGTGATGTAATGGATAGAAATTATTTTTCCCCTTCACATTTACATGAGTGAAAGGGTCCAGTAATGGGGGGCCTGGTATATTAGATTCTTGAATGGAGGGGGATACTGTTGAGCATGAACTAATAGGATGTGATTTTCTCTTATCTTCCAATAGAAAATGCCTTTTTAGTGTCAATTTCCTTATAAATTCATTTAAATCACAGAACAAAGTGAAATTATTAAATGGGACAGCTGGACAGAAAGATAATCCTCGACCTAACAAGGATTGTTCAGCTTCAGATAGCACATAGCTAGAAATATTAAAAATACCCCCACAACCGATAGGGGTTTCTATCTGCAGGGAATTTGTATTCTGGTTCATTGGCAAGATTTCATTTTCTTTATATTTGGATTATGTCTCAATTTCGGCATTTGGACTATTTTTGTTATTGAGGCCTCGGGTTTTTCCACTCCCTCTACATTCCCTAAATTTCTTTTTCGTTTTGGACAACGTCCGGGGACCACGTGAAAAAAATGTGTAATTTTCGTTTTATTAGTTTGAGATGCAACTGCATTCTGTGTTTGAGGATTTATCAAGATACTATTTTCATTCAAAATCGGAGATAATTCCAAGGATGTCATTCTGTTTATAGGGGGTTTTATGTGGTTTATACCACTTGTTTTATCAGAGGGTCTCCCTTGATTAAAAATATTCAGTGTATCCGCTAACGGGATCTGTCCAGATAACTCCCCAGCAATAGGAATCTGTATTGCACTAGAAAGCTCTGAGATATTAGATCCACTATGGGATATCTCCTGTGTGTTAATATGTAATGTGAAGTTCAGTTCATCAATATCTGCTACTTGTGTGGAAATAGTAGGCGGATTAGCAATAAATTCTACATCTGCTGCTTGTGTGGATAAAATAGGTGGATCAGTAATCAGTATGGAGGGAGGAGTAATTTCCATACACATCCCCTCTATTATAAGGTCATTATTTTTTTCCAAATTAGAATTAAATGCAGTATTTTTCTTGTAATTATTGTTAATGGATAACTTCTTTTTATGAGTCTCATATATTGCTTGTTGTTTTTTATTCATAAAAAACTGTTTTTGAAAACTATTCACTTGTTTTGTATGGTTATCAGTATCATTGCTTAGAATAGGGGATGATGGATTATCCCTAGTTGTTCTCTGCATAGAGATGATGGGAACAGGTGAAATTTGAAGTGGTGATTGGATTTTTTCTTTTTTAGAGTCTTTTATATCTCTTTCATATTTTTTTGCTTTTTTATTTATTAAATCATTTTCAAACTTAGCCAGTCTTAGTTTTACCTCATTATCTGTGGCAAAATATTCCGTAGATGAAGAAAAGAACTCCAAATCCCCTTTAATTTTAGCTATTGTTTCTAAAGCATGCATAGCCAGAGTATTCCTTTTATCAATCAACAATCTGATCAGTGTTGTTGAGCAATCAGAAATACACCTGTCCCATCTTTCAGTAAAAACAATATCCTGAGGAAAGGATGAATTGAGATTCATTCTCAATCCCTTGGGTATTATGTTATCCTTAATGTAATGTTCTAAAAACATTGTGTCTATGTGATTAGTTATTTCTATTTTGCTATTATTTTCTAAGTTCAAAAACAGTCCACGTAACCTTTTTTGATCTATATCATTCAGCATAGTTGGATTATTATATATGCATCTGTCGCCATCTTTAAAGTCTTTACTAAGGGCTGTATTGATCAGAGATAATCTAAATTTCTCTCTATTGGTCACATAAAAGTCCATAATGATCCAGCAATTTAGATTTTAAAGTCTTAAACACAGTTCTTATCTGTTGATGATTCTGCAAGGTTTTTCCGTCTCTCGATGTGTAGAACAATCTGGGTCGCCCAATTTGCAGCTCCTGGTCTTGAGGCTAAGCCCCCAGCAATAGCAGACTCAATATGTAAAGAGAGGAGAGAACAAGGCGCAATGGGTGACTCAGTATTGCAATTGTTAGAGGGGTGTGAGGATGGCTACTAACCTTATGAAGTTGTGCACCTCTGCACAACCCCAGTGTAAAGCTCCACAAGCTCCGCTCTGTTGGTGGCTGTCATCTATTTCCAGCGGCGTTCACAGATCCTGATCTCTCGGTGGTGGATCACGTGGTCAGGTTAGTAGCATGTAACGCCGAGATGGACGCCCAGCTTCACCAACACCCCCGGCAACGTTCCGGAGGGGTTAAGGCAGCGCAGCTTGGAAAACCAGGGTAGTAATTTTAATTAAATTGCTCCCACAGGTGAAAAAACAATAGATTAAAGGCAGCTCTACCACACCCCAACAGGGGGAAAGGGACAATCAGTGAATATGAATAGCAGTACCAGAGCGCCAATAACAGGGCAAAAATATTAAAAGGACTGATTTATTAATACACACACAACGCGTTTCGGTGGACACAGCCACCTTCATCAGGTGTGACAAGCAGCAAACAATTGATCCTTATATACATTTGACTAGGTATACAATTACTTAAAAGGGGCGGGGCCAGATACAGAGTAATACCTCTATATTAACCCCTTGAGTTCATATATGCTCAATAGAGTAAAATGGATTGTTATAAAATAATGCCTAATGAAGCATATAGGGTTCTTATAAAAAGGATTCGCTGTAAAAAAAAACAAAACTTGTGAATCCTATAATCTTAATACTTCATAGGATATATTGTCATCTACCACCCTATATTTTAGATTATATAAAAAAATAATAATAATAATTTTTACATACAACATAAAACAATGCATAAATATAAAGTTATAAAATTACAATCAGTTTCTACCATTGTAATTAGGAAAAGTAGACGAAGAAAGGAAAGAGAAAAAAAAGGAAAGAGAAAAAAAAAGAGAAAAAAAAAAATTCCAAAAAAAATCCCCAAAAAAATCCCCCAAAAAAATAAATAAAAAAAATAAAAAAATTTTCTTTAAATTTTTTCTCCTTTCTCTCTCTCCTCCCTCCTCCCCTCCCTCTCTCCTTTCCCCTCTTCCCTCCTTCTCTCTCTCCTCCCCCCTCCTCCTCCATATAAAAGATATATATAATAAATTTGCTAAAATATGAAAACAATTATTTAAAAAGTTGTCTTCTCTATATTAAGGTTCAAACCTTCAGGAGACAAGGTTCCCATTTTGAAAATCCAATAATTTTCACATGTAATGAGACGATTTAGTCTATCAGGGTGTGTATCAACTATATGATCAATGATAGTTAGTTTTAGGTTATTAGGATTTTTTTGATGTTCTTTTAAGAAATGATTAGAAACACTATGTAGGGGAAAGCCGTTTCTAATGTTTTGGCGATGTTTATTTAATCTTGAGTGCATTTCCTGGATAGTGCGGCCAATGTATTGCAGGCCGCAGGTGCACTGGAGCAGATAGATCACATATGAGGACTGACATGTAAGTCTAAAGCGAATGGGATATATCTCTCCAGTGACCGCAGAGACGAATGTTTTGGCTCCGTTATCAATGGATTGACAGCATAAGCATTTAGGGACATTACATTTATAACATTATTGCTAATAGGAGCTGAATGGTTCGGTCTTCTGGGTTTACAGGCAATTAAAATATTCCTAGATGAGGACCCTAACTTACAAGATCCTCAAAAAAACTTTTTATTGAGGGGTATAACTTTCATTCTTGAGAACAATGTATTTTCTTTTGAGGGGGTGATGTATCGGCAGCTGAGGGGCTGCGCGATGGGGACGAGGTTTGCCCCCAGTTATGCAAATCTATATATGGGGGCGTTCGAGTCTATCTATCGAGTCTATGTGTTTTCATATTTTAGCAAATTTATTATATATATCTTTTATATGGAGGAGGAGGGGGGAGGAGAGAGAGAAGGAGGGAAGAGGGGAAAGGAGAGAGGGAGGGGAGGAGGGAAGAGAGAGAGAAAGGAGAAAAATTTTTTATTTTTTTTATTTATTTTTTTGGGCGATTTTTTTGGGGATTTTTTTGGAATTTTTTTATTTTTTTATTTTTTTCTCTTTTTTTTTCTCTTTCCTTTCTTCGTCTACTTTTCCTAATTACAATGGTAGAAACTGATTGTAATTTTATAACTTTATATTTATGCATTGTTTTATGTTGTATGTAAAAATTATTATTATTTTTTTTTTATATAATCTAAAATATAGGGTGGTAGATGACAATATATCCTATGAAGTATTAAGATTATAGGATTCACAAGTTGTTTTTTTTTACAGCGAATCCTTTTTATAAGAACCCTATATGCTTCATTAGGCATTATTTTATAACAATCCTTTTTACTCTATTGAGCATATATGAACTCAAGGGGTTAATATAGAGGTATTACTCTGTATCTGGCCCCGCCCCTTTTAAGTAATTGTATACCTAGTCAAATGTATATAAGGATCAATTGTTTGCTGCTTGTCACACCTGATGAAGGTGGCTGTGTCCACCGAAACGCGTTGTGTGTGTATTAATAAATCAGTCCTTTTAATATTTTTGCCCTGTTATTGGCGCTCTGGTACCGCTATTCATATTCACTGATAGACATCAGTAGAGTCTTTTACAAGTGCCCCCACATCTCCATTGAAACCTATGAAAGTTACCATGACATAGCAAATAAGGTCATGGGACGTCTAGTTTCATGTTAGATGGAGGCCCCACTGGACAGACCTTTACTTTTGATCTGCCATAAATAACTAATATGATAGTATTACCTGTGCAGAACATATTAAGTGACTTAACTTTTCATATCTAGTTGGAAATCATCTAATCTTAGCTTCCATTTATTTCCTGAAAACCATTGTTAGAATGGTTGAGATTTTTGAGGGTCCACACTCCGGCTACATAGGACATGTTCTCTTCTAATCTTCTACTGAACATAGAAATCATATAATCAATAAGGACAGTTTAACTGAGCAGCAGGTGGGGTAGACGTCTGCTAAAACTCCTGGGTCCTGTTGGGTTTGGACCTCATTATCATGTCCGATTCTGGTCCTAATGTTGGATCCTGAGGATCCCTGGTAGTCTGGTCAGTGATGTATTCTGCTCTGGCTTGAACATATATTTGCAGTCTTATTGGCTCTCCAGACTCCATGTTTATAGACCCCTCTCTAGTATAGACCTGTATACTGACATGTCTTATCATCAGTTTTGAGCCTAAAACTTAGAAAAATCTTTTCACTGTTCCATATTTCTGAACAGATAATGAACCATCTGATGCTGAGGAGACCTCCGACACAGAGGAGAGGTGAGTTATGTTGTACATAAATATCTCTATATAAAACCATGAACTAGGTAAGAAATGTTTCTTGTGAATTTATAAATGATTCCTTATTTTTCCCAGTATGCCGATGTGCAAAATCCCTGGTTGTTTCCTGGAAGACATCATATCACCAAGTTCCATCTACGTGACAAACTTCCAGGAGAATAAAGAGGAGCTAGCACAAGAACTGTATCAGCTGTATAATGAAACAGTCTTCTTTAATCAGGTATGCTTTCATCCGTATCTGGGTTATACATGACAAATACATCATCTCCCTCCTCCAACAATTATTTCCAAGAAAAGTGGCTTTAGCTTTCTGGAGGGCACCTTAATACCTTGGTTACACTTCTGAAAATGAGTTATTGAAAATCTGTGGAAAACCTTGTTCTTATCTATGGAATGAGTGGAGACCTACATGATATCCACCATTCACAGACATAGAGATTCTCAGATTATGGTTTGAAGTTGAAAGGATTTTTACATTTATAAATAAATCCATTTAGTTGACATTTGGACATTTTATAAGTTTATTTTTGTTGTTGCTGTCACAACTTGGACTTCTCACAATACCCCATGCCCCATATAAGAAGACCTGTAAAGTAAATTACATATGAGCGTTGGGTGCTTTGATAGATTGGGACCTAAGAGTTTACAGATTTAATGAAAATTGTTTCCTCTTTTTAGCTTCCTGAAAAAATGAAAATTGTGTGGAATAAGGGACTGAAAACAACATCCGGACGAAGCGGTAACATACAGAAGAATAACCAACGTTATTCCATTATTCAGGTTTCCGATAAAGTCTTGGATTCTGCCGGTAGGTTTCACATCACTTCCAGCAGCTTCATAAGATAACGTGTATACATGGTAAAAAGCTGCTACTTGGGATATCATACATCTCATATACTCATTGAGAAGAACTAAGTACACCCTCTTTGAATTCCATGGATTTACATCAGGACAAAATAAAAAAGCATTTGGTGCTTTGAATGTCTTAAAGTTAAGGAAATACAACCTCAGGAAACAACAACTCCTGATAAATAACTCTGTGACATTATGTATTTGACAAAAACTAGGCCAACATAGAAAAGCAGTGTGTGAAAAATTAAGTACACCTTTGTTGCTTTAATTGGAATTAATACGTTTTGCAGCAGCCATATGCTGCTAATAATATGAACTAAAAGGGAACCTGTAAGGTCCAATAATGCTATTAACCTGCAGATAAAGGGTTATTGTATAGGATAATAGTGCTATGAGAGTGCCCGGCCGCAGTACTGAAAGTGCAGCACCCGGGAGAAAATGAACTTTACTTCATCCAGGAGCTGCCGGCTTGCAGAGAACCGGCATACTCAGAGCAATTACAGTCACCGGTCACTGAGAGCGACGACTGTAAGCACATCCCGGCACTGACTGACAGCCAGCTCTACTGTGCACAGTTCAGTGTGGCTCTCAGTCAGTGTCAGGGTGTTTTTACAGACACCGCTCTCAGTGCTCTAAGTGGTGACTGTAATTGATCCAGGCATGTCTGCATGTGTAGCACCCTGAGGATTCGGCTGCTACAGGGGTATTACACCTCAAGCCAGAGGTGTGGTATTCCACTCCCGGGTAAGGATGGAGTGTGGACCAGGACTCAGTAGGCTGCATGCACTACATACATCCCATTTCCGGGGGACAGAACTACGGTACTCCCACCAGTATATGTGCAGGTACGACAGCGTCTGTCCCTGGCTGGAGTGGGAGGGGGGTGGAACATCCCAGTAGTGTAGGGGCAGATAGGGGGAGTAGTCTGGGTAAAGCTAGGAGCTCATTGGGTGCTAGTCACCTGGGCTCACACATAGAGGGAGTATATATGGTGGGCACAATCTTAGGACAGGGTCTTTTTAGCCTGAGGAGCAGAGCAGAGGAGCTCAGCCAGGAGGGCTGACAGGGAGCTGTGGCTCCGGCTGGGCCCAGCTCCAGAGCCAAGCCTGCAGAGGGAGAGAGGAGAAAAGAAGGACCCAGAGAGAAAGACAAGAAGGGAACCCCAAGACCCCAGAATAAAGACAAAAGGGTGAAGGGTTGGCGGACAAGGGTACCGGATCCCAAGCTGGCAGAGGCCAAAACAAACCTTAGCCAGGAACCGGAGGTCGTGGGCAGGATCTGCCACGATCCTCACCAAATCCACCAGAATGGCACACCGAGCATAGGGTCAGGGAAGCCAGGGAAGGTTCAACCAACAAGAGACCCGAGGGAGCCGGACACAGGTGGATCCCTGGTGGGAACAGCCAGAGAGAGAGAGAGAGTCAGAAGGGAGCTCAGGACCACGCTCCGGAATCGCCTGGGGGTTAGCCGAGTCCAGGACCTGGTGGACGCAGCACGGCTCGGGTGGTCACTCAAGGCCAGAGTGACCAAAAGAACACCAGTAAGTAAAAACCCTGAACTGCATCTCCTGACTCTGAGTCTTCTTTCTGCATCATCACAACCCCCATCATCCACACCTGCTGCCCTGAGGCCATACCCCTCCCGTTGGGGGTTATACCATCACTGCTGCACATATACCACCGGCCTCAGCGGACTGCTGTGCAGCGGCGGCGTCAAAGCCGCACTCAACGGGTGGCGTAGTCGACAATCAAGTTAACATCTACTGCCATAGACTGCCACTTAGTTTGACACCCTGGGCACGGACCGGGTCACCGCCACAAGGACTACTACCCCTATCCAGATCCGGCTCCGGGTATCCCTTGCACATGGCCCAGGGGGTGCGTGAACTTTGGCGTAGTCGGCAGGATAACGTGCCCGCAACCACCGGGTACTGCGTGCCTGAAGAAAAGTTCATATTTACCGTAAAAAGAAGTCTCCCGCCAATTCCGGAGGGTCCCCGCCATCGGACGCCATCTCGGATCGTTTCCCGCCATTTGCCCGCCTTCTGCAGTCTTTTCCCGCCATCCACAGAGTTTCCCGCCACTGGGAAGCGGTTCCCGCCATTTCAGAAGATTTCCCGCCCTGGCAGAGCGGACGCCATTATGGGCGTGCCAGAGGGTGGCAAGAGGCCACCTCCCATCGTGGGCCAGGACCAAGAATGGCGCCAAAAACGAAGACCGCCCCCAACAGCAGAGACTGCAATGATTGAGATGTCCATCAGCGTGGGGGGTCTGCCCCTGGAACTGACAATCACCAAGTTGCCCGAGGACCGCCCTCAATGTGGGCGGAGACAGAACAAAAGAGAGAAGATGGGAGCAGCTTGGAGAAGTCTGGAGGAGCCGTACCCGGAGATGGAGGGAGAGGCAGGCAGCACCGACCCTGTGGTCAGGAGCCTGATGCAAGCTACCACTCCACAAGACCTGGTGGAGATCCTGGCACAGCTCCCCCGAGACCGGGAGCGTGCACAGACCGCGCTGGAGGGCCTCGCACGGAGGATGGCCCAGGTGCAGCGAGAAACGCTGACGGAGTGGAGCAGGGAGATGGCCCAGCAGGCTGGAACCCGCCAGCGGAGCACACCACCTGCAACGAGGAGCACGCCTGCCCCTGAAGAGGATGCAGAAGGGACGGACGCCGGAGACGACGCCGCAGAGGGAGCTGAAGAGACGGAGGCAAGTAAAGGGGACGTCACTACCCCAAGCCCAGCCACCGTAAGCCTACCCCCACTCCCCGTCGCAGAGCCCGAAGTCCCACTGATCGTGCCCGTTGCCGCACCGCTACCGCTCCAGACTAGGCCCCAAGCAGGAGCCGCGACCACGCCCCCTGTGACGTCACGCGCCTCAACCCTGAGCGCGGCCAAGCAGGAGACGCCACCGGCCTGGTCGCAAGGCCGAGTGCCCCCGGGCGCCGCCGTCTTCACGGTGCCCTTTACCTTCAGGGTACCCCAAGCCTGGTCGCAAGGCCTAGTGATCCCGGGCGCCGCTGCCACCACCGCGCCCTCAACTTCCACTGTGCCGCACCTGGGTGAAGACTTGTTTGCCCAACACACTTGCCCGGATGGGCAGCCCTTTGAGTGGCCACCGGAGTACTACCATCCCCGACTCCGGAAGGAAAGGCCCCTGGATGAGCCCCTGATCCCGGCTCCGGCGCCCGCCAAGATCACCCCACTCTCGCTGGAGGAAGCGCAGTTTGCGTGGGACCCCACTGGAGGAGACCTCATCGGGTTCACTCAAGAGACCCGGGCGGCTGCAGCGGAGCGTGCAGAGTGCTGCCGCCAGCAGTTGGAAGTCTTTGAGCGAGAACGGAGAGAGAGACGGGTCCGCGAGGAGCGGCTGCAAGTAAAGAGTGCAGAACAAAAGAGCCGGACCCGAAGGAACCCCCGTGCAGCCCACGGTCCCCGTGCCACCGGGACTGTAATCAAATTCCAACTGCAGCACGTTTGGAGCTTCATAAGAGATCATCACACCCCCGGCGACGTCTTCGTGACCAGAAGAGATGTCGAGTCCCACCTACCGGAGGGACACAGAGGTCGTGACCTTTACCTGGGTGATGAGGTCACCTTCACCCGGCACCAATGTGCCAAAGGACCCTATGCCCTTCATGTACACCGACTGACAGAGAAAGAGCTGAGGTGTCAGGAGGAGCAAGAGGACCCGGACGGGTCTGAAGGGTACACGGAGGAAGGAGCTGGAGGACGTCGCCACTGATGTACAGTAGGAGCACTGTAAATAGTTACCCGTGAAGGTACAATAACTGTTACCATTATAGTCCCCGTTGGGACCAGTGAACTGTTCCAGTGTGTCCCATCTCCCCACAGGCTGAGGACTGTGAGCAGCCATCCCTTTTTCCCCACTGGCCGAGGACTGAGAGCGGCCATATCCCTTTGTATATAGTTGCGCTTCCTAAAGTGCCCCCTACCGGTTTTATAGGAAACTGTTTTTTCTACCAGAGACTGTGGCACTTACCTGGTCACAATTTGCACAAGTGGCCAGAGGTCAAAAATGTTTTATATGAAGAGTATTATGCTGCTGATATATATATAGTGTTTTATATGTTTATGATGTTTTTGCAAAAATTTTGTATGTTTTTGGATATTTTGCTCTTTTACAGCCCGAGGACGTGCTGTGATTTACCAGGGGGGAATGTAGCACCCTGAGGATTCGGCTGCTACAGGGGTATTACACCTCAAGCCAGAGGTGTGGTATTCCACTCCCGGGTAAGGATGGAGTGTGGACCAGGACTCAGTAGGCTGCATGCACTACATACATCCCATTTCCGGGGGACAGAACTACGGTACTCCCACCAGTATATGTGCAGGTACGACAGCGTCTGTCCCTGGCTGGAGTGGGAGGGGGGTGGAACATCCCAGTAGTGTAGGGGCAGATAGGGGGAGTAGTCTGGGTAAAGCTAGGAGCTCATTGGGTGCTAGTCACCTGGGCTCACACATAGAGGGAGTATATATGGTGGGCACCATCTTAGGACAGGGTCTTTTTAGCCTGAGGAGCAGAGCAGAGGAGCTCAGCCAGGAGGGCTGACAGGGAGCTGTGGCTCCGGCTGGGCCCAGCTCCAGAGCCAAGCCTGCAGAGGGAGAGAGGAGAAAAGAAGGACCCAGAGAGAAAGACAAGAAGGGAACCCCAAGACCCCAGAATAAAGACAAAAGGGTGAAGGGTTGGCGGACAAGGGTACCGGATCCCAAGCTGGCAGAGGCCAAAACAAACCTTAGCCAGGAACCGGAGGTCGTGGGCAGGATCTGCCACGACCCTCACCAAATCCACCAGAATGGCACACCGAGCATAGGGTCAGGGAAGCCAGGGAAGGTTTAACCAACAAGAGACCCGAGGGAGCCGGACACAGGTGGATCCCTGGTGGGAACAGCCAGAGAGAGAGAGAGAGTCAGAAGGGAGCTCAGGACCACGCTCCGGAATCGCCTGGGGGTTAGCCGAGTCCAGGACCTGGTGGACGCAGCACGGCTCGGGTGGTCACTCAAGGCCAGAGTGACCAAAAGAACACCAGTAAGTAAAAACCCTGAACTGCATCTCCTGACTCTGAATCTTCTTTCTGCATCATCACAACTCCCATCATCCACACCTGCTGCCCTGAGGCCATACCCCTCCCGTTGGGGGTTATACCATCACTGCTGCACATATACCACCGGCCTCAGCGGACTGCTCTGCAGCGGCGGCGTCAAAGCCGCACTCAACGGGTGGCGTAGTCGACAATCAAGTTAACATCTACTGCCATAGACTGCCACTTAGTTTGACACCCTGGGCACGGACCGGGTCACCGCCACAAGGACTACTACCCCTATCCAGATCCGGCTCCGGGTATCCCTTGCACATGGCCCAGGGGGTGCGTCACATGACTGACAGCCGGCAGCTTCTGTGGGAAATAAAGTTCATTTTCTTCCTGGTGTCACACTTCCAGTGCTGTGGCCAGGCACCTTCATAGCACTAGTGACCTGCTGATTAACCCTATATCTGCAGGTTAACAGCACTACCGGAACTGACAGGTTCCCATTAATTAACTGTTCATCCACATGGGCTTGCTTACCAAGCTATTGATTCTTGGGATGCATCTAATTTTTCTCACAGTTTTTGATAAATAAATAATGACATGGAGTTGTTCATCTCAGATTGTATCTCCCTTCTTTGAAGATCTTCTAAGGACCACATATGTTTTATTATATCCTGATATGTAAAACCAAAGACTTCAAACAGGGTGTACTTAGTTCATCTCATGCCTGTATAAACTCTTTTATTTTCAGAGCGATTGCGATCCACACTTGCACACAAGATGTGCCATGCTGCCTGCTGGTTGATCAACGGTGAAATTAACGACAACCATGGACCGTTATGGCAGGATTATGCAAAAAGCATCAAATCCATCCATCCTGAGCTGCCAGACGTGACGAAGTATCACAATTATATCATAAAGTATAACTTCTACTATCAATGTACTTTATGTAATAACAAGTAAGTAAATCTCATGATTCTATACCTCATGAAACGCAATCACTGTGGAATGACACCGGTGCGGCTCTGTTGGTATTACGCTTCTATATTTTACTACTATCAGAGTAGACTGACGTCTGGAAGCTGTAGGGTTGAGGATGCTACATATTATATTTTGTTGCCTACAGACAGTTCTTCATATTTTTTTTTACAATTTATACTTTTTGATACAATCCATGGTACTAACCAACATTCATGCCAGTCTGTTAACCAATATTCCTTCTATCTTAGATGCGGGCGTTTCAATAAAATACCAAAGAATAAATGTTATTGCCGCCGCTGTGGAGCTCGAATACATCAACTGGCCACCACGTTAGGATGTCACAGCAACAAGAGCAACTCAGGGTGAAGAGACAAGGCGGACAGCTCTCCTCGCTATACAGTACAAGGCTGAAGAAGCGATGGATGGAGCTGTTGTAACGGAAACAACTTGTCTGAATTACGTTTTGGGCAGCACGGTGGCTCAGTGGTTAGCACTGAAGCCTTGCAGCACTGGGGTCCGGGGATCCAATCCCGCCAAGACAACATCAGCAAGGAGTTTGTATGTTCTCCCCATGATTGCGTGGGTTTCCTCCGGGTACTCCGGTTTCCTCCCACACTCTAAAGACATATGGTTAGGGAGTTTACATTGTAAGCCACAACAATACCAATAATTAGATTGTGAGCCATTACAATAATTAAAATATAAAATTAAGTTTAACATCTGAACTGAATAATGTATTAAATAACCTGATTCATTGCTTTCCCACCCATCTCATGATGATTAGAGCTCACCAGCTCCAGATAACAGGTGACAAGCAGAAAACGTATCACTTACAAGAGGCATTTCTCATTTAAACTCCTCCGTATCAGAACCTGGTGCTCCACAAGTTACCAATCATCAGAGGTCTTACCCCAAATATTTCAGGACCAATATTTAGGTCTGGATCAGCCTCATTTATAACTCCATTAGTAGTACAGCTCCAATATGTTAGGATGTCTACTAGACAAGATCTAACTGATAAGTGTCCGATTATCATATCACTACTAGTGATGAGCAAACGTGCTCGCCACTGCTCGATACTCGATAGAGCATTGGGGTGCTCGGGTAAGCTCCTTACTCAATCTAGTATTGCGGGCGATCGAGCGCCATGCTGAAGTCCCCGCCCTGCATGTTTCTCAGCTGTTAGACAGCCAATAAACATGTTGGGATTTTCTGCCATACACGGTAATGCCGTAGCCATGTTGGCTACTGGCTTTACTGTGATTGGCCTGCCGCATCGCGTCATTGGGTCTTATTGTCACACACAATGTAGGAAGACTAAGTGCAACAAGAAGAAAAGAGGGGAAGGAAGGCCAAACACTAGAGAAAGGGGGAGTTGAGACCCCTAGGCAGATCTAATAATGCCCTGCCTACCCTACCATTCCTATATTGGTTTCACACCAATCGCCAAGCAGGAAACCTAAGCCCTGTTTATACCCAAAGAGCTTGGCCCAAGATAGGGAGGTGGAGGGGGTGAGCACTAGTCAGGCCCCACTACAAACTAAAGACAACAAGGTAGTCAAACAAAGGGGATAATTTAGCTTGAGCAGACACCAGAGGAGCAACGCCAACAGTCCTCCAAGGGCACCAGAGAAGAATCTTAGCCGACTGCTAGTACTCCAAGTCAGAGCCAATGAAAATAAAAATATCACCGGTGAAACCCTGAAGCAGACTGATAGTTTTTAAACACCCATACTAGGGTGTGTCAATCTGAGCAGAAGGGAGGTAGCCGCTGGGTCCTAATAGCAGATGAATTAAGACAGCGTCTGCAATGCCGGACGCAGTGACCTTCTACAAACAGATCCAGAGCGACTGTCTGTTGCATCAGACACACCCGTGACACTTATATAAGACTCGGTGACGCGATGCTCGGCCCCCACTCCTCTTGAAGCAGTTCAGGGAGAGTTGATCTAGGAGAGAGAGCTTAGATTATGGCAGGCATATAGTCAATGTTTAATTGCTGTTACAGTAATTTTAATCGCTGGGAAAAATGTTTTCTGAGGCCCTTCTATACGTGTCTTCCAAGGTGTATTGCAGTCCCTCCTTCTAATTTTTGGCGGCTCTTGCACTTAGTGCATAGACTATATGAGTCTAGCAGTATCACTACCGAACAATTTTAACAGAATGTGCATGAGGCCCGCCTTTATGTCTAATACATGGTGTATCGGAGTCCCTCTTCCTTCTAATTTTTGGCAGTTCTTGCATTTTCTGCATAGGCTTTGTGAGTTTCAGAGTCCCTCCTTCATAAATTAAACAGGATGTGTCTGACCAGGTCACACACACCACATGCCCAGATAAGGTACTAAAATATTAAAATTACATTTAGGCTGAGTTCACACGATGCGTATTTCATGCGTTTCCGCGGCGTTTTTGCAGTTGCGTAAACGCCGCGGAAACGCATGAAAAACGCATGGTAGAAGGGAAGCAATGTTCCCCAATGGAAATCCGCATGTGCTGTGCCCATGATGCGGATTTTTCCGCAGCGTCAACGCTGCGGTCAAAAATCCGCAGCATGTCAATTAATTTTGCGGAAACGCGGCGATTTCACCGCCATTGACTTGCATTAGAACGCGCCAATTCCGCAAGACAGCATTTGTACTTGCGTTATTGGCGCGTTCTAATATGCAAATGGTACCCGAGTGTGGAGGAGAGGAGAGTCTCATCCACACCCAGGTACCATTAAAAAAGCTGTAAAAAAAAGAATAAAATAAAAAATAAATGTATACTTACCATCTGTCGGCCCGCGCAGCGCTCCCGCTTGGTTCCCGGCACTTGCAGTGAGTTGTAGGACCTGCGGTGACGTCAGAGTCATGTGACGGGTCACGTGACGCTGACGTCGGCAGGTCTTTCAATTCAAAGTTGCCGGCAGCCGGGAACTTTGTAAAGCAGGACAGCGCGGGCCATCGGAGGTAAGTATATACACTCTCTCGGGTCACACTATATAAATCCATGCTGTTTGCATGGATTATATAGTGTGACCTAGTTGTCAAGCACTTTCCAGGTGATGCTAAAATCGCCTGGAAAGCGCTTGTCAATCTGCATGCGGAAACGCATGTCAATCTGCATGTGGATCCGCATGTATTCTGCAGGAAAAACGCATGCACAATCTGCATGCGTTTTTTCTGCCAGGGAGATGCAGAAATGATGCAGAAATTTTCTGCATCGTGTGCACATACCCTTACCGGTGACTTCCGGTGGGTGCAGATTTATTTCCCCCTCTACTATGTCATCTACTGTAGTCATAGGCAACGGGTAAATACGGTGAGCGTGGCGCGGCTATTAAGAGGTGGAAAAGGCAGGTTTTTTTCCTCTTTTTTATTTTGCCCTATACACAAGTCATTATACAGGAAAGAACTCTTCGGTTTTGTACATTTTGTTGTCAGTCTGTAAAAGTGGAGTAATACTCTGACAACATCGTTCCCAGCAGCGATCTGGAAGTAAGAGATGCATCCAGGCACCTTCCCCATGCTGTTCCCATTCAATTTGAGCACTGTTTCCATCCAATTCAGTGATTTTCCTGCCTCCCCAGCCCTCCTGTTAGCGTCTTCCGGAAAAATGCTCGAGTTTCCCTTTGACTTCCATTATATTCGGTACTTGAGTTGAGCCCGTCTGAGCGTCTGACCTGCTCAATTCGAATAACGAGCACTCGAACATTTTAGCGCTCAATCATCACTAAACACTACTACTCGTAGTGCAACTGTGGTGGACACTGGTCAAACAACCCTCAGTTATTTCACAACCCTGAGAATAGTCAAGAGACTCTCCCAACCGTCACTACAGTCCCACCTCCATCTATTGGCAATTTGATAACGCAACTGTTATATACAAGACAGGCAGCAATAAATCTTTTGCTCTAACCCAAGAGATATAGTAGCATTTTCCTCCACAACTGCAGAAGATATTCGCAAAGCTGGACAACTATATCAGAGAGGTACAGATCAGAGAATTCTGTCACCTCCTAAAGACCAGCGCAAATAATTGCTGCATTCTCCTACAGATAATCCAATAAAACAAAAATAGAGAATCTAAACTCAAATGGATTCTTTGATATTGAGATGGTCAGAGGCTCTAAATGAGGAGTAGGTGGACAGCGACCTTTTTAAAACCTTCCCAGCATCGAGCAACCCCGCATCAGAGATCACCCAGCAAGGTTGGCTGCTATTAACAAATACAATAATTCTCAGCAAAAATGTGCTACTTCAAATGCTGAGCTGAGACAACTATCTGACTTGCCCCTGGGCCGTGGGATACTCAGGGCCGGGCCTCTGGATGCAGATGGGGAGTAGTAGTGGCGACCCGGTCCCGTGCTCAGGGTGTCAGGCTTAAAGGGGAACCGTCTTTTGTTATATGTATGGGAAGTTCCGACTACGCCACCCGTGGATTGCAGTCAGGGATAACCGCAGCTGCAGTGCAGACCGCTGGGGCAGATGTAAGTGTGCAGCACGGAGTAGTATAACTCCCCACGGGAGGAGTGTAGCCCCAGGGCAGTGTAAGTGGATGATGGAGGGGATGATTCCGATCGCAATAGCCAGGAAACGGAGGCCCCTTGAACAGTTCAGAGTCTTTATTGGAACAGGTGAGACGACCCAAAAACAGTCCCGGCTATGAGGGGGCCTGGATGTCTGAGAACAAGTGGGAAGCCCTCCTGGTCAAGGTGAGGGTGAAGGCCTACTGTGCTCTCTGCACTCTTTCTGGCTATTTCCCTCCTCGTGGTGTAACAGCCCACGTTCCTGAGCTCGCCGTGTCTTCTCGCCCGTATGGCTTGCAACTTGGGTCCCTTTCTACTCTTGACCTGGTGCAACTTTGCTGGTCCCTTCTGCTGTGGCGGAACCTCCGGGCTTCTTAGGCCAAGGGACATACAATCCCCTGCGGGCTGGTTATTTGCTGTAGGACTTGGAATTCTGACAGCCTCGGACACCAAAGTCCGGTAGATCAGTTTCTCTCTCAGCCAGGACAGGCTCACCTCGCCTTCCGTCCCTGGCTCGTGGCTCCTCTACTGCCACATGACCTCCTCAGCTACAGCTCAACTGACTCTCCCTTCTCTGGGACGCCTCTCGCTTCAGAGACAGGTCGTCCAGCTCTCTCTAACCCTGCCCCCATTTCCAGCTTTTATAGGGGCAGCCTGCTCCCCCTACTGGCCTGGGACAGGATGTGCTGCATGCTAATGGTCCCTGACCAGAGAACCTCCCTCCTGCTCTCAGACAAAGCTTTATTATACATTTGTGGCATCCAGGCCAGGGTGACACATTCCCCCCTAGTAAAACTTAGTACTCCGGGACTAAGCTTAAAACAAGAGTAATATGCATGACCATAAAAACATTATTAGGCAAGTAAAAGCAAACGACGCACAGGTTGAGTTCTTAAGGTCACAGTGTGGTCTGTGACCAGGTGTCCATCTCACCAACAACAACGGGGAGCTCAAACCAGGTGGGAGTCTGCCGTAGCCCCAAGTCTTTGACAGTCCTTGTTCCTTCCGTTGGTTAAGCTCCAAACATATTTACAGGAAAGTCTCGGTTACTCACAGTTCATAACCTGTTAGTCCATGTATTAACTGAAAGAAACTGAGAAAAAGCGTAGTTACTGGTCATGCAATTACATTTTAAACAATTCAACATTTTGCAGGCTATTTACATTTGCTATCACACCCTACACTCTCCAGCGAGCTGGTATTTGCCCTTTAGTGCTCCGGGTTGACCTACGTAACCAACTGTCTGGTGGTGGTCTAACCTGGCTTTTCTCACTAGCGCTCGGGGTGCAGTCATTGGCTAGATTTACAGGCAGGGCAGGCAGCTGTCTGCGGGTCCTTTGGCTTACCGCAGGCATGGCAGGCTCATTGTCAGCAGAGGGTTGATTCTCCTGGGCTGCTGGTACAGGCTCTTCTGCCTCTGGGGCTGCTTGTTCTTCTTCCCCTTCCTGCTCTAGTGTAGGTTGTTGCTGAATTAGTTGCAGGAAATGTAGGACGGGTACCACTATGGCATTGTTTATTCGAGTCCAGGACTGAGGGAACTCCCCAAGAACTGTGCTGATCATCTCTTCCTTGTCCTCTGCGGGTTCAAGGTCACTTTGATCCTCTTCTGCACTTTGTAGTTGCTCGGGGCACCTTTTTAGGTGATCTCTGGAGACGGTACTAGTGGTTTCTCCTCCATCCTTGGTGATCACGCACACCTTCGGGTTGTAGTGATCAGACTGCAGTTCTGTGTAGGGTTCCCTTTCCCACTGGTCGTCCAGCTTGTGTAGCCTTCTCTATCGCTTCAGGACCTGCTCACCAGGTTCTAGGGGACCAGCAGGGGCGTGTTGGTTGAAGAGTCTCTCTTGCCTTTCTCTCACCTGGGCCAGGCTCTTCTTCACACTCTCCTGTACCTTCTTCTACTGCAGTCGCCTTTCCGTATCCCAGTCCGCATCTGGGGAGGTGTCCTCGGGTGTTAGGACTCCCATCTCCAGGTCTATGGGCAGCTTACCTGGTTTGGCTCGCATCAGGTAAGCCGGGGTGCAGTTTGTAGCATTCACCGGGATATGATTGTATAAGTCTATCAGGTCCAGCAGTTTTTCTGGCCACAGGCTGCGTTCCTCCAGGGGCAACGTCTTCAGGAGATCAATGACTATATTGTTCATTTTCTCACACATCCCGTTGGTTTGTGGGTGGTAAGGCGTTGTCCGAATCTTCTTACAGCCATAGAGGTTGCAGAACTCTTGGAAGATTTCAGCCTCGAACGCTGGACCCTGGTCTGTCAGGACCTGTTCCGGATACCCGTGTGGGAGGCAGAAATATTGCTGGAAGGCTCTGGCCGCCATTAGAGCTGTCAAGTCTTTTACAGGGACCACCACTAGAAATCGGGAATAGTGGTTCACGATTGTCAGGGCATAAACGTATCCTGACCGGCTTGGAGCCAATTTGACGTGGTCCAGAGCTACCAGCTCAAGAGGCTGCTTGGTGACAATGGGCCTCAAGGGTGTCTTCTGGCTGGTGCGGTCCTTCCTCCTTAGATTACAAGGGCCACAGTCTTTGCATCACTTCTCTACAGCCCCTCTCATGCCGATCCAGAAAAACCATCCTCTTAGCAGGAACTCCAGTTTCTTCCAGCCGAAGTGCCCCACTCTGTCATGGTAAGCCTCCAGGACCATAGCTGCATCTCGCCTTGGGACCACGACTTGCCAGGTCAGCTCATGAATCCGGTGGTTGACGAGTCTCCTGCACAGCTTACCTTCATAGAGGAACAGCCTGCTCTTCTCTTTCCATAGCTGCTTGGCTTCCTCTGGAGCATCCGGATCTAGACGGACATCTTCCCGGGTCTGCAGGTCTTTCACCATGCGGATTGCAGGGTCACTATCTTGGGTCTCGGCTTGATCATGATGGTTGTTAAGTCTTCCTCCTTCACGCGGTGGGAGTATTGAGTTGCTCCATACTGGTGAAACGCAGGGAGTTCTACCTCCTCCAGCTCTTCTGGGTCTTCGCCTCCGTCAGGTAAGTGAAGCATTCTTGATAGGGTGTCAGCATTGGCATTGGTTCTGCCTGCCCGGTACTTGATCGTGAAGTCATAATTCGAGAGTCGCGCCATCCACCGCTGCTCTAGGGCACCTAGTCTTGCATTGTCCAGGTGTGTCAACGGGTTGTTGTCCGTGTACACGGTGAACTTTGCGGAGGCCAGGTAATGCTTAAACCGTTCTGTGACGGCCCACACCACTGCCAAGAAGTCTAGCTTGAAGGAGCTGTAATTCTCCAGGTTTCTTTCAGTGGGCCTCAGCTTCCGGCTGGCATATGCGATCACCCTTTCTCTGCCCTGTTGGTTTTGTGACAGTACGGCTCCCAGCCCCACATTACTGGCGTCTGTGTGGAGGATAAAAGGCTGGCCATAATCGGGGTAGGCCAGGATCTCATCCCCCGTGAGGGCCATCTTCAACTGGCGGAAGGACTCCTCTTCCGGCTTGTCCCACTTGAAGGGTGGTTTTGACTTCTGGATTTGGATTGACCTATCAGGAGGTCCTGCATTCGAGCTGCCATCTTAGTGAACCCGGGGATGAACCTTCGGTAGTAGCCCACCAACCCGAGGAACTGCCTCAATTCTTTGATGTTTGAGGGGCTTGGCCAGCTCTTGATTACTGTGACTTTGTCAGGGTCGGGGGCTACTCCTTCTGCACTCACCACGTGCCCTAGGTACTGGACCTTCGGTTTCAACAGGTGACACTTTGATGGTTTCACCTTCAGGCCATAGCCTGCCAGGGCTTCGAACACCTCTGCCAGGTGTTTTAGATGGTCCTCGTAGGTCTTCGAATAGACGATCACGTCGTCCAGGTAAAGTAGGACCGTCTCGAAGTTTCGGTGCCCTAGACAGCATTCCATCAGCCTCTGGAAGGTCCCTGGTGCGTTGCAGAGCCCGAAGGGCATACAGTTGAATTCGCTCAATCCCATCGGGGTGGTGAAGGCGGTCTTCTCCTTGTCAGCCTCTGCCACAGGAACCTGCCAGTACCCGCTAGTAAGGTCCAACGTAGAGAAGATGTTAGCTGATTTTAGGGCTGCCAAAGACTTCTCTATCCTAGGTAACGGGTACGCGTCTTTATGAGTGATACGGTTGATTTGTCTATAGTCCACGCACATTCTCATGGTACCGTCTTTCTTTTTTACCAGAACCAAGGGGGCTGTCCAGGGGCTACAGCTATCTCTAATGACCCCAGCTTCTTTCATTTCTCTCAGCATGCCCTTTGCGTTCTGATAATGTGCAGGGGGTACAGGTCTGTGTCTCTCTTTTATTGGTGGGTGGCTTCCCGTGGGGATATGGTGTTCTACTCCCTTTACTCGGCCGAAGTCTAGCGGGTGCTTACTAAAAATTCTCTCGTACTCCTGAACCACCCGGTAGACTCCTTGTTTTTGGTGCAGGGGAGTGGAGTCAGCACCCAAATGGAGTTTCTGGCACCAGTCCTCCTTTTGTTTCTGGGAGCCATTACCCTCCGCCTGTGGAGATGGGGGCAACGGTTCCACGGCCCTGATAGCTTTGTGTTCAACAGCAAACAGTTTGGCAAGTGTAGCGTACCTGGGTAAGTGTACCTCCCTCTCCTCAATGTTGAGGATGCGAACGGGCACCCTCCCATGACGGACATCAACCACCCCCCGGGCTGTCAAAATGGTGGGCCTGCTGTCGGAGTACACGGGTTCTACCATGGCTTGGTAGTCTCTGCCTCTCAACCCGATTGCAGTCCGACACCAGATCATCATTTCACTTTTGGGAGGCATGGAAATGGGGAATGGGTCACTCATTCTTACGCTACCGATCTCACCACTAGACAGTTCTACCTGCTGCCACCTCATCAGAGCCTTTATCTCTTTGTTGAGGACTCTCTGTTGGCTGGAACTAGCATTCACCGCCACCTGCTGTAAAATTACAATTATCTCTGAAAGACAATTTTCAATCACGTTAGTACCCACAGTTATTTTAGGGTGACTTTCACGACGGTCAATGTCCACAATAATCACCCCCTGTGCTGACAGTTCAACTTTACCAATCTTAATGGTCATCTCTTTGAACCCCATCTGCGGCACGGGCAAGCCATTACTGGCGATGATGCTCAAGTCATTGTCTGGATACCGTGTTATATCAGCATCAGTCCAATACTGCTTAAAAAGTACATAAGGGATAGTAGTTACTTGCGACCCGGTATCCAGCAAGGCACTCATGGGGATACCGTCCAGCACCACGGGTAAAACCGGGCACCCCCCAACGTACTTATTACGCCAATTGTAAGGGCCTGGTGATCTTATGCCTGGGGTTTGGCCCTCTGCCCCAGGTTGGACCCGTTTAAATTACAGTACCTGGAAATGTGTCCGGGCTGGCTGCATCGATGGCAAATGGGCTGTCCATCCTCTGCGTAGCGGTCTGTGGGCCTCCCTCGGAACGACGGGGTTCTCCTCTGTCGACGCCACGGGACATCCTCCGGACTTGAAGCCAACTCGATGGGTCTTGACGAGTCCACTTGTAACGCCTGGACAGTCCTGGTCAACGCCGCGACGCTCCTGGTCAGCTCCTGGACTTGGTGGTGCAGATCTTTCGACGGGGCTTGGTTCAGGGCCTGTGCATCGGCCCCCACAGAGTCCATAGAAGAGGGCGCTGCCTCCTGGTGATAGGTGAGAGCAGGGCGCCGGGGGTTTATAGCGCCACTTAGTGCAGGTTCACGGAGCACCCTTATTGCCCTGTCCTTGAATTGGGCAAAGGTTAGACCAGGGTTTTGAAAGAACATGAGGCGCAGCTGGGTTCTGTGGGCACTAGACAGCAGACCTTCTATGAACTGTTCTGTTAGTAGTTTATCTGTATCCTGCACGCTGACAGGGTCAGCTTGTTTGATGGCTCTCAAGGCTTCCTGCAAATTTAGGGCATAGTCTCTGATGCTGTCCTGTGCCCGCTGTTTACAGCCATAGAACCGCATTTTGATCTCTGCTGAGGTACGGGTGTCAAAGGTACTCCGCAGCTGGGTCAGAATGTCCATTACAGTCCTTTTCTCCTCATCTGACCATGATTTCACTTCCCGCTGGGCTGCGCCGGTTAACTGCCCCGTCAGAATGCTCACTTTCTGTTCTTCTGTCAGGGGATAAACTTTAAATAGACTGTGTAGTCTTTCTTTAAAGTCAGTTAAGGTATGGGATTCCCCTGAGTATTGGGGCAGCCAGGCTGCTCCGGGGATGTAGGGCATGGAGAACGGCATCACCGCTGCTGCAGCCACGCTGGTGGTAGAAGGTCCCTCCGCGTCCGTCATCTTCCTCCCCCCTAGTTAAGCGTGGCCTACCTTCCGTTGATCCTCTTCCGTAGGCCGCGGCTCAGCTGGTGCTGCTCCGGGCGAGGACCTTGCGTCGCGTCCTGGTGACGTCAGCGTCGCTCTCACTCTTTCCAGGACCTTGCGCAGCGTCGGTGTGTAGGGCGTGGCTTCGGGTCTCGCGCGGTTTGGACGTCCACGCCTCTCTTCTTCCTGCGCGGCGTCCTAAAGATGGCGTCCAATGGCGGGAACACGGCTGAGGATGGCGGGAAATGGATGAAGATGGCGGGAAATGGCTCCGGATGGCGGGAAACCTCTTTTTCAGGTAAGTATGAAGTCTTTTCTAGGCATGCAATACCCGTTTGTGGCGAGTTGGTCACAATCCTGCCGACTACGCCAGAAAGCTGACTCGCCCCCTGGGCCGTGGGATACTCAGGGCCGGGCCTCTGGATGCGGACGGGGAGTAGTAGTGGCGACCCGGTCTCGTGCTCAGGGTGTCAGGCTTAAAGGGGAACCGTCTTTTGTTATATGTATGGGAAGTTCCGACTACGCCACCCGTGGATTGCGGTCAGGGATAACCGCCGCTGCAGTGCAGACCGCTGGGGCAGATGTAAGTGTGCAGCACTGAGTAGTATAACTCCCCACGGGAGGAGTGTAGCCCCAGGGCAGTGTAAGTGGATGATGGAGGGGATGATTCCGATCGCAATAGCCAGAAAAAGGAGGCCTCTTGAACAGTTCAGGGTCTTTATTGGAACAGGTGAGACGACCCAAAAACAGTACCGGCTATGAGGGGGCCTGGATGTCTGAGAACAAGTGGGAAGCCCTCCTGGTCAGGGTGAGGGTGAAGGCCTACCGTGCTCTCTGCGCTCTTTCTGGCTATTTCCCTCCTCGTGGTGTAACAGCCCACGTTCCTGAGTTCGCCGTGTCTTCTCGCCCGTATGGCTTGCAACTTGGGTCCCTTTCTACTCTTGGCCTGGTGCAACTTTGCTGGTCCCTTCTGCTGTGGCGGAACCTCTGGGCTTCTTAGGCCAAGGGACATACAATCCCCCTGCGGGCTGGTTATTTGCTGTAAGACTTGGAATCCTAACAGCCTCGGACACCAAAGTCCGGTAGATCAGTTTCTCTCTCAGCCAGAACAGGCTCACCTCGCCTTCCGTCCCTGGCTCGTGGCTCTTCTACTGCCACACGACCTCCTCAGCTACAGCTCAACTGACTCTCCCTTCTCTGGGACGCCTCTCGCTTCAGAGACAGGTCGTCCAGCTCTCTCTAACCCTGCCCCCATTTCCAGCATTTATAGGGGCAGCCTGCTCCCCCTATTGGCCTGGGACAGGATGTGCAGCATGCTAATGGTCCCTGACCAGAGAACCTCCCTCCTGCTCTCAGACACAGCTTTATTATACATTTGTGGCATCCAGGCCAGGGTGACACATATCCATGGCTGGCACCATCTTTCCACCCCATTTTCCTACTTCTCTCCAGTGGATATGGCAGTTGCAACATCAGAATGAGAGCTCACGTTGACCAGCTCTTCCTACAAGTGCCATAATTCCTCTGTACTAGTGAAGTGATACAAGCGTGGCCTCATCCACCTGGGATGGAGGCAAGAAAAAATCCTCTATTATTTTCAAAACTATAATGTTATTTTTAGAATATTCTTGGAAATATTTAGTTTCTCATTTAGTTTCTTATTGTCTGATAAATTAATTATTTTATATATTTTTCCTTTTTTTTCTCCACAGATAAGGAGCAGTGTTGAGCGAGCATGCTCGACACTACTCGGTACTCGCCCGAGCATCAAGCTACTCGGTATGTTCGGCGAGCACCGAGCATTTCCGGGTTACTCGGGCGGGAGCTTGTGTCTCCGCCCTGCACGTTTGGCGCTCTTTACAGAGCCAATGAACATGCAGGGATTGCCAGCCAGTCACTGTAATGCCGCAGCCATGTTGGTTGTGGGCATTACATTGATTGGCTGGCCGCACAGCGTCACCTCGAGTATTTAAAACCGGGCGCCGCCATCTAGGACACAGACGGCTGGGATCAGACAGTGTAGGGACAGCGCTGCTGATTTAGGGAGAGATATATACTGCGAAATAGTTAGTGTAGGGTCTGTAAAGGCTGCCAGATCAACCAAACAGTCCTTCTCAGGACTAATATCCATCCCAGATATCAGGCAGGCAGGCTGTATAGGAGACGCAGTGGTTATACCAGCAAACGCTGCATTACAGTCCTGTGTGCTCCTGTTGCTGAAATTGCTGGACTTAGCTCCAGGTCTCGGGGGCCAGGAAAAATCCTTTTTTTTCATCTAAATCCTCTTTTTTTTTTTTTCCTCCTTCACACTGTACAAATACCCATCTTATTAACCTTTTGGTGCCCCCCCCCAAAAAAAAGAAAAAAAAAAAAGAAGTGTGTCTGTGACAGTTCAGACACAAATATATTTTTTTAAAAGAGTCTGGTGTAGGCCAGAGAAATAGAAGTGTGGTTTTGCAGTTCCACGGTTCAAACCTCTGTATTATCCACTTTTGGGCCATTTTTACCTTAAAAAAAACAGTTTGAGTGTGTCGCTCACTGTTCAGCGGCAAATATATCTATTTTAAAAAGTCTGGTATACACCAGTAAATTATAACTGTGTTTTTTCCGTTCCACGGTAAAAAATCTCTATTATCCTACTTTTGGCATCTTTTACCGTAAAAAAAAACAGTAATAGTGTCTCCCTGATTGTTCAGACACAAATATATTTGTTGAAAATAGTCTGGTGTAGGCCCGAGAAATAGAAGTGTGGTTTTGCCGTTCCACGGTAAAAAATCTCTATTATCCAGCTTTTGGTATTTTTTCTGTAAAGAAAAACAGTAATAGTATCTCCTGATTGTTCAGACACCAATATATCTGTTTAAAATAGTCTGGTGTAGGCCCGAGAAATAGAACTGTGGTTTTGCAGTTCCACAGTAAAAAATCTCTATTATCCAGCTTTTGGTATTTTTTCCGTAAAGAAAAACAGTAATAGTGTCTCCTGATTGTTCAGACACCAGTATATGTGTTTAAAAGAGTCTGGTATACACCAGTAAATTATAGCTGTGGTTTTGCTGTTCCACGGTAAAAAATCTCTATTATCCTGCCTTTGGCATTTTTTGCCATAAAAAAAAAAATGTAGTAGTGTCTCCCTGTTCAGACACAAATATATTTGTTGAAAATATTCTGGTGTAGGCCAGAGAAATAGAACTGTGGTTTTGCAGTTCCACGATTCAAACCTCTTTGTTATCCACTTTTGGGCCATTTTTACCTAAAAAAAAAAAACAGTATACCCCAGTAAACAATAACTGTGGTTTTGCCATTCCACGGTAAAAAGTCTCTATTATTCAGCTTTTGGTATTTTTTCCGTAAAGAAAAACAGTAATAGTTTCTCCCTGATTGTTCAGATTGTTTAAAAGAGTCGGGTGTAGGCCAGAGAAATAGAACTGTGGTTTTCCTCTTCCACGGTTCTAATCTACTTTTTATTACCCTTTTTCTATTGATAGTGCGAGTGTAAGCTATAGTACTTCCTTTACAATGGGCAAGGCGCGTGGCAAGGGACGTGTAACTGGACGTTCTGGTGATGGTGCGTGCAGAGGACGGGGCTGTGGCCAAGGTGAAAATGTGCCACAACCAACAGCCACATCTTCTCGCTCCCAGTTCTTTACTGAATTACTAGGGAAGCACACAACACCACTATTGCGAACTGATCAGTGTGAACAGGTTATTAATTGGATAGCAGATAATACTTCCAGTTACCTGGGCACCACCACCTCCGGTCTGTCTTCCACACGGTCAAATCTTAGTAGCCGTGAGTCTCGACCGCATACTCCTCCTCACCCTGATGCTCCTTTCTCCCACCATGCCGAGTGTCGTCAGACAGCAACTGATCCCACAGTTGGACACTCTGAAGAGCTGTTCACTGGTCCATTTCCATATTTGGGCCCCTCGCCTGCTCCGCTTGAAGTGGTGGAAGAGGAGATCCCATGGCCAAATATTTGAACAGCCACGGCCACAGGAAGACGACGCTGGTAATTTGTCACAAGAGGTGGACGATGATGAGACACAATTGCCACGAAGTGAGGAGGAGGACCGTGGTGCGGAAGTGGAAGAGGAGGAGGTGGTGGATGATCTAGTAACTGACCCAACATGGCAGGAGGACACGCAGAGCGAGGCCAGCAGCACATAAGGGGAGGGAGGCAGAGTACCCTAACACACCGCCCGGATAATACCGCCATACAGTGCTAAATAACACACCGCCCAGATAATACTGCCATATAGAGCTAAATAGCACACCGCCCAGATAATACCGCCATACAATGCTAAAGAACACACCGCCCGGATAATACCGCCATACAGTGCTAAATAACACACCGCCCGGATAATACCGCCATACAGAGCTAAATAACACACCGCCCGGATAATACCGCCATACAGAGCTAAATAACACACCGCCCAGGTAATACTGCCATACAGAGCTAAATAAGTTGAGCCGCGCGTGTACGAGATATACGGAGCGGATCCGCGCGTGTACGAGGTGTACGGAGCGGAGCCGCGCGTGTACGAGGTGTACGGAGCGGAGCCGCATGTGTACAAGTGTGCGGAGCGGAGCTGTGTGTACGATGTGTACGGAGCAGAGCCGCGCGTGTACGAGGTGTGCGGAGCAGAGCGGAGCCGCGCGTGTACGAGGTGTACGGAGCGGAGCCGCACGTGTACGAGGTGTACAGAGCGGAGTGGATCCGTGCGTGTACGGAGCAGAGCCGCGTGTGTGCGAGGTGTACGGAGCGGAGCTACGCGTGTACGAGGTGTGCGGAGCGGAGCGGATCCGCGCATGTACGAGGTGTACGGAGCGGAGCCGCGCGTGTACGAGGTGTACAGAGAGGAGCCGCGAGTGTACGAGGTGTACAGAGAGGAGCCGCGAGTGTACGAGGTGTACGGAGCGGATTCGCGCGTGTACGAGGTGTACGGAACGGAGCCGCACGTGTACGAGGTGTACGGAGTGGAGCAGAGCGAGTACGAGGTGTACGGAGCGGAGCCGCGCGTGTACGAGGTGTACGGAGTGGAGCAGAGCGGCACGTGTACGAGGTGTACGGAGCGGATCTGCGCGTGTACGACGTGTACGGAGCGGATCAGCGCGTGTACAAGGTGTACGGAGCGGATCAGCGCGTGTACAAGGTGTACGGAGCTGAGACGCGAGTGTACCAGTTGTGCGGAGCAGAGCGGAGCCGCGCGAGTACAAGGTGTACGGGGCAGAGCGTGTACGAGGTGTACAGAGCGGAGCCGCGCGTGTACGAGGTGTACAGAGAGGAGCCGCACGTGTACGAAGTGTGCGGAGCAGAATGGAGCCGCGCGTACACGAGGTGTACGGAGCGGAGCCGCGCATATACGAGGTGTACGGAGTGGAGCCGAGCGTGTACGAGATGTATGGAGCGGAGACAAGCCTGTATACGAGGCGTACGGAGCGGAGCCACGCGTATTCGTGGTGTACAGAGCGGATCCACGCGTGTACGATGTGTGCGGAGCAGAGCGTGTACGAGGTGTGTGGAGCGGAGCCGCACGTGTTCGTGGTGTACGGAGCGGATCCGCGCGTGTACGAGCGTGCGGAGCGGAGCCGCGCGTGTACGAGCGTGCGGAGCGGACCTGCGTGTACGAGGTGTACGGAGCGGAGTCACGCGTGTACGAGGTGTGCGGAGCAGAGCGGAGCCGCGCATGTACGAAGTGTACGGAGCGGAGCCACGCGTGTACGAGGTGTACGGAGCGGAGCTGCACGTGTACGAGGTGTGTGGAGCAGAGCAGAGCCGCGCGTGTACGAGGTGTGCGGAGCAGAGCGGAGCCGCGCGTGTACAAGGTGTACGGAGCAGAGCGTGTACGAGGTGTACGGAGCGGAGCCGCGCGTGTAAGAGGTGTACAGAGAGGAGCCGCGAGTGTACGAGGTGTACGGAGCGGAGCCGCACGTGTACGAAGTGTTCGGAGCAGAATGGAGCCGCTCGTACACGAGGTGTACGGAGCGGAGCCGCGCGTATACAAGGTGTATGGAGCGGAGCCGCGCGTATAAGAGGTGTACGGAGCGGAGCCGCGCGTATAAGAGGTGTACGGAGCGGAGCCGCGCGTATACGAGGTGTACGGAGCGGAGCCGCGCGTGTACGAGGTGTACGGAGCGGAGCCGCGCGTATACGAGGTGTACGGAGCGGAGCCGAGCGTGTACAAGATGTACGGAGCGGAGACAAGCCTGTATACGAGGTGTACGGAGCGGAGCCACGCGTGTTCGTGGTGTACAGAGCGGATCCACGCGTGTACGAGGTGTGCGGAGCAGAGCGGAGACGCGCGTATATGAGGTGTGCGGAGCCGAGTGTGTACGAGGTGTGCGGAGCGGAGCCGCACGTGTTCGTGGTGTACGGAGCGGATTCGCGCGTGTACGAGGTATACGGAGCGGAGCAGCGTGTGTACGAGGTGTACGAAGCGGAGCCGTGTGTGTACGAGATGTACAGAGCGGAGCGGATCCCACGCGTGTACGAGGTGTGCGGAGTGGAGACATGTGTGTACGAGGTGTACGGAGCGGAGCCGCGCGTGTACGAGCTGTACGGAGTGGAGCGGATCCCACGTGTGTACGAGGTGTACGGAGCGTATTCGCGTGTGTACGAGGTGTGCGGAGCGGAGCCGCACGTGTAAGAGGTGTACGGAGCGGATCCGTGCGTGTACGAGGTGTACGGAGCGGAGCCGCGCGTGTACGAGTGTGCGGAGCGGAGCTGCGTGTACGAGGTGTACGGAGCGGAGCCGCGCGTGTACGAGGTGTACGGAGCAGAGCGGATCCGCGCGTGTACGGGGTGTACGGAGCGGAGCCGCGCGTGTACGAGGTGTACGGAGCGGAGCCGCACGTGTACGAGGTGTGTGGAGCAGAGCAGAGCCGCGCGTGTACGAGGTGTGCGGAGCAGAGCGGATCCACGCGTGTACGAGGTGTGCGGAGCAGAGCGGATCCACGCGTGTACGAGGTGTACGGAGCAGAGCCGCACGTGTACAAGGTGTACAGAGCAGAGCCGCGTGTGTGCGAGGTGTGCGGAGAGGATCCGCGTGTGTACGAGGTGTACGGTGCGGAGCCGTGCGTGTATGAGATGTATGGAGCAGAGAAGCGCGTGTACGAGGTGTATGGAGCAGAGCCGAGCGTGTACGAGAAATACGGAGCGGAGCCGCGCGTGTTCGAGGTGTACGACGCGGAGCCGCACGTGTTCGAGGTGTACGACGCGGAGCCGCACGTGTTCGAGGTGTACGACGCGGAGCCGCGCATGTACGAGGTGTACAGAGCGGAGCGGATCCGTGCGTGTACGGAGCAGAGCCGCGTGTGTACGAGGTGTACGGAGAAGAGCCACGCATGTACGAGGTGTGCGGAGCGGAGCCGCACGTGTACGAGGTGTACAGAGCGGAGCCGCACGTTTACGAGGTGTACGGAGCTGAGCCGCGCGTGTACCAGTTGTGCGGAGCAGAGCGGAGCCGCGCAAGTACAAGGTGTATGGAGCGGAGCGTGTGCGAGGTGTACGGAGCGGAGCCACGCGTGTACGAGGTGTACGGAGTGGAGCAGAGCGTGTACGAGGTGTACGGAGCGGAGACGCGCGTGTACGAGGTGTACGGAGCGGAGCCAAGCGTATACGGAGCGGAGACACGCGTGTACGAGGTGTACGGAGCGGAGCCGCACGTGTACGAGGTGTACGGAAGGGAGCCCAGCGTGTGTACGGAGCAGATCTACGCGTGTACGAGGTGTACGGAGCGGAGCCGTGCGTGTATTACGTGTACGAAGCGGAGACAAGCGTGTACGAGTTGTGCGGAGCAGAGTGGAGACGCGCATGTACGAGGTGCATGGAGCTGAGCCGCGCGTGTACGAGGTGTGCGGAGCAGAATGGCGCCGCGCGTACACGAGGTGTATGGAGCGAAGCCGCGCGTGTACGAGGTGTACGGAGCGGAGCCGCGCGTGTACGAGGTGTACGGAGCGGAGCCACGCATGTTCGTGGTGTACAGAGCGGATTTGCGCGTGTACGAAGTGTACGGAGCGGAGCCGAGCGTGTACGAGGTGTGTGGAACAGAGCCATGCGTGTACGAGGTGTGCGGAGCGGAGCCGCGCGTGTTCGTGGTGTACAGAGCAAATTCGCGCGTGTAAGAGGTGTACGGAGCGGAGCCGCGCGTGTAAGAGGTGTACGGAGCGGAGCCGCGCGTGTAAGAGGTGTACGGAGCGGAGCCGCGCGTGTAAGAGGTGTGCGGAGCAGAATAGAGCCGCGCGTATGCGAGGTGTACGGAGCGGAGACTCGCGTGTACGAGGTGTGCGGAGCGAAGCCGAGCGTGTACAAGGTGTACGGAGCGGAGACACGCGTCTACGAGGTGTGCGGAGCGGAGACACGCGTCTACGAGGTGTGCGGAGCGGAGACACGCGTCTACGAGGTGTGCGGAGCGGAGACACGCGTCTACGAGGTGTGCGGAGCGGAGACACGCGTCTACGAGGTGTGCGGAGCGGAGCCGGGCGTGTTCGTGGTGTACGGAGCGGATCCGCACGTGTACGAGGTATACGGAGCGGAGCCGCGCGTGTATGAGGTGTGCGGAGCTGCGCGTATGCGAGGTGTACGGAGCGGAGCCGCGCGTGTACGAGGTGCACGGAACGGAGCCGCGCGTGTAAGAGGTGTACGGAGTGGAGCAGAGCGTGTACGAGGTGTACGGAGCGGAGCCGTGCGTGTACGAGGTGTACGGAGCGGATCTGCGCGTGTACGAGGTGTACGGAGCGGATCAGCACGTGTATGAGGTGTACAGAGCTGAGACGCGCATGTACCAGTTGTGCGGAGCAGAGCGGAACCGCGCGAGTACAAGGTGTACGGAGCGGAGCGTGTACGAAGCGTAGCCGCGCGTGTACGAGCTGTACGGAGTGGAGCAGAGCGTGTACGAGGTGTACGGAGCGGAGACGCGCGTGTACGAGGTGTACGGAGCGGAGCCAAGCGTGTACGGAGCGGAGACACGCGTGTACGAGGTGTACGGAGCGGAGCCGCGCGTGTACGAGGTGTACGGAGCAGGGCGGAGCTGCGCGTGTATGAGGTGTGCGGAGCAGAGCGGCGCGTGTACAAGGTGTACAGAGAGGAGCCGCGTGTGTACGAGGTGTACGGAGCGGAGCCGCGCGTGTTCGAGGTGTACGGAGCGGAGTTGCGCATGTACGAGGTGTACGGAGCGGAGTGGATCCGTGCGTGTACGAGGTGTACAGAGCGGAGCCGCGCGTGTACGAGGTGTACAGAGCAGAGACGGGTGTGTACAAGGTGTACAGAGCGGAGCCGCGCGTGTACGAGGTGTACGGAGCGGAGCCACGCGTGTACGAGGTGTGCGGAGCAGAGCGGAGCTGCGCGTGTACGAGGTGTACGGAGCAGAGCCGTACGTGTATGAGGTGTACGGAGCAGAAAAGCGCGTGTACGAGGTGTACGGAGCGGAGCGTAGTCGCGCATGTACGAGGTGTACGGAGCGGAGTGGATCCGTGCGTGTACGAGGTGTACGGAGCGGATCCGCACGTGTACGAGGTGTACGGAGCGGAGCCGCGCGTGTATGAGGTGTACGGAGCAGAGCTGCGCGTGTACAAGTGTACAGAGCGGAGCCGCGTGTGTACGAGGTATACAGAGTGGAGCCACGCGCGTACGAGGTGTGTGGAGCAGAGCGGAGCCGCGCGTATACGAGGTGAACGGAGCGGAGCCGTGCGTGTATGAGGTGTACAGAGCAGAGAAGCGCGTGTACGAGGTGTACGGAGCAGAGCTGAGCATGTACGAGATGTACGGAGCGGAGCCGCGCGTGTTCGAGGTGTACGGAGCGGAGCCGCGCATGTACAAGGTGTACGGAGCGGAGTGGATCCGTGCGTGTACGAAGTGTATGGAGCGGATCCGCGTGTGTACGAGGTGTACGGAGCAGAGCCGCACGTGTACGAGGTGTACGGAGCGGAGCCGCGCGTGTATGAGGTGTACGGAGCGGAGCCGCGCGTGTACGAGGTGTACGGAGCAGAGCCACGCGTGTACGAGGTGTACGGAGCAGAGCCACGCGTGTACGAGGTGTACGGAGCAGAGCCACGCGTGTACGAGGTGTACGGAGCAGAGCCTCACGTGTACGAGGTGTACGGAGCGGAGCCGCATGTGTACGAGGTGTACGGAGCGGAGCAGAGTGGCGCATGCACGAGGTGTACGGAGCAGATCTACGTGTGTACGAGGTGTACGGAATGGAGCCGTGCGTGTATGAGGTGTACGAAGCGGAGACGAGCGTGTATGAGTTGTGCGGAGCAGAGTGGAGCCGCGCAAGTACAAGGTGTACGGAGCGGAGACGCAGATGTACGAGGTGTATGGAGCTGAGCCGCGCGTGTACGAGGTGTTCGGAGCGGAGCCGCGCGTGTACGAGGTGTACGGAGCGGAGCCACGCGTGTACGAGGTGTACGGAGCGGAGCCGCGCGTGTACGAGGTGTACGGAGCGGAGCCGCGCGTGTACGAGGTGTACAGAGCGGATTTGCGCGTGTACGAGGTGTACGGAGCGGAGCCGCGCGTGTACGAGGTGTGCGGAACAGAGCTACGCGTGTACGAGGTGTGCGGAATAGAGCCGCGCGTGTTCGTGGTGTACAGAGCAGATTCGCGCGTGTACGAGGTGTACGGAGTGGAGCCGCGCGTGTACGAGGTGTGCGGAGCAGAATGGAGCCGCGCGTATGCGAGGTGTACGGAGCGGAGACGCGCATGTACGAGGTGTGCGGAACAGAGCTACGCGTGTACGAGGTGTGCGGAATAGAGCCGCGCGTGTTCGTGGTGTACAGAGCAGATTCGCGCGTGTACGAGGTGTACGGAGTGGAGCCGCGCGTGTACGAGGTGTGCGGAGCAGAATGGAGCCGCGCGTATGCGAGGTGTACGGAGCGGAGACGCGTGTGTACGAGGTGTGCGAAGCGGAGCCGAGCGTGTACAAGGTGTACGGAGCGGAGACACGCGTATGCGAGGTGTGCGGAGCGGAGACGCGCGTGTACGAGGTGTGCGGAGCGGAGACGCGCGTGTACGAGGTGTACGGAGCGGAGACGCGCGTGTACGAGGTGTGCGGAGCGGAGACGCGCGTGTACGAGGTGTGCGGAGCGGAGACGCGCGTGTACGAGGTGTGCGGAGCGGAGACGCGCGTGTACGAGGTGTGCGGAGCGGAGACGCGCGTGTACGAGGTGTGCGGAGCGGAGACGCGCGTGTACGAGGTGTGCGGAGCGGAGACGCGCGTGTATGAGGTGTGCGGAGCGGAGCCGCGCGTTTATGGAGTAGAGCGGGTGTATGAGGTATTTTTGTTTTTGGTTATTTATTTTACCTTATACACAAGTCTTTACCCTGGAAAGGATGTGTTCAGTCACAGGAAAACCATTTCAGTTTCGTTTTTGAACGTTTTATTGTGAGCCCGTAAAAGTGGCTTAATACCTCTGACCACGTTGTTGACAGCAGTGACCTGGGGGTCAGAAATGCTTCCTGGGGTGATGCCCATGCTGTCCCCATGTCATTTGAGCACTGTCACTATCGTTTTGGGCACCTTTTAGGCTTTCAACAGACTGCCGGGGCAAAAATGCTCGGGTCTCCCATAGACTTACATTGGGCTCGTTGCTCGGGTCGAGCACCCGAGTATCATGGCGAGCTCGGCCCGAGCTTCGAGCACCCGAGCATTTTAGTGCTCGCTCAACACTAATAAGGAGACAATGAGTGTCTGTGTTCATCACCATCAATTAACAGGAAACATTCAGAATCAACCTATTCCAAGTCTAACAATGGTTTCAACATGTATTTGTTGATACCTTTTTTCAGTCTTCTACCAGAGGCTGGCACCATCTTTCCACCTCCTGACCGTGTACGGCCAACCCGGGTTCCATTGTTCACATTCCCCCTCCCCTTTTCACCCATGCCAAATAAAACACTGCACCTGTAATTTTCTCTTTGGATAAATTTGGCCACAGCGGCCGTTTTATTAACAAACAACAATATTAACATATAAACATTATAATAACAAGGGTAAGGGTTCTTGGAGTTAAAAAAAAATGATCTGGCATAAACCAAACAGTACTTGAACCACCATGTTACCCTCAGCCGTACCACACCAGCTCAAGGGCACCAAAAGCTCCCAGGGTAAAACCCCGTCCAGAGCCCCCAAAACCAAAATGCCAGATCACCCCACTTAATCAAGCCAATGCCAGTAACTTGATAATCTCCTTTTTTACCGACACTTCCGTGCCAACTCCAAGAACCCGAACCCCCCCCCCCGCCACAAACGAACAGCCCTGACCACCTCAGGCTCGTGAGCGCCCCAACACCACCAAAGCCCTTTCAATCCCCCCCTGTATGGCCAGTGCCCATAAATCGATGCCTATATCATTCAAATGCACGCCATCCTTTGCCCAAAATTCTCCAACTCCCACTTCCAGATCAAGATGCCGTACGCTTACTCCCCCATTCCTGTTAACAAAAGCTGATATGGCTCTGTTCAACTTTATACGTGCCCTATTAATTCCCTTCAATGATCTGGCCTCCATCCATGTTTTTCTGGGCACCACCTCAGACCAAACAGTCAACACCTCAGGAAACGATGTCCATAGCCTTAAAAGATCAATTTTAATGTCCCTCATCAATTCCCTGACCGGTCGAGCCCCCAAATCATTCCCTCCCATGTGCAGCACTAAAATATCCGGTGCCCGATCCAAACGAGCTGCTTTATGGAACTCTGGCAGTACTCTTCTCCACACCATCCCTCGGAAACCCAACCACCGAACCACGGCTTGCTCTCGGCTGAAGCCCAATTGCCTACCGTCGGGCCTCACGTCCTCCCGCAGCGCCCCCCAGTGGACAAAAGAGTGCCCCATAATCCACACTAACAACGGGACTCCACCTGCAACAAGACAACCAAAAATATTTAAATCCAAAAGATAATTACATTAGACCGAATGCCTAATTCCTTACATAAGACAGGTATCGATCGGAACTCCATCTCCCAATGCGTTTTATCACTTCCTTGCCTAACCCCAAACCATCCGCTTCCGACGACGCGCCAATTCTGAAGGAATGTGACCCATATACCTCAGGGCTAAGGCCCAACTCAGCAATACCCTTCTTAAACACTGCTATAAACTGGAAACGCGATAAAAATTCACAATTTTCATGACACAATAATGGGCCCTTCCTCCCTGAGCAAACCTGCCAGTAAGCCATTAAACATGTCCTAGGACAAACCAAAGATCCCTTAACCTCACCTAAGACCACACGTTTTCCTCTGCCCAATTGATCTGTCTTCCCCCGCCTTATCCAAAATTCAATGCCCCCATTTCAACCGCTCATATCCTCAGCAAACAAACCCCCAACCTTATTCCTGCTTGGTGCCACCAATTCACCTATCCTCAGTGCACCAAAAAATGCCAATGCAAAAGCCAATCTAAACAATGTGGCCTCAAAAAATGAACAACAAATCCTATCCATTACCAAACCCAAACGTTCCAAGATACTAAAGGTTACCGGCCTACGTTTATCCAACACTTTACCTCCTCTCCTAAAGCCCTTCAAAGTTTGCTTCACCAAAAAGGCCTTCGTAACATCCTTCGTACCCAGCAATTTAAAACCAAATGCTAATCCTGCCACAAACTTGCCAACTTTTGAAACAGACCATCCGCTCTCCGCCGCCCTTCCCAGCAGAAACAACACAGCCGTCTCTCTATCTACCTCACTCTCCACTCCACCCCACTCCCGAATCCAACTTTGCCATACTCGCCACGATGCCTCGTATGATGCCCAGGTCTGCCTTGTGATAGACTCTTGTATTAACAGTCCCGCTCCTCCATAACCATCTGCCACAACCGCGAAGGGCATTCTTGACCCACGTCCTCTGCCTCTGGTGCTAGTGCCCGAAAACGATCCCACTGAAAACGAGACAAGGCATCTGCTATGGAATTTTTTACACCTGGCACAAGGACTGCTGTAATCCAAGCGTTCAACTTAAGCAACAAAGTACAAGTTCCCTCAGCAACCTAATTACAGGCGGCGACGAGGCCGACAAACTGTTGATGACCGATACCACTCCCATGTTATCGCAGTGAAACCGAATTCTCCTGTTGGCAAAACACTCCCCCCAAATATTCACCGCCACAACAATAGGAAACAACTCCAAAAATGCCAAGTTCCTCGTAAGACCCCTCTCTTTCCACATATTCGGCCACTCACCTACACTCCGCCGTCCTTTCCAGTATGCCCCATAACCAGCACCTCCTGCAGCATCCGTAAATATCTCACAATCATAACTGTTCAAAAACTCCTCCTGTATTAACGATCTTACGTTATAATTTTGCAGAAACAACTTCCAAACTTTCAGATCCTCCTTGTGTTGTTTATTTAAGCGAATAAAATGATGCGAAGCCCGCACTCCTGCTGTCGCTCCAGCCAACCTGCGACAAAATATTCTTCCCATTGGCATAATCCTGCCCACAAAATTCAAACGCCCTAACAGTGACTGTAACTCTTTCAGTGTCACCTTGCGCAATCTCCGGATCCTATCGCCCTCCTGTTTAAGCAAAATCAATTTATCATCTGGTAACCGACACTCCATCCTTTCAGTATCAATTACAATGTCCAGGAAACTTAGGGTTGTGCAAGGGCCTTCCGTCTTTTCTACTGCCAAAGGTACGCCAAAATGCTCTGCCACCCACTCCATAGTACCTAACAAATTCCTACACAACAATGATTGCGGGGGACCTATAAACAAGAAGTCGTCCAAATAATGAATGACCGACTTCACAGAAGCCAGGTCCTTCACTACCCATTCTAAAAAACTACTGAAAGTTTCAAACAAAGAACACGAAATTGAACAACCCATTGGCAAACATCTATCAACATAATACTCCCCTTCCCAAAAACATCCCAACAACGGGATGCTATCCGGGTGAACTGGCAACAACCTAAAAGCAGACTCAATATCAGTCTTAGCTAGCAACGAGCCTGGCCCATACCTCCGTACCCATTGTGCCGCCGCATCAAAAGATGTATATTGGACCGAACACAACTCCTGCGCAATGCCATCATTCACTGAAAGCCCTTTAGGGTATGACAAATGCTGAATCAAGCGAAACTTATTCACCTCTTTCTTGGGCACAACTCCTAACGGTGAAATAATCACCTTGATGCTAGGCAATTCCTGAAACGGTCCCGCCATCCTGCCCAATTCAACCTCTTTAGCTAACTTCGTCTTAACCACCTCTGGATAACGGTGAGCCAACATTAAATTTTTAACCGAAAAAGGAACTACATGATCAGGAGCTGGTATTCTAAAACCATCCAAAAACCCATCCTCAATAACTTTAGCCTTCAACTGATCCGGATACCTATTTAGAAAGGGGGCCATCGCGTGAACCCTCACCGGAGTAACCCCCTTGACCGGTAACCACCAACGGCTTTCCTTTTCCTCTCTTAAAGCATTTTGATGCTCGATGTGAACTTCCATTACAATGGGAGCACACATGCTTGAATTTACAGGAGTTCCCGTACTTGCATTGGCCATCATTAAATTGCCAGCAAGTTCCCGCTTCCTTTTTAATGTTTTGCGCCCCCTGACTACCTCCCCCATGTCCCGCTGATTGATTCCCGCTACTGTTGTTCCCCGTGAAAGGACTGCCCATACCTCACTGGAGCCATAACCCTCAACCACAACCCAATGTCTTTCTGATCCCATCTGATCTCCGGTCGGACTGCTTTTCTCTGCCGAAATTGCTCATCATATCTTAACCACGCCTGACCCCCGTAAGTCCTCTGGGCCTCCCCGAAAGCATCAAGGTAGCAGAATAAGCCTGAGCAATTATCAGGAGCTTTCTCCCCAATAACACTAGCCAATATTGCGAAAGCCTGTAACCAATTTACAAACGTCTGAGGAATCAACCTCCACCTACGCTTCTCCTCCTCCTCTTTTCTACTCTCATCCCTTTTTCCCTTATCCAGGTTAAACTTTTCCAATGGAAGAAGGGAAAAAATCTCTACGTACTCATCCCGCCAAATTTTTTCCTTTACCTCTTTGTTTAGGTGTGCCCCCAACGGCCCCTCAAAGCACACATAAACTTCCCCTTTTGCCCTATCGTCCAGTCTTACATTATCCGCCTTGTCCTTCTCTGTCTGCACACAAACCGATACCCCAGAAGGTATAATATCTGCACTGACCCCCAACCTGCCCATCTCGCTTCCCACCTGCAAAGACACCGGTTGACTAGGCTCCCACGTCGCTGCCTCGGGTGCCAATCCACCCTGATTAACTCCCCCCACTATCTATTCTAGCTAAAAATTGCAACATATTAAACAAAATGTCTCTAAGACCCATTATATCTGACCCGCAACCTCCCCTAATATTTTGCCCGCTGGGCCCCGCCGACTGCCTATCAACTCCCTCATACAGTAATGACCCAGCGGGCGACAAACAAGACATAGAAGCAAACTCACCCAGCTGCGCAGGTGCTGTGTCCCTGCCAGCCGAAATTCCTGTGTCCTGCCGACACCTGGATTCACCTCTATCCTCCCCACTCTCTGATCCGTCCGACTCCTGCTGCAGCGCAAGGCCCGCGCCCCTGGCCTCCTCGTCACCAGGGGGGACCTGAGCACTCGCCGCCGTCTCCGCTGCTCATCCTCCGTCAATCCTGGCTCTGGTCCTTCCTGCCGTCTGTGACCTTCCTTGATTTCCAGACCCCGACTCTCGTGTCCGGCCTGTCGCGTTCCAATGCTTTCTTCTCTGAACTGACCGTTTCTCACCCCACCCTTTCTGCTTTATCTACCCCCCCCCCCTCAAATGCCCGCCCTTCAACCTATATCCAATCCCTATCCTTTTAAGTTCAAATTACACCCTCCTGTCCCCTCCCGGTCATTTGGGGCTTCCATCTAGGTTCCTTGCCTCCAGCCCCCTTCTTTCTTTTTCTTTATTCATAGCAGATATGTCAGTTACAATGTCAGAATGTTCACGCACGCTGAATAGATCCTCATAGAAGTCCCATAATTCCTCTGTGCTGCTGACGTGGTACAGGTGTAGCTTCACCTGTCACTATAGCTTTCCCGCTCCACACAGTTATGGATGACGTTGTCCCGGCTTCATTCAGAAACATCTCCCATGTCATAGTAAAAAAAAAAAAAAAAGCTTGGTTCACTTATTGGCCCATGTGAACAGGTGGCAATTAGTGATGAGCGAGTACTAAAATGCTCAAGTCGAGCAAATTGGAATACTCGGGTGCTCGATTCGAGCAACAAGCCCAATGTAAGTCTATGGGAAACTCGAGCATTTTTCCGGCGCCCCCACCCCCCCATCGGAGATCAGCAGAGGGCCTAAAAATTGCCCAAATCGATGGGAACAGTGCTCAAATGACATAGGAACATCATGGGGAAGACCGATGGAAGCATCTCTGATTCCCAGGTCACTGTTGTGAACAATATTGTCAGAGGTATTACACCACTTTTACGGACTCACAATACGTGTATGTGCCCACGATGCAGATTTGAAGTAGAAATTTCCTCAGCGTTTCTGCATCTCCTTGGCAGAAAGAACGCATGCGGATTTTACATGCGTTTATGCATGCGTTTTTTTCAAACGGTTTTCCAAGCGATTTTGAGCATCACTTGGAAAAGGGCTTGGCAAGTTGGTCACACAATATAAATCCATGCAACTGGCATGGATTTATATAGTGTGACCAACTTATGAGGAGATTTCTGCTTCAAATCGTGCATCTAGTGTAAAGAATTAAAAAGTAAAAAGAGAAAAAAAAAAAAACTTATACTCACCTCTCCGTCGGCCCCCGGTCTCCTCCTGGTGGCGATCCTCTCTTCTTGGCGGCCCGCGGTGTACTGCCAGGACCTGCAGTGACGTAATTTAGTCAGCTGATGGTCACGCGACCGCTGACGTCAGCGGTCAGCTGATGGTTACGTGACCATCAGCTGACTAAATGACATCACCGCAGGTTCTATCAATACACCGCGGGCCGCCAAGGAGAGAAGATCGCCGCCGGGGGCCGACGGAGGGGTGAGTATGAATATTTTCTTTTATTTTTCACTTTATAATTCTTTTTTAACTTGCAGGTACGTTGGTACCCAGGTCAGATGAGAGTCTCCTCTTCTCCCATCCCGGGTACCATCCGCGCATTGAACCGCATAACATCCGCATGTATACTTGTATACATGTGGATTTTATGCGGTTCAATGGAAGTCAATGGGCGCGATTTCGCCGCGAAATAGTGCCCAAATTGGTTGTGCTGCGGATTTTTCCGCAATGATAATGAAACATGGTACTGCTACTGCATTGCTATGCTTTAAAACTGTGATCAGAGCTGTGAAAGTCCCATAAGGGGACTAAGTAAAAAGAAAAAAATAAATTTTTTAAAACTTAAATAATAAAAAAAATCTATATATTTATTGTGCATATAAACAAATATTTTTATGAAAAAATACAAATCAAACAGAAAAAGTACACATATCTGGTATCGCTGCGTCCGGAATGACCCACCCTATAAAAATGTTCCATTAGTTAACCCCTTCAGTGAACACTGTAAAAAAACAAACAAAAAAAACTAAGCACAAAAAATCATCATACTGCAGAACAAAAAGTGTAATAATAAAATGAAATCATATGTAAACAAAAATGGTAGCGCTGAAAATGTCATCTTGTCCTGCAAAAAACAAGCTGCTATACAGCTCCATCAGCGGAAAAATAATAAAAAGTTATAGCTCTCAGAATAAAGCGATGCAAAAATAATTATTTTTTCTATAAAATAGTTTTTATTGTGTAAAAGCGCCAAAACATAAAAAAAATATATAAATGTGGTATCGCTGTAATCGTACTGACCCGAAGAAGCTGCCTTATTAATTTTACTACACGTGGAGCAGCAATACAGCATAAGAAAAAAAAACAATTCCTGAATTGCTGGTTTTTGTTCATTCTACCTCCCAAAAACATCAGAATAGAAACTGATAAAAAAACAATAATGGTACCAATAAAAATGTCAACTTGTCCCGCAAAAAACAAGCCCTCACATGAGTGTTGGCAGAAATATAAAAAAGTATAGCTCTCAAATATCAACCTGTTGTTGATATGTTCATTCGGTTTCCCAAATATTGCAGATCTCCGTAAGACTCGACTCACATTTATCCTGCGCTCTGTGCTGAGCGCTTACACTGGGGTTTCCATGTAAAACTTTGAAATAGGTGATTCAGACGGAACCCCGGGTGGAAGATTCCCTATAATGAGGCAGATGCAGGCACTGTGGACGCCATCTGGTCTATCATCCCACGGTGTCCGTCTTTTTAGGCGTGCATAAAAGTGCCGTCGGCCACAGTTTTGTGCACCTCTGAAAAAAAAGACAAAGCTGAACAGATGCTAGATGGAGTCCAGAGTAACTCTGCTGCCTCATTATGGTGAAAGCATCCCTAGGGGGTTTCATCTGAATCATGTCACTTGGAAATTTAAATGGAAACGCCGATACAAGTGCTCAGCGTAGAGCGCTGGAAAAATGTAATTCAAAATGTTATGTAAAATGTTCCTAACAAAAGCTTCAAATCAATCCACAAAAAAAGCCCCCACTCAGGTCTGTCATCTGTCAATGGAAATATAGGGGCTTCCACGTTACTGGTAGCACAAAGGCTCTGGAAAAGTAAAATGGCTCCTCACCCCCCAAAAGAAATTCAGCAAATTCTGCGCTCCCAAATCCAAATGCGCCTCTCCCTTCTGAGCTTTACAGTCTCCCTAAATCACATTTAGCGTCCACATGTTTGACATTTCTGTAGTGATTACAGCCCGCCTAATTTATGGGTGCATGTCTCCAGAAGCACAAGCTGGGCACTACAACGTACTGTGGACTACAACATACTGGGGACCACAACGTACTGATCACTACAACAGAAGTTTGCAATTTTCACTGAGCAACATCCAATGCTGCTTGTTTCTGGAAAACACACATGTAGTCAAAAAGGTGACTACATCTTTAAATAAATTCCCAGAGGGGTATAATTTCCAAAATGGGGTCACTTGAGGAGGTACTCTGCTCTTCTAGCACTCAGGGGCTCTGTATATGGTGTCGGCGAACTATGCTAGGAAAATCTATACTCTAGGAGGCAAATAGCGCTCCGTCCCTCCTGAGTCTCGCCGTATGGCTAAGCACAGGGACGTACATAGAAGTCATGGGACCCCATAGCAGAAGTTCTAATTGGGCCCTACCCACCCAAAAAAATAAATAAATACTTGTCAGGGTCACAGAAAAGAGCATTTCTCACAACTTTGCAGCCTTTTGTTAGGATTTGAACCTGTGACCCATTGCTTGCTAGTCTGATCCTTTGCTGTGGAGTTATTCGGAACTTGTTTAACTCCTGCCTGAAACCATATGAACTTCGTCTGAGATAGAGATCATCACCTGCCCTGCTGATTGTTCCCGCCCTGATTGAGATTGATTGGACCTGCTATATATACCTGGCCCTGTGCAGCTTCCTGTTGCTGAGTATTGTGGTGCTCAGTCTAACTGAGTGAAGCATTATCTGAGCTCCTGATTTGGAAGGTGTTCTGCTGGCGCCTTCCTGCTTCTTGTGAAGACTCTGCTGTTCCTACCTCGAACTTCTATTGCCTAAACGAACCTGGTGCTCGTGTGTGATCCCGGCCGGCCCTTGCTCGGGCGGGCCCCTGCATCTGCTGACATAGTGAACTACCACCGCCATATACTGCATCTGCTGACATGGTGAACTACTACCGCCATATACTGCATCTGCTGACATAGTGAACTACTACCGCCATATACTGCATCTGCTGACATAGTGAACTACTACCGCCATATACTGCATCTGCTGACAAGGTGAACTACTACCGCCATATACTGCATCTGCTGACAAGGTGAACTACTACCGCCATATACTGCATATGCTGACAAGGTGAACTACTACCGCCATATACTGCATCCCCAGAAGTCTTCCCACGGTCAGGTCACCTGTACACATCTGCTCCGGCCACTGACCTCCAGTCCAGTATCGCCAGTAACGTGACAGAATACTCAGCCTCTCAAAAATGGAGGCCGCTGGGGCAGAAACTATGGAGACACGTGTCAGAAAACTGCAGGGTGCAATATCCAGTCTGCACACCGAACAGATGAATGGAAAATCACGGGTAGACGCATTTATTGTACAGAGCGATCATAATGTTCAGAATCGCCAACAAGCTATCCAAGATCTGCAGAATGCGGTACAAGTGTTGACTGCTCGAATTACACAGCTAGAAGGACAAGCTCCCATCTCGGCGTTTGCCAAGCCGCCCAAGCTACCACCTTTTCGTTTTGGCGGTGATCGAGACAAATTTCGTGGATTTTTGAATCAATGCTACCTGTTCGATACACATGCTAATCAGTTCCCGACCGATAGGTCAAAGGTGTTATGCATCATTATGCTGTTAACCCACAAAGCGATCGCTTGGGCTAATCCTCTGATTGAGACTTGGGACGCACGTTTAGACAATTTGAATGAGTTTATTCGAGCGATGCAGCAGATGTTTGATGACCCAAATCGTGCAGCTACAGCTGAATCAACGTTGCTGGCATTACGGCAAGGCAAACGTCCTGTCGCAGAGTATGCTATGGAGTATAGGAGGTGGGCCGTCGACACCGAATGGAATAATGCAGCAAAGGTAACTTTCTTTAAAAGAGGACTTTCTAGTGCAGTAAAGGACGAACTTGCCCGTGGAGAGACCCCTTTGGATCTGGATGATTTTATCAAGCATTGCATCCGGGTTGACACCCGTCTGTCTGAACGATGACAAGAGAAGTGGACCTCCATGAATCGTTCAACTAACTCGTATAACTCCTCCCTGCCATCGGTCACTAAAGAAGGGCCTAGCCGAAATTTCCCAGATACAGAATTAGAGCCAATGCAAGTGGATGCGATCCAGAGACGAGCGAGTGCAGAACGAAGAGAACAGAGATTTAAAGAGAATCTATGTTTGTACTGCGGGGAAGCAGGACATTTTCTCATTAACTGTCCAAGTCGTCCCACAAACCGTTCAAGGAAAATGGTGGCGGCCATAATGGATCCTGATTCTTCCGACGAGGAGTCTTTCATCTCAGAAACTGATTACGCTAAAGATGAGATCCAGTCCATATCATCCATAGCTCCACATACCAGGAAGGAGAGCCGAGAATCCCATTGTTTTGTAACTATCAAACTGAAGGTTAACTCCCAGTGGATCACCGCATCAGCCATGATCGACTCTGGGGCCAGTGGGACTTTCATGGATTCTGCATTTGCTCAAAAACATGGCATAGATGTGCAGAAAAGACGTTCACCTATTGTGATGGAGACGGTCGATGGATCTCCACTGAATTCAGGGCCAGTGGATCATGAGACAGGACTTTTGGAGATCTATATTGAGCCGCAGCATCGCGAGATGTTGACATTCCTAATTATTTCTTCTCCACATTTTCCCAGCATTTTAGGTCTGCCCTGGTTGCAGAAGCAAAACCCTATCATCGATTGGGAGATAAAAAAGATTAGTTTCCCCGAAAAGGAAGTTCAGGCGGAGGTTCCAAGTGAGTCCACATTAGAAGCAGCTCAGAATCCAGAATTGCCTCAGCTACCAGCGGTGTATGAAGATTTCCTAGATGTCTGTGACAAGAGGGGAGCGGATACACTTCCCCCACATCGACCGTACAATTGCCCAATAGAGCTATTCCCAGGGGCAGCTATACCATTTGGAACTATCTACCCTCTAGCGGGTCCTGAACTGAAGGCTCTCAAAGAATTTATTGCTGAAAATCTAAGCAAAAAATTCATCCGTCCATCATCCTCGCCCGCTGGAGCCCCTATATTCTTCTTTAAAAAGAAGGATGGAGCACTACGGCCAGTAGTGGACTACAGGGAGCTTAATAAAGTCACGGTCAAAAATCGTTATCCCCTACCGTTGATCCCGGAACTCCTAGAAAAAGTGCAAAGTGCGAAAATCTTCACTAAGTTAGATTTACGTGGGGCATATAATTTAGTATGTATAAAACCTGGGGATGAATGGAAGACGGCTTTTCGTACCCGATATGGACACTTTGAGAGTCTAGTGATGCCCTTCGGACTTTGCAATGCTCCAGCTACTTTCCAGCACCTGGCAAATGATATTTTCCGAGACCTGTTGGACCAGTTCATGGTCGTTTATCTAGATGACATCCTGAGAATTCGTTATATATTAAATTAGAAAAATGTGAATTCCATCAAGAAGAGATCCAGTTCTTGGGATACATAATTTCACCTCAAGGATTACGGATGGATGCTAAGAAAACGCAAGCTATCACCGAGTGGCCTATCCCTAAAAATGTGAAAGAAGTTCAGCATTTTGTGAGGTTCGCCAACTTTTACAGACGTTTTGTCAAGAATTTTTCAGAAATCGTGGCACCCATCACGCAACTAACAAAAAAAGGAGCAAAATTCATCTGAACCCCCCAAGCGCAAGAAGCATTCTCTCATTTAAAAATGAAATTCACGACGACTCCCATACTACGCCATCCTGACCCTGAATTGGCTTTTATCGTCGAGGTGGATGCTTCAGACTGTGCGGTCGGTGCTATCCTCTCTCAGAGGACAGGGGAAAAGAAGTTGCTGCATCCCTGCGCATTTTTCTCACAACGTATGTCTTTAGCCAAAAAAAAACTATGACGTGGTAAATAAAGAATTGCTCGCCATCATATCAGCATTCAAAGAGTGGAGACATCATCTCCAGGGGGCTGCACAACAAATTCTGGTGTTGACCGATCATCGCAATCTAGAGTTTATCAGGTCTGCAAAATGCCTCTCTCCTCGGCAGACCCGTTGGAGTCTGTTTTTGAATCAATTCAATTTTGTAATTTCATACCGACCAGGCACCCGTAACAAGAAAGCAGACGCATTATCCCGAATGTTTTCAAGTGAGGCTAACCTCGTAACAACACCCAAACCCATTGTGGCAGATACTAAGATCTTGGGAGTAATACATGATGGAGATTTGCTGGAAGATTTGAAAGCAGCATACGAAACAGACTCGTTTCTATCACGTCCATCAGAGGACGTGCATCTGTTTTTTAAAAATCAAGTATGGACCGATGGTCGACGACTATATGTGCAAGAAGCAGCTCGATTAAAAGTTCTACAACTAGTGCATGATTCTAAAGTTGCAGGGCACAAAGGGGTACAGAAAACGCAGGAATTTTTGTCACGTTTCTTTTGGTGGCCGAACTTTCAAGAAGACGTGAAGAAGTACGTTAATTCCTGTGACATCTGTGCCAGATATAAGACTCCACGTGCATCTCCTATGGGACTATTGCAGCCTCTCGCCATCCCAACTCGACCATGGGGATCGATTTCAATGGACTTTATAGTAGACCTACCAGACTCGAAGGGAAAAACATCCATTCTGGTAGTAGTGGATCGACTTACGAAAGCAGCGCATTTTATCCCGTGTTCAGGTCTGCCTTCAGCAAAAGATACAGCTGATCTGATAATTTGCAATGTTTTTCGCCTCCACGGAGTGCCGGATGAAGTCGTCTCAGATCGAGGTGTGCAATTTACATCTAAATTCTGGCGCAGTTTATGCTTAGCGCTAGACATCAAGGTACGATTGTCAACCGCTTATCATCCGCAATCTAACGGTCATACAGAACGTACGAATCAGACGCTGGAGCAGTATCTTCGTTGTTATATTTGCCATCTGCAAGACGACTGGGTAGATCTGTTGCCATTTGCGGAATTTTCATATAACAATTCACAGAATGCCTCTACGAAATAGACGCATTTTTTGCAAATCTTGGATATCACCCAAACATCCTTCCCAAGAATCCTGTGTCACCATTAATACCAGCAGTCGCAGAAAGAATCTCTCTTCTACAGAAAAATCTGAATGTTCTGAAAGACACATTAAGGGAAGCTCAGGAGAAATATAAAAAAAACTGCCGACAAGTATCGTAGACCCACTCCCACGTTTAGGATTGGAGATCGAGTGTGGTTATCCACTAAGAATTTGAAATTGAAGATTCCTTCTCCTAAATTAGGACAAAAGTTTGTGGGACCATACAAAATCAGTAAGATTGTGAGTCCATTGGCTGTACGTCTACAGCTACCAACATCAATGAAGATTCATCCCGTGTTTCACGTGTCTTTGTTGAAAGCCGCCACAGCCAATCCATTTCCAGAACGTTCCCCTCCGCCTCCCGATGCAATTGAAGTGGACGGACAGGAGCAGTTTGTGGTGGAAAAGATCTTAGATTCCCGAATACACAGAAATTGTTTACAATACTTAACCCTCCGTCACATACAATATCGGTTCTAACGAGTTCACATACAATGTGACTGTCAGGCGCAGGCTAGAAAAATACCTATAATATCTAATGTTTGCAATTTCAGTGCTCTAAAAGTGATCCGTAACCTTCATAGGGATGTAATAAAAGAGACTACACATAATCAGGGGCAAAAAAAAAACATTTACTTAACATAAAACTAATAACTCTGAAATACAAACATTTCAAAACTCCCGCCAAATAGTCCCCAGTTCGACTGTGTCAAAAAACTCTACAAAGAAAATTTATGGAAACAAACTCAATTTTAAGGTACCTTAAGTACTATTAAACACATATTCAATCAGAATTAGATCCTGAAGTTTCCCCAGAAAAATTACACTTGCAGAGCAAAGAGCAAGAATTACACATCATTTTTGCATGTGTCAGGCAGATTGCATTATGAAATTTGTGACATTCATAATTAGAAAGCCTTCTGATTCCGCTTTCCGTGGTGCAGGTGGTGCATCTCCTTCTTTTGGGAGGTGGTGCAGGTGGTGAATTTTCACTATCATCTTCTGGGCGGAATCTTTTGAGCTGAACTTTAAGGCGAGCCGGGATACCGATTGTTTTCATACTTCTCCTGCGTAGCTCTCCAAGCACTAGTTCATGGGCCAATTTTTTCAGATAGAATCGTCTACGGAGTGGTTCAAGCTTGTTTTCAGGGTAAATGACTTGTGAATTTATACCACCCAAATTCAACATAGCAAAAAATATGACCATTGGCCAGCGTTTGGTGTTTCTGCTGACGTTGAAAGTTGAGCACATCTGATCAGCTGTATCAACACCCCCTTTGGTTGCATTATAAAATGTAATTATCTCCGGGTTTTTTTGTGCCTCAGTCTCAGGATCGATGGCATCATCATCATGAAGTGTTGATAGAAGAAGTACAATTTTTTTTGCTTGTGGTACATAGGAAACCAAAACCTTTCCATTATGGAATGCAAACATACTGCAGTACTGTTGTCTCCCTTTCACACTTACAAACTGTGTAGGCAATTCTTTTTTATTTTTTCTTACAGTTCCGACATATGAAAGCTTCTGCATTTTCAGATAATCAATCAGATCACAATTTGAAAACCAATTGTCAGCTGTTATATTGCGACCCGATCCAAATAAGGGCTCAGCCAGTCTTTTTACAACATCACTGGGTTTGTTGCTGACACAGTAAGGACCTTCTGGTTGTTTTCCTGCATAAACTTCCAGGTTGTAAGTGTAGGTCTTACTGGCATCAACAAGGGCATACATTTTTATTCCATATTTGTTAGGCTTTGATGGAATATATTGATGAAAGGCACATTTACCACGAAAACCAGGGAGCATTTCGTCAATAGTGAGATTCTCCCCAGGGCAATAGCTTTTTTTTACAGTTTTCAACAAATTTTTGGAATATATCACGAATTGGAGCAAGTCGGTCATGTGTTTTACGTTCGGTTCGGGTAGTTCTGTCGTCAAACCGAAGGCAACTGTTAGAACCTTGCTCTTAGGTTTTTTCCTTTGCTGGTCACATGACCTTGTTGGCCTATTTAATCCTGCTCCGCCCTTCTGGCTTTGCTGGACTTCATTGTATAACTACTTTCTAGCTAGCCTGTGCTCTGTATCTAACTCTGTTAGTTTGCTTGGTCTACGGACCTCTATGTTCTATATATTTTGTTTGTTCGTCTGTCTGCTACTATTTCTGTTAGGAGGTGTCCATTTTCCTCCCAGTCCTTAGTACTTGTAGGGATTCCTCCCCCACATCTATAGGTCTCCGTACAGACTAGCTTAGGACTTTAGCAGGTCTGATCGCAGGATCAGGTCCCCTGTTACATCGTAGGGATTCAGCTGAGTTCTATCGTAGGGACAGATCTCCTCTCTTTCCTTAGCTCTGGTAGCAGAACATAACAGTAAGTCCAGCCTGCAAATTCTCTAAGGAAAGATTTTTCTGTTCCATCATGGTGTCGGTTCAGGATTTGGCTCATCGCCTGCAGGGACTCTCTCTGGAGGTGGCCGAGCTCCGTCAGCACGTGAGTAACTGTCCTGGAGCACATTTCTTGGAGCCTAAGGTATGTTTGCCGGATTTATTTTTTGGTGAACACCGAGAATTTTTTTCATTTAAAAATGCTTGCTTATTGTATTTTCGTTTGAGACCCAAGTCCTCTGGGGATGAATCCCAGCGCATAGGGTTCATAATGTCACTTTTGCGCAAAGAGCCTCAGGAGTGGGCCTTTTCTTTGCAACCTAGTGATACATGCTTCAGATCAGTGGATAGTTTTTTTTCTGCTTTGGGGCTATTATATGATGATCCTGACCGTGTCGCATCAGCTGAGACTGAGTTAAGACGTTTGAGACAAGGATCAGGTAATGTGGAAAAATATTGTACTCATTTCCGTCGATGGTCTACTCAAACAGGGTGGAACGATTCTGCTCTGAAAAGTCTATTTCTTGCTGGGCTCAATGAAAGGGTTAAAGACCTGCTAATTGCTTATCCTACACCTGAAGATTTGCAACAGGCTATGCAATTAGCTATACGGGTGGATAGAAGACTGCGTGCAAGGGTTAATGAGAGCAAATCCTCTGCTATGTCAGTTTCTGGTTATAAGAATGTGTGTACTAACAGTGGTGAACCGATGGAGATTAGATCGGTGGCACCTCGCTCTCAAGAAAAAGACCGTAGACTTTTTGAAGGCTTGTGTTTCTATTGCGGAAAATCTGGTCATTTGATTAAAGGCTGTGAGCTTCGTATGAAGAAAGAAAAAAAAATGGTCAGTCATGCCCGTAATGCCTGTTTAAATTCCAAGGGTGTATTTTTAGCTGCTTCCACGATTGCTCAGGAAAAATTAATGGAATTTCGGGTGTTTGTCGATTGTGGGTCTACTCTGAATGTAATTGATGGGGGATTCTTGGAAAGACTCAATTTAAAACCCGAACCTTTATCATCCCCCATTGCTGTGGTTTCTGTGGATGGTTCCCCTTTGAAGAATATTACTCTCAAGGTCTGTGAATTTCCCCTCACTATTAATGGTGTTCACCATGAGAAATTGGATTTGGTAGTGTTGAATAACTTGCCTTCTCCAGTAATATTGGGATTGCCCTGGTTAAAATTTCACAATCCTGTACTGGATTGGTCTACCAATGAAATTAAATCTTGGAGCCATAAATGTTATGACAAGTGTTGTAACGGGCGTATTGCAGCTTTGGATAGGGGAGAATTGCCTGTTCCTATTCAGGATTTTTGGAGAGTTTTTTCTGAGAAGGAATCGCAGGTTTTGCCTCCCCATAGAGACTATGATTGTTCTATTGAATTTGTCCCTGGAGCGACTCTTCCTAAAAGTCGTTTATTTAACCTTACTATTCCTGAGAGGAAGGCTTTGGAGGAATACATACAGACAAGTTTGGCCGCCGGTCACATTAGGCCCTCTAAGTCTCCTGTGGCGGTTGGATTTTTTTTGTAAAAAAAAAGGACGGCGGTTTACGTCCTTGTCTGGATTTTCGTGAGATTAACAAAATTACTGTACGCAATCCTTACCCACTGCCATTGATTCCTGATCTGTTTAACCAGTTAATGGGGGCCAAGTGGTTCTCTAAAATTGACCTTAAGGGGGCATACAATCTGTTGCGCATGAAGGAGGGTGACGAATGGAAGACTGCTTTTAACACTCCTGTGGGTCATTTTGAGAATCTGGTGATGCCTTTTGGTCTTACCAATGCTCCTGCATTTTTTCAGAATCTTATTAATGACATCCTTAGACCTTTGATCGGCAAAAATGTGGTTGTGTATTTGGATGACATTTTGATTTATTCGCCGGATCTGGAGTCTCATTGGCGGAGCGTACGTGAGGTATTACAGTTGTTAATGGACAATTCGCTTTTTGCTAAGCTGGAGAAATGTGAGTTCGCTGTACAGAGAATTAGTTTTTTGGGTTACATTATCTCCAGCGAAGGTTTTGAGATGGACCCGGTTAAAGTTCAAGCTGTACAGGAATGGCCTAGGCCTATTGGTTTGAAATCGATACAGAGGTTTTTAGGTTTCGCCAATTATTACAGAAAATTCATAAAAAATTTTTCTAGTATTGTCAAACCTCTGACCGATCTCACCAGGAAAGGTGCTGATGCGGTTCAGTGGTCTTCTGAGGCTATTGAAGCTTTTGTGTATCTCAAGGAGAGGTTCACCTCTGCTCCCATCCTTATGCAGCCTGATGTGACTAAGCCGTTTTTGGTTGAGGTTGATGCTTCCTCTGTGGGGGTTGGCGCAGTATTGTCTCAGGATAACGGGGATGGATTACATCCCTGTGCCTTTTTTTCAAAAAAATTTTCGGAGACTGAACTGAATTACGATATTGGTAATCGGGAATTATTGGCTATTAAACTCGCATTTGAACACTGGCGCCACTTCTTGGAAGGTGCGGAATTTCCCGTTCAGGTTCTTACGGATCATAAAAATCTGATATATCTTGATGCTGCCAAGCGCCTGAATGCCCGTCAGGCTAGGTGGGCACTGTTTTTCTCGCGGTTTAATTTCTCCGTTACTTACATCCCTGGTACTAAGAATGTTAAGGCGGATGCCTTGTCTCGCAGTTTTTCTCCCATAGTCGGTGCTGAGAAAGAGGAGAACATTTTACAAGAAGGTGTTGTGATAGCTGCTTTGGACTCCGTTTTGGAAGATGAGATTCTTAAAGCACAGGAGAATGCCCCATCTAACACTCCTCATGGGAGGTTGTTTGTGCCTGGGACCTTTAGGAGAGATTTGTTTGTTGAGTGTCACGAATCTCGGTTGGCAGGTCATCCCGGAATCTCTGAGACCAAGAGACTGGTGGGTCGCAGTTTTTGGTGGCCTGGATGGCAGAAGGAAGTCATTAAGTGGGTGCGTCAACGTACTATATGTGCTAGATCTAAGTCCTCTCATACTCCTGCTGCGGGGTTGCTTTGTCCTTTGGAGGTTCCTAGTGCTCCTTGGACACATTTGGCTATGGACTTTATAACTGACCTTCCCCCCTCTGAGGGTTTTACTGTCATCTGGGTGGTCATGGACCGTTTTAGCAAGATGTGTCACTTGGTTCCCTTCGTCAAACTGCCCTGCGCTAAAACTCTCGCTAAGGCCTTTGTCAAGGAAATTGTCAGACTTCATGGCGTTCCTACTGACATTGTTTCTGATAGGGGTCCTCAGTTCGTGGCTCGTTTTTGGCGTGCCTTTTGTGACAGGTTGGGAGTTCATTTATCGTTCTCGTCCGGATATCATCCTGAATCTAATGGCCAGACAGAAAGGAAAAACCAGGATGTTGAGCAGTTCTTGCGTTGTTTTGTGGCAGACAATCAAGAGGGGTGGTCTGAGTTTCTGCCACTTGCTGAATTTGCTCTGAACAATCATACATCTTCTTCTGCTGGTTGTTCGCCTTTTTTTTGTTGTTCTGGGAGACATCCGTCGTTTGGGTCGTTCTCCAAGTTGGGATGTGCCGTGCCTGAGGAGGAGAATTTTTCCGGTGATTTGGAGAGAGTTTGGACGGATGTGCGTGGTAATCTTCAGGAGGCCAACAGAAAATCTAAAGACTACTTTGATAGGAAACGACAGGAGGTTTTGTTCGCTGTTGGTGACATGGTTTGGTTGTCCTCTAGGAATCTGCGGTTGAGGATTCCTTCTAAGAAATTGGGTCCCAAGTTTGTAGGGCCCTTTAAGGTGCTTCAGGTTGTCAACCAATCTGCTGTTAGGTTGGGGGTTCCTACCTCCTGGAGAATTAATCCGGTATTTCATGTCTCTCTGTTAAAAAAAGCTGTTGTGTCGGATGGTGATGCCTCTGCCTCTGTTCCTCCGGTGGTGGAGGACGGGGAATATGAAATTTCTCGCATCCTTAACTCTAGACGGTATAGAGGTAGTTTGCAGTATCTTGTGGCCTGGAAAGGTTTCGGACCCGAGGATAACTCTTGGGTGAGGTCAGATGATGTTTCCGCGTCCAGACTTATCAGAGCGTTTCACAGGAGATTTCCTGATAAGCCTGGTCCTAGGGGATCCGGAGGATCCTCTTAGAAGGGGGGGTACTGTTAGAACCTTGCTCTTAGGTTTTTTCCTTTGCTGGTCACATGACCTTGTTGGCCTATTTAATCCTGCTCCGCCCTTCTGGCTTTGCTGGACTTCATTGTATAACTACTTTCTAGCTAGCCTGTGCTCTGTATCTAACTCTGTTAGTTTGCTTGGTCTACGGACCTCTATGTTCTATATATTTTGTTTGTTCGTCTGTCTGCTACTATTTCTGTTAGGAGGTGTCCATTTTCCTCCCAGTCCTTAGTACTTGCAGGGATTCCTCCCCCACATCTATAGGTCTCCGTACAGACTAGCTTAGGACTTTAGCAGGTCTGATCGCAGGATCAGGTCCCCTGTTACATCGTAGGGATTCAGCTGAGTTCTATCGTAGGGACAGATCTCCTCTCTTTCCTTAGCTCTGGTAGCAGAACATAACAGCAACGAATTAGAAGCTTGAATCTGTTTATGGACATAACAAGGCCAAATTTTTCAACTCCATCCCCATCTTTACTCCAAACTTTGTCTATTTGCCCTATAAGCTCCTGCAAGGTATACTAATCCAAAAAAGCACCCAGTTCTATTTCATCTGTGGCCTTGATGGTTCTGTTGCAGATGAACTTGTCCTTTATAATGTCTATATATTGGTTGGTATATGTGACAATAGAGTCCAGAATGTCATCGAATAAACTATTCCAGCATTCAACTGCAGTTTTTGCATTACTTGTAGTTCCTATAACTGCAGGAAGGTGAGTAATAATGTTTTGAGGTTCCCTACGTTTTTTCTGGAGTGGCTTCTTGTTCCATTGTTTTTTTTTATCTTTTCCCATATAATAAGATTCTACATCTTCATCCTCATCACTGTCACCATCTGGCTCTGTTTCAGAATCCACTTCACATACTTCCACCTCATCATGAGAATCAATCTCACTTTCCTCTCCTAAATCCTCATTCAGTGTGGGGTCTGCATCATCTAACAGCATATTTGTTACTTTCTCAACATCAAGGTTTTTTGATAAATTGTACATTTTCCTCTCCATTTCAGCAGATAATCTGAAGCAAGAGAAGGAATATGTGTTAGGGAACTACTGTATATGCCTGAGCAGCACACTTTCTTTTTTAATCTGCCTTATTTCTATGAAATATCCTCACACTTTGTGCTATACATTCATAAAACAAGCTAAATAAACAATTGTGATGAATAAAAACATAAAATACCAACCTTATTGAGTGTGACGTGTTCACATACAATGAGCCTGAGAGATTAGTGCAGTTATATCTGTCCTCCTGAAGCTCTGCAATCCAACTGTGGTATGAGGTTTCACAGAGCTGCTAGAGACAGGAGACTACCTGGAGGGAGGGGATTTCCACACAATCTGGTGAGGAAGGAGAAATGAAAGTAAAAGAGATGTGCCTGTCAGGCCTATTGTATGTGACGGAGGGTTAATCAAATGGCAGGGCTACGACACGGAAGAAAATTCATGGGAACCAGTAAGCAACGTCAATGCTCCCCGTTTGATTAGACAATTTCATCAGCGGTATCCCGCAAAGCCTGGGCAAATTGCATCCAGAGGCCGCCGTTAAGAGGGGAGTATTGTTAGGATTTGAACCTGTGACCCATTGCTTGCTAGTCTGATCCTTTGCTGTGGAGCTATTCGGAACTTGTTTAACTCCTGCCTGAAATCATATGAACTTCGTCTGGGATAGAGATCATCACCTGCCCTTCTGATTGTTCCCGCCCTGATTGAGATTGATTGGACCTGCTATATATACCTGGCCCTGTGCAGCTTCCTGTTGCTGAGTATTGTGGTGCTCAGTCTAACTAAGTGAAGCATTATCTGAGCTCCTGATTTGGAAGGTGTTCTGCTGGCTCCTTCCTGCTTCTTGTGAAAACTCTGCCGTTCCTACCTCGAACTTCTATTGCCTAAACGAACCTGGTGCTCGTGTGTGATCCCGGCCAGCCCTTGCTCGGGCGGGCCCCTACATCTGCTGACATAGTGAACTACCACCGCCATATACTGCATCTGCTGACATAGTGAACTTCTACCGCCATATACTGCATCTGCTGACAAGGTGAACTACTACCGCCATATACTGCATCTGCTGACAAGGTGAACTACTACCGCCATATACTGCATCTGCTGACAAGGTGAACTACTACCACCATATACTGCATCTGCTGACATGGTGAACTACTACTGCCATATACTGCATCTGCTGACATGGTGAACTACTACCGCCATATACTGCATCTGCTGACAAGGTGAACTACTACCACCATATACTGCATCTGCTGACAAGGTGAACTACTACCACCATATACTGCATCTGCTGACAAGGTGAACTACTACCACCATATACTGCATCTGCTGACAAGGTGAACTACTACCACCATATACTGCATCTGCTGACAGGGTGAACTACTACCGCCATATACTGCGTCCCCAGAAGTCTTCCCACGGTCAGGTCACCTGTACACATCTGCTCCGGCCACTGACCTCCAGTCCAGTATCGCCAGTAACATGACACCTTTACAAAATAATTCTACTACTGCTGAAGTCCTAGACTTCTCTTTCATTGCCCCCATAAAGTATAATGCCAACAAAAGTGCCCCCATATATATAGTATTCTGCACTCCCCATAGTCCTCCATATAGTATAATTCAATCCCCATAGTCCTCCATATAGTATAATGCACTCCCTATGGTCCTCCATATAATACAATGTACTCCATCCACATGGTCCTCCATAAAATATAATGCACCCCACATGGTCCTGCATAGAATATCATGCATTCCCCAACCTCTTCCATAGAATATAATGCACCCCCCATAGTCCTCCATAGAATATAATGCTATTCCCTTGGTCCTCCATATAGTATTATGCTCTCCCCATTCTCCTCCATACAACATAATGTACTCCCCATCATCCTTCATCTAATATAATGCACTCACCATGGTCCTCCATAGAAAATAATGCACCCCCCACGGTTCTCCATAGAATATAATGTTACACGCACGCTGCTAGGTTCAGATAAGGGCTTCATGAATTCTTTGGAATCCTGGGGGAACCATTACTCAGGGCAACCATAGGCTGCAGCTTCTCTCAGGCACACAATAGATTCAATTGCTGACCAGACAGATCTGACAAGAGTCTTTTTCAACAGTTTAACAGTGGAATTTAATCTGATTCAGTGTAATTCAGGGATATTACAGCAACAATCTTCAATAAAGTACAGTCTGAATTTCTTGAGCAACCAGCTCCAGTAACAATACCGTAGTTTCTTCACAAGGCACAGTATTACAGACTCTTCAGTAGCACAATTCAGCATAGATTAGATCTCTTAGAAGCACACTTCTATGCATACCCAAACACAGGCTTTTCCTTCACAAGGACACAATAGTACACAGCATTCTTTATCCTGCATGGAGATGGAGGGGGGAGGGTTTGATGAGGGAGATGATCCCTGTGACACAATTTATTTCAGTCCTTATCTTCCTGCCCAATAAAACTCTGCACTGTTAGTTCAGGGAGTTTATCTGACCTGTGTTTAATTTCTCTCCTGATCTGAATCCTGTTCAGTTGCCTTCTGTCAGATACAGATAACATGCCACCTTTCTCTTCGGCTTCAGCCAGACTACAATAAAAAGTTCCCCACAATCCCCCTGGGACTCTGCTAAAACAATCCCTATCTCCGGTGACTGTGTTAAACTCTCTATTTGCTGGATACTTTTGGAGCAAAACACTTCCTATCTCCGGTGCTTGTGCTATTTGTAACAGTTGCTGGATGATTTGGAAGCAACAGCACTACTTCTGCATGTTACAATAATGCCCTATAATGCTCAAGGTCCTCAATAGAATATCATGCTCTCCCCATGGTCCTCTATAGAATATAATGCTCTCCCCATGGTCCTTTATAGAATATAATGCTCTCCCCTTGGTCCTCCATAGAATAGCATCCTCTCCACGTGGTCCTCCATAGAATATTATGCTCTCCCCATAGTCATCAATAGAATATCATTCACTCCCTATGATCCTACATAGAATATATTGTACTCCTCATGGTCCTTCCTAGAATATAATGCATTCCACCATGGTCCTCCATAGAATATAATGCTCTCCAATTGGTCAGCCATATAATATAATGCCCCTCTCCTCATCCTCCTCCATACAACATAAGGCACTCCCCATCATTCCACCTAATATAGTGCACTCCCCATGGTACTCCATAGAATACAATGCTGTCCCCATGGTTCTTCATAGAATATAATGCACCCCCCATGGTCCTCCATTGAATATCATGTACTCCCCATGGTCCTCCATAGAATAAAATGCGCACCCTATAGTCCTCCATAGAATATAATGCACCTCTCCCAATGGTCCTCCATAGAATATCATGCACTCCCCATGGTCCTCCATAGAATATAATGCTGTTCCCATGGTCTTCCATAGAATATAATGCTCTCTAATTGGTCAGCCATATAATATAATGCCCTCCTCATGGTCCTTCATAGAATATAATTATTTCCCCTTGGTCCTCCATAGAATATAATGCTGTCCCCATGGTCTTCCATAGAATATAATGCTCTCCAATTGGTCAGCCATATAATATAATGCCCCTCTCCCCATGCTCCTCCATACAACTCCCCATCATCCTCCATTTAATATAATGCACTCACCATGGTACTCCATAGAATATAATGCACTCCCCATGGTCCTCCATAGAATATAATGCACTCCCCATGGTCCTCCATAGAATATAATGCTCTCCCCATGGCCCTTCATAGAATATAATGCTCTACCCATGGTCCTTCATAGGATATCATCCACTCCCCATGGTCCTCCATAGAATATAATGCGCCCCCCATGGTCCTCCATAGAATATCATGTACTCCCCATGGTCCCCCATAGAATAAAATGCGCTACCTACAGTCCTCCATACAATATAATGCACCTCTCCCAATGGTCCTCAATAGAATATCATGCACTCCCCATGGTCCTTCATTGAATATAATGTACTTCACATGGTCCTCCATAGAATATAAGGCACCCTTCATGGTCCTCCATAGAATATAATGTGCTCCCCATTGTCCTCCATAGAATATAATGCACTCCCCATGATACTCCATAGAATATAATGCACTCCCCATGATTCTCCATAGAATATAATGCACTCCCCATGGTCCCCCATAGAATATAATGCACTCCCCATGGTCCCCCATAGAATATAATGCACTCCCCATGGTCCCCCATAGAATATCATGCACTCCATATGGTCCTACATAGAATATATTGTACTCCTCATGGTCCTTGGTAAAATATCATGCACTCTCCCATGGTTCTCCATAGTAAAAGGAATTCATAGGAAAAGTTGTAGTGTAATAGTATGTAACATATAGCAATAATTTTACTAATACTAGTGATCATAGAGTGCATAGTGCAGGGGTTTTAAAAGGGCGCCAAAAGATATCACGGCCCACAAAGTGACGCATACTTCATTCACCGCGATGCCAGCTGGCGTCCTTGTCATGTGATCACATTCTTGGATGGTGCCAGTAGGAGATGTGGATGTGTTCTGTGTGGTTGATGTGTAGCTTGTCCCAATGTTGATCGCAGTGATACGTTCTTTAATTCCAGTGGGTCCAAGACCTACAAGATTGAGAAGCGTATCACTTGCACTACAAAAAAGGTTATTTATTTTGCCACCTGTCCATGTGGACTTATCTATGTGGGCTTGACCACTCGACAATTTAAGATGCGTATTTGTGATCATGTATTGGGTATTGATGCAGCATCTGACTACACGGATACATCCACACTCAAGACCATACCAAGTCACTTTAATTTACATCACAAATTTGACAGTTCTCTCCTCACAATTGGAGGGATTGACTCTATTGTACCCAACAGACGTGGAGGTAAAACTAGTCCGAGATTGGCGCAGTTAGAATCTCGCTGGATTTGGAAGCTCAATACACTACATCCCAGCAGACTGAATGAAAATATTAACTTTGCATCCTTTCTGTGATTGATTACCCATCATTGTGGCTTTAGTTCTTATCTGCTTGTATTTGTCCACATGGTTGTTGCAAGTGTTCTTATCCGATTTTAATAAATTTTATTTGCTTACTTGTTTTCTTTTTATACTCTAGGGTTCCTTATTTACGTTATCCTCATTTATATATGCATATATATGTGTTATAGTGACTGTACTACTATCTATGCTATGGGTCTGCCAGTTTGTTTTTTGCTGTGCCTGACATTAGGTCTACAATATTACACCATATAAAAACATTGATACATTGTTAGTCCTATGCGGAGTTTCATTGGTGATTATGTGCTTTCAATTGTAAACACTATGTACAACCAGTTATGTAACTTTGTTATTGCTAGGTGTTTACAGATTTATAGCTTTGTTGTAGTATTGATGAGGACGTGGCTATTGCACTATACAAGTGTCATATATACAGGTGCATCTCACAAAATTAAATATCATCAAAAAGTTAATTTATTTCAGTTCTTCAATACAAAAAGTGAAACTCATATTAAATAAAGTCATTACAAACAGAGTGATCTATTTCAAGTGTTTATTTCTGTTAATGTTGATGATTATGGCTTACAGGCAATGAAAACACAAAAGTTATTATCTCAGCAAATTAGAATACTTTCTAACAGCTTGAAAAATGTTTTTAAAATCTGAAACGTTGGCCTATTGAAATGCATGTTCAGTAAATGCACTCAATACTTGGTCGGGGCTCCTTTTGCATCAATTACTGCATCAATGCGGCGTGGCATGGAGGCGATCAGCCTGTGGCACTGCTGAGGTGTTATGGAAGCCCAGGTTGCTTTGATAGCAGCCTTCAGCTCGTCTGCATTGTTGGGTCTGGTGTCTCTCATCTTCCTCTTGACAATACCTCATAGATTCTCTATGGGGTTAAGGTCAGGAGAGTTTGCTGGCCAATCAAGCACAGTGATACTCTTGTTTTTAAACCAGATATTGGTACTTTTGGCAATGTGGACAGGTGCCAAGTCCTGCTGGAGAATGAAATTTCCATCTCCATAAAGCTTGTCGGTAGAGGGAAGCATGAAGTGCTCTAAAATTTCCTGGTAGATGGCTGCGCTGACTTTGTTCTTGATAAAAGACAGTGGACCTACACCAGCAGATGACATGGCTCCCCAAACCATCACTGATTGTGGGAACTTCACACTAGACCTCAAGCAGCTTGGATTGTGGCCTCTCCACTTTTCCTCCAGACTCTGGGACCTTGATTTCCACATGAAAATTGGAACTTTGGGACCTTGTGGAGTGTGTCAGTAGTGTGTCAGTTACGTTCTGGACATCTGTCAAGTCAGCAGTCTTACCCATAATTGTGGAGGCTATTGAAACAGACTAAGGGACCTTTTTAAATGCTTAGGAAGCCTTTGCAGGTGTTTTTTGTTAATTATTCTAGTTTACTGAGATAATGACTTTTGTGTTTTCATTGGCTGTAAGCCATAATCATCATTAACAGAAATAAACACTTGAAATAGATCACTCTGTAATGACTGTATATAATATATGAGTTTCACTTTTTGTACCTGTATATATGAGTCAATGTTAACATATGGACATGGTTTTATTTTATACCTTCCTTGCAGTCTACATGCTATATCTATATGATCTAGATATTTGAATGGTTATGGTGTTGTGGCCAGACTGCCCTTTCTGTATTTTGATTATGCCCATATTGTGATTTCAATGTTCATATTTACCTGTGTCAGTCATTGTGTGCATATTCTTGGAATGGGATTCTTTGTTATCCATCGCGACCCTGTACGCATGTGCGCTATACTTCCGCGGTCCCTGCCGGCTCTCTGTGCCGTCTGACTTCGGGTCATGTGGTTCCCATGTGATCGTGGCGTCTTGCCGTCACATGACGCTGGCTATCATACCAGTTGACATGGTGACGCATGCGTCACTTCCTGGGCCGCGATGTCATTTGGTGCCCTTTTTAAACCCCTGCACTATACACTCTGTATGCCCCCTGACGAAGGGAGTTCGAAACTCGTGTTGGGACAGCCGTACTGTTGTTGGAGACTTGCTGCCTTCCGTTTACACCAGTGTGTTATGAATACTTATCCCAATGTGGAATTTACCTTCTAGATAGGCTACGAATAGTACTATTAGGCTGTGTCTGGATTGGGTAGTGCCATATGTTGGACAGTAAGGACATGCCAAATACTTAGTTTTATATATATAGACCATATGATTTGTTACTTATTGGCACAGTCCTATTACGGAAGGGTTTTAGCATGGTATACATGGTATGAATTGACATCATTATGAATAATGTCTCCACTGCTGCGTGTCCTTTTTGTATATAACCATTTGCACTGTGCACTTTGTTCCTACCATTACCTGTTAATAGATATTTATTTAATACAAAAATTCTTATATTTTATGAATATGCATTTAGGCCTATGATTGTTAGAACTCTCCTGTTAGGTTTTTTCTATCTTGCTGGTCACATGACTTTGTTTGCCTATTTAATCCTGCTCCGCCCTCCTGGCCTTGCTGGACTTCATTGTAATTTCTACTCTTAAGTTAGCCTGGTGCTTAGCTACCTTTCTCAGTCAGTTTAGCTTGGTCTTCGGACCTTTATGTTCTATGTTGTGTGTTTGTCTTTTACTGCTACAATTTCTGCTAGGAGGTGCCCAACTTTATCCCAGTCCCTAGTTCTTGTAGGGATCCCTCCCTTGCATCTATAGGTCTTCGTGCAGACTAGCCGAGGACTTTAGCGGGTCTGATCGCAGGATCAGGTTCCCCGTTACATCGTACTGGTCCCCATAAAATGCTCCATACAGGATACTGGTCCCCATATAACGCTCCATACAGAATACTGGTCCCCATATAACGCTCTATACAGGATACTGGCCTCCATAAAATGCTCCATCCAGAATACTGGCCCCCAAATAACACTCCATCCAGAATACTGACCCCCATATAACGCTCCATACAGAATACTGACCCCCATATAACGCTCTGTCGTCACTACATTCTTGGTCTTCTATCCTTTGGATTACGATATCGGAGAGAAGAAGACACAGGACAGGATGTTTGTGTCTAAACATACTCTAACCTTTATTACAAAACACAGGGCTAATATACACCCTGAAGGCAGGAAACGGATTTGCCATATATGGTTCGATTATACAGTTTAGCTGAACAAGCGAAAAAAAGCTAGTTTCTGTATGCTTTAAAATATTTAATTAGACTTATCTGGTTAGCAAGGCCATTTTATCTTCTTGCAAGAACACATTATTGCTACAAGATGAAATATCTGGCCAGGGAGTACATGTTATCTTTTTAGCAAGGACATGCTATTGATACAAGAAGGAACATTTCAGCTTGCTGTTTTTTTTTTACCTAAAATAACTGTCAGACTTGTATAGCATAGATGGGGCCTTTAAACTTGAGGGACTCCATCTTCTGCTATAACAGCTCCATGCAAGATGTTCCCCCCCTTTTAATGCCCCTTGCAGGATGTCACCCCCCCTCCCTTATAATGTCCCATGCAGGATGTCACACCCCCTCCCCTCCCTTATAATGCCCCATGCAGGATGTCACCACCCAACCATATAATGCCCCATGCCCCCATACATGAAAAAAAAAAATCAAATACTCACCTCACTTCTCACTTGCTGCTGCTCCAGACTCCAGCGTCGCCCATGTCTTCCTGCTCTGCGCTGTGACAGCTCAGGAGAGAGCGTGCACGGTGTAAAGACATCACCGTGCCCTCTGACCTGAGACGTCACAGTCAGAGGACGCGGAAGACGCTGCGGAGGCACGGGGAGAGGTAAGTATTGTGCCGGCTGCTGGGGCCCTGAGCAAGCGGGGGGGTGGCGGGCGCTGACACCGCTCTTCTCCGCTCACGGGTTCCATAGCGTGGTGGGTGCCCAATGGCGAGTGGGCCCCTCCTCCTGCTCAGGGCCCCGGCCCTTGCCCAGGTGCGCCGGGTGCTTAAGCCGGCCCTGGTCAGAGGTATTAAGCCACGTTTGCAGGCTCACAATAAAACGTTCAAAAACGAAACTGAAACTGTTTTCCTGTGAAATATGTTAAGGAACATCCTTTCCAGGGTAAAGACTTGTGTATAAGGTAAAATAAAAAAACAAAAACAAAAATACTCCTCCACACCTTGGTCTATGTTCACAAGTAGCATTTTTTATGTGTTTTTGTATTGCTTTCAACCGTGACAAATGCATTCACCGGGAAATGTCATTTTAACATTTTACAACCTTATCTGGCCATGTGCTGTGTGACACATGCATACAGTGCTGAAAAGACATGGGAACAGCATAGGGAAGACCCCTGGAAGCATCTCTGACACCCAGGTCACTGCCTAAAAGTGTGCCCATCAGAAGTGATCCTTGCCGCATCAGAAGATGCAGACTTGCAATTATCCCCATGCAAGTCCTTGTCCCAGGGCAGTGTTCAATTATACCTCCCCCATTCCTTGTAATGCAAGCGCAAATATGCAGCCAACCACCCACCCACCCGCAGGCTGCAATACCATACTGCTAGCTTGCACCTGAAATGGGGCCTTTTCGTTTGGAGGAGGCCGAAGCTGGCCACTACCTCATGGCTGCTTCGGCAGCGAGGTCTCCATACTCTGTCCCCAGCCGCCACTATTTGTCCCGGTAACCTTCCCCACACTTTTCTTAGCCTGGCCTGCTTTAGGGCAGCATTGGACGAGCCCACCAGACAACCAGACTCCTCTGGTGGGCCCTGGCTTCTCCATCAGAGTGCCATGGTGAGGAGCATGATGATGATGATAGAAGTTAGCATCTGCTTTGTTTACTTGGAATGCAAGCGTAAGTGTGCAGCCTGCCACCCACCCACCCCCAGGCTGCAATACCATACTGCTAGCTTGCTTGCACTTGAAATGAGGCCTTTTAGGCTTGTGGAGGCAGACGCCGGCCACCATGTCATGGCTGCATCGGCGGCTAGGTATCCATACTCAGTCCCCAGCCGCCGGGTGTCCATACTCGGTCCCCAGCCGCCCCTATTTGTCCCGGTGCGCCTTATACACAAGCGCGCATACCAAAACATTACCTGTGCCCTCCCCAGTGCATTTAGTGGGAAGGACAGCCTATTCTGCTGTAGTGTGTGCACGCCAACCCCCTGTTCATGGCACATGCGAAGATGCCTCCCGCCCTGTACCTGTCGTTGCAGACTTGCAACTATCCCCTTTCAAGTCCTTGTCCCAGGGCAGTGTTCAATCGTACCTCCCCTATTCCTTGCAATTCCACCCACCAACCGCCAGGCTGCAATACCATACTGCTTGCTTGCTTGCACTTGAAATTGGGCCTTTTAGGCATGTGGAGGCGGAATCTGGCCACCACGTCATGGCTGCGTCGGCGGCCTGGTATCCATATTCAGTCCCCGGCGGCCGGGTGTCCACGCTTGGTCCCCAGCCGCCAGGGGGCGGCCGGGTGTCCAGTCCCCAGCCACCCCCAGGCGGTCGGGTGCCCACACACGGTCCCCAGCCACCTGGGGGCGGCCGCGTGTCCATAAACGGTCCCCAGCCGCACCTATTTGTCCCGGTGTGCCTTATACACAAGCGCACATACCAAAACATTACCTGTGCCCTCCCCAGTGCATTTAGTGGGAAGGACAGCCTAACCACAAACACGTGGACAAGTGAATGTGGCCAGGGATGGTCCATCTCACTGACGCCTTCACACTGGGTTAATATTGTGGAAGCTGGGACACAGTTGGACACTGGGATGCAACACGTCCTCCAGACATAGAGGATTGCGGGTCCTGGGCCAATCAGGCTTCAACACAAAGTTCAGAAGGTAGACAGCTGCAGATCATGAGGCCATCCATCTCCTTAGCTTTCTGATCCTTGGAATGCAAACGCATGTATGTAGTAGTGGCTAGGCCTGAGGTGGTCAGCGTTTTGGCGCATATCCTACCTCCTCCGAGGATTGCTGGATGTTTTCCTGCTACTATCCCAGTTCTATGACTCCCGTTAAAACAAAGCTTCAGGTGATGAATGATGGATGAGGTGGTGGCAAAGGAGAAAGAGCAGGAGGAACAGGGACCATTCACATCAATATCAGGCCAGTCAACCACACGTTTTGTAGGATATGTTTCTGTACCAAAAGGAGCGGTTCGGCTACACAGTTATAGGGCATACAGTGAGTGCAATGCCTACCAAAAATTTCGAGGTACTCCAATGCCCCTTGGAAGTGACATGGAGGTCAGAAGGCCTTAACTAAACCATTTTTTCCATTTATAGCAACTGGGTCTCCTGTCCACTGTTGGCCTAAGCAGTGAATGAAAGGCTTTATGAGGAACTGCAATGCCTCTTGGAACAGACATGGATTAAAGCGAACTAAAAACCTTCTACCCATTATTGGGGAGTGGGTCTCCCTTAGTGTTCGTCTATGCATTGAAAAGCAAAAGCTGACTAAAATTAGGAGGAAATGCAATGCCCGTTGGAAGAGTCGTGGAGGTTAGAGGTACAGTAATTAAAAACAACATTTCAATGCTCTTTGGAAGAGTTGTGGAGTTCAGAGTGGTTTAACAAGACGGTTTTAATGCCCCTTGGAAGAGACGTGGAGGTCGCAGTAGCTTAACAATATGGTTGTAATGCCCCTTGGAAGAGTGGTGGAGGTTACAGTGGAATAAAAAGACAATATCAATGCCCCTTGGCAGAGTGGTGGAGGTTACAGTGGAATAAAAAGGCAATATCAATGCCCCGTGGAAGAGACGTGAGGTCACAGTAGCTTAACAAGACTGTTTTAATGCCCCTTGGAGAGTGGTGGAGGTCGCAGTGGAATAAAAAGACAATATCAATGACCCTTGGAAGAGACGTAGAGGTCACAGTAGCTTAACAAGACGATTTTAATGCCCCTTACAAGAGCCATGCAGTACAGCATATTAAAAACATTATTCCCATTATTGGGGGGTGGGTCTCCCATAGTCTTTGCCTTTGCCTTCCAAGCAAAAGCTGCCAAAAATTAGGACAGAGGAACTTGCAATGCCCCTTAAAAGAGCCATGCAGTACAGCATATTAAAAACATTATTCCCATTATTGGGTGTAATGCACACGATCGGACTGACTGGCGTGTGCGTGTTTAGTGGTTCCACTGTGCCATGAATCGGAGAGTGCCTGGAGGGGCGTAACTAAGTATCTGCCCGATCCGACCAAGGTTGCACGACGGCATACGACGCCAGTGCACCAGGGAGGAACCGAGCAGAGGGACCAGGGTCTACTCCAGGTCAGACTCCGGAAATGGCTGTTGACCCACACCGGGGAATACAGGAACAGGCAGACTAGAGCGCAGGCTGGGTAGGGTCCAGTACAGACTGGGAGACAAATTCAGAGCCGCAGATGCGGTAAACAGAGTAAAGCGAAACCGCAGGTGCGGTAGACAAGGTTGAGCGGAGCAGAACCGCAGACGCGGTAGACAAGGCTGAGCGGAGCAGAACCGCAGACGCGCTAGACAAGGCTGAGCAGAGCAGAACCGCAGACGCGGTAGACAAGGCTGAGCAGAGCAAAACCGCAGACGCGGTAGACAAAGCTGAGCAAAGCGAAAGCGCAGACGCGGTGGACAGGCCTGAGCAAAGCGAAAGCGCAGACGTGGTGGACAGGGCTGAGCAAAGCGAAAGCGCAGACGTGGTGGACAGGGCTGAGCAAAGCGAAACCGCAGACGCGGTGGACAGGACAGAGCGGGCAAGAACCGCCGGAGCGGTAAGCAAGGCAGAGCAGAGGGGACAGGGCTCTGTTCACACGGAACAGACTGGAAGGGAAAGGCAGAACCAGGTACACACAGGATACTTGCAATGAAGTAGCGAGTGGACTCTAAACTCACAAACGGGAGTACAGAGACAACGAGTAGGAGATAGGTACGGGATCAGATTCTGCAGGAAAAGGGAAGGTACGGACATAGAGAAAAACAGGAAACAGGCTAGGAGAGTATTCAGACAAGAACAGACACAGCAGCAAGATACAGGATCGGGTCTAGGTATGCGGCCCCTAGATGGCGTAATGAACAGGCTAGGAGCGTGTACACACAGGCCTGGAAATACAGCCTCCAGGATAGGCAGGACACAGTTCAGACACGGGAACTGATACCGAAGGCAGGAAACATAAACGGGACCTGGCATATCAGTGACCAGAAGCCAACTGACAGAACGCAATGCTCAGGCAGGGTTTCTTGGGAAGAGCTGGGTTAAATACCAGGTGACAGACAGCAATAGGCTGAGGACGCACAAGGGGTGTGTCTGCAGCAGGTGCAAGAAACAGGAAGTAATCGGGCGCCGCCCTTAAGCAGCAAAAACAGAGGCAAGCAAACAGCATGGAGGGAAGCCAGGCTAGCAGACTGGACTGGAGATCAAGTGCGCGCTCTTGCACAGTGGGAGATGGACCACTATGCAAGGACGCTGCCAGGTATGTTACATTGGGGAGTGGGTCTCCCATAGTCTTTGCCTATGCCTTCCAAGCAAAAGCTGCCAAGAATTAGGACAGAGGAACTTGCAATACCCCTTACAAGAGCCATGCAGAACTACATATTAAAAACATATTGAAAAGTGACAAATTAATCGTTAAAGTTGTGGTTTTCAACCTATGTAATTGCATTTGAATTTCTTGCCAATTAAAAGGAGAAAAAAAATAGGAGGCATTACTTATTGACTGACTCTCGTATATGCACTTGGCACTTTGTAATGCATTGTGGTTGGATTAATCATGGCTGTCAGATCAATTGATGCAAATATGAATGATTTGTATATATGCTATTTATTTTGATTTATATGTATTTACTAGTGATGAGCAAACGTGATCGCCACTACTCTGTACTCGCCCGAGCATGACTGTGCTCGACAAGCTCAGCGCTCGGCGAGTATTTCTGGGGTTGCTCGGCATGAGCTCGGGACCCCGCCCTGCATGTTTGGTGCTCTTTAGAGAGCCAGTGAGCATGTAGGAATTGCCTGCCACGCACTGTAATGCCGTAGCCATGTTAGTTGTGGGCATTGCAGTGATTGGCTGGCCGCATAACGTCATCGGGTCTATATAAGACATGGCACTGCTATACTCGTCACAGTCTACCCCAGAAACAGGCAGAGTAGGGATAGCTGCTGCTGAGTCAGGGAGAGATTTGCTTGTTTTTAGTTAGTATACGTATTCCACAGCATATACATATATCCCTCTGAACTAACAGTCCTTCTGAGGAGGACTAAACCAGCTGCATATATTCAGTGGTGAATGGTAATAGCAGGAGTTAGGAGGCAGGCAGGGTTTGTGGCAAACTGAAGTGCATATAGCACATTCTGTCTGCTGCTGCTGTTGTTACAGATATTTGTAGACATAGCCCCTGATATCTTGGGCCATGTCTACAGGGCTATTTTTTTTATCTTAATCCTGGTTATTTGCTTAAAAAGCAAGGCAGGCCGTGTATGTGGCAGACTGCAGTGCATACTGCACAAGAGGGTCCATTGCACGTTCTGACTGATCCTGCTATTATAGATATTTGTAAACATAGCCCCAGATATCAGGGACCAGGGCTAAATTTTTTTTATCTTAATCCTGATTATTATAGTACACCATTTTTCTGCTCCATTTGCTTGTTAGCACTGCAGAATACAGCAAGATCTTTTCCATATTACAGCGATAAAAATCCAGAAATTTGAACTGAACGTGGAAAATATTGGCCTCTATTTCCATTTTGTTGCAGTGTGTTGATGAAGCTATTCACACGAAGTCTCTGTGAAGAATAGTATTACTAAACTACAGGCCCACTTTTAAAAACCGTGGTTCTCCTTCAGAAGTATCACATATAACTGCGTTCCAAAATCAGCCATTTCTGGATTTCATTTCCATTTTGTTGCAGTGTGTCAGTGAAGCTATTCACACGAGGTCGCTGTGAAGAATAGTATTAGTAAACTACAGGCCCGCTTTTTAAAACCGTGGCTCTCTGTCAGACGTATCATATAACTGCGGTTCAAATTCAGCCATTTGTAGTGAACGTGGAAAATATTGTCCTCCATTTAAAATGGGCAAGGTGCGTGTTAAGGGACGGGGAAGTGGACGTGATGGTGATGGTGCATACAGAGGTCGAGGCCGAGGCCATGGGAAAGCTGAAATTGTGCCACAACAAACACCCACATCATGTCGCTCGACCTTCCTGTCCCAGGGGACCGCAGAACACCACTATTGAACACAGAGCAGTGTCAAAAGGTTGTTGGTTGGATAGCAGATAATGCTTCCAGTCACTTTGCCACCACCACTACCCTGTCTTCCACATGGTCAAGTCTCAGTAGCTGTGAGTCTGGACCGCATATTCCTCACCCTGACCCTCCTTCCTCCCACCATGCCGAGTTCCCAGAGTCAACTGATCCCACACTTGGACACCCAGAAGAGCTGTTCACTTTTCCATTTATAGATTCAGGCCACTAGCCCGGCCGGCTTCAAGCAGGTGAAGAGGAGAACCCGTGTAGCGATGCCCAAATATTTGAGCAGCCATGGTCACACAAAGGCAATGGTGGGAAAGTGCAATTACTGTCACAAGAGGTGGATGATGATAAGACACCTTTGCCAAAAAGTCAGGAGGAGGGCCAGGGTGCGTAAGTGGAAGACGAGGTGGTGGATGATATAGTAACTGACCCAACCTGGCATGCGGACATGCAGGGCGAGGACAGCAGCACACAGGGGGAGGGAGGCATAGCACCACATCAGGCAGGAAGAAGCAGTGTAGTGGCCGCAGACACAAGGTGGGAAAGCGCTCCCCGTAACGCCAACATGACAAAAGTTGCCAGCACAACTGTTAGGTCTTCCTGAGTCTGGTTGTTTTTTAAAGACTCTGCAGATACCCCTACTGATGCTGGCCTGGCAGATGGTGCAAATGGCCTTTTTGGGGTTAGCAGCCTGACCACCACCAGCATGATCAGGCACATGGCAGCAAAGCACCCGACTAAGATGGCTGAACCCCAGGGTCCAGCAACAGTGTCTGCGGGTGACACCACTGCTTCTTCTGCTGTTGTGCGTGCACGCCAATCACCCGTCCATGGCGCATGCGAAGATACCTCTCGCCCTGCACCTGTCGTTGCACACTCTCAACTAGCACATCAGCAAGCACGTTCACGTCCCTGTCCCAGTGCAGCGTTCAGTTGTCCCTACCCCAGTTCTTGGAGCGCAAGCGCAAATACGCAACCAATGCCCCATGGGCACAGTACTAAATTCACACATTTTGCGAATGCTTGCGCTCGAAATGTTGCCTTTTAGGCTCTTGAAGACGGAAGCTTTCCGCAACCTGATGGCGGTGGACGTCCCTCGGTACTCGGTCCCCAGCCGCCACTATTTCTCCCATTGTGCCGTCCCCACATTACACACGTACTATTCCTGGCCCATGTGCTTGTGTTTCAGCGGATTCTCAAAACCTACCCAGATCTGCCAGATCTGCTTGTCAAAGTACACCGCATGTGTGTCCATTTTAGAAAGTCAGCTAGAGCTTCCGCCACCCTTGTCGTGCTTCAGCAGTGTTTGCAGCTTGCAGCTCACCAACTGGTGTGCGATGTCCCCTCGCATTGGAACTCTGCATTGCAGATGTTGGGAAATATTTGTGAGCAGTAGAGGGCAGCTTTTGGCTACCAGCATCAACAAGGCAGTCAGTATTCAGGGCAGACTCCACACATAAGACCTCGGGAGTGGACATGGATGTCAGACATCTGTACCATCCTCCAAAATTTTGAGGACTCCACCAAGATGGTGAGCGGCGATGACACCATAATTAGCGTTACTATCCCTTTTCTCTGTCTTCTGAAACGCTGTCTGCTCACAATTAATGAGGATGCATTGCAGGCAGAGAATGATGAGATGGAGCAAGGAACCATACAGGATGATTCCACACAGCCCAGCCGCATCTCATTCCAAAGTGGATTGGGTGATACTGAGGAAGAGGAGGAGGATGAGCAAGAACAGGAGCTAGTTTCCTGCGCTATAGATGGTACTACCTGCACAACTGTCATACCGCCTGTTCAGCATGGATGGCCTGAGGACAGGGAGGAGGAAGAGGATGAGGAGGAGAGCGTGGTCAGTCGTCCTCTTGGTGAGGACACGGAAATCTTGCCACTTTGCAGTCTGGCACACATGGCTGAGTTTATGTTACGCTGTCTTTTCCGTGACCCTCACATTGTCCAAATTTTGAGTGACAGTCATTACTGGTTGGTGACACTTCTAGACACATGGTACAAGGAGACCTTTCTATCTCTTATTCCCGCGCCTGACAGGCTTAATAAAATGGGGCAGTACCAGAAGGCCCTTGTTGCGAAATTATTAAAAAAATTCCCATCTGAAAACCCTGGCAGCAGAGGTCACAGTTCATTGGACAACCAAGGAGTACAGGCGAGAGACACAAATCCAATCCAGCAGAGGAAGGGGAACACTGTCAAAGTTCTGGGACAGTTTTCTCAGACCCTCCCATTGCACAGGCCCTGAGGCGTGGGGTACTCTCACAAGGATGGAAAAGTTTCAGAAGATGCTGAGGGAGTACCTTGCCGACCGTACCAATGTCCTCTGTGATTCCTCTGTACCTTATAATTATTGGGTATCCAAGCTGGACACGTGGCATGAACTGGCTCTCTACGCCTTGGAGGTCCTGGCCTGCCCTTCCGCTAACGTTTTGTCACAGTGGGTTTAGTGCCGCTGGTGGAATTATAACAGAAAGGCGCATCCGCCTGTCAACGGAAAATGCTGACAGGCTGACTCTTCTAAAAATGAACAAGGGCTGGATTGGGCCAGACTTCTCAACACCACCGAATGATAGCAGCGTAACAAACTCAAATACAGTGTCTTTTTTTGGGGAGGTCTAACTCTATTCCCATGCACCTCTGTCTTCACACCCAGACATGGGTTATACGCTTCCTGATATTGTCTATTTGGTCTTGTCCTCTTCCTTCTCCTCATCCTCATCCTCCACCACCATATCTACCATATCAACATATCTATGTCTCTTGCAAGGGGCATTGGAGAGCCTCCAAATTTTTGGCAGCCATTGCATTCACTGCATAGGCAGACAGTATGGGAGACCCACATCCTAATAATGGGAACATTTTTTTCAGGAGGCCCTCCTCTACATCTCTTGCAAGGGGCATTGGAGTGCCTCCAAATTTTTGCCAGCCGTTGCATTTACTGCATACCCTATAACTGTATAGCAGAACCGCTCCTTTCTAATGGGAACATGTCGTTACTGTGGCCCACCTCTATGTGTCTTAAAATTGTTTTTGTAGGGGGGTATATACAGTACAGACCAAAAGTGGACACACCTTCTCATTTAAAGATTTTTCTGTATTTTCATGACTTTGAAAATTGTACATTCACACTGAAGGCATCAAAACTATGAATTAACACATGTGGAATTATATACTTAACAAAAAAGTGTGAAACAACTGAAAATATGTCTTATATTCTAGGTTCTTCAAAGTAGCCACCTTTTTCTTTGATGATTGCTTTGCACACTCTTTGCATTCTCTTGATGAGCTTCAAGAGGTAGTCACCGGAAATGGTTTTCACTTCACAGGTGTGCCCTGTCAGGTTTAATAAGTGGGATTTCTTGCCTTATAAATGGGGTTGGGACCATCAGTTGTGTTGTGCAGAAGTCTGGTGGATACACAGCTGATAGTCCTCCTGAATAGACTGTTAGAATTTGTATTATGGCAAGAAGAAAGCAGCTAAGTAAAGAAAAACGAGTGGCTATCATTACTTTAAGAAATGAAGGTCAGTCAATGCGAAAAATTGGGAAAACTTTGAAAGTGTCCCCAAGTGCAGTTGCAAAAAACATAAATCGCTACAAAGAAACTGGCTCACTTGAGGACCACCCCAGGAAAAGAGGACCAAGAGTCACCTCTGCTTCTGAGGATAAGATTATCCGAGTCACCAGCCTCAGAAATCGCATGTTAACAGCAGCTCAGATTAGAGACCAGGTCAATGTCACACAGAGTTCTATAGCAGCAGACACATCTCTAAAACAACTGTTAAGAGGAGACTTTGTGCAGCAGGCCTTCATGGTAAAATAGCTGCTGGGAAACCACTGCTAAGGACAGGCAACAAGCAGAAGAGACTTGTTTGGGCTAAAGAACACAAGGAATGGACATTAGACCAGTGTAAATCTGTGCTTTTGTCTGATGAGTCCAAATTTGAGATCTTTGGTTTCAACCACCATGTCTTTGTGCGATGCAGAAAAGGTGAACGGATGGACTCTACATGCCTGGTTTCCACCGTGAAGCATGGAGGAGCAGGTGTGATGGTGTGGGGGTGCTTTGCTGGTGACACTGTTGGGGATTTATTCAAAATTGAAGGCATACTGAACCAGCATGGCTACCACAGCATCTTGCAGCGGTATGCTATTCCATCCGGTTTGCATTTAGTTGGACCATCATTTTATTTTTCAACAGGACAATGACCCCAAACACACCTCCAGGCTGTGTAAGGGCTATTTGACCAAGAAGTAGAGTGATGGGGTGCTACGCCAAATGACCTGGCCTCCACAGTCACCAGACCTGAACCCAATTGAGATGGTTTGGGGTGAGCTGGACCTTAGAGTGAAGGCAAAAGGGCCAACAAGTGCTAAGCATCTCTGGGAACTCCTTCAAGATTGTTGGAAGACCATTTCCGGTGACTACCTCTTGAAGCTCTTCAAGAGAATGCCAAGAGTGTGCAAAGCAGTCATCAAAGCAAAAGGTGGCTACTTTGAAGAACCTAGATTATAAGACATATTTTCAGTTGTTTCACATTTTTTGTTAACTATATAATTCCACATGTGTTAATTCATAGTTTTGATGCCTTCAGTGTGAATGTACAATTTTCATAGTCATGAAAATACAGAAAAATCTTTAAATGAGAAGGTGTGTCCAAACTTTTGGTCTGTACTGTATGTCTGAATGAATGGTGCAGCCGCACATCCCTTATATGTCTCTTCTGTTGGGTATGTGACTTAGGGGTTCCTTTGGTTATCATAAAATCTATGGCACTAATAATAACAATAAGGGTCTTTTTTGGCGTTCCTAGTATATTTTTCTATCTTTCCTCATACGCCTATTTATATATGGCCATTGGCCCTATTACGCCACATTTATTATTTTTTGCCATTTTTTGCCACTTGTTGAGATCTGGACACCTCGATCCGGTGTCTAGTGTGTCAGAGTGCATGATCATGATGCTGCCTCACACACTGACCCAATGAATTGCACCACCTCATGGGTCAGTGTGTCGGACATGCCCTGCTTCCACATACATACCTGCAATAATGCAGGGACGTGGTCACGTGCACCTAGATAGGGCGCGTTCCCGCGCATGCGCATAACCCAGACGCTGGATGGATGCGTCCCGGAAATACTTACCTCTCTCCTTCCGGTTCTGCACATCTGATTCTAATGCGCTCGCGCTGGGACAACATGGCGGCTGCATCGGATGGTGATTTTCGCATCTGGGACCAGCCTGGGTAATTACTAAATTTTCTTTTAGATATAAATAAGAGACCAGCTCAGCTGCTCTAATACCACACCTCTCCCCTGTTGAAGCCACAGCGTTAGTGGCGATACACGTGGGGTTGTGGTCCTTCTGACCCCCTTGATATACACGGGTACATTTTTACCCCAGCTTACAGGTCGTATTTTAGGAGTCTCTAAATATTGGCATGGGGACGTTTAATCCCTCTCCTACGTCTTCCCTTTTCTTGGGTAAAATTGTGGCTATTTACCACTATGAATTTTGATAACACTGCTTTTATTTAAATGAATGTATATAATATAGTGGTGCTGTTATTGTTACCATAAACTGTTTGGTGCCTATGTGGAGCCCTGCTGCGCATTGATGCCACAGAACCCAGAAGGGTGCATGGATTGACTTCTCCACAAGAGGCCGTCACTACATTCATACACCTCCACCTTCCACCTCAGACCAGCAAAGGGAGCCGGTTAGGGACATATATAGGGAAGGTGGAGCTAGGCAGCTCAGTTGAGTTCTCAGTCAGTGTTCAGTTTCAGTTCAGTCAGTCAGCTCAGAGTGAGCAGAGAGCGTGCCGACGCTCAGAGAGCGGTGAAGACGCAGCACGCCAGCCGCCAAGTAGTGAGGGCCCTGAGTGTGGTCGACGGCGAGAGGAAAAGGAGAGTGGAACTAAGGGGGCAGAGGAGCATAGTAAGCTCACCCCGATATATATATACCGGACACCGGGTCCGCGCCTACAGGGACTCCTTATACCCAGTAGGAACCACCGGAACCCCTGGAGAACTACAGGTCCCAGGTTCACCAAATGCTGATTGCAGAACCAGGGCTAGGAGTCACAGAGGTCCCAGCGTCCAGGGAGAGTGATCTCCAAAGAGAAGGCCCTACCACCAGGATAGCAGGTGCAGAGAGAGACAGTAACCAAGCTAGGCCCAGCTCCAGCCAGGCCAGAAGCTTAGAGAGTAAAGCAACGGATCAGGAGGCCCTATACCCGCTCACTGGGTAGAGTCCAGAAGTGCGCCCTTCACCTGGAGTACCCTGGACCGTGCCTGCAGCATCACCAGTAAAGGTACTGAAGCTTACCCCCGTGTGAGTGTCCGTCCTTCCTCCGGGACCGTCCTGCCGTCTCTCCCCTGCACCACCATCCAGTACATTCCCCACGCTGCCCTGAGGCCCGCTCCACCTGTGGGGAGCCATTCCATCACAAGCTGCCCTACCATCTGCCTCAGAGGACTGTTGCAGCGCTGGTGATCCTCACCAGACACCACAGGTGGAGTCACAAATAATCCCAACAACCCCATATAATAAAAGTATTCCCCCATTTAACTAACCGCCCTGGGTCACGGACCGGGCCAGCCACCGTGATATCCCCCGGCAACTAGAGGCCCGGCTGCCGAGTCACCTAAAATAGGAGAAGGATTTATTTATTTGGTCACAGGGACCTACATGGGTCTACATAAATAAGCTGGGTGCAAGTATTGATGTTACATATCTATTGGTGATGTTTGTACACATATAGGGTTTTTTTTGACCACTGTTATATTCAAATGTGGTACTATTGATGTATTTAAGCGTTATGCTTTTTAAATGTTTTTAACTTTTTGCATGTTTGTCCGGCCCTTATGAATTAATAAAATCATGTTGGTATACATTTAGTGCTCCCTGTCTTTCCATGCATACCACTTTCCTTCCTTTTTTTGCGTGCTACTTGTTCTGGCTTGGGTATGTGACGGGTTGAGCAACATCTTATCTTACTGATGGTGCCCTCCTTTTTGCTTCTTTCATTGTAAATAGTTCAGAACCCACTGTTTACTTTCAAGTGGCAGAGAGGTCAAGAATAGAGATGAGCGAAACCGAACGTAAAAGTTTGGGGTTCATACCGGACAGGTACTGTCGTTTTAATGTTCGGAGTTCCAAGGAAGTCCATTAGAGAGAGAGAGAGAGAAGAAATTTTTATTTCCCAGATCCAAAGTTCAGGTTTCCATTGTTTTCAATGGGGTTTGGGTTCTGGTTCAAGTTGAGGTACAGTTCTGGTACCCGATCCAAACTTTGGACTAAAGTTTGGGTTGGGTACTAGAACCCGAACTTCCATGGGTCCTCTCATCCCTATTCAAGAATCCTTCTCCGACTTTGGCTTCTCCTATGTCCTAAGGAAGTTTGATGTTCTGGAGATGAAGAAACTGGGGCTGCAGCTGTTGCTCCACATTCATCCTAGACATCACCAGTGGTTGTAGTATTAGACAGGGATGGGCCAGGCACTTCTTCCTCCTCATTTACATTTTCCTCAAGATTATCTTAAGTGCTTTTAAGAAATGTCAATATGAAAATTGGCTTATTATTAAACAAAATCTGTAAAAATATTAATTCCTGATGGAGGATGGTGCACTCCTTATGGTTGTCTTTTTGAAGCAGTGGCATGGTTGTGCCACTGGTGTGAACTGTGTGCTCTCTCCGATACTGCAAGCAGAGGCAGGGTTGTCCCTACAACATCAGAGGAGAACAGGGCATGGAACCTGCCAAGATCTAGCAATTCAGCCAGCTTCATAGCAGTGCTTGAAAGCTGTAGAGCAAGGAGCTTGTAAGCACTGCTCTCCTTGCTTAAGAGACTTCCAGCGCTGATGAACTTCAGAAGTGGCCAGTCTCCAATGATATCCAATGACCATAAACATAGGGTCTCTTATTTGTTTTGAGCCAGTGTGAATTTCATGGACCTCGTCTAAACTTCTCCCTACAGCTCCTCCACTTCTGTGATCGAGCTCGGATGCGAAGAGCTCCAACAACTACTCAACCAATGCACAGTCATGATATCCCTCACAAATGCTCTCTCACAATTCGGTCCTATTATGAACAAGAAAAATTAAGCGGTCTATATCCAGCTTTGACATGATTGATGAATGCTGACAGCACATATTCTAACTACTATCAAAACAAGAAATGCAAATATACTGCTAAAAGGGAATTTTCCAGGTATAGCCTAGAAACCAGACAGAAAAATGGACAGCACATGGATGAAACATACAGTACAGACCAAAAGTTTGGACACACCTTCTCATTTAAAGATTTTTCTGTATTTTCATGACTTTGAAAATTGTACATTCACCCTGAAGGCATCAAAACTATGAATTCACACATGTGGAATTATATACTTAACAAAAAAGTGTGAAACAACTGAAAATATGTCTTATATTCTAGGTTCTTCAAAGTAGCCACCTTTTGCTTTGATGACTGCTTTGCACACTCTTGGCATTCTCTTGATGAGCTTCAAGAGGTAGTCACCAGAAATGGTTTTCACTTCACAGATGTGCCCTGTCAGGTTTAATAAGTGGGATTTCTTGCCTTATAAATGGGGTTGGGACCATCAGTTGTGTTGATCCCCGACTCACATTAAAAATGGACATATCTCCATTTTTTTTGGACTGAATTGTCTGCCCCTCCCTTCCAAAATAAGACATGTAAACAGCACTACAGACTGTAATGGATACATGTTCTATCCATAAAAAACAAGGATAAAACACATATGTGAAAAATAGATGTCTGGATGAGGCCCAAAACTGTTGGCACCCTTGAAATTGTTCCAGAAAATGAAGTATTACTCCCAGAAAATTATTGCAATTACACAATTTGTTGTGCACATATTTGTTTCCTTTGTGTATTGGAACAACACAAAAAAAACTGAGAAAAAAATGGCAAATTGGACATTTCACACTAAACCCCAAAAATGTGCCAGACAAAATTGTTGGCACCCACAACTTAATATTTGGTTGCACACCTACCACCTTGTAATCAGCCAGTGGGCCTGTATCTAGGGCTACAGATACTCACTGTGCTGTTTAGTGACATGGTGTGTACCGCACTCAACATGGACCAGAGGAAGCAAAGGAAAGAGTTGTCTCAGGAGATTAGAAAGAAAATTATAGACAAGCATGTTAAAGGTAAAGGTTATAAGACCATCTGCAAGCAGCTTGATGTTCCTGTGACTACAGTTGTACATATTATTTAGAAATTTAAGATCCATGGGACTGTAGCCAACCTCCCTGTATGTGGCCGCAGGAGGAAAATTAATGACAAATCAAAGAAACGGATAATACGAATGGTAACAAAAGAGCCCAGGATAACTTCTAAAGAGATTAAAGGTGAACTTCAAGCTCAAGGAACATCAGTGTCAGATCGCACCATCCGTCGTTGTTTGATCCAAAGTGGACTTCATGGGAGATGACCAAGGAGAACACCATTGTTGAAAAAAATCATAAAAAAAGCCAGACTAGAATTTGCCAAACTACATCTTGGTAAGCCACAAAGCTTCTGGGAGAATGTCCTATGGACAGATGAGACAAAAATGGAAGTTTTTGGCAAGGCACATCAGCTCTATGTTCACAGATGGAAAAATGAAGCATATCAAGAAAAGAACACTGTCCCTACTGTGAAACATGGAGGAGGCTCGGTTATGTTCTGGGGCTACTTTGCTGCATCTGGAACAGCGTGTCTTGAATCTGTGCAGGGTACAATGAAATTTCAAGACTATCAAGGGATTCTAGAGAGAAATGTGCTGCCCAGTGTCAGAAAGCTTGGTCTCAGTCGCAGAGCATTGGTCTTGTAACTAGATAATGACCCAAAACACACAGCTAAAAACACCCAAGAATGGCTAAGAGGAAAACATTGGACTATTCTGAAGTGACCTTCTATGAACCCTGACCTAAATCCTATTAAGCATCTTTGGAAAGAGCTGAAACATGCCATCTGGAAAAGGCAACCTTCAGACAACTGGAGCAGTTTGCTCATGAGGAGTGGGCCAAAATACCTGTCGAGAGGTGCAGAAGTCTCATTGACAGTTACAGGAATCGTTTGATTGCAGTGATTGCCTCAAAAGGTTGTTCAACAAAATATTAAAGTTAAGGGTACCATCATTTCTGTCCAGGCCTATTTCATGAATTTAATTTTTTTAAAAAAATCTGTGGAAGCAGGGCTGAAAAGCAATGTCTGACTTTCATTTGTTCATTTTCATAGATTTTTAATTTATTACTTTTGTCAGATTCAAGTTATTTCTGTGACCATTGTGGGTTTTTATTTCATTAAACGAGGGGTACCAACAATTTTAACCACGTGTGTATGTCTCTGTGTCAGCAGTGGAGTGTTCCTGGGTCTCCTGCCATAGGGTTTCATTTAATTCAAATGTCAACGGATAGTTTGCGCTGACACTGATGAACCCTGAACCTGCAGGACTGCTTGAATTTCTTTGGAACTTGATTGGGGCTGCTTATTTACCATCCAGACTATCCTGCATTCTAACCTTTCATCAACTTTTCTTTGCCGTCCACAACCAGGGAGATTCGCTACAGTGCCATGGGTTGTAAACTTCTTGATGATATTGCACACAGTGGACAAAGGAACATCAAGATCTCTGCAGGTGGACTTGTAAACTTGAGATTGTTAATATTTTTAAATAATTTTGGTTCTCAAGTCCTCAGACAGTTCTCTTCTCTTCTTTTTGTTCCCCATGCTTAGTGTGGCACACACAGCCACGCAATACAATGATTGAATCAACTTCTCCCCTTTTTATCTGGTTTCAGTCACTACGGTTACTAGCCACAGATGAGTTTGAATGAGCATCACATGCTTGAAACCTAGTTGTTTACGCACATTTTTTTGAAAGGCGCCAACAATATTGCCCAGTCCATTTTTGGGGTTTAGTGTGAAATTATGTCCAATTTGCCTTTTCTTCTCTGGTTTTTTTTTGTGTTGTTCCAATACACACAATAAACATGTGTATAACAAAACATGTGTAATTGCAATAATTTTCTGGGAGAAATACTTCATTCTCTGGAACAATTTCAAGGGTGCCATGACTGTATCTTTGAAAGACAAAAAAAGGGGGTGGGGTGGAAAAGCGCAGTGCTTGTGTGAACCTGTATGGAAGTAGAATATACGTGCAGATACAGTGGTCTGCTCACCTGAGTGGGTTGTGCAGACCGCACAACCCAGGTTAAACAGCTACTGGCACTGATAGCGCTGCCACGATGCCTTCAGTGTCTCCTCTGGATTAGCAGATGGAGCTTCCAATCATGTGATTCCGGGTGGGGTCACATGGGTGATGACATCATCGCAGGTACTACAGGTCCTGCAGCTGAAATTGTATCCAGTTCTCTGCAGCCTCCAGCCACAACTCCCAAGGGAAAAGTGAACAGTGTGCAAATTGAAGTGGTCAGTGGGACGCTAGAAAATTGGATAAGGCGCTGGAAAAGGATAAAACAAACCTCTTTATTGAAGCTCTAATGCCCACAATGCGTTTCTGCAGCGGTCCGCTGCCTTCATCAGGTGGAGATAATAAATTGGACTTTATTGAAGGTTTGTGTACTGTAAAACGGGCCGTCATTACTGCGTCATAGAGAAATTGAGCTGCGTCACAGAGCCGGGAGAGAGTCGCGGTTGCGCGGCTAAAGAAGCGTGAGGATAGCCACGCCATTTTTGTTTTTTTGTTTGTCCTTTTTCTTCTTCGCTCTGCCGGAGATTGACGAAGGGGAGTGGCTGATTCTGAAAAGACTCTAAGTGCTCGACCTTTTCTCATAGAGTCACCGATTACCGAAGGAGTTGATTGTAGCGGCTGGCAACGATTAACTAGGGGGGCACCGTCATGAGTGAAACAGATGATGTCCGAGACCTTGATGGAGGGGACGCCCAAGACGCAGCAGCAGCCGATTCCTCAGCTGGAGAAGGAGCCGCAGCATCTGAAGCGATGGCCCTGATAATGCCAATTGCCTTGCCGTACGTACCGGGGGCCAAATGGTTACCGACGTATGAAGGTAAACCCGGTACCTTAGCAGCTTTCAAACGTAAAATGTGTGCGGTGCTGGACATGTATGCAATGACAGGAAAATGAGGCGTCCTGCTGCGCATTGGTGCCACAGATCCTAGAGGGGTGCATGGACGGATTCCTCCACAAAAGGCCCTCATAGCATTCACACACCTCCACCTTCCACCTCAGACCACCAGAGGGAGCCCGTTAGGGATATAAATAGGGAAGGTGGAGCTAGGCAGTGCAGTCTAGAGAACAGTTTCCTCAGGGGACAGAGGTAGTTCCAGTCCCTCTAGAGAGAGTTCAGACTCAAAGCTCAGACTATTGAGCCAACGGCCGACGCCATAAGAACGGTGAAGAGTAGCGAGGCCTACTGCCAGTGTGAAGCCAAGTGAGGGCCCCGAGCGGCCAAAGGCAAGAGGAGTGAGTGAGCTACATAGGGGGCAGAGGAGCTTAACCAGCTCACCCCACAAGCATTTACCGGACACCGGGTCCGCGTCTGCAGGGATTCCTAAGGACCGGCAGAAACAACCGGAACCCCTGGCAAACTATATGTCCCAGGAACACCAGAAGCTGACCGTTATCCCAGGGTCAGGAGTCACTGAGGCCCAAGAGACCAGGGAGTGTGATCTCCAACAGAAGGCCCTACCACCAGGTCAGCCGCTGCAAGACAGAGACCAAGTTAGGCCTAGCTTCAGGCAGGTCATAAACTTATCAGGAAAAGGCAAGAAACAGGAGGCCCCACACCCGCTCACTGGGGTGAGTCCTGAAATGCACCCTTCACCCTACAGTGCCCTGGATCGTGCCTGAAACACCACCAGTAAAGGTACTGAAGTGAACTGTTGTGAGTGTGCCTATTCTTCTTCTGACCCGGCTGGGTCCCCTCTGTCCTGCATCCCCTCTCCTACGCTGCCCTGAGGCCCCGCTCCACCTGTGGGGAGCCGCGCCAACTAAGCTGCCTGACCACCGGCCTCAGAGGACTGTAGCAGCGCTGGTGGTCCACACCAGACACCACGGGTGGCGTCACGAACTTTCCCCTATCCCACTTACTTTCCCCCTTTTTCTTTTTAAGAGTGACCCCAGGGTACGGGCCCGGGAGCCGGCCACCGCGACATCCCCCAAAACTAACAGCAAGGCCCGGGCGCCGAGTCATCCCCAACACCCTGGGCGCGTCAATAGCAGCGAGTCTCCGTTGTGCAGGGACAATTAATAGGTGCAGCGGAGCTAGAAGCTGAGACTTGGAGCGATGCTGATGGAGACTCTATAGAAAATGTGTTTGATAAGCTCAAAGCTGCTTTTGAAAAATGCACACAGTCTGAACTAAGGATGCTATTCTACCAATGCAAGCAGAGACCGCAAGATACCATCAGAGACTTTGCCCTACGTTTACAAGCGGCACTCCGGTCCATAAAACAGGTAGATCCAGCAAGTGTGCAAGATGAAGATAAATTGCTTGCAGAACAGTTTATGAATGGGTTGAGATCAGACTTTCATCGTCAGCAGGTGCACATGTGGGTCCTAGATCATCCAGATGTGGATTTTAATACCTTAAAGGACCGTGCTATAACTGTGCTACGAGACCCATTACCTACAAAACCTGCAATCATATCCTGGCAGGTTAATACCTCTCACATGAACTTAGAGTCTAAACCTAAAGACTCTGTAAAATCGGTAGGACAAGCTGTCGTACCCGAATCTGCTGATGACCTACGTAATCAAGTGTTACAACTAACCAAAAACATGGACTACGTGCTAAAACTCTTGCAAGCCAGGCCGGAGGCACAACCACCAAGCAAAATCCAGTTAGCTGAATCACCTGAGGATGTTCAGTGGATGAGGAGAAAGCTCATGTTGCCCGTGCAGGGGACCAGCGCACCATTCCGACGCAGAGCCACCGACCACACGGATTCTTCAGGACAACCCGTTTGCCCTTGTTGCAACAAACTGGGCCACTTTGCAAGAAGATGTCGTTTAAACCCGAGATTCCTGGGTCCCAGGGCCAACCCCCAGGAATAAAACAGCAGGGCCCATATGACAGGCGTGTGTATGTGGGAGGCCGCCCGTACGTCAACATTACGCTAGAAGGAATCCCCACATCGGCCCTATTGGACACTGGGTCACAAGTCACCACCATCCCACATATCCTTTACAAGCAATTTTGGTCTGATGCTGATCTTAGCCCCCCAGACTCTAGTCTTGTCATTTTAGCAGCTAATGGTCAACCACTGAATCAGGTGGGGTTTAGAGAGGTGACAATAAAGCTGGGGAGGGTGAAGATGAGATGCCAGGGGTTATGTGTGGTAGAAGATGACCCCAATAACAAATGTCCTTACATGGTGCTTGGTACTAATGTGATTGAAAACTGCCTTGAAGAAGTGCTGTTTTCACTCCAACAGATTACAGAGACTGCTGGCATTGGGCAGAGGAGAGTCCTACAAAGAGAAATCCGTGCCTTAATTCACAAGCAACAGGTAAATCTGTCTTGAGGGGAGATTGGCAGTGCGCGGGTAATGGACCCGTTTCCCATTGTATTACCACCAAACAGTGAAATGATGATATGGTGTCGAGCAGCTATGGGTATCAGAAGAAAGGAATACCAGGCAATTGTAGAACAGGTATATTCAGAGCATAGACCTACACTGCTGACAGCTAGAGGGGTGGTGGATGTAGGCAGGGGAAGAGTACCAATCCGTGTGTTGAATTGTGGTGAGGAAGAAGTGAAACTACCCCGGTATGCTACTGTAGCAAAGCTGTACACTGTCAGTAATAACAACATACAGACACTAGAGCCCTTGCCCCCGTCAAGTCAGGCGGAGGACAACAACCCCAAGGGACAGCTGGAGGAGTGGTGTCAGTGTGTCACCCCAGGCCTGGATGCCACAAATACTAAAGGCTGTGTCTGAGAGCAGGAGGGAGGTTCCCTGGTCAGGGACAATTAGCATACAGCACCTCCTGTCCCAGGCCAGTAGGGGGAGCTGGCTGCCCCTATAAAAGCTGTAACTGAGGGCAGGGTTAGGGAGAACTGGACGACCTAGCTCAGGACTGAGACTAGTCCCAGAGAAGTAGGGACAGTTCAGCTGTAGCCAAGGAGTCCGTGAGGCAGAGGAGAAGCTGCGAGCCAGGGACAGAGGCGACGAGAGCCGGTCCTGGATGAGAGAACTACACTACCGGACATTGGGGTCCGAGGCTGTCAGGGTTGTAAGCCCAGCAGCAGAGTAACCAACCCGGGAGGGATTTCAGGTCCCTTGGCCTAAGAAGCCTGGAGGCTCCGCCACACAGAGGGACCAGTACAGCACGGAGAAGCAAAAGTTACCTAAGGCCCGAGTCGCAAGCCATACAGGCGAAGTACACGGCCAGCTCAGGAACGTGGGCTATTACACCACGAAAAGGGGGATAGTCAGCAAGGGCAGAGAGAGAACGGTAGGCCTTCACACTCACCCTGACCAGTGGGGCTCGCCCGAATGCTCTCAGACACCCAGGCCCATTCCTACCCAGTACTCCTGTTGGGTCAATAGTAATACCTACAATAAAGACCCTGGACTGTTTGAAGCGGACTCTGAACTCTTATTACTGCGGCCTGCACTATCACCCCCAGCATTCACCTACACTGCCCTGAGGCTACACTCTTCCCGTGGGGAGTTGTCCTACCCCTGTGCTGCACACCAACATCAGCCTCAGTGGTCTGCCTCGCAGCGGCGGTCATTCCTGACCGCAATCCACAGGTGACGTAGTCGGACATTCAAAAACACTGATAAATAGGCTGCCACAATTTGGTCTGACCACCCTGAGCCATGGGATTGGGTTGCCACTACTACCCCCAGCATCGCATAGAAGCCCGGTTCCGGGTACCCCATGGCCCAGGGGGCGAGTCAGCTTTGGCGTAGTCGGCAGGATTGTGACCAACCCGCCACAAACTGGTATTGCGTGCCTGAAAAAGACTTTATACTTACCTGAGTGAAGTTTCCCGCCATGCGTAGCCATTGCCCGCCATCTTCAGCCGTTTCCCGCCATCCTCAGTCGCTTTCCCGCCATCGGGCGCCATCTTCATGACGCCGCGCGGGAAGAAGAGGGGCGTGGACGTCCAAACCGCGCGAGACCCGAAGCACCGCCCTCCTCACCGACGCTGCGCAAGGTCCTGGAAGGAGAGAAAGAGACGCTGACGTCACCAGGACGCGACGCAAGTCCTCGCCCGGAGCAGCACCAGCGGAGCCGCAGCCTACGAAAGAGGAACAATGGAAGGTAGGCCACGGTTAACTAGGGGGAAGGAAGATGTCGGACGCGAAGGGACCTTCTACCACCAGCGTGGCGGCAGCAGCGGTGATGCCGTTCTCCATGCCCTACATCCCCGGAGCGGCCTGGCTGCCCCAATACTCAGGGGAATCCCATACATTAACTGACTTTAAGGAAAGACTGCACAGTTTATTTAAAGTTTATCCCCTGACAAAAGAACAGAAAGTGAGCATTCTGACGGGGCAGCTAACCGGTGCAGCCCAGCGGGAAGTGAAATCATGGTCAGATGAGGAGAAAAGGACTGTAAAGGACATTCTGACCCAGCTGCGGAGTACCTTTGATACCCGTACCTCAGCTGAAATTAAAATGCAGTTCTACGGATGTAAGCAACGGGCACAAGACAGCATTAGAGACTATGCCCTAAACTTGCAAGAAGCCTTGAGAGCAATCAAACAAGCTGACCCTGACAGCGTGCAGGATACAGATAAGCTATTAACTGAACAGTTCATAGAAGGTCTGCTGTCTAGTGCCCACAGAACCCAGCTGCGCCTCATGGCCTTTCAGAACCCTGGCCTGACCTTTGCCCAGTTTAAGGATAGGGCCATCCGGGTGCTCCGAGAACCCGCGCCAGGTGGCGCTATAGCTTCCCGGCGCCCTGCCATCACTTACCACCAGGGGGCAGCGCCCTATCCCGCAGACCTTGTGGGGGCTGATGCGCAGGCCCTAAATCCATCCCCGCCTGCAAACCTGCACCATCAGGTCCAAGAACTAACAAACCGTGTCGCTGTATTGACCAGGACCGTACAGTCGTTACAGATGGACCCATCAGGACCAATCAAGCTGGCTTCAAGTCCGGAGGATGTCCCGTGGCATCGACAGAGGAGGATCCCGTCTTTCAGAGGGAGGCCCGCCGACCGTTACACTGAGGATGGACAGCCGATTTGCCGCCGTTGCAGCCAGCCGGGACACATAGCCAGGTACTGTACTTTAAATGGGTCCGACCTGGGGCAGAGGGCCAATCCCCAGGCATAAGGTCATCAGGCCCGTATAATTGGCATGATAAGTACGTAGGGGGACGCCCGGTTTTACCCGTAGTGCTGGACGGTATCCCCATGAGAGCACTGCTGGACACCGGGTCCCAAGTGACTACCATCCCCTATGTACTTTTCAAGCAGTACTGGAGTGACACTGACATAACCCGCTATCCAGACAGTGACTTGAGCATCATCGCCAGCAATGGTCAACCCGTGCCGCAGGTGGGGTTCAGAGAGATGACCATCAAGATTGGTAAAGTTGAACTGCCGGCACAGAGTGATCATTGTGGACATTGACCGTCGAGAAAGTCACCCTAAAATAACCTTGTGTACTAACGCGATTGAAAATTGTCTTTCAGAAGTGATTGTAATTTTGCAGCAGGTGGCGATGAATGCGAGCTCCAGCCAACAGAGGGTCCTCCAGAAAGAGACAAGAGCCCTGATGAGACGGCAACAGGTAGAACTGTCTGGTGGTGAGATCGGTAGCGCGAGGATGAGCGACCCGTTCCCCATTGCCATGCCTCCCAAAAGTGAAATGATGATCTGGTGTCGGACTGCAATCGGGTTAAGAGGGAGAGACTACCAAGCCTTGGTAGAACCCGTGTACTCAGACAGCAGGCCCACCATTTTGACAGCCCGGGGGGTGGTTGATGTCCGCCATAGAAGGGTGCCCGTCCGGATCTTAAACATTGGGGAAAGGGAAGTACACTTGCCCCGGTACGCTACATTAGCCAAATTGTTTGCTGTCGAACACAATGCTCTCAGGGTCGTGGAACCCTTGCCTCCATCTCCACCGGTGGAGGGTAATGGCTCCCAGAAACTTAAGGAGGACTGGTGCCAGAAACTCCACGTGGGTGCTGACTCCACTCTCTTGCACCAAAAACAAGGAGTCTAGCACTCGCTAGACTTCGGCAGGGTGAAAGGGGTAGAACACCACATCCCCACGGGGAGCCACCCACCAATAAAAGAGAGATACAGACCTGTACCCCCTGCACATTATCAGAACGCAAAGGGCATGCTGAGAGAAATGAAAGAAGCCGGGGTCATTAGAGATAGCTGTAGCCCCTGGGCAGCCCCCTTGGTTCTGGTAAAAAAGAAAGATGGTACCATGAGAATGTGCGTGGACTATAGACAAGTCAATCATATCACCCATAAAGACGCGTACCCGTTACCTAGGATAGAGAAGTCTTTAGCCGCACTAAAATCAGTTAATTTCTTCTCTACTTTGGACCTTACTTGCGGGTACTGGCAGGTTCCTGTGGCACAGGCTGACAAGAAGACCGCCTTCACCACCCCGATGGAATTGAGTGAATTCAACTGTATGCCATTCGGGCTCTGCAATGCACCTGGGACCTTCCAGAGGCTGATGGAATGCTGTCTAGGGCACCGAAACTTCGAGACGGTCCTACTTTACCTGGACGACGTGATTGTCTTTTCGAAGACTTACGAGGACCTTCTAAAGCACCTGGCCGAGGTGTTCGAAGCCCTGGCAGGCTATGGCCTGAAAGTGAAGCCCTCAAAGTGTCACCTGTTATAACCGAAGGTACAGTACCTAGGGCACGTGGTGAGTGCTGAGGGAGTAGCCCCCGACCCCGACAAGGTTACAGCCATCAAGAGCTGGCCAAGCCCCTCTAACATCAAAGAAGTGAGGCAATTCCTCGTTTTGGTAGGCTACTACCGAAGGTTCATCCCCGGGTTCACTAAGATGGCAGCTCCAATGCAGGACCTCCTGATAGGTCAGTCTAAATCCAGAAGTCACAAGCCACCCTTCAAGTGGGACAAGCCGGAAGAGGAGTCCTTCCGCCAGTTGAAGATGGCCCTCGCGGGGGATGAGATCCTGGCCTACCCCGATTATGGCCAGCCTTTATCCTCCACACAGACACCAGTAATGTGGGGCTAGGAGCCGTACTGTCCCAAAACCAACAGGGCAGAGAAAGGGTGATCGCGTACGCCAGCCGGAAGATGAGTCCCACTGAAAAGAACCCGGAGAATTACATCTCCTTCAAGCTAGAATTCTTGGTGGAGGTGTGGGCCGTCACAGAACAGTTTAAACATTACCTGGCCTCCGCAACGTTCACGGACAACAACCCGTTGACACACCTGGACAATGCAAGACTTGGTGCCCTAGAACAGCGGTAGATGGCCCGGCTATCAAATTATGACTTCATAATCAAATACCGGGCAGGCAGAACCAATGCCAATGCAGACGCTCTATCAAGAATGCCCCACCTAACCGAAGGAGAAGAAGACTCGGGAGAGCTGGAGGAAGTAGAGCTCCCTGCGTTCCACCGGTATGGGGCCACTCAGTATTCTCACCGGGTAAGAGACAAAGATCTAACCACCGTCATGTTCAACCCCTTACCACACCACGGCTGGGCTGAAACGCAAGATAGTGACCCTGCAGTTCGCCTGGTGAAAGACCTGTTAACCCAGGCAGACGCTAGCCCTGGCACGGACGCTCCAGAGGAAGCCAAGCAGTTATGGAAGGAGAAAAGCAGGCTATTCCTCTACGAAGGTAAGCTGTGCCGAAGGCTGGTCAACCATCGGACGCACGAGCTGACCTGGCAAGTAGTGGTCCCGAGACAGGATGCAGCAATGGTCCTGGAGGCCTACCATGACAGAGCGGGACACTTCGGGTGGAAGACACCGGAGTTCCTACCGAGAGAGCGGTTCTACTGGATCGGTATGAGAGGGGCCATAGAGAAGTGGAGCAGGGACTGCGGCCCATGTCACCTCAGAAGGAAGGACCATACCAGCCAGAAGACACCCTTGAGGCCCATCGTCACCAGGCAGCCTCTTGAGCTGGTAGCTCTGGACCACGTGAAACTGGCTCCAAGCCGGTCGGGCTACGTCTATGCCCTGACAATAGTGGACCACTATTCCCGGTTCCTGGTGGTGGTTCCTGTTAAAGACTTGACAGCCCAAACAGCGGCCAGAATCTTCCAACAACACTTCTGCCTTCCATACGGGTATCCAGAACAGGTCTTGACAGATCAAGGTCCAGCGTTTGAGGCGGAAGACTTCCAGGAGTTTTGCAACCTCTACGGCTGTAGGAAGATTCGGACAACGCCTTACCACCCGCAAACCAACAGGCTGTGTGAGAAAATGAACAATATCGTCATCGATCTCCTCAAGACGTTGCCCCTGAAAGAACGCAGCCTGTGGCCGGAGAAGCTGCCAGACCTGATAGACTTGTACAACCATATCCCGGTGAATGCTACCAACTGCACCCTGGCTTACCTGATGCAAGCAAGACCAGGTAAGCTGCCTATGGACCTGGAGATGGGAGTCCTGACACCCGAGGACACCTCCCCAGATGCGGACTGGGATACGGAACGGCGGCTACAGTACAAGAAGGTACAGGAGAGTGTGGAGTGGAGTCTGGCTCAAGCGAGAGAAAAGCAACCAACACGCCCCTGCTGGTCCCCTGGAACCTGGTGAGCAGGTCCTGAAGTGGAAGAGAAGGCTTCACAAGCTAGATGACCAGTGGGAGAGCGACCCGTACACAGTACTGCCATCCAACCACGACAACCCTAAAGTATGTGTAATTACCAAGGATGGAGGAGAAACCACTAGCACTGTCTCCAGAGACCACCTAAAACGATGCCCCGAGCAACTGCAGAATCCAAGTGAAGATCAAGATGACCTTGAGCCAGCAGTGGACAAGGAGCAAATGGTCAGCACCGTTCTCGGAGAGTTCCCCCGGTCCTGGACTCAGATAAACGATGCCATAGTGGTACCCATCCTACACTTCCTTCAACTTACCCAGCAGGAGCCTACAGGAGAGCAGGAAGAACAAGAAGAACAAGCAGCTCCGGAGGCAGAAGAACCCATGCCAGCAGCCCAGGAGAGTCAACCCTCTGCTGACAGTGAGCCTGCCATGCCTGCGGTAAGCCAAAGGACCCGCAGACAGCTTCCTGCCCTGCCTGTAAACCCAGCTAGTAGCTGTACCCTAAATGCTAGTGGGGAAAGCCAGGTTAGACCACCACCAGACAGTGAGTTACGCAGGTCAACCCGGAGCACTAGAGGTCAAATACCAGCTCGCTGGAGGATCTAAATGCACAGTGTATATATTTAATGTTTTATGTTTGTACCCTGGTTATTAATGATGTGTTTCCAGTTTCCCTAGATACAATGGACTGACAGGTTATGGACTGTGAATAACCAGAACTACCATGTAGATAGTTGCACTTGGTGCCCTCTTGTGAAGATGGCCACAGAAGAAAAACCTGTCCCTTGGCCTAAGAAGCCTGGAGGCTCCGCCACACAGAGGGACCAGTACAGCAAAAGGTACCTAAGGCCCGAGTCGCAAGCCATACAGGCGAAGTACACGGCCAGCTCAGGGACGTGGGCTATTACACCACGAAAGGGGGGATAGTCAGCAAGGGCAGAGAGAGAACGGTAGGCCTTCACACTCACCCTGACCAGTGGGGCTCGCCCGAATGCTCTCAGACACCCAGGCCCATTCCTACCCAGTACTCCTGTTGGGTCAATAGTAATACCTACAATAAAGACCCTGGACTGTTTGAAGCGGACTCTGAACTCTTATTACTGCGGCCTGCACTATCACCCCCAGCATTCACCTACACTGCCCTGAGGCTACACTCTTCCCGTGGTGAGTTGTCCTACCCCTGTGCTGCACACCAACATCAGCCTCAGTGGTCTGCCTTGCAGCGGCGGTCATTCCTGACCGCAATCCACGGGTGGCGTAGTCGGACATTCAAACTTAGTCCTGTTTAGTTTTGCTATCTTAGGTGTTTAGCAAGCTCAAGGTTTCTCATGACATATCATCCTATCCAAGGGCCCCTTTAAGGTGGCATGCCACTCTGCCTCTTCATTGAGGTCCAGGTCGCGCTAATCTCTGTCCCCTTAGTCTCCTTTTGGTAGCTCACCCAACAGCAGCACTGCTCACAGACACTTCTTGCTGCTACTTAAAATATACATATATGTATTTGTAACTTAAACCATGTGTCTTTTAGTACCCTTTTTTAATCAATTTCTATAAATAATTGTGTAACTTTAGAAAGTCATTGCATCACTTATCGTACTTACAGTTGGGAAAAAAAGTATTTAGTCAGCCACTAATTGTGCAAGTTCTCCCACTTAAAAAGATGAGAGAGGCCTGTATTTGACATCATAGGTAGACCTCAACTATGAGAGACAAAATGAGAAAGCAAATTCTGAAAACCACATTGTCTGATTTGGAAAGAAACGGTTTTCAAATTTTGGTGGAAAATAAGTATTTGGTCAATTACAAATAAGCAAGATTTCTGTCTCTCACAGACCTGTAACTTCTTCTTTAAGAGGCTCCTCTGTCTTCCACTCATTACCTGTAGTACTGGCACCTGTTTGAACTAGTTATCAGTATAAAAGACACCTGTCCGCAACCTCAAACAGTCACACTCCAAACTCCACTATGGTGAAGACAAAAGAGCTGTCGGAGGACACCAGAAACAAAATTGCACCAGGCTGGGAATGTTAGAACCCTCCTGTTTGCTTTTTCCCATCTTGTGTTTTGCGGTCACGAGACTTTATATTCTAGCTCCGCCCTTTTGGCTGTGCTGGACTTCTGTGTTTGACTGTTTCTCTAGCCAGGTGCTTCTATGCCTTTCTCTGTCAGTTCATTTGGTCCTTCTAGGACCTCTAGTACTTTTTTGTCTGTTTGTCTTTTTGTGTTCTGCAACAACTTCTCTGTTTAGGAGGTGTCACATTTTTGTCCCAGTCCTTAGTTCTTTTAAGGACCCCTCCCCTTATGCTATAGGTCTTCGTTCAGACTAGCCGAGGACTAAGGCGGGTCTATTCGCTAGGAACAGGCAGCTCACTACATCGTAGGGAGTCAGCTTAGTTTTACTGTAGGGACAGTTTTCCCTGGTCTTTCCTTAGTACATGTTGCAGATCATAACAAGGAAGACTGAATCTGCAATAGGCAATCAGCTTGGTGTGAAGAAATCAACTGTGGGAGCAATAATTAGAAAATGGAAGACATACAATACCACAGATAATCTCCCTCGATCTGGGGCTCCACACAAGATCTTACCCCGTGGGCTCAAAATGATCTTAAGAACGGTGAGCAAAAATCCCAGAACCACACAGGGGGACCTAGTGAATGACCTGCAGAGAGTTGGGACCAACGTTACACAGGCTGCTGTGACGCCCAGCTGCGCTTGGTATCACAGATCCTAGAAGGGTGTATTGAAGGATTCCTCCACAAGAGGCCCCTATAACCGTTCCCACATCTCCACCTTCCACCTCAGACCAGCAGAGGGAGCCCGTTAGGGATATAAAAGGGAAGGTGGAGCCAGGCAGCAGTGAGTTGTGAGTAGTGTTGAGCCACCCCCGTAGTGTTCGAGTTCGGTTCGTCGAACACCCGTATGTTCGCCGAACTGTTCATCGAACACCTTCGAACACCGTTAAAACCAATGGCAGGCAAACAAAAACACATAGAAACACATAGAAAACATGTTCAAAGGTGTACAAAAGCTGATAAACTGCTCAGAAGACACAACAAACACATGGAGAAGTGACAAGTACATATAGTCATGCGAAAAGAAAAGCGGTGGAGGAGTAAAAGGAGGGGGAAACACAGATATAGGCATGTCATGCCCTTCTAAAACCAAAAAACTGCAAAGCCGACACGGCCAATCCGTTCCTGCCCGTACGACCTCCGTGTCGCCGGGTTTGTGCCAGAGCCGCGGTGGACCCTGACGGCCAGCCCCCCTCTCCCAATACTGGTGCCTGTCCGCTGGTGGGTCGAGCGAGCCCCCCTGCGGTGGAGGCAGGTCTAATCTTTTTAATTTAAATTGTCTCTCTAATTTGAATGAGTACACTTTAAATCCTTTTACAAGGATCTATTGGAGGGCAAGTCTCATGCCAGCAGCCGCGTAATTCCAGCTCCAGTAGCGTCCACTAAAGCAAATGCAGTTAAAAAGCTTTTATAAGGATCGAGCTTGGCGGTCCACCGCAAGGCGTCCTACTGCCAGTCCCAGCCCGTGTGCCTTGGGGTGCCTCCCCGAAGCTCTTCACTGAGTGTCCCGGGGGCCCGAACCATTTCCTTTGAAAAAATTAAGTGTCCAAACTACAGGTGGTGTAGCTTGCTTAACAGCTGGGATAATCCGCTGACTAGCAGACACTGCTACTAGGCACAAAGTATTTCCTGGGCTAGATGCAGTTAAAAATTTGTAATTAGATACTCTCGTTGGATGCTGAGAAAGCATTCCATAGAGTCTCCTGGCACGCCATATATTATGCTCTTAAAAAGCTTGGGGTAGGGGTCTAGGGGACCCTTTTATAGGCAAAATCACGGCCCTGTATCGCAATACGTCACCTAGGCTGAAGATAGATGGAACATTTTCATCACCTTTCATAATCACCAATGGGGCAAGGCAGGGATGTCCTCTGTCCCCTCTCTTATACATCCTAGTGACGGAGCACCTGCTCTCATCAATTTGCCATAACCAATATTAGGTGGATTGAGGTGGGAGGCACCGAGTACAAGTGCTCTGCATTTGCTGATGATGTCCTAGTATATATCACTCAATCACATATATCCATCCCTGCTGTTATGGCTGAAATAGATCACTTTGTTACATGGTCAAATTTTAAAATCAATGCAGCGAAGTCTGAGGCCCTCGATGTCTCCCTCCCCAAATCCATACAGGATTCCATCCAGTCCAACTTTCCCTTTGCCTGGCCCTCACAGGGTATCAAATACTTAGGAATTCGTATTCATAGAGACCTCTCCCGTCTATGTTATCTTCATTTTGGGCCCTTTATTGAACAACTCCATACAGACCACGGTTGGCAAGTTAGAACTGTAAGATTCACTACGTGAACCACTGGTGTTTTGTGGAAAAGCACATGTACACTGTGTTCCAAATTATTATGCAAAAAAGTGTTTAGGAGTGATAAGGTAAGAATCTTTTTGTTTGTCAGTTAAACTCATTGATGGTGATGTGTGTCAGGGCTCTTTATATCACTGTAAGCAATTGCAGACACCTGTGCTAATTAGTTTGGCAGGTGTGTCCAATGAAAGGCAAGACTACTTAAGAAGGCTGTCCCACATTATTAAGCAGCCTACATTTTCTGCCAAAATGGGAAAGAAAAAGGATGTGTCAGCTGCTGAGAAGCAACAAATTGTGGAGTGTTTAGGTCAAGGCATGACTACAATCAACATTCCCAAGACACTTCATCCTGATCATCGCACAATGAAGAAGTATGTAGCTGATTCACAGTACACACGTGTGCGTGCTGATAAGGGAAAATTGAGGACTCTTTCCTACAGGCAATTACGTCAGGTTAAAAGAGCAGCGGCAAAAAAGCCTTGTCATAGCAGCAGACAAGTTTTTGAAGCTGCTGGTGCCTCCAACGTCCCCCGAACAACAAGATGCAGGGTCCTTCAGAGGTTTGCAGCTGTGCATATGCCATCCTGTCGACCTCCTCTATCCACTTCACACAAGCAGAAACGGCTCCAGTGGGCCAAACAATACATGAAGACTGACTTCAAAACTGTTTTGTTCATGGATGAGTGCCGTGCAACGCTCGATGGTCCAGATGGATGGAGTGGAGGATGGCTGGTTGATGGACACCCCATGCAAACACGGCTACGGCGCCAACAAGGGGGAGGTGGAGTAATGTTTTGGGCTGGAATCATGGGGATTGTCGGCCCCTTTAGGATCCCTGACGAGGCAAAGATGAACTCCATAATGTATGTGGTGTTTCTCAAACAGCACTTCCTGCCATGGTTCAAGAAGAAGAACCGTGTATTCCGCAGCAAGATCATTTTCATGCATGATAATGCCCGGTCTCATGCTGCACATAACACATCTGCATCTCTGGCTGATATGGGCATAAAAGGGGACAAACTTATGGTGTGACCCCCATGCTCCCCTGATCTTAACCCCATTGAGAACCTCTGGAGCATCATCAAAAGGAGTGTCTATGATGGCGGGAGGCAGTTCACATCTAATCAACAGCTCTGGGAGGGTATTCTGTCCTCATGCAAAACAATTGAAGCAGAAACCATCCAAAACCTGATAAATTCAATGGACGAGAGAGTTCAGAAGCTCCTTTCGAACAAGGGGTCCTATGTGCAAATGTAACATCACCTAGAATAAAGTTTTGAGTTGAAAACTGTTTGATTTCAGTTTCTAATAACCTGCTAATGCTTATAATTTCAAAAATGACCATTTTTTTGTTCTCTATTAAAATGAAAAGGTTGATCGAAGAGTGTGGGGGATCTAAGTGTGTGGCAACCCAGTAGTCAGGATTATTTCGAATTCTGACAATCTGAGGATCATGTTGCAGGTAGTGCAGCAAGAAGGCACTCATGTGTCTTGCGCATCTAGGAGCTCCAAAATTATTTTCCGGGCTAGATGCAGCTAAAAATTATTATTGATTTGAAATCTGGTGGAGTTTAGTATAGATGGCCTAATAGAATCAGTACTGCTAACTGCTACAAGGCCCAAATTATTTTCCAGCCTAGATACAGATAAACATGATTAGCAATTTGAAAGCTTAAAATGGTTGGTGAAGTGATTTTAACAAATCGTCAAGCTTTTACTCTCCCCAGGATGACACAGGGGTAGAAAAGTCCTTTCGGATCCATAATTTGGTCATCTTTATGAACGTGAGTCTGTCTACATTATCAGTGGAGAGCTGCGTGCGCTTATCTGTCAGCACACCACCAGCAGCGCTGAACACACGTTCAGACAGAACGCTGGCTGCGGGGCATGACAAGATCTCCAAGGCGTAAGTGGCGAGCTCCGGCCATTTATCCAGATTGGAAGCCCAAAAAGAGCAAGGGTCCAGGGACACAGTCATGGCTTCAATGTTTACTTGGAGATACTCCTGTACCATCGTCTCTAGGCGCTAACTATGTGTCAGACTTCTTGTCTCCTGTGGCCTTGCAAAGCATGGGCTAAAAAAGTGGTGAAATGATTCCGCAAAATTGATGTTACCAGCAGATACTGTGTTTCTGTTACGGTTTGAGTGCTGAACACTCGACGGTCCCACGGTTGGCAAGTTGGAACTGTGAGATTCACTACGTGCACCACTAGTGTTTTGGGGAAAAGCACATGTAAGTGTAGCACCCTGAGGATTCGGCTGCTACAGGAGTATTGCACCTCAACCCAGAGGTGTGATATTCCACTCCCGGGCAAGGATGGAGAGTGGAGCTGAGCTCGGTAGGCTGCATGCACTACACACATCCCATTTCCGGGGAACAGGCCGACGGTACTCCCACTTAGAAATGTGCAGGTACGACCGAGTCTGTTCCTGGCTGGAGTGGGAGGGGGGTGGTACATCCCATGTAGTGTAGGGGCAGATAGGGGGAGCAGCCTGGGTAAAGATAGGAGCTCATTGGGTGCTGGTCACCTGAGCTCACACATAGAGGGTGTATATAAGGTGGGCACCAACTAAGATCAGGGTCAGATGCAGAGGATCAGATGCAGAGAGAGTCAGTCAGCTGCAGAGAACAAGTCAGGAGCAGAGGAGAGAAGAAAGACAAAGACCCAGAGTGAGAGAGGAGAAAAGAGAGAGACCCAGAGCACAGAAGAGAAGGACTCTGAGATCCCAACTAAAAGCACCGGGTGAAGAGTCGGCATCAGGGTACCGGAACCCAAGCTGGTGGGGGTAAAAACATTCCCCAGCCAGAGACCGGAGACCGTGGGCAGCGTCTGCCACGGTCACCCATCACATCCACCCCGAAGGCACACCACATGAAGGGTCAGGGAACCCAGGGCCAAGGGTGTCCCAACAGAAGGCCCGAGGGAGCTGGACCTAGGTGGATTACTGGTGGGGACGGCCAGAGAACGGGACAGAAAGAGAGCTCAGGGCCACGCTCCGGACTTGTTTGGGGGTTGGCTGGATCCAGGACCTGGTGGACGCAGCACGGCTCGGGTGGTCACTAGCAGCTGGAGTGACCAGTACAACATCTGCAGTAAGTAAACACCCTTAACTGCACAACCCGACTCTGTCTTCACTGCCGTCTGCACTACACCACCACAACCCCCATCCTCTGCGCCTGTCCCCTCTGAGGCTATACCCCACCCGTTGGGGGTTATACCATCTCAAGCTGCACCTGCACCATCAGCCTCAGCGGACCCTGCTGCAGCGGCGGCCACAGTGACCGCATCACAACGGGTGGCGTAGTCGACACAAAAGAACTCTTAATAACATCTGTAGGACTGCCACATAACACTGAGCTTGACGCCCTGGGCACGGGGCCGGGTCACAGCCGCTCGGAGACTACAACCCCCCATCTGATCCGGTGCCGGGTATTCCCCTCAAAAAGGAATATGTCCCAGGGGGCGCGTCAACTTTGGCGTAGTCGGCAGGATTACGTGCCCGCAACACCCGGGTACTGCGTGCCTGAAGAAAAGTGCAAGTTTACCTCAGAAAGAAGTCTCCCGCCGGTTCCGGAGGGTCCACGCCATCGGACTCCATCACCAGTCGTTTCCCGCCGATTGTCCGCCATTTCCAACTTGTTCCCGCCATCTGCAGAGTTTCCCGCCACTGGGCGACGCTTCCCGCCAAAACCGCAGATTTCCCGCCTTGGAAGAGCAGCGGACGCCATTATGGGCGTGCCAAAGGAGGGCAAGAGGCCACCTCCCATCGTGGGCCAGGACAGAAAATGGCGCCAAAAGTGGAAACCGCCCCCACCAACAGAGACTGTGATGCTGGAGGTGTCTGTCAGCGTGAAAGAACTACCCCTGGAGCTGACAGTCACCGAGTTGCCCCGGGACCGCCCTCGAAGTGGGAGGAGACGAAAGAAGAGAGCGAAGATGGGTGCCGCCTGGAGGAGTCTGGAGCGAGCGCACCCGGAGACAAGAAGTCTGGAGAGGAGTAGCAGAGAAGCTCACCCGGAGATGTCCAGAGAGCAGAGCAGCACCGGCCCGCTGGCCAGGAGCCTGCTGGAAGAAGAGCAGAGCAGCAACGACCCGTTGGTCAGGAGCCTGCTGGACACCACGACCCCACTAGGCCTAGTGGAGGTCCTTGCACAGCTCCCCCGAGACCGGGAGTGTGCACAGACTGCCCTGGAGGGCCTCGCACGGAGGATGGCCCGGGTACAGCGCGAGATATTGGCGGAATGGAGCCGGGAGATGGCCCAGCAAGCTGAAACCAAGACGCAAGCTGAAACCAAGACCCGGAGCACGCCAGCCGAGATGAGGAAGGAGACCGCCTCTGAGGATGGCGCGGGAGGACCCAAGGCCGGAGACGGCGCCGAGGAGGGAGCCGAACGCAGGGAGGCAGGTAAAGGGGACGCCTATACCCCAAGCCGTGACACCGCTTACCTGCCCCAGCTCCCCGTCGCAGAGCCCGAAAGTCCCCCTGCTGTGCCCGAAAACGCCACGTCACCGACGCAGACTAGGCCCCAACCGGAAGCCGCCGCCGCGACCCCTGTGACGTCACACGCCTCGACCCCGAGCGTGACCAAGCAGGAAGTACCACCAGCCTGGTCGCAGGGCCTAGAATTCCCGGGCGCCGCAATACCAACAGCGCCCCCTACCTCCGCGGAGCCTCCGGCCTGGTCGCAAGGCCAGGTAGCCCAGGGCGCCGCCGTATTAACGGTGCCCTTCACCTTCCAGGTGCCCCAGGCCTGGCCGCAAGGCCTGGGCAACCCGGGCGCCACCACCACCGCGCCCGCACCCGTAAAACCAAGAGTGCCGCATCTGGGAGAGGACCTGTACGCCCAGCACACGTGCCCGGATGGGCAGCCATTTATATGGCCACCGGAGTTCCACCATCCCCGACTCCGGAGAGAGAGACCCCTGGATGAACCCCTGATCCCGGCTCCAAAGCCCGTAAAGAGGATCTCGCCCCCGCTAGCGGAAGCGCAGTTTGAGTGGGACCCCACCGGAGAAGATCTTATGGGGTTCACTCAAGAAACTCGGGCAGCTGCAGCGGAGCGTGCTGAGTGCTGCCGCCAACAGCTCGAGGACTTCGAGAGGGAGCGGAGAGAGAGGCGGGTCCGGGAACAGCAAGCTCAAATAAGGAGCGCGGAGCAGAAAAGCCGGGCCAGGAGAGACCCCCGTGCAGCGCATAGTCCCCGCACCACCGGGACTGTGATAAAGTTTAACCTGCAGCATGGGTGGGGCTTCATCCGAGACCACCACACCCTAGGCGACGTCTTCGTAACCAGGAGAGACGTTGAGTCCCACCTACCGGAGGGACACAGAGGTCGTGACCTTTACATCGGGGACGAGGTCACCTTCACCCGGCACAAGTGTGCCAAAGGTCCCTACGCCCTCCATGTGCATCGCCTGACGGAGGAAGAGCTGCGGTGTGAGGAGGAAGAGCAAGAGGACCCGGACGGGTCTGAAGTAACAACCAGCTGTAAGCAAAGAGCAGGAGGAAGACGCCGTTGAGTGCGGCAGAGAACGGAAGTAAATTGTTACCCGACCGGGTACCAAAGAAACTGTTGATACTTATATATAGTCCCCGTTGGGACCAGCTGAGTGAACTGTTTACCCGTTAACCCCTTAATCCCACAGGCTGAGGACTGTGAGCAGCCATTCCCTTTCCCTCCTTACCTGGCCGAGGACTGAGAGCGGCCAACTTCCCCTGTATATAGTTGCGCTTCCTAAAGCGCCCCCTACCGGTTTTATAGTAAAACCAGTTTTTCTAAGAGACTGTCGCACTTTTCCCGGACACACGTTGCACAGTGTCCGGAGGAGGAACCTGAAACAAGAGACGACGAGAATGTTTATATGAAAAGTTTTATATATATAATGTTTTATATGTTTTATTATGTTTATATGAAAAAAAAAAATTTTTGTATGTTTTGGTGTTTTTGTCTTTACAGCCCGAGGACGTGCTGTGATTTACCAGGGGGGAATGTAGCACCCTGAGGATTCGGCTGCTACAGGAGTATTGCACCTCAACCCAGAGGTGTGATATTCCACTCCCGGGCAAGGATGGAGAGTGGAACTGAGCTCGGTAGGCTGCATGCACTACACACATCCCATTTCCGGGGAACAGGCCGACGGTACTCCCACTTAGAAATGTGCAGGTACGACAGAGTCTGTTCCTGGCTGGAGTGGGAGGGGGGTGGTACATCCCATGTAGTGTAGGGGCAGATAGGGGGAGCAGCCTGGGTAAAGATAGGAGCTCATTGGGTGCTGGTCACCTGAGCTCACACATAGAGGGTGTATATAAGGTGGGCACCAACTAAGAACAGGGTCAGATGCAGAGGATCAGATGCAGAGAGAGTCAGTCAGCTGCAGAGAACAAGTCAGGAGCAGAGGAGAGAAGAAAGACAAAGACCCAGAGTGAGAGAGGAGAAAAGAGAGAGACCCAGAGCACAGAAGAGAAGGACTCTGAGATCCCAACTAAAAGCACCGGGTGAAGAGTCGGCATCAGGGTACCGGAACCCAAGCTGGTGGGGGTAAAAACATTCCCCAGCCAGAGACCGGAGACCGTGGGCAGCGTCTGCCACGGTCACCCATCACATCCACCCCGAAGGCACACCACATGAAGGGTCAGGGAACCCAGGGCCAAGGGTGTCCCAACAGAAGGCCCGAGGGAGCTGGACCTAGGTGGATTACTGGTGGGGACGGCCAGAGAACGGGACAGAAAGAGAGCTCAGGGCCACGCTCCGGACTTGTTTGGGGGTTGGCTGGATCCAGGACCTGGTGGACGCAGCACGGCTCGGGTGGTCACTAGCAGCTGGAGTGACCAGTACAACATCTGCAGTAAGTAAACACCCTTAACTGCACAACCCGACTCTGTCTTCACTGCCGTCTGCACTACACCACCACAACCCCCATCCTCTGCGCCTGTCCCCTCTGAGGCTATACCCCACCCGTTGGGGGTTATACCATCTCAAGCTGCACCTGCACCATCAGCCTCAGCGGACCCTGCTGCAGCGGCGGCCACAGTGACCGCATCACAACGGGTGGCGTAGTCGACACAAAAGAACTCTTAATAACATCTGTAGGACTGCCACATAACACTGAGCTTGACGCCCTGGGCACGGGCCGGGTCACAGCCGCTCGGAGACTACAACCCCCCATCTGATCCGGTGCCGGGTATTCCCCTCAAAAAGGAATATGTCCCAGGGGGCGCGTCATAAGATTCTGCAACAGTCTCTGCTGATACTCCTGCATGTGTGCATCTCTTTCTATGGCAGGAATAATTTCTGAAAATTTACTTTTGTACCGGGGATCTAACAGTGTGGCAACCCAGTAGTCAGGATTATTTCTAATTCTCACAATTCGAGGTTCATGTTGCAGGTAGCGCAGCAAGAAGGCACTCATGTGTCTTGCGCATCCAGGAGCACCAAGTCCCTGTTGTGTTGGTGGCGAGGTAACAATCATGCTTCCTTCCTCTGCCCTCTCCCCCCCCAACCTCGCACAACAGAAAAGTGATCAAGGTCTCCCTCATCTGATGAGTCTTCCATCAGTTCGTCCTCCACTTCTTCCTGGGCTCCTGCACCTTCCTCACTAGTTTGGCTGCTACCATGCGCCCTGGTAAAACCATCTCCCCCATCCTCACATGCCTGCCGCCTTGGTGCTGCCGATCGTCTGGACCTTGCAGATGTTAGCCCTTCCGCATACAACTCCTCCTCCTCTACTTCCTCCACCTCCTCTTGTGCCACCACCTGACTCCGAATTCTGTTTAACATGTGCTCCAGCATGTAAATCACCGGAATAGTCATGCTGACAATGGCATCGTCAGCATTAAACATCTTGGTCGCCATTTCAAAACTGTGCAGAAGGGTGCATAGGTCCCTGATCTGAGCCCACTCCTCCAGCGTGATTTGCCCCACCTCTGGATCTCGTTGGCCCAGGCTATACGTCAGAACGTATTGCTCCAGGGCTTGTCGGTGCTGCCACAGTCGCTGCAACATGTGCAGAGTTGAATTCCACCGGGTAGGCACATCGCATTTTAGCCAGTGAAGTGGCAGGCCCAATGACTTCTGTAGAGATGTAAGTCGCTGAGCTGCGGGATGCGAATGGCAGAAGTGAGCACACAGCGACCGTGCCCTCTGCAGAAGGCCATCTAGTCCGGGATAGGGGGTTAAAATTTGCTGGACAACCAGGTTCAACACGTGAGCCATACAAGGCACGTGTGTGACATTGCCCCGGCGAAGGGCCGCACCCAGGTTTGCAGCATTGTCGCACACGGCCTACCCTGGTTGCAGGTCCAGTGGAGACAACCATTCATGAAACTGGTTCTCCAGAGCTGACCACAACTCCTCAGCTGTGTGACTCACATTTCCCAGACATTTCAAAGTAAAAACCGCCTGATGACGTTGAGCCCTGCTGCCAGCATAGTAAGGAGGTGTGCAGGATCCCTTCTGCACAGTTAGAAAGCTTGTGGCATGACCAGACAGGCTTTTGGTGCAGGTGGAGGACCGAGAGGAGGTTGAGGAGGCAGAAGCAGTGGAGGAACTTCGAGATAAAGAGGATTGACGCACAACTCGTGAGGACGGCAAGACATGGACAGCAGCCCCTTGTCTTGCTGTCACCATAGTTACCCAGTGCCCAGTCAGCAACATGTAACGCCCCTGTCCATGCCTACTCGTCCAAGTGTCTGTGGTGAAATGCACCCTGTCACACACAGAGTTTCTCAAAGAAGCGGTGATGTTGTGTGCGACATGCTGGTGGAGCGCAGGCACACCTTTCTTTAAGAAGTAGTGCCGACTGGGCATCTGGTACTGGGGCACTGCGACGGGCATAAGGTCTCGAAAATCCTCTGTGTCCACCAGGCGGAAAGGCAGCATTTCTGTAGCTAAGAGCTTGCAGATGGTGAAATTCAACCTCTTAGCTTTCTCATGGCTAGGAGGAAATGGTCTTTTACTTGTCCACATCTGAGGGACCGAGGGCTTGCTGTTGTGCTTAGACAGGGTTGAGATGGGTGTACCCGGCAAACTGCCGGTCTGTGAGGAAGATGCAGGCGGACATGTTAGGTTGCCTTGATCCAAAGGTGGTGCTATCGATGTCGGACAGCGCTCAACACCAGCTGGTGTTTCCACCTCCAAAGAAAATGATGACCTGCCAATCACGCTGGCTGTTGTGGGTAAAGAGGTGGCAGGTCTGCGTCCCAAAACAGGTGTGACTGCTGTCCCTCCCAGTCACAGAGGATGAAGAGGCCGCGGATGCACAAGATGTGGCAGACAGTGGTTGGCCCGGCCGGTAAGGCCGCATTATAGCACAGTGAGCTTCCCACTGCAACTTATGCTTCATATCCATGTGCCGGTTCATGCATGTAGTACTCAAACTATGTATTTTTTGGCCTCTACTTAGCTTTTGCTGACAAATGGTACAGATAACACGAGTTGGGTCATCCTTATCCATCTGAAAAAATGCCCAGGCTATGCAAGGCATAGCACCCATGCGACCTGAAGAGCCACCACGACTTGTGGTCAGAGGCAGAGTTGTGTTTGAGGATGCAGTTGTTGACGTGCTTCCAGTACTACGTCTCTGTCCAGGAAGGCGTAACCTAACCTCGTCGTCACTAGCATCCTCCTCCACCTCCTCTGCTGACCTAATCGACTGGCTGACTGTGGGTTGACAGTAAGTGGGATCTCCAACCTCGTCATCATCACCCTGTGTGTTATCACACCCGTCGTCCTCAGAGCCAACCTCTTCCTGCCCTGACCGAAAAGTCAAGTTGTCGCTCCAATCAGGTATTTGAGTCTCAACATCGTCTTCCTCATTGTCTCCACCAACAGGAGTTACTGTTTGGGAACGAGGGTCTACACTATGGTCAGAACCTTCTGCGTCTGGTCCTGGATCCGACTCAAAGATTCTGGGCATCAGTGCAGATCATTTCTTCGTCTGGATTCACAGAAGCTCTGGAGCCGACCTCTGATTCCCAGGCTATAGTATGAGTAAACAGCTGTGCAGACTCAACCATCTGTGTTACCCCATACTCAGACGGGCAGCTGGAGACTTGGGAGCTGTGAGGAAGCAAGTGCCATTGGGGTGACACCTCTGAGGACTGGAGTATTTGTGATGTTGAAGTTGATGTGGAGGAGAGCCCACTTAAAGGAGCACTTGATATCCGTTGAAGCACCTGCTGTTTTTGTGCCTCATCTGGAATTTTTAGCGATTGGCGTGGCCGTAAGAAAGGGATCTTATCACATTGTCCGCTAAAAGAAGTAGACATTTTAGTTTGGCTGGAAGATGGTCTTTATTCTGCAGATGTTACTGTTGCTTTAACACCTACCCCACGGACACAACCTTTTTTTCCCTTCCCAACACGCCTATTCCCCTTTCCACCAGCAGCAGGCCTTTTTCCACTCATTTTGGTGGTTAACTAATTGACAACTCTGGAGTTGTTTGCACAAAAAACAATGGATGGGAACCGAGCAGAGCTGAGTACCAAACTGTGGTATTAGCCCAAAAGTATTGGCTGGGTTAGATGCAGAAAAAAAATATATTGAATTTGCAACCTGGTGGAGGTTAGTATAGATGGACTAATAGAACAAGTCCCACACACTGCTACAAGCCAAAATATTTTTTCAGAGCTAGATGCAGAAAAAAATTATATTGAATTTGCAACCTGGTGGAGGTTAGTATAGATGGACTAATAGAACAAGTCCCACACACTGCTACAAGCCAAAATATTTTTTCAGAGCTAGATGCAGATAAAAATTATATTGAATTTGCTACCTGGTGGAGGTCAGTATAGATAGACTAATAGAATGATGCTATGCCCAAAAGGTTTTACTTCACTAGGTGCAGTAAAAAAATGTGTATTCTATACACAGGGGGTGTAGCTTGCAACACAGATAGGCTACTCCATTGACTAACACACACTGCAAGAGGCCAAAAAGGATTTGCTTTGCTAGATTTAGCCAAATGCTGTGAAAAAAACTTGAACAGCACTGACAGACCTGCCTGGCAAAAAGTGATAGGAACTGATGTAACCTAGCCCTGAAAAGGACTGCAATTGCAATTAGTCTTTACTCCCAACCTATCTATTTAAGAGCACAGACCTGCCTGATAAGTCGTAGGAAAGGATGTAACCTAGTCCTCAAAAGGACTGCAATCACAACTATTCCCTACTCCCAAGCTATCTGTAGATTTGTGCGAAAATTGTCTTGAAATTAACAAAGTATAGCGCACACAGCAACAGCGGTGCCGTCTAACACGCAGCTGCAGCAGTGAGAAAATGGTGGCGACGTGGAAAATGGCTTGGTCTTATAGGGCAAGGACATGTGACATACACTGCCAATGACACATGCCCTTGCTTGTGTGAAAAAAAGCAGTTTGCTCCGTGTGTGCGCTGCTGATAGGCTGACAGATTGCACCTCCCCACTGTAAATGTAGGAAAGAGAAAAAAAAATGGAGATCTTCATTATTCCTGCAGAGATCTATCCCCTGCCCCTCCCCCCGCTGTACACTCAAACTGCGTATTAACATTAATTTTGATCATTACTGAGAAAAAATCCAGTTATGATTTTGGTGCACGAACAGTTATCGAACATAACCTCGAACAGCCGAATTTTTTTCAAATCGTGCGTGTTCGCCGAAAGGCTCGAACACCGCCCAAAACAGCTCGAATTTGAGATTGGCGAACAGTTCGAGTCGAACACCTCTCATCTCTAGTTGTGAGTCTATTCTGGTTTAGCAGTGAGTCCTGCAGTGGAGCTTATCCAGATCAAGACTCAGTCTTACAACCCAGTAAGATATAACCGGAATCCCTGGAGAACTACAAGTCCCAGGATCGCTAAAGTGCTGATACGTAACAGAGCCAGGAGACACATAGGCCCGCAGCTAAGGTGCGTGTACTCCAAGAGAAGGCCCTACCACAAGGTCAGCCAACGCAGGACAGAGACAAAGTTAGGCCTAGCTCCAGGCAGGTCAGAAACTTACTACGCAGAGGCAAGAGACAGGAGGCCCAAAACCCGCTTATTGGGGAAGATCCTGACATGCACCCTTCACCCTACAGTGCTCAGGAACGTGCCTGAATTCCATCAGTAAAAGGTACTGAAGTGACTACCGTGTCTATTCCTGTTCTTGCTCTGACCCGGCTGGGTCTCGTCTGTCCTGCATTCCCCGTCCGCACGCTGCCCTGAGGCCTAGCTCCACCTGTGGGGAGCTATACCATCCAGCTGCCTTATCACCGGCCTCAGTGGACTGCGCAGTGCTGGTGATCCTCACCAGAAGCCACAGGTGGTGTCACAAACTTTCATAAACTTAAACTTCATAAATCGCCAACCCTTTTTAAAAGGAGGGACTCCAGGGTATGGGCCCGGGAGCCGACCACTGCGACATCCCCAAGGCAAAGTCCCGGGTACAGAGTCTTCCCGTTCCCCTGGGTGAGTCACTACCATCAGTAACAAACTACGCCGCCAGGGACTCAGATCCTGCAGTGCCAGACGTGTCCCCCTGCTTAAGACATTACACGTCCGGACCCATCTGAAGTTTGCTAGAGAGCATTTGGATGATCCAGAAGAATATTGGGAGAATGTCATATAGTCAGATGAAACCAAAGTAGAACTGTTTCGTAGAAACACAACTTGTCGTGTTTGGAGGAGAAAGAATGCATCCAAAGAACACCATACCTACTGTAAAACATGGGAGTGACAACATCATGCTTTAGGGCTGTTTCTCTGCCAAGGGACAAGAATGACTGATCCGTGTACATGAAATAATGAATGGGGCCATGTATCTTGAGATTTTGAGTTCAAACCTCCTTCCATCAGCAAGGGTATTGAAGATGAAATGTGGCTGAGTCTTTCAGCATGACAATGATCTCAAGCACACCTCCAGGGCAACGAAGGAGTGGCTTCTTAAGAAGCATTTCAAGGTCCTGGAGTGGCCTAGCCAGTCTCCAGATCTAAACCCTATAGAAAACCTTTGGAGGGAGGTGAAAGTCCGTGTTGCCCAGCGACAGCCCCAAAACATCACTGCTCTAGAAGAGATCTGCATAGAGGAATGGGCCAACATACCAGCAACAGTGTGTGCCAACCTTGTGAAGACTTACAGAAAACGTTTGACCTCTGTCATCGCCAACAAAGAATATATAACAAAGTATTGAGATGAATTTTTGTAATTGAACATATACTTATTTTCCACCAAAATTTGAAAACAATTTCTTTCCAAATCAGACAATGTGATTTTCAGGATTTGTTTTCTCATTTTGTCTCTCATAGTTGAGGTCTACCTATAATGTTAATTACAGGCCTCTCTCATCTTTTTAAGTGGGAGAACTTGCACAATTGGTGGCTGACTAAATACATTTTTTCCCCACTGTATGCCCGATTATCTTGTATTACATCCCAGATCTACATTCAAAATGATTTATGCTTCAAACCCAACATTTTCCTGAATAACTACCACATACTCACCTTTTTATGTAGATTAATTCTATATATAACTTTTAAATGAAAATGTAAGGTGACTTACCCTTGAAGACAATGTAGTTATATATGCAAGTAATCAGCTGGATTGCTGTGCTAAATACTTAAACCAGAGGCTGTATAAAGTAGGCTCAAGAATATCTATCAATCAAACATTGAAAGCACTCCAAAGTATGGTGGTAAATAAGTCAGCATTCGTGTATAAATCAGGAATGGTCTATGAATTAGCAATGGTGTATAAATCGGCAGTGGTGTATAAATTGTCAGCAGTGTATACACCAGCAGTGGCTTATAAATCGGAAGTGGTTTACAAATCAGCAGTTGTGTAGAAATCAGCAGTGGTCTATGAATCTGTACTGGTGTATAAATCAGCAGTGGTGTATAAATCAGCAGTGGTGTATAAATCAGCAGTAGTGTATAAATCAGCAGAGGTCTATGAATCAGCAGTGCTGTATAAATCGGCAGTGGTGTATAAATCAGCAATGGGGAATCATAGATTCATAGAAAGGTAGAGTTGGAAAGGACCTCCAGGATCATGTCCAACCCCCTGCTCAATGCAAGATTCACTAAACCATCTCGGACAAATATCTGTCCAGCCTTTGTTTGAAGACTTCCATTGAAGGAGACCTCACCACCTCTCGTGGCAGCGTGTTCCACTCATTGACCACCCTCACTGTCAAAAAGTTTTTTTCTAATATCTAATCTGTATCTTCTCCCTTTCAGTTTCATTCCATTGCTTCTCGTGTTTCTATATGCAAATGAGAACAAGTATGATCCCTCTACACTGTGACATCCCTTCCGATATTTGTAGATAACTATTAAGTCTCCTCAAAGCCTTCTTTTTTTGCAAGCTAACATTCCTAGATCCTTTAACCGTTCCTCATAGGAACCATCGTGGTAGCTTTTCTCTGAACTTGCTCCAGTTTTTCAATGTCCTTTTAAAAATGTGGTGCCCAGAACTGGACACAGTATTCCAGATGAGGTCTGACCAAGAAGGAGTCGAGGGGGATAATTACTTCACGTGATCTAGACTGTATGCTTCTCTCAATACATCCCAGAACTAGGTTTCCCTTTTTTGCTGCTGCATCACACTGTTGACTCATGTGCAGTCTATGATCTATTAGTATACCCAAGTATTTTTTACATATGCTGTTGCTTAGTTCTTTTCCTCCCATTCTGTAGATGAAATTTTCGTTTTCTTACCCAGATGTAGAATCTTGCATTTCTCGCTGTTAAATATCATTCTATTAGTTGCTGCCCATTGTTCAAGCTTATCTAGATCCTTCTTAATCCGTTCTCTGCCTTCTCTAGTGCTAGCTAGATTTGCATCGTCTGCAAATTTGATTAGTTTACCTTTACTTCCCTTATCTATATAATTTATAAAAATGTTGAATACTAGGGCCAAGACGAAGCCTTGTGGTACCCTTGAAACACTCTTCCAATTGGATTTGCAACCATTTATTACCACTCTTTGATTATGATCACTGAGCCACCTAAAGGTAGCCTTGTCAATCCCATACTTGGTCATTTTTTTAATAGGGATATCATGAGATTCTTTATCAAATGCTTTGCAGAAGTCGAGATATACTATATCTACCACATTTCCCTGATCCACCCCGTCAGAGATTCCATCATAGAAGGAAATTAGATTAGTCTGGCTGACTTGTTTGCTACAAACCCATGCTGGCTCGGTTAATTACTGTATTCTTATCTGAGTACTTACATACACGCTGTTTCATAATTTGTTCACAGACCTTTTCTGGTATAGAAGTAAGGCTCACTGGCCTGTAATTTCCTGGCTCCATCTTTTTTGGTTTCTGAAGATTGGGACAACATTTGCCCTTCTCCAATCTTCTGGGACTTCTCCTGTTTTCCAGGAATTTTCAAAGATTCTGGCTAGTGGTTCTGCAATTTCCTCTGCTATCTCTTTCAGTACCCTAGGATGTAATTCATCTGGACCAGGAGATTTAAATTCATTTAAAATTAGCCAAGTGTTTAGTCTCCATCTCCCTGTTTATAGATTTTGTGGATTCTTTTACTCATTTCATAGCACAGTGAAGATCAGTCGATGTTACATTTGCTTTATTAGAGAACACAGATGCAAAATAGGAATTGATGGATCCAGCTATACCCAAAGATCTTAAGACTCACGGCAACTCTTCACTCTTTCCACAATACACCGGAAATAAGCAAATTACCCTCCTCGAGCTTCAATTCCTGGTTTGGAATAAATGAGTAGTGATGTATAAATCAGAAGTGGTCGAAGAATCAGCAGTGGTGTATAATCTCGACAGTGGTGCATAAATCGACAGTGGTGCATAAATCGATGTGCCCACGATGCAGAAATGAAGCAGAAAATTTCTGCAGCATTTCTGCATCTCCCTGGCAGAAAAAACGCATGCAGATTGTGCATGCGTTTTTCCTGCAGAATACATGCGGAATACATGCGGATCTACATGCGCTAACGCATGTGTTTCCGCATGCGGACTCACAAGCACTTTCCAGGCGATAGCGTCACTTGGAAAGTGCTTGACAACTAGGTCACACTGTATAAATCCATGCAAACTGCATGGATTTATACAGTGTGACCGTAAAAATAAAAAGCTATACTTACCTCCGATGCCGCTGCGTGTGCTGTCTCGCTCCTTCCTGGCTTGCCGGCATCTCGCGAGACCAAAATTAATGAACATGCTGCGGATTTATGAGCGCTGCATAAACGCTGCGGAAAAATCCGCAGCATGTGCATTGACATTGCGGAATGCCATTGGGGACCATGGGGTGCGGATTACCATGCGTTTTTGATGCGTTTCCGCTGCGGAAATTCCGCAGCTGAAACGCATGAAAAACGCATCGTGTGCACGCAGCCTTAGTCTTTCTCCAGCAATGACAAAGACTTCGACATATTTGGGAGTTGAAGCATCGCATCACATGCAACAAGGATGAATAAACCACTGCTGATTTTTTTTACCACTATACTTTGGAGCACTGCCAATTTTTGGATGATTGATAGGGATTCTTGGTTAAAAATATTTGCTTTCAAAGGCTCAGACATATTTAGTCGAAACATCACATGTCACATGGATAAATAAACCAATGCTGAATTTCTACCACCATTCTTTGGAAAGCTGTGTTTTTTTGGATTATACGCAGGAGGATTTTGAAAGGTAAGCAGCGGTATTCAAATCTTGTCAATACTTAAAGGGAACCTGACAGCAGAATTGAGACCTATAAACTAATTGAAGGGCTGCTTTTGTCCTTTAATGGTGATTACAGACAATCCCAATTGTGTGGAACAAGTTCACAGTATATCGCGATTCTCACCTTTTCAAAGATAATTTTTCGCACATTCTTGTGAATTGGACTAGTCCAAGATGCGTCCAGATTGAAAGCAGTGCTGTGCTGAGCACTCTCCAGGGTAAGCATGTATGATAGACTGGAGTTTGTGGCTGTTACTGGGGAATAAGTGCACAAACGACAGATTTAACTTACATGCTCTAAGTTGTAATGTTCAGGATACAGTTTTCTGGGAGGACAGTGTAAGGGCGACTCAGGGATCGGACCACAGCTCAGTGGGCATGATACGGACAGGTTGGATAGGACTGGCCCGCACATAGCAGAAATTTCAGACTAGTCCAATTCACAAGAATATGCGAAGAACAATCTTTGAAAAGGCAAGTATTGCAAAATTCTGTGAATTTGCCCACACAATAGTTTTGCCTGTAATAACCATTTAAAGACAAATGCAACTAGATAATTAGTTTATAGGTTTCAATCCCGCTGTCAGGTTCCCTGTAAGAAAGTATGAACTAGGTTTGATTACCTCTGATCACACAGCTTTCCAAAGTACAGTAGTAAAAAAATCAGCATTGGTTTTTACCCATGTGACATGCAATGTTTCGACCTCTAAGCATGTCTGAGCCTGGAAAGCAGGCAGTATGATGTACACGCATTGGGAGACAGTTTCCTTTGTATTGTGTAGTTATGAATAAGTCATTGAGAAACATCTAAAATGCTTTGAAATTACAAATAAAAGACAATAATCTAATGCCAGTAGTCGACAAAACGCAGGCTCTGGTATAAATATTACATTGCTTTACTGCTCTGGTTTAGCAATGCCAGCAGACAACAAATTGCAGACTCCGGTATAAATATTACATGGTTTTACTGCTATGGCTTAGCACAGCTACAAAAAGATCAAATATTAGAGACCGTCTTACTAACTCTTTTCTGTCTTTGAGATATGTGTCACGTTGAGTGTTTCCTATTATGACACTGCAGCTAGATGATTTTGTTTTTCTAATTAAAATAATTCACTTAAATATCGCTATTTTATTGACTGCGTGCTTACAGTAGTTAAAGATGACCCATCATTTACTCATAAAAAATGGAGTTTATTTGTCTTGTAAAAATCTTTGAGCTCCCCTGAATCTACCACTTTTTTTTTTTTATTTTGCGATGTATGACTAAATTGCAGAGATATTCACATTTCTTGCTTTTGGAGTGCAATATGTGAAATCTCTGCTTGCAGTTCTTCAGAATCAGAATCTTCTCTGGATTTGCTCTTTCACTTCTCCCTCCCAATTCTGGCTCAGTGGCGTCTAAGAGTACTAGACATCTAGGTCAGCAATGCTGTGCAATACTGAAAAAGCAGTGGAATCAGAGAAGCTCAGGGCTTTTTTTTTACAAGTTATTTAACTCATTTTTTAGCAAGTGACAAGAACTTTTTAGAGATTTGTGGATGTTTTGAGATTCAAATTCGCCTGCTTCACCAAATTTTCCCCCAAAATTTGATTTGTGGCAAATACATTCTCGTGAATCTCAATACTGGAAAGCTTTTAATTGCTCAGAAAATACAAGTGGGGAAAAGAGAGAGAGAGTGGAACCCACTGACCTTAAGAGCTTATGTAGCACCCTGAGGATTCGGCTGCTACAGGGGTATTGCACCTCAACCCAGAGGTGTGATATTCCACTCCCGGGTAAGGAAGGAGTGTGGAACTGAGCTCAGATAGACTGCATGCACTACATACATCCCATTCCAGAGGAGCAGGCCGACGGTACTCCCACTTAGAAATGTGCAGGTACAACCGAGCCTGTTCCTGGCTGGAGTGGGAGGGGGGTGGTACATCCCATGTAGTGTAGGGGCAGATAGGGGGAGCAGTCTGGGTAGTGATAGGAGCTCATTGGGTGCTGGTCACCTGAGCTCACACATAGAGGGATATATAAGGAGGGCACCAACTTAGATCAGGGTCAGACGCTGAGAACAAGTCAGTTGGAGAGGAGAGAGAAGAAAACAGCAGCCCTGGAGAGAGAGAGAGGAGAAAGAAAGAGAAAGACCCAGAGGGGGAAGACTGAAGGGACCCAAGAACCCAAATTAGAGCACCGGGTGAGGAGTCAGCACAAGGGTACCGGAACCCAAGCTGGTAGGGGCAAAAACATCCCTAGCCAGAGACCGGAGGCTGTGGGCAGCATCTGCCACGGCCACCCACTACATCCACCCTGAAGGCATACCACATGGAGGGTCAGGGAACCTAAGGCCAAGGGTTGCCCAACAGAAGGCCCGAGGGAGCTGGACCTAGGTGGATCACTGGTGGGGACGGCTGAAGAAAGGACAGAGGGAGAGCTCAGGGCCACGCTCCGGACTTGTTTGGGGGTTGGCCGGATCCAGGACCTGGTGGACGCAGCACGGCTCGGGTGGTCACTAACAGCTGGAGTGACCGAAACATCCGCAGTAAGTAAACTCCCTTAACTGCACAACCCGAGTCTGTCTTCATTGCCGGCTGCACCGCACCACCACAACCCCCATCCTCTGCGCCTGTCCCCTCTGAGGCTATACCCCTCCCGTTGGGGGTTATCCCACCAAGCTGCACATCCACCATCAGCCTCAGCGGACCCTGCTGCAGCGGCGGCCACAGTGACCGCATCACAACGGGTGGCGTAGTCGACACAAAAGAACTCTTATAACATCAGTAAGGACTGCCACATAACACTTAGCTTGACGCCCTGGGCACGGGACCGGGTCACAGCCGCTCGGAGACTACAACCCCCCATCTGATCCGGTGCCGGGTATTCCCCTCAAAAAAGGAATATGTCCCAGGGGGCGCGTCAACTTTGGCGTAGTCGGCAGGATTACGTGCCCGCAACACCCGGGTACTGCGTGCCTGAAGAAAAGTGCAAGTTTACCTCAGAAAGAAGTCTCCCGCCGGTTCCGGAGGGTCCACGCCATCGGACTCCATCACCAGTCGTTTCCCGCCGATTGTCCGCCATTTCCAGCTTGTTCCCGCCATCTGCAGAGTTTCCCGCCACTGGGCGACGCTTCCCGCCAAAACCGCAGATTTCCCGCCTTGGAAGAGCAGCGGACGCCATTATGGGCGTGCCAAAGGAGGGCAGGAGGCCACCTCCCATCGTGGGCCAGGACAGAAAATGGCGCCAAAAGTGGAAACCGCCCCCACCAACAGAGACTGTGATGCTGGAGGTGTCTGTCAGCGTGAAAGAACTCCCCCTGGAGCTGACAGTCACCGAGTTGCCCCGGGACCGCCCTCTAAGTGGGAGGAGACGAAAGAGAAGAGAAAAGATGGGTGTCGCTTGGAGCAGTCTGGAGCGAGCGCACCCGGAGGCAGGAAGCCTGGAAAGGAGCAGCAGAAAAGCTCACCCGGAGATGGAAAGAGAGCAGAACAGCACCGGCCCGCTGGCCAGGAGTCTGCTAGAGACCGAGGAAGGAGGGCAGAGCAGCACCGGCCCGCTGGCCAGGAGCCTGCCGGAAGCCGAGCAGAGCAGCACCGACCCGATGGTCAGGAGCCTGCTAGAGTCCACAACCCCGCTAGGTCTAGCGGAGATCCTAGCGCAGCTCCCCCGAGACCGGGAGTGTGCACAAACTGCCCTGGAGGGCCTCGCAAGGAGGATGGCCCGGGTACAGCGCGAGATACTGGCGGAGTGGAGCCGGGAGATGGCTCAGCACGCAGAGACCAGTCAGCGGAGCACGCTACCCTGGAAGAGGAAGCAGACCGCCTCTGAGGATGGCGCAGGAGGACCCAAGGCCGGAGACGGCGCCGAGGAGGGAGCCGAACGCATGGAGGCAGGTAAAGGGGACGCCTATACCCCAAGCCGTGAAACCGCCCACCTGCCCCAGCTCCCCGTCGCAGAGCCCGAAAGTCCCCCTGCTGTGCCCGTAGCCGCCAGGTCACCGCCATGGACTAGGCCCCGACCGGAAGCCGCCGCAGCGACCCCTGTGACGTCACGCGCCCCGACCCGGAGCGTGACAAAGCAGGAAGTACCACCAGCCTGGTCGCAAGGCCTAGTACCTCCGGGCGCCGCACCACCAACAGCGCCCCCTACCTCCGCGGAGCCTCCGGCCTGGCCGCAAGGCCAGGTAGCCCAGGGCGCCGCCGTCCTAACGGTGCCCTTCACCTTCCAGGTGCCCCAGGCCTGGCCGCAAGGCCTGGGCAACCCGGGCGCCACCACCACCGAGCCCGCGCCCGTAAAACCAAGGGTGCCGCGTCTGGGAGGAGGAGCAAGAGGACCCGGACGGGTCTGAAGTAACAACCAGCTATAAGCAAAGAGCAGGAGGAAGACGCCGTTGAGTGCGGCAGAGCAAGTGATGTAAATAGTTACCCGACCGGGTACCAAAGAAACTGTTGATACATATATATATAGTCCCCGTTGGGACCAGGGAACTGTTTACCCGTTAACCCCTTCATCCTACAGGCTGAGGACTGTGAGCAGCCATCCCTTTCCCTTTACTTGGCCGAGGACTGAGAGCGGCCAACTTCCCCTGTATATAGTTGCGCGTCCTAAAGCGCCCCCTACCGGTTTTATAGAAAACCAGTTTTTCGCACTTTTCCCGGACACACGTTGCACAGTGTCCGGAGGAGGAACCAGAGCTACGAGAATGTTTATATAAAAAAGTTTTATATATATAAAGTGTTTTATATGTTTTATATGTTCATATGAAAAATTTGTATGTTTTTGGTGTTTTATGTCTTACAGCCCGGGGACGTGCTGTGATTTACCAGGGGGGAATGTAGCACCCTGAGGATTCGGCTGCTACAGGGGTATTGCACCTCAACCCAGAGGTGTGATATTCCACTCCCGGGTAAGGAAGGAGTGTGGAACTGAGCTCAGATAGACTGCATGCACTACATACATCCCATTCCAGAGGAGCAGGCCGACGGTACTCCCACTTAGAAATGTGCAGGTACAACCGAGCCTGTTCCTGGCTGGAGTGGGAGGGGGGTGGTACATCCCATGTAGTGTAGGGGCAGATAGGGGGAGCAGTCTGGGTAGTGATAGGAGCTCATTGGGTGCTGGTCACCTGAGCTCACACATAGAGGGATATATAAGGAGGGCACCAACTTAGATCAGGGTCAGACGCTGAGAACAAGTCAGTTGGAGAGGAGAGAGAAGAAAACAGCAGCCCTGGAGAGAGAGAGAGGAGAAAGAAAGAGAAAGACCCAGAGGGGGAAGACTGAAGGGACCCAAGAACCCAAATTAGAGCACCGGGTGAGGAGTCAGCACAAGGGTACCGGAACCCAAGCTGGTAGGGGCAAAAACATCCCTAGCCAGAGACCGGAGGCTGTGGGCAGCATCTGCCACGGCCACCCACTACATCCACCCTGAAGGCATACCACATGGAGGGTCAGGGAACCTAAGGCCAAGGGTTGCCCAACAGAAGGCCCGAGGGAGCTGGACCTAGGTGGATCACTGGTGGGGACGGCTGAAGAAAGGACAGAGGGAGAGCTCAGGGCCACGCTCCGGACTTGTTTGGGGGTTGGCCGGATCCAGGACCTGGTGGACGCAGCACGGCTCGGGTGGTCACTAACAGCTGGAGTGACCGAAACATCCGCAGTAAGTAAACTCCCTTAACTGCACAACCCGAGTCTGTCTTCATTGCCGGCTGCACCGCACCACCACAACCCCCATCCTCTGCGCCTGTCCCCTCTGAGGCTATACCCCTCCCGTTGGGGGTTATCCCACCAAGCTGCACATCCACCATCAGCCTCAGCGGACCCTGCTGCAGCGGCGGCCACAGTGACCGCATCACAACGGGTGGCGTAGTCGACACAAAAGAACTCTTATAACATCAGTAAGGACTGCCACATAACACTTAGCTTGACGCCCTGGGCACGGGACCGGGTCACAGCCGCTCGGAGACTACAACCCCCCATCTGATCCGGTGCCGGGTATTCCCCTCAAAAAAGGAATATGTCCCAGGGGGCGCGTCACTTACACATACTGTAGTAGGTGCTTCAGTAGGAAAGCAATGCTGATTTTGTTGTTTTAAAGCAGATCAAGATGTTCAGCCACTTTACTACAAAATTGGACAACCACTTTAAGTTGTTCACAGGTGTATGATTTTTAAACTTTTTTTTCTTAAGAAACAGTATAGTAAAGCTGGTCATATACATGTCATAGCTGTCAACTGAATGTTCGTTTGGCTGAACAGTCTTGCAACTCCCCCATATACATACACCAAAAAAATGACACATACACACGCGGTCAAAATTGTTGGTACCCCTCGTTTAATGAAAGAAAATCCCACAATGGTCACAGAAATAACTTGAATCTGACAAAAGAAATAAATTAAAAATCTATGAAAATGAACAAATGAAAGTCAGACATTGCTTTTCAAGCCTGCTTCCACAGAATTTAAAAAAAAATTAAACTCATGAAATAGGCCTCATCAGAAATGATGGTACCCCTAAAAATAATGTGACAAAAGGGACACGTTAAATCTAGTTGTGTCCACTAATTAGCATCACAGGTGTCTACAATCTTGTAATCAGTCGGTGGGCCGGTATATAAGGCTACAGATACTCACTGTGCTGTTTGGTGACATGCTGTGTACAACACTCAACATGGACCAGAGGAAGCAAAGTAAAGAGTAGTCTCAGGAGATTAGAAAGAAAATTATAGACAAGCAAGTTAAAGGTTATAAGACCATCTCCAAGCAGCTTGATGTTCCTGTGACTACAGTTGCACATATTATTCAGAAAATTAACATCCATGGGACTGTAGCCAACCTCCCTGGACGTTGCCGCAGGAGGAAAATTGATGACAAATCAAAGAGACGGATAATATGAATATTAACAAAAGAGCTCAGGATAACTTCTAAAGAGATTAAAGGTGAACTTCAAGCTCAATGAACCAGTGTCAGATCGCACCATCCGTCATTGTTTGATTCAAAGTAAACTTCATGGGAGACGACCAAGGAGAACACCATTGTTGAAAACAAATCATAAAAAAGCCAGACTGGAATTTGCCAAACTACATATTGACAAGCCACAAAGCCTCTGGGAGAACGTCCTATGGACAGATGAGACAAAAATGGAAGTTTATGGCAAGGCACATCAGCTCTATGTTCACAGATGGAAAAATGAAGCATATCAAGAAAAGAACACTGTCCCTACTGTGAAACATGGAGGAGGCTCGGTTATGTTCTGGGGCTTCTTTGCTGCATCTGGCACAGGGTGTCTTGAATCTGTGCAGGGTACAATGAAATCTCAAGACTATCAAGGGAAAGAGAGAAATGTGCTGTCCAGTGTCAGAAAGCTTGGTCTCAGTCGCAGGTCATGGGTCTTGCAACAGGATAATGACCCAAAACACACAGCTAAAAACACCCAAGAATGGCTAAAAGGAAAACATTGGACTATTCTGAAGTGGCCTTCTATGAGCCCTGACCTAAATCCTATTGAGCATCTTTGGAAAGAGCTGAAACATTCAACCTTCAAACACGAGACAACTGGAGTAGTTTGGTCATGAGGAGTGGGCCAAAATACCTGTCGAGAGGTGCAGAAGTCTCATTGACAGTTACAGGAATCATTTGATTGCAGTGATTGCCTCAAAAGGTTATTCAACAAAATTTTAAGTTAAGAGTACCGTCATTTCTGTCCAGGCCTATTTCATGAGTTTAATTTTTTTTTAAATTCTGTGGAAGCAGGGTTTAAAAGCAATGTCTGACTTTCATTTGTTCATTTTCATAGATTTTTAATTTATTCGGCCACGCCTCCTGCATTCACCATCTTCCACCCGACGGGCAGCTGCTTGCACTGCGCCGCGCCCTCCTTAGGTATGCACCTCCCACTCCAGGCTGGATCCTAGCTGCAGGGCACATCCTTCTTGTGGCCGACACCCTTGGGGGCTGGACACATTTTCGCGCTCTCGGGCGCCATCCACGCCCATGATAGGTGGTCTTTCTTCTTCTCTTCACCGCCGCCGTTGCCATCTGGGAGTCCATGCTTCTGACCGCCATCTTGGGCCGCATGTATTGAGGCGCCCTCTCATCTGTGCCACGGGTCTTTTCCTCGCATGAAGAGAGCGGGGTGGAGCTCGCATCCTGCCGACTACGCCATATGTAACGGGACTCAGGGTGGTAGTCATGGGAGAGGATCACTTCTTTCACACCCCGGCCCACTACAGGAAATAGTGTACTGTGTGGCTGCATGTGCAACGATGCTTTGAGATCTGAGATCTCCACAATCCCTGTTAATGCGTTGGCTGCAGAACTGTCCCGTTTAACCCTCTCAGTCAAAAAGCCAAACCAACTGTTATAAACAGTGTTCTTTTTATGCACAGTCAAACAGGTGAACATAGAGTAACAGGTTATGCATTCTTCATCACTTGCCACACAGTATTCAGGCTCCATTCTCAGAGTTACAGTCTGCACTTTGTTTCTGGCAACAGGTACGGCACAGTAGTGAGGAGAGATCTTAAATGCCTGCATTTTCTTAGGGGTAGAGTCATACGGGTCCACGTGTGTCGCTATGCCCTGATCCCCTGTGTCCTTGCTTATATCAGTCCCAGGGGCCGCTCGTAGAGACGTGCTCCCTGTTTCAGTACCCACAGCAGGGCGATGCCTTGTCCCAAGGTCCCTTTCTCGCTGGACAGTACGTTTCCTGGACTTCTAAGCTTTGCTCCTTCAGGTTTCCCCACTTGCCTGCGTCGTCCTGTTGCCTCTGTAACTAGATCCTTGTCCTCATGAGCCTTGTAGTTCCACACCAGGAACAATGTCTTTCCTCTTTCTCTTACTTTTTCTAGACTGACTAAAATGGATCCCTTCTCCCAGAAGCCACAAAGCTCCCTCCCACTATGGGCTGTACTTCTAATTAACCCTCAAACTGTCTGTGTATCTGATGTCTGTATCTGGGCAGATTTCACCTACACTCTGTACCAGAGTGAAAAGAAAGAGTGACATCTTGTGGCCTCCGGTCAACACTGCAGTCCAAAGGGAAATAACCATTAAATACATAGCAGTAACATGCATGTAAAATACATTCAACCAACAGAAATATCAGAGGAGTGAGATGCCATCCTCACCACCCTTACAGTGTGTTTAGAACCAATGTAGCTGGATACGGATGGAACCACCACACTAATAGGAGAAATCAGGAAAAATGATCAATTAGCAAAAAAGGACAATGTATGAGGCAGTGACGCACACTGAGCGCACTACAACCAGACGTGGCTGAAGCACACACTACAGGGTGAGCTGCACTCACACACACAGACCTTGCAGACAGCGGTGAACAGCACAGAGAACTGTGCACTAGCGCTGCAAGGCACAGCGATTTATAAAGTAGCTTGGGTAAAGCAGAATACAGCAAAGAGGTAGATTAAACAGTCCCTCAGAACAACAGCGTCCTATCCCTAACTGAATTCACAGCAGAGTGAGCTCAAAATGGCGGCGGCGGCTTTTATAGTGCATCATGACATCATTTCAGCAGCCAATCACAGCCATGCCATTAGTCAACATGCCTACATGCCTAACAGGATGTGCCCACACTTCTTAGGATCCTCATTGGCTGAATAAAATGAAACTGGCTCATTGCATTATGGGAACTTCCGATTCCGGTATACGATATTCTAAAAGTATTGGAATTAAGTATCGGAATTCCGATACCGCGAATATCGGCCGATACCCGATATTTCAGTATCGGAATGCTCAACACTACTCAGGAGCAATTGTACAACAAATTTTGTGGTCCATTTTCTCCTGTTACCCTTGTGAAAATAAAAAAATTGGGGCTAAAAGTACATTTTTGTGGAAAAAAAGTTTGATTTCTTAATTTCAAGGCTCTATGTTATAAACTGTTATGATCTGCAGCAAGTACTAAGGAAAGAAAAGGGAAAACTGTCCCTACAGTAAAACTAAGCTGAATCCCTACGATGTAGCGGGCTGCCTGTTCCTAGCGAACAGACCCGCCTTAGTCCTCGGCTAGTCTGAACGAAGACCTATAGCATAAGGGGAGGGGTCCCTAAAAGAACTAAGGACTGGAACAAAAATGTGACACCTCCTAAACAGAGAAGTTGTTGCAGAACACAAAAAGACAAACAAACAAAAAAGTACTAGAGGTCCCAGAAGGACCAAATGAACTGACAGAGAAAGGCACAGAAGCACCTAGCTAGAGAAACAGTCAAACACTGAAGTCCAAATTAAATAAAAAAGCAGTCTAAATAAAAAAGCGGTCTATAATTTGGACCACTTTCAATCCCGCTTGGGGGTTAGCGGCAGGAGCAGCTTTTAGTCAATCATTCTTAAATCCCACCACTATTAACTTCCCCTTTGGCTGCTCAACTCAGGACCTGCGGTTGGGGGCTGCACTCTCCTAGCTTTCAGGACCTGTGGTGATGCACATCTGATCTGTGGGCGGACAAGTGGCCTTCAATTTTGGAACCCGGAAACGGTGAGCACGAGCGGCGGTCTGCAGCACACGGCACGTGGTGTGCCAAGCTACCTGTACCTTGCGGTGAGACGTGCCTGCTCCTTCCATTTCCACACTAACACCGGAGTTGTGCAGGGGTGCACAACTCCAGCAGGTGAGTGGCCTTTTGTCTGTTTCCATCACATCTACCGATCAAGTCCTTCACATAGCGCGCTTTTTCTCCCTTTCTCTTCCAAACACTGAAGTCCAGCTCAGCCAAAAGGGCGGAGCTGGAATATAAAGGCAGATGGTCACGTGACCACAAAACACAAGATGGAAAAAACAAAACAGGAGGGTTCTAACAAACTTCTATGCACAACGAATGGCATGGGACAAGTTCTCCTGTTACCCTTTTGAAAACGCAAAATTGGGTACTGAAAAACATTTTTATGGGAAAAATGAAATTTCTATCTTTATGGCTCAATGTTATAAACTTCTGTGAAGGCGTTGGGGGTTCAAGGTGTTCATCACATATCTAGATAAGTTCCCTAAGGGGTCTAGTTTCCAAAATGGTGTCACTTGTGGGGGTTTCCACTATTTAGGCACATCAGGGGCTCCCCAAACACGACATGGCGTCCGCTAATTATTCAAGCAAATTTTACATTCAAAAAGTCTAATGGTGCTCCTTCCTTTCCGAACCCTGCCATGCGCCCATACTGTGGTTTTCCCCCACATATGGTGCATCAGCTTACTCAGGAGGAATTGCACAACAAATCTTGTGGTCCATTTTCTCTCGCTACCCTTGTGAAAAAAAAAATTGGGTCTGAAGTAAACATTTTATGAAAAAAAGTTAAATGTTCATTTTTTCCTTCCACGTTGCTTCAGTTCTTGTGAAGCACGTGAAGGGTTAATAAACTTCTTGAATGTGGTTTTGAGCACTTTGAGGGGTGCAGTTTTTAGAATGGTGTCACTTTTGGGTATTTTCTGTCATAAAGGCCCCTCAAAGTGACTTCAAAATGTGATGTGGTCCCTAAGAAAATGGTTTTGTAAATTTTGTTGGAAAAATTAGAAATCGCTGGTCAACTTTCAACCCTTATAACTTCTGAACAAAAAAAAAATTTTGGTTCCAAAATTGTGTTGATGTAAAGTAGACATGTGGGAAATGTTGATTATTAACTATTTTGTGTGACATATCTCTCTGATATAAGGGTATGAAAATTCAAAGTTTGAAAATTGCAAAATTTTCGACAAATTTCCGTTTTGTTTCACAAGTAAACGCAAGTCTTATGGAAAAAATTTTACCACTATCGTGAAGTAAAATACAGTACAGACCAAAAGTTTGGACACACCTTCTCATTTAAAGATTTTTCTGTATTTTCTTGACTATGAAAATTGTACATTCACACTGAAGGCATCAAAACTATGAATTAACACATGTGGAATTATATACTTAACAAAAAAGTGTGAAACAACTGAAAATATGTCTTATATTCTAGGTTCTTCAAAGTAGCCACCTTTTGCTTTGATGACTGCTTTGCACACTCTTGGCATTCTCTTGATGAGCTTCAAGAGGTAGTCACCGGAAATGGTCTTCCAACAATCTTGAAGGAGTTCCCAGAGATGCTTAGCATGGAAAATGGATCAGTTAATTAGCCATTTTCTTTCATTTTTAACAGATCACTTTTTCATACTGGATCCAGTGAGTAAAAACGGATCCGTTACGAATTGCAATCTGTTCCGGTGAGCCTTGACATAGGTCATCTTGATTAAATGCACAGGCCGCGTGCAGAGAATCGCAAGTATTGCTGGTTGCTATGGACAATAGCTGTTTTGTTTGACTGAGCTTACGGAAACTAAGGTGTGTCCTGTGATTAGCATCATAGGTGACTATAAACTTAGCGCTATATCGCTATGTCATCTACAGCCGGGTACAAACATTTTGCATCAGCTGCTATCCAGGCGTCACAGGGAATGTGATCTACAGTCCACTCACAATCCTGATGAACTAAGTGTTTGTGTATCAAAATGGACAAGGAACATAACTCCTCATAAAGTATCGCTATGCTAATTGTAAGGTTTTGCTACTGTAGGAGTAATAGCTCTAAGGATTAACATTTTTGTGTCCTGTTTTTCTTGGCCATGACAGGGCATGTCCCTGTGCTGAGATAATCTTATATAAAATTATAAAAAAATATAAACATTTCACTGCCTGTTTTTTAAACAAAGTTTCACTTCAAAGAAAGAATCAGCTGTGATCCAGTGCTGTCCTGTCTGTATACTCTTTTGCTTCCTCCCCTGCCCAGGAGCTGTGGTATGATCAGACCATGTTCTGTACACGGTCAGACACGGCAATTACACAGTGCACAGCAGGGGCAAATTTATAAGTTTATCTCAGCACAGGGACATTTTATTTAAACACATCCAATTGTGGAAATTATTATCATTCCAAGATCTATTGATTAATATGAACTTTTGTTCATGGAAAAACCCCTTTAAGGAATTATACATAGGGCAATACATATATCTTTGTCATACTCATTTGATAAAGACACACAAGGTACAGTATGTATATCTAAGTTTTTTTTGTTTGTGGTTCAGTTAAGTGTTTTTTATTGTACAAATAATAAAATTGTGATTTTAGGAAATTTTTAAGTTAGTCCTATTTTGGTGGATTCTCTTGCAGACATATATATTTGTTACCCTTTAATGGAAGACAATTATAAGTGGAAGACATTATAAGTTTATAGGGGCGAGAATGGGGGATATTATAAGTGTATGGGGTACAGAATTGATGACATTAGGTCCATAATTGGGAGATATTATTAGTTTATGGAGTCAGAATTGGGTACTGTCAGGTTTTCCCACAGCAACGACATCAGGGAGATCATGCAATATCTCACCGTGCCGTCACTGTGTCATGGATTTCGTCCGGAATCACGAGCATACGATCCAGACTACTCTCTACTTAGGTATCGGCAAATGACCAGTGAGCGTATGGCGTCACACCTCGGGATTCCAATGCATGGAATACGTGTTTACGCCCTCTGTAGGTCACTGTCAGCTTTACAATAGCTGCCACCATCATCCAGCTTTGAAATATAATACAGGCCTGGGCGAATGCCTGCATTCTGGTAGCGTATGGCTTTGGGGGAGGGAAAGATTACAGGACAAAAGAAACAGAACTATTCAATTTTATGTTTAATCCAAAAGGGAGGCAGTGTTTAGGAAAAATATATACAAGGATTTTACAAAGGAGACATTAAAATACCTAAGCAGTTACACAAAATAATAAGGATTAAGGAAGAAATTTACTATACGATCCCCCATATCTTCTCTTTTTCTGCAGAGTCTGAACTCGTACCTAACTCCTGCTCGTTGTCACTGTACTTCAGTTTGTGAGTTTGTGGTCCACTCGCTACTTCACTGCAAGTACCCTGTGGGTATCTGGTTCTGCCTTTCCCTTCCTGTCTGTTCCGTGTGAACAGAGCCCTGTCCCCTCTGCTCTGCCTTGCTCGCCGCTCCGGTGGTTCTTGCCTGCTCTGCCTTGCTCACCGCTCCAGCGGTTCTTGCCTGCTCTGCCTTTGCTCACTGCTCCAGGTGGTCTCGCTCTGCTCTGACTCTTTGCTCACTGCTCTGGCAGTCTCGCTCTGCTCTGACCCTTTGCTCACTGCTCCGGCAGTCTCGCTCTGCTCTGACCCTTTGCTCACTGCTCCAGCAGTCTCGCTCTGCTCTGACCCTTTGCTCACTGCTCTGGCAGTCTCGCTCTGCTCTGACCCTTTGCTCACTGCTCCGGCAGTCTCGCTCTGCTCTGACCCTTTGCTCCCTGCTCCGGCAGTCTCGTCCTGCTCTACTCTCGCTCACCGCTCCAGGCGGTCTCGTCTTGCTCTGCTCTTGCTCGCCGCTCCGGGCGGCCTCACTCTGCTGTGTTTGTCCACCGCATCTGCGGTTCTGTTCCCGAGTCCCAGTCTGTACTGGGTCCTATCCACTCTGTGCTCCAACCTGTCGTACCTGCCAGTACCTCCCTGCCTGCATACCAGTCATGCTTACCAACATCCACCTGCCTGCATACCGGCCGTACCTGCCAGTACCTCCCTGTTTGCATACCAGTCGTGCTTGCCAGCATCCACCTGTCTGCATACCTGCCGTGTCTGCCTGTACCCACCAGTCTGTGTGCCAGCCTAACCTGCCTGTTCCTGTATTCCCCAGTGTGGGTCAACAGCCGTGTCCGGGGTCTGACCTGGAGTAGCACCTGGTCCCTCTGCTCGGTCCCTCCTTGGTGCACTGGCGTCGTATGCCGTCGTGCGACCTTGGTCGGATCGGGTGGATACTTAGTTACTCCCCTCCAGGCATTCACTCTCCGGTACGGTCCAGTGGAATCACTACATATACACGCACACGCCAGTCAGTCCGGGCGTGTGCATTACACAGAATGGATGACATTACAAGTGTCTAGGGCCAGAATGGGGGATATTACAAGTGTGTAGGGCCAGAATGGGGAACATTTCTAGTGTACGGCGATATAAATTGGGGAATATCAGTATAAGGGGCCACAATGGGGGAAATTATTAGTTTATGGGGTCACATTAATAATGTCTGCAATTGTTGCCTCACACACTAGTAATACCCCAAATTGTCGCCCTATAACTTAAGAATGTATGCGACCACAATTAAGGACATTACAACTGTAGCAGGGCATAAAAGGTGTATGTTACTACTGTATGAGTGCCACTGGTAGGGTCGTTACTGGTGTATTTGGGTGCAAAGATAAACATTACTACTATATGGGGGCACAAAGAAATATTAATATTGTACTTGGTACTACATAAGGGGACATAAGCATTAGTATTGTATGGAGCCACAAAGAGGGATATCACTACTTACGGTATTGTACGTTATTGACAGGTCAGTGGTCGGGTATGACAGCAAACGGCAAGTCAATCAGCCGGGGGAGGATGCAGTTTGGTAGTGAGTACAACGTGAGGCTGAAAAGCTAGAAGTATATTGTCAGGTCCCAATGCACTTCCAGACATCACTTCAAAACACAATTTCTCACTGCTGGATCAATGCTTTGGGTTCATAAAAGGATCAACTGGTGTAGCCTTTAAAGGTCTGCACAATCATATTAATGATTTTGGGGTGACTGAGGGTGGGGAGTAAAGGGTTTCTGACAGATTCCCTTTAAATGTGATTTAATCAGCATTTAGAAGCGTTGGCACACATCAACGCATTTCTTTACTATAGGGAAGAGTTGGTTGCTTCATCCATTATCATATTTGTTTCTTTCATTGTAACAAATGTTTGTTTTACTAGCTTTGACTTCTCTTTTCTCTTTCCATGGAAGTTTTTTGTGGCTTTATATCATACAGAACAGTACTATTTGGCTGCCTGTTCTTCTGCGAAAACACGTGAATGTCAAGGGAATGATTGCCATCGGCCTTGTTCTTTCATCTAGAATGATCCATTGGCACATTCCTCACAATTGTGAAATTTAACTTTTTTTTTTTTTAAAGAGAAAGCCTCCATGGTTACTATAAAGAGAAGCAAACAAAAATGAGAAACAAGCATGAATATTTGCACATTTAATAAAATATAACAGTTTAGCAGGAATGACCATCAATATTATCAGTGCCGCAATTTCTTTTATTTGATCACATTCCGGGATGTGGTTAAACATAGCATCCAATGATTGTAGAAGCAGTTTGATTAAAACAAAACAATTGCAAATTTTTGTATGTGGTATGTGTAGGGGTTTTATTTCTTGTTTTGATTTTTTTGTTTTTTTTAGTGGCCCTGTGTTTGCATAGTATTTTTTTTGTTTTATTTTCAGTTAGTCATCAGAAGGTGCTGAGTAGAGATGAGCAGATATTTTGAAATTAGTATTTGCCAACTTCGATGAATTTTGCCCAATAAGTTGATTGGCGGTGAATAAATTTGAGAGAATCTCAATACAGGAAAGCTTGTAATTGCTCAGCAAATACACGTGGAGGAGAAGAGAGAGAGAGAGAGGACCTGGCTGGTATAGCTTACACTCCACAGGAGAGAGAGAAAAAGAGAGCGAGAGGACCCCACTGACCACAAGAGCTTCCATTCTAATGGAGATGGAGGACCCTGCTCACCATTAGAGCTTACACGCTACAGGAGAGAGAGAGGACCACGCTGACCAAGAGAGCTTACACTGTAGTATACAGAAGAGATAGTGGACCCTGCTGATCATAAGAGCTAACACTCTACAGGTGAGAGAGAGAAACTTAGGCGTCACTCACATGAGTGTATAACTTGGACTAGTGCTGTCTGATGTTTATTCCAGGGACAAATAGCCACCTCCAGCCAAAGCCAGAGGCGACCCAATCTTACCCCCAGCGCCTGCCCGAGTTCTCACCCGAGCAAGGCAGTGGGAGCCAAAGACTGTGCTTCCCTCCCGGAAGAGGGAAGCCAACAATGCTCTCCTCCCGAAAGAGGAGAGCCAGGGTGGTTCAGGGGGGAGTGGAACCTGATGGCCACACACTTTCCCCCTAGACCTGCCAAGAGAGGAACCAGTTAGGGAAAAGCATACCGACAAAATCCTAGAAGGACGTGACACAAGTGAATAAGTGCACACACAGTGACAAAAAGATTAAATAAATAGCGAAGGTTTCACAGTATAATACTGCCTGGACCTTCGACCGGGAATTGAAAAATTCCAGATCCTAAGGCCAGAAGGCCCGGAATAAGGGTGTGTGCAAAGAAAGAAAATTTGAAGTGCTTGTGCAAATGTGCCAGAAACTCAAGTGGGGTTCCCAATACCAGTGAGTTAAGGCACCCCAGGGTCACCAATCCTGGGGCACTTCACACTTCGGGCTTTCGATCTTCCCAGGCCCAATGGCGTCGATCCTGGGGGGCCATGCTTTCCACTAGATGACTATATTAGCCACCTGGCGTACTAATAAGGGCCTAAACCCCAGTGTCCATCAATCTGCTAGGGTGGCCGACGGCCAAAGCCGCCTTTTCGAAAGGTACCGAGAAGCGATTACCTGAATTGGTTATAGCCTATTGCTGCACCATAGCCCCAAGAAGGCACCCATTGTAGGGATAGGGACAAAGGCTCCCCTTAGGAAGACATGTTGTTCATCAATAGGCACCTTAAAACCCACAACTATACTGCTTGTTGCAGATGCACCCCACATGTTTTTAATCTGCATAAGTCCACCTATTTTCACACATTCTCCTCTTTTCTCCCCCCTAATGTCCCACGCGCCTCAAAACCGGGAAGGGTGGGGGGTAGAGAGAATAAATAATTAATGAACAAACGAGCAGCGGTCCCCAGTGCTTCCCAGTCTGTAGGCTCCCTACAGACTGAAGTTGGCTGCTGCAGCACTGCCAGATAAAAGCCAGGAGCCCATTATGATACGTGCAATGTCTGTTCCATTCTTCCATTGTCCCATTGTTCCATTGCCCCCTAACAATGAGACAATGGAAAAATGCAAGAATGGAACGGACATTGCACGTGTCATAATGGGTATGTAGGGAGCATACTGGGGACTGCTGCTCGTTTGTTCAATAATTAGTTACCCTCTCTACCCCCCACCCTTCCCGGTCTTGAGGAGCATGGGACATTAGGGGGGAGAGGAGAATGTGTGAAAATAGGTGGACGTATCAGATATTAAACTGATAAGAAAAGATACTACACTTGATCTTAGCCAAAAGGCCGAGAAGCGATTACCTGAATTGGTTTTGGCCTAGAGCTGCACCCTGGCCCAAAGAAGGCACCTATTGTAGGGATAGGGACAAAGACTCCCCTTAGGAAGACATGTTGTTCATAGACACCTTAAAACCCACAAATATACTGCTTGTTGCAGATGCACCCCAAACGTTTTTAATCTGCATAAGTCCACCTATTTTTACACATTCTCCCCCCCCTGCCCAATGTCCTACATGCCTCAAGACCGAGGGGGGGGGGGGGTAGAGAGGATAACTAATTAATGAACAAACGAGCAGCTGTCCCCTCCCCCCCCCGGCTTCCCAGTCTGTAGGCTCCCTACAGACTGAAGCTGGCTGTTGCAGCACTGGCAGATAAAAGCTAGGAGCCCATTATGACACGTGCAATGTCTGTTCCATTCTTCCATTCTTGCATTATTCCATTGCTCCATTGTCCTATTGCTCCATTGCCTCCTAACAATGGGACAATGGAATAATGCAAGAATGGAAGAATGGAACAGACATTGCACGTGTCATAATGGGCTAGTGGCTTTTATCTGGCTGTGCTGCAGCAGCCAGCTTCAGTATGTAGGAAGCCTCCAGATTGGGAAGCAGGTGGGACCGCTGCTCGTTTGTTCAATAATTAGTTACCCTCTCTACCCCCCAACCCTTCCCGGTCTTGAGGCGCATGGGACATTAGGGGGGAGAGGTGAAGAGAATGTGTGAAAATAAGTGGACATATAGGGGACATATCAGATGTTAAACTGATAAGAAAAGGTACTACAGTTGATCTTAGCCAAAAGGCAGAGAAGCGATTACCTGAATTGGTTTGGCCTATGGCTGCACCCTGGCCCCAAGAAGGCACCCATTGTAGGGATAGGGACTGAGACTCCCCTTAGGAAGACATGTTGTTCATCAATAGACACCTTAAAACCCACAACTATACTGCTTGTGTTTAACCTCGCCCACACCACTGATTGACTGCTTTCTGTGTACACTGTGCATAGGCAGAAAGCTACCAATCATTAGTGGACGCAGGATTACACAGAGCTCATGAAAATGGAGGACTCCATGGCAGCAGGTTTACTAGTCCTCTAGGGATAATCTCCTGCTGTTAAAACAGTGATTTTATCAAAACTACAGCAAGCAGCCCAGTAAGTGACAAATAGATGGAATTAGGGTCTTTGTGTCCACAATTTGGTGCTCTCATGTTAGGTAGAAAAAACGTGTTGACTGAAGTCAGTTATTTCCAAGGCTGTGTTAATCTAAACAAATAAAATACCTTCGCAACAAGCATTTATTTCAGTTTACAAGCCTCAAATACCTATGAAAAACTTCTGTAATGCAGGTACACAATTAAATCCAAGAGTATCTCTGGTGATATAATATATATATATATTTTAAGATTAAATTTTTGATACATTACTGTAACTATTTGTTACACTTCTTGAGATACATACAGAACGAGTTAACCCCATTCTCTTGATTAGTGGGAGTCTTAATAGTAGGACGCCTGGTGATCAGACCAGGAAAAATGTAAGCCTATTCTGACATCCACCATACATGTACGGCACATGTATGGTGGCGATGTATGGAGTAGACTCAGGTTTTGAACCCACTGCACAAACAAGTTTTTTTTTCGCCACTGGAATGGCGCTTTAAATGTAAGCCCCTCTGTTCCCATTCTTATACTCACCTTCCGTCAGCTTTATCTTTTACCGACGCCGCTCTGGTCCCGTGGCACCATCTTGTGCCAGTAACTTCTGACTGGCCAGAAGTCAGAAGTTATGTTACAAGAGCTCAATACAAGTCTTTATGAGAGGCAGGACGAGGCCATAATGAGGCTCTCATAAAGATGTATTAAAAAGTGACTTCTATGCTCTGTGAAGCACTGGAGCTGCCGGCAGGTCATTCTTTGGCCGAGACAGCGCTGGAAAAGGATGAAGGTGGCGGCAGGTGAGTATGAGATGGGGAAAGTGGAATCACATTTAACCCCTTTACGACGTGGTGCGTATTAGTACGCACCACGTCGGTACCCCCAGTTCAGCGCGGGCTCCGGCGCTGAGCCCTCACTGAACCGGGCACATGTCAGCTGTATAAATTAGCTGACATGTGCCAGCAACAGCTGCAGGTGGAATCTTGATCCACCCGCGGCTGTTAACCAGTTAAATGCCGCTGTCAATTTCTGACAGCGGCATTTAACTTGCACTTCCCGGAAGCGCGTCATTAGCCCAGCCCATCGATGACCCCGTCACGTGATCGCAGGTCACTGATGGGTTGGCATGATAACCCGGGGTCTGCAGAAGGCCTCTGTGGTTGCCCAGTGGTCGGCGCTCATAGCAAGTGAGCATTTCTGCTGCATATAGGCGATCTGCTCACCACCTGTATGCAGCAGAGGAGATCAAACAACTGCTGCTTCAATAGTCTACTATGGAGACTATTGAAACAAGCAGAAAGTGTAAAAAAAGAAATGTATTTAACAATATTAAAAAAGTATATAAAAGTTTATATCACCCCCCTTTCAGCCCATTCAAAATAAAACAATTGAAAAAAAACCCCACATACACATATTTGGTATTGATGCCTTCAGAATCACCCGATCAATATAAAAAAAGAATTAATCCGATCGGTAAACGGCGTAACGAGAAAAGCATTCTAAACGCCAGAATTAAAGTTTTTTTGGTCGCCACAACATTGCAATAAAATGCAATAACGGGCGATCAAAACATCTGGTAGTGGTCCTGGTCGATTGCGAACCTGAGAAATCTCTGATGGGCAGGGTGCAGGTATGAGTCTTGTATGTATATGGTGGTGAGAAATTCTCCCTTCTCCATGGACGCAATGATGGACCGAAGGGACTCCAAGCGGAAGGGACGTACCCGTACCAGTACATATTTGTTGAGCTGTTTTAGGTCCAGTATGGGCCGTACGCCGCCTCCTTTCTTGGGGACTACGAATAGATTGGAGTAGAACCCTCGGAAGAGCTCGGCCGCGGGGACCAGTAATATGACTCCTGCTTGAAAAAGAAAGGAGACCGCTTGGCGGAAGGCACAAGCCTTGGCTGGCGGCTTTGGGGGAACAGAAGGAAAGAGTCTGTTTGGTAAGTTGGAAGACAGACTTTATGAAAGAGCAAAAGTCAGCCGACAGGTCTTGTCCGACTTTTGTGTCGACCGCAAGTTGTCCCTGCGTGGGGAGCGGTTGCTATTTTGTGCTGGACGCGAGACGGACCAGCCCGAAGAGTTCCGAAAGGATCGGAATAGAGTTTGGTTACGCTTCTTGTAGGTGCGTTTGGGTTTCAGTTGGGGGGAGAGAGGTACTCACCCCCGGTGGCGTTGGATATCATCGTGACCAACTGTTCACCGAAAAGTCAACCACTGAGGTACGGGAGGTGCGTGAGGGACTTCTTTGAGGCTGCGTCTGCTTTCCATTCCCGCAGCCAGAGGATACGCCGAATCGTGATGGCGTTTGATGCTATTCCCGCTGCACCCCTTGCTGAATCCAGAGCTGCATGAAGCATGTAATCTGCTACAACTGCTATTTGAACCGCTTGGTCCGACCGCTCAGGAGCAGATACTTGGAGGCCAGCTTGTAAATTTTTGGGCCCAAACCAGGATGGCCTTAGCAGCCCAAACTGAGGCGAACGCGGGAGCCAGGGAGGCCCCATGCGGCCTCGAAAATTGAACGAGCCATGCGTTCCACCTGCCGGTCTGCTGAATCCCTGAGGGTTGAGCTATCTGGCAGTGAAAGGAGTGACTGTGCTGCTAGTCTAGAGACTGGGGGATCCACTTCGGGTTGATCTGTCCATTCCTTGGTGACCTCCTGTGGGAAGGGGTACCACGCCTCCAGATATTTGCGATTGGTAGAAATGTCCAGCACCCGATGGATGGATGAGATTACGTCCTCAACTAGCGCTGTATTGCTAGGGGGGGGGGTTGGGATCAGGGAACCTTCAGTTTCCTTGTCCGAGTCGGAATCACAGATGCCTTCCGAATCCTGTGCATCGCTAAGGCATCTCCTGCTGGGTGAAGCGGGGCGGAGGCCTTCTCTGGTCAGGGATCGCTGCGGAGATCTGCATTGTCTGTCCCTGGTAGGGGACGGTCTAGATGACCTGGAACTACGGTGTCTTTCCCTAGAAGGGGATGACCATGTGCTATGGGATGATGCAGATGAACGTGACCTGTGGGTCCGCTTGCGTCCAGATCTAGACGTGGATGTGCCCGGGTCGTCATGTCCCTGAGTCGAGCTTTCCCTTTGCAGGGCAGTGTTCATAGCCAAGGCATGACTCTGCCGAGCCTGAAGCAATGTGGAGGCTAGGTTATCTATAGACTGCGTCATAGATTGTGACCCATCCCGGCATGTCATTAGACACCGAAGCATTGGCAGGGGCTTCCTGGGGCTCTGGCACAGTAGTCTGGGTGCAGTCCTGGCAGTGCGGGTACGTGCTGCCACTGGGGAGAGTATTACTGCAGGCTGTACAGAGTGCATAAAAGCAGTCCTGCCTGGTTCTCTTGGACCTTGAGCCCGGCATAGTGCACTGGGGTGGCTATGCAGAGGGCCCTACAGGGGTGGCTATGCAGAGGAGCCTATAAGGAATAATGGATTCACAGCCGAGGAAGAACTCCAGCTGTGATCTTATCCCACCAGTGTATCCCTGGGTCCAGCGCCGAAGATCCACAGTCCTGTGCCCCCCTGGAGACTGGCTGGCCTGGTCTGGGTCGGCCGACCAGTAACTGCAGGGTTAATCCCTTATCCTGCAGCAGATAATGGCCGCCGGAGTAAGGTTAAGAAAGAAGGGGGAGCGGAGAGCTGAAAAGGGCGGCAGAGCAGTGTGAAATCGCACCCTTTCAGTCTCGATCCGCCCACTTTATGACACTGTAGAGTGTCATATTTGTCATCCGGGGGGCAGGCGGGAGAGGAGGTGGCGGCCTCGGCTAGGCCGAAGCCGCGGCCTAAATTAGATGCCTGATGCCCAAAGGGGCTGCAGGCCGGCGTGGAAGTCCGGGAGGGGGCCAGATCTGAACCGGGCCCCCCCGGATATAAAGGCAGGATAGCGGTGGGGTATTAGCGGAAGGGGGGGCCCTGTGAAGAGTCCCCCTGAGGCACCATAGAGCTGGTGCTGCCGCAGAGACAGGGCACAGGGAGGCCTGTGCCTCTCATGTCATGCCTGCCTGCACTCCCCCCGGCCCCGACAGGAGCCCACAGCAGGGCTGGGGTCCCTGGATTCAGGCGCAGTGTGCTGGCTGCTGGGAGCTGCAGAGTGCTGCCTGTACAGGCCCTACCTGAGGCGTTTCAACCTAATACCCCCAGAGGGGGATTAGGGAGGTGATGCTGTCACCATCAGGGGGCTATATCCTCGCCTCGACCTCAACCCAGAAACCAAAAGGAATTGGGGAAGGAGGGGGGTCTCGATTTCGAACCAGCACCCGAGGGGCTGGGGAAGGAGCGACATGGGGAATAGCCATCTCGACTTCGACCGTGCACCCTGTAATAAGGGGCCGAGGAAGGAGCCATGCCAGGAGTCTCGCAGAGACCCACTTTTCTTTATCTGTAATCCCGTCGATGAAAAAGGAGTAAAAGTTTTAGGTGTGCCTCCTATGCGACACTAAGCAAAAACTGGAGATGGCTGACGCCGTCCAGGAGTGTATACTGCAGAGGAGGAGCCACGGTAAATCTTTTTCAGATTATGCATAGTGTTGCCTCCTAGTGGACAGCAGCATAACACTCATGGTCCCGTGTCCCCCAATGAGGCGACAGAGTAAATTAAGTTTTTTTACATTTCACTTTGCATTAATACCTGTGTTGCACCCGAAGGGTTGAAAAAAAAAATTTACAGCTGTTTTGAAGTATTTGAGTTGTGCGGTTTTTACTATGGTATCATTTTTGGGGAGTTTCCAAAATGTAAAAGCCTCAAAGTCCATTCAAATCTGAATAGGCCCCTAAAGGAACATGTTTTGTTAATTTCTTGAAAAAATGAAAATTTGCTGCTAAACTTTTAACCCTTCTAACATCCTATCAAAATAAAATGATGTTTGAAAAATGATGCAGATATAAAGTAGATATATGGGAAATGTTATCTATTAATTATTTGTACAGCATGACTAACTCGTTTAAGGATATAAGAATTAAAAGTTTGAAATTTGCAAAAAATATTGACCTAAATTTACTACTACTGTATGTACAATGTGTCATGAACAAAACAGTCTCAGAATCACTAAGCTACATTGAAGCATTTCAGAGTTATTACCACAAAGTGACACTGGTCAGATTTCAAAAATTTGGCCTGGTCATTAGGGTCAAAATGGACTCGGTCACTAAGGGTAATGGGAACCAGGAGAAAACACACATGAGCCACTGTTGTAGTATGGCTTCTTTAGAAAGAAAGGACGTATAGTTTCTGTAGTGATCTGAATACAGAGCTCATCTGACAGTTTTCCCAGTGAACTCAAGCCGAATCAGCCCAGTTTCAAAGAAGATATGAATGCAATTATTAAAATTAACTCATTTTTATTTCCAATAATTTGTTAAAAAAATTATACATAAAAACAGGTACTTTCAAAAATCACAAAGTCAAATCTCAATTACAAGCTTGTATTATTATAGTAAGTTGTCTCCTTTAATAAATCGTGTCAAGATACTCTACTCCATTTCTATTGCACTTAATCCCTAGTAATAAAGTGCTGAAAAAGTGTTTTTTAATATAAATTAAAACCCCTTACTCAAAAATTCAGAGATAAAAAGTGCAAGTGCAAAAAAGTTTTTCCTCTCTGTGTTGAAAGGTATGTAAATAAATATATTGATGGGTATACAAATATATGAATTTTTGGTTGCATTTTGTATTTTTCAGTAGTGTTGAGCGATACCTTCAGATATCAGGAAATATCGGATCGGATTAGATCGGGCCGATACCCAAAAAGTATCGGATATCGCCGATTCCGATACCGGAAACCAATGCAAGTCAATGGGACACAAATATCGGAATGAAAATAAACCCTTTCTTTCCTTGTAGGTTAATTCTATATGAAGGAAAACAACTAACAATAATGTAGAATGTATTGGGGGAGGTGGTTGCCCAAATCGATGGGAACAGTGCTCACAGTCAAACATGAAAAGCCGGCAATTCAGCAGCGGCATACACCGGTACCCGACAATTTAGAACAGAAAGAATAGAGCATCACACATAGATTAGATAGATAGAAACATGTCAGTCACATATATATGAAGTACAGTGATAGTGTTGGTTACTGTACCTGTCATTTAGTGTTAAAATAAAGGATTTATTAAAAAAAAAATTAAAATTACGGGGAACCCTATGCCAGTCTCTAGCGGAGGTTAAGCTGACAGCTGGGGCAGATGTTTGAAGCCTGGGAAGAGGGTAATACCCACGGAGCTTCCCAAGCTACTAATATCTGCCCCCAACTGAATACCTAGCCTTTACTAGCTATTAAAATGTGAGAACCCCCAAAAAAATGACGTGGGGTCCCCCCTATTTTAATAGCTAGCAAAGGCTAGGCAGACAGCTGGGGGCTGATATTAATAGCCCAGGAAGGGTGCCATGAATATTGGCCCCCTCCCAGGCTAGAAACACCAGCCGTCAGCCGCCCCAGAAATGGCGCATCCATAGGATGAGCCAATTCTGGCACTTAGCCTCGCTCTTCCCACTGCCCTGTAGCGGTGGCAGTGGGGTAATAGGGCTGGGGTTGATGTCAGCTTATAATGCCAGCTGACATCAAGCCCAGGTTAATAATGGAGAGGCGTCTATAAGACACCCCCATTACTAACCCCATAGTCAAAGTTAAAAAAAACACAAACACCCAGAATAAAGTCCTTTAATTGAAATAAACACACAATTCTTTATTGTTCTAAATTAAACCATACTTACCATCACGCCCATTCCAGCTGAAGCCAACGATCTCCTGCAATAAAAGAAAAATAATAAAGCAACATCATCCTTACCTTTTGATGGTTCCCAGGACAGCTCCAGCTCTGCTACATCGAGACGACAGGCAGGACCGCAGCAGAACGCTGCCATCCAGCCCGTCATCCTGCAGACACTGAGAAGCGCAGGCATGCTTGCGCTCCTCAGTGTCTGGCTGTGACGGCATCCAGATGAGCCGACAATGAACTCAGCTCACCTCATGCACGTCACTGACAGCGTGGGAGAATTCTCCTGCGCATGCGGTGAGCGTGAGAGACTCGGCTCATCGGGATGCCGTCACAGCCTGACACTGAGGACTTTATTCTGGGTGTTGTGTTTTTTTTTTTTTAAATACTTTACTAGAAATTCATGGCAGTCATGTATAATATTGGCGTGACCCCATGAATTTCGGGCTTAGGGCCAGCTGATAATGCCAAGCTGGCCCTAACCCCTTTATTACCCAGTGAGCCACCGCACCAGGGCCCTGGATGAGTTTGGTACAGCGCATCTATGAACGCGCCATTTTCCGGGGTGGCTGCGGACTGCAATTTGCAGCGGGTGGGGCCCAGAAAGCTTGGGCCTCCCTGCGCTGCAGATTCCAGCCCCCAGCTACCTAGTTGTACCTGGCTGGACACAAAAATAGGGCGAAGCCCCACGTATTTTTTTTTTAATTATTTAATGAAATTCATGAAATAATTAAGAAAAAAAGGGCTTCCCTGTATTGTTGTGTCCGGCCAGGTACAAATAGGCAGCTGGGAGTTGGGGGCAGCCTGTTCCTGCCTGCTGTACCTGGCTGGCATACAAAAATATGGCAAAGCCCACGTCAACATTTTTTGGGAAAAATTAATTAAAAAATAAATAATAATTTAGGGACTGCATCTTTATTAACCCCTAAGTGCCAATTCTGGCACTTAGCCTCGCTCTTCCACGCTGCCCTGGTGCGGTGGCAGGGGGTAATAGGGTTGGGGTTCATGTCAGCGCCAGCTGCCATGCAGCCCAGGGAAGCCCAGGTTAGTAATGATGGGCGTCTATAAGACACCCCCACTACTAACCTACAAAGTGTTAAAAAGAAAAAACACACACTACACCCAGAAAAAAATAATTTATTTGAAATAAAACACACCATTTTATTTAATTCTTAGTTTACTAAAAAAAAATAGTTACCTGTCCACGTTCCTGCGCTGATCTCCCATGCACAGCTGTCACATCTGGAGATGGTGAGAGCTGTGCATGGCTGCTGTAAGCTCACACTGCCGGGAACACGTCCGCTCCCGGCAGCGTGAGCCCCTGACTGAGGTCACCGGAGTGCATTCAGTCAGCGCAGCTCCGGAGACCTCCTTTACGGCACTGCTGTACCGTGGGAATTTCTGACCGGAGCAGCACTGCCTGAACTCCAGCGAACCCGCTTATGCTGTCATTCTAGCGGCGGCAGCGGTTCAGAGCGGTCACATTCTATGTGGCTGCTCTAAACTGGAGATCATCGTGGGACACTCGTGGACTACTACGGAGGGGTAAGGATAAGGTTGTGGTTTATTATTTTATATTTTATTACAGGAGATCGATGGCTTCGGGGAATTAGGTGTCTAGGTGAGTATAGGTGTAGTTTTTTATTTTTTACTTTATTTTAGGTGGCGATCGGCGGGGACAGGTAATGTATAAACTAATTTATTTTAGGTAACCACTGGCCACCAATGACATGTATTTAAAATTTATTGGGGGACCAAAGACAAATATATATGGGGGCATAAAAAAACACGTATAGGGGCAAAAATAACACATGGGGCAGTTTAAATAGCAGGATCAGGCTGATGGGAACTACTGCTCCCATCAAGCTGATCCTGCTGGCACGAGTGGACGCGGGGCAGACATAGGCCGATGGGAGTAGTAGTGTCACATCGGCCTATGTCTACCTGCACGCACACACCCGCAGACATCGCACAGACACCGCGCACACACCAATCATGACGGGCTGATGGTCTGGGAGGTATGGCTGACCTGCGCGGCTGTGGGAAAGTTCATGTGAGTTCATGCAGTCAAGCATGAACTCACATGAACCCTCTGAGGGCACTGCGGCTACTACAAATGAACAGCTGATCGGCATCACCTGATACCTCAGCTGTTCATTTGAAATAACCGGCGGGAAAGCTCAGCACAGAACGTGAAAGCCGGCGGTGAAGTCTTTTCACCTCCGGCTTCCCCGCCCGGGTCTTCGCTCCCCGCTCCTTGGTGCTGCGCTCCCCGCCCGGTCCTAACTTACCATGGGGATGGGAGGTGGCGAGGGGAGCGGAGGATCGGGGTGGGAGGCTGCGGGGAAGCAGTATGGGGCTGTGTGATTGTTTAAAAGCCGGCGGCTTTTTACAGCCCGCCGGCTTTTAAACAATCAGGAGAATTCTCTCATGCTGGGATGGCATTCTGATGACAGGCTGGATCGCAGCTGAGCGCTGCCATCCAGCTTGTCATCCTTCAGAGACACTGCAGAGCGCTGGCATTATGGGAACTTCCGATTCCGGTATTCGATATTGTAAAAGCATCGGAATTTCGATACCGCGAATATCGGCAGATTCCCGATATTTCAGTATCGGAATGCTCAACACTATTTTTCAGACAAGGTAATGTCAAAAAAACAGGGAATAAAACCCAGCAACAAATAGTTAATTTCATGGATAAGGAGCTATGCATATGGAGGCAAATTCATTCAGAGTTCACAGGTAGCAGGCATTCTAAGGGGAGTACTTACATGGCTCAATGTCTAGCTCCTGAAGAGGAGACTGATTGGGGAGATTTATTAAAGGAGACAACTTACTATAATAATACAAGCTTGTAATTGAGATTTGACTTTGCGATTTTTGAAAGTACCGGTTTTTTTATATATAAATTTTTTTTTTTAACAAATTATTGGAAATAAAAACGATTTAATTTTAAGAATTGCATTCATATCTTCCTTGAAACTGGGCTGATTCGGCTTGAGTTTAGTTGTTGATGTTGTATCCTGAATCGGAAGTTGTAATCTACTGACCTCCTTTTTGATATATTAGTTTTCTCAGTGAACAGGACTGAGCAGCCTGCAGTGTATTAGAACTTATGGAGGCTGCAGAAGACAAAATGCAAAACAACTGCAATATTGTTATTTGTTTGCTATCAATGTTTACAATATTCACTTTGTGGTACATAGTTAGGAAATCACCAGTAAATTAAATTAAATGTCTGGAATAATCATCTATTGTAAATTTAAAAAGGGAAAAGATATAGACAAGATGGACCACGGGGTCTTTTTTCTGCCAATTATCTTCTAGGTCCTGGCAGCAGCGGGCAAACAGAATTTTAGCATTTAGGGTTGCACTATCATATAAATTGGGCGAGTGCTATCCAATTGTTTTATTAGATAGCATTCAAACCAATGTTATTCAATAGAGCAGTGGGGGGGGGGGGGGGCGAAATGACGAATGCAGCTGTGCCGAAACGCGCATCGGGGTGTGTGCCAATGAGGAGTGTGCTATTATCCATAGTGGATGTAAGTAGTTGCTGTGCATTATATACATCAATGTTTTGGCTGTCTGCTTGGTTTCCTTTTGATGTCTTTGATATAGAGGGACATACTGATTTGCCCTTAATACATAACAGTGAGCTATGTGCTCGATATATATTCTCCTGGTATCTTATTGATTTATACTTTTTCTGTTCTATTTAAATCCACTACTACTTTATATGATTCAGCCATTGGCATTAATATGATATTACATAGTATTTAGTGGAATTCTGTTATATTTTTCAGGCACTTGCACTTTAATAATTACCGCACTTTATGTATATACTATATAGCAGCCTACACTGATGGATTCTTGATAAGATTATTCATACCTTGTCTATACTTTGTGATATTTACCGCACCCCCTTCCCTAGTGCCCCTCTACCGCATTGTTCTTACATTTCCCGGTGTTCTGTGATTTATGTTTTCACAGATCAATTGGACCTTGTTTCGCATTGTGTTTCTCTTGTTTTTCAGTTACCATGTTTACTTCGGTGGTCCGCTCTATTTCTTTATAGGTCCATGATTGGGTTAAGATAGAATACTTTACGATATACTTTATACCCGTTTGTTTCTCTCTTTCTCCTCCTATTATTTTATTAAAAAAAAACTTATGGTGCACTGATGGTACAAACTGATGAGTGAACAACAAATAGATTGAAATCGGATCCAGAGAACTGATAAAAATATCTATTTCTTGTATGCAAAAAAAATGAATGAGGCTTTAGGCTGACTTACCAGTAGGGTGCATTAAAAATAAATGACATCTTGCTGGAATCAAGGTCTCGGCCCCTACATCATGCTGCTCTCAGATTAAATAGTAACCACCTGCTGATGGATTCCATTTAACTGTGGAATGTAGTGAATGTAAAATGTTGGCAATGAAAGTACCTAGAATGAAGGGGGAAGGGAGGAATTTAGCCAAATTTGTCATGGTCACTAATGTACATCGTAATAATTAATGGAATTTGTGTATTTCAATATGAGATATATTTTTTCCATGTACAATAGGAAGAGGAACATACAGCTTCTAGAAATGAAGATTGAAGAGGAGAACATGGCCCTGAAAAACATTAGTCTGTCTCTGTAAGTGCTGAGATTTGAGCTAATAAAAGCAAACGTTATAGATAACATAACAATATACATTCTAAGACCATGTTCACACGTTGCATTTTTGCTGCGTTTTTTTCTGCAGGCAAAACCTGCTCTCTTGGCAGTAAAGAAGCTGCTTACAAAAAGCAGGTGTTGCTGTGTTTTTCAGGATCCCAAAGTTCAGCTTTGCTTCCAGCACAGAAGCATGAACACAGGTCACCAATGCAAGACATATGTGAAACCAGACAATCATTTTTGGAAAAAAAAGGTCAATTTGATCAAATTATATAGTGAAAAAAGATTTTTAAATCTGAAAAAATAGTGACTATTCTGAAGAAAAAAGTTCATATGAGTTCATGAAAAAATACACAATTACAAATGTAACAGGGGGGAGGTGAATAGGTCAGGAATAGCTTACCTAAGATGTTGGCAAAACACTGAGTTTGTAAGACACTGTTTACTTTCACACTTTACTCAGCCTTTGAGTTGACCAGGTATTGTTCAATTTCACACCTTGGTCGGCCAATGTTTATTTTACACACATCACTAATTTAATTAAAATGTACTAATCCTAACTGCCATTCTCAGGTGATGAATCATAAAATGTTAGAGTTGGAAGAGACCTCCAGGGTCACCATGTCCAAACCCGTGATCAAGACATTATGGGTTTAAACTTGGGAAAATCATAAAAATAAATGTGTTTCACATACTGCTGTACATGCTTTTTTTACTGAAAACACAGCAAAACCTGATTCCTGCGTTTTGCTGCGTTTTTGAACTTACTCATTGCTTTCTATGGGGGAAAAACACTGAAAGAAGTGACATGCTGCAGTTTTCAAAAACGCAACAGGTTTTCAATTCAGTCAGGAAAAAAAAACAATGTGTGTGCATGAGATTTCTGAAATCTCAGCTTTTGCTGGTACTGTTACACGCAGCTTAGATTTTGCATAAATTTGCTGAAAAAAAAATGCAGAAAAAACAGAACATGTGAACATAGTCTTACGGGTTTCCTCTACGCTCGCACTATGGACTGTAACTTAGTGTAAAGTTTAACCAAGCAACGCACTAAGTTATATGGAAACTATGACAATTTGACCGAGTGAAACAATAGTTATTGTCAAGATTCAATGAAAAAACCCGCCAACTATGCAGGGACTACAGCACAGCTCTATGTAGGTGATTGGGACAGTGCTGCACCTAAGGCCACGTTCATACGTTCATACGTTCAGTATTTTACATCAGTATTTTACATCAGTATTTGTAAGCCAGAATCAGAGAGTGGAACAATTGGAGGAAAAGTATAATAGAAACACGTCACCACTTCTGTATTTTGTCATCCACTACTAGTCTTGGCTTACAAATACTGATGTAAAATACTGACCAAATACTGAACGTGTGAATGTGGCCTAATACAGACATGGCTGAGAGCACAGTGTTACATAGAATAACTGAGGGGATGCAGCACTAAACCAGCACTGCGGACCGTTCACTCTCAGGAACTGTAGTACTGGTAGTCGGACCCCCACCAAGTTAGGAAGTGGAGTCGTCCCCAGATTTGGTCTTAGAGTAAAATTATAGATTAATGAATATCAATATTACTCACTTATACGGTGGTTATAAGACACACACAGGACTGGTGAATGCCTAGATGTAAACACATTAAAGGGAATCTGCCACCAGGCTATTGCTGCCCCATCTCAGAGCAGCATGATGTAGGGGCAGAGACCCTGATTCCTGAGATGTATCACTTACTGGGTTATTTACAGCAGTTTTGATAAAATCACTGCTTTATCTGTTGCAGATCTACCAGTTCTCTGAATGCTGAGCTCAGAGTAACTCCACCCCCACCACTGACAGCTTTCTGCCTATGCACAGTGTACACAGAAAACTGCCAATCTGTGGTGAGGGCGGGGTTATACAGATATTATCAATATGGAGGACTACATGGAGGGAGGTTTACTAGTCCTTTACTGTTAATCTACTGCTGATAAAACAGCAAGCAGCCCAGTAAGTGACATATCACTGGATTTAGAGTAAAAAATGTGGTGACAGATTCCCTTTAAATCAGAAGTATGTATTGTAATATAGTATATAATGAGTGAGTCATGATACGAGGCCTCATGTATGAAAACTGCTTTCTGTTACATTCCTGAAAAAAAAAAGAAGAAAAAGAGATGGCTTTGCTGGTGCCCAGCCATCTAGTACGTACTGTATTTTTCAGATTATAAGACTCACTTTTTCCCCCCTACATTTGGGGGGAAATGGGGGTGTGCCTTATAATTCGAATGTAGTTACCGGGGGGGGGGGGGCAGCTTCTGTGGAGCAGGTTCCCAGAAGGCACAGTCGCTACTGCAGGAAGCTGGCGGCGGTGTCAGAAGTGAATTTGGGGAAAAATGGCCGCCAGAGGCGGCACATGCACAGAGTGAGGTCTCGCCTCCTGAGATCTCAATCTGCACATGTGTTGCCTTTGGCGGCCATTTTCCCAAAGTTCACCAGAGTGAAAAGGATGGGAAGTGCGGGGACTCCTCTGACATTTTGTCATTTTGTGAAAACCCGAGGCCCACCGCACCCTCGCATCACTGAATACCCCCTCCTCCCGGCCGGGGGCCCACAGCATCGCCCCACTTCTGACACCGCCGCCAGCCTCCTGCAGCAGTGACCCCGCTCCTCCACAGCCGCCCTCCCCTGGTAAGCTACAGTAAAAGTGGACTATAAGACGCACCACCATTTTATTAAAAAAGATAATATTTATTTTCCTCCCCAAAATTTGGGATGCGTCTTATAATATACCGTATTTTGCTGACTATATCAGAGAACATAGTATTATAAAGTAATATATGTAAAGGAGGATACAAGGGCCCCGAGGGCGGGACGGTTTTGGTCTAGTGCATATATTCTCTGCACTATTCCCTGCCTAGTGCCGCCTAGTGCGCCAATATTATCAAGATCAATTTATTCAGCAGCGCTGCCTGATTTAACGGGATTTATTCTTGGGATACAATATCATCAGGTCGGTGGCAGTCTGAAAAAAATCCGACTACAGCATGCTGCGTATGTAAAAAAAAAAAAAGCCTCTGACCCCCCCCCCCCCCCCCAAAAAAAAGGTAAAGTGAAGAATAACACCACAGGAAAGATGCACCATTTGGAGGATTTTAAAGGAAACCTGTCATGTCCTCAAATGCTATTAGCCTGTAGATATAGGGTAAATGTGCAGGTTAAGGGCTCGGACACATGAGCGTATATAACACGGCCGAGTGCTGTGTGATACAACATTGCATAGCACTCGGACCGGTGTTATTCCCTGGTACAGCTCAGATCTGCGATTATCTTCTCATGAAGATTCAGCGTGAGAAAACAATAGCATCATTCTGCAACTGCATCCGAGAATCGGATCTCAATCACCCATACAAGTCTATGGGTGCAAAATATCGGACTGCACTCAGATGTCATCCAAATGCAGTGCGATTACCACGGATGCCGGCAATGGAGGAGCCACCAGCTTTCAGTCATAGAGGAGTGTCTGGCACAGCTTCAGTCACCACTCAGTACACAGAGAGCGGCAGATGTAACCACACCCCGACACTGACTGACAGCCGGCTACGCACTGATGCACTTCTGAGCGACCGGTCAGTCAGTGCTGGGGTGCGGTTACAGCCGCCACTTTCAGTGCTGTGAGCCGTGACTGTAACTCCCCCAGGCACGCTTCAATGACTGAAGAAATAAAGTTGATTTTCTCCAGGTGACGCACTTTCAGAATAGCGGCCGGACACCTTCATAACGCAATTAACAAGTGTTGAGCCACCCCCGTAGTGTTCGAGATCGGTTCGTCGAACACCCGTGTGTTCGCCGAACTGTTCGTCGAACACCTTCGAACACCGTTAAAACCAATGGCAGGCAAACAAAAACACATAGAAACACATAGAAAACACCTTCAAAGGTGTCCAAAAGCTGACAAACTGCTCAGAAGACACAACTAACACATGGAAAAGTGACAAGTACATATAGTCATGCGAAAAGAAAAGAGGTGGAGGAGTAAAAGGAGGGGGAGACACAGATATAGGCATGTCATGCCCTTCTAAAATCCAAAAAGTGAGAAGCCGACACGGCCAGTCCGTTCCTGCCTGTGCCACCTCTGTGTCGCCGGGTTTGTGCCAGAGCCGCGGTGGACCCTGACGGTCAGCCCCCCTATCCCAATACTGGTGCCTGTCCGCTGGTGGGTCGAGGCCCCCCACGGTGGGGTGGGGGGGGGGGGGGGGGGAGTAACATCTGCAGAAGAAAGACCATCTTCCAGCCAAACTAAGATGTCGACTTCTTTTTGATGCGCCCCCTGGGCCATGTTGTTAGGGATACCCGGAGCCGGATCAGATGGGGGTTGTAGTCTCCGAGTGGCTGTGACCCGATCCGTGCCCAGGGTGTCAAACTCAGTGTGCGGCAGTCCTTGCAGATGTTCTTAGTGTCGACTACGCCACCCGTTGATTTGCGGTCAAAAGGCCGCCGCTGCAGGATGGTCCGCTGAGGCTGGTGGTGTGTGTGCAGCTGTGGTAGTATAACCCCCAACGGGAGGGGCATAGCCTCAGGGGGTCAGACGTGGAGGATGGTGGTTATGAAGGTGCAGCAAGGAGACTCAGAGGCATGAAATGCAGTTTCAGGGTTTTTACTCACTGGTGTTGCTCGGGTCACTCTGTACAGCAGTGACCACCCAAGCCGTGCTGCGTCCACCAGGTGCGGGACTCGGTCAACTCCCGGGCAATTCTGGAGCGTGGTCCTGAGCTTCTTTCTGACTCTCCCCTCCTCTGGCCGTTCCCACCAGGGATCCACTTATGTCCGGCTCCCTCGGGTCTCTTGTTGGTCAAGCCTCCTCTGGGCTCCCTGACCCTATGCTTGGTGTGCCTTTCTAGTGGATTTGGTGAGGGTCGTGGCAGATCCTGCCCACAACCTCCGGTTCCTGGCTAAGGTTTGCTTTGGCCTCCGCCAGCTTGGGATCCGGTACCCTTTTGCCGACCCTTCACCCTTTTGTCCTTATTCTGGGATCTTGGGGTCCCCTCTCGTCCTGCGCCTCTGGGTCCCTCTTCCTTCTCCTCTCCTGGAGTTACTGCTGACTCACTGACTGACTCTGTCCTAAGATGGTGCCCACCTTATATACTCCCTCTATGTGTGAGCTCAGGTGACCAGCACCCAATGAGCTCCTACATTTACCCAGACTACTCCCCCTATCTGCCCCTACACTACTGGGATGTTCCACCCCCCTCCCACTCCAGCCAGGGACAGACGCTGTCGTACCTGCACATAAACTGGTGGGAGTACCGTTGATCTGTCCCCCGGAAATGGGATGTATGTAGTGCATGCAGCCTACTAGCTCAGTTCCACACTCCATCCTTACCCGGGAGTGGAATACCACACCTCTGGCTTGAGGTGTAATACCCCTGTAGCAGCCGAGTCCTCAGGGTGCTACATTTTCGTGGACAATGTGATACGATCCCATTCTTACGGACACGCCCATCGCTACAAATTCTAGATGAGGCACAAAAACAGCAGGTGCTTCAACGGATATCAAGTGCTCCTTCAAGTGGGCTCTCCACCTCAATTTCAACATCACAAATACTCCAGTCCTCAGAGGTGTCACCCCAATCGCACTTGCTTCCTCACAGCTCCCAAGTCTCCAGCTGCCCATCTGAGTATGGGGTAACACAGATGGCTGAGTCTGCCCAGCTGTTTACTCATACTATAGCCTGGGAAACGGAGGTCTGCTCCAGAGCTTCTGTTAATCCAGATGAGGAAATGATCTGATCCGATGCCCAGAATCTTTATAAGTTGGATCCAGGACCAGATGAAGAAGGTTCTGAGCATAATGTAGACCCTTGTTCCCAAACTGTAACTCCTGTTGGTGGAGACCATGATGAAGATGATGATGAGACTCAAATACCTGATTGGAGCGACAACTTGACTTTTCGGTCAGGGCAGGAAGAGGTTGGCTCTGAGGGCGACGGGTGTGATAACACACAGGGTGATGATGACGAGGTTGGAGATCCCACTTACTGTCAACCCACAGTCAGACAGTCGATGAGGTCAGCAGAGGAGGTGGAGGAGGATGTGACTAGCCCTGGGGATGGGGATGACTCGGTACCCGGGCATTTGCCTGGCCTTGGGGATGTCGCGGTGGTCGGCTCCCTGGCCCGTACCCTGGGGTCTCTCTTTAAAAGGGTGGATAATTGTTAATTTTATAAGAGTTCATGACGCCACCTGTGGTATCTGGTGACAAGCACCAGCGCTGCAGCAATCCACTGAGGCCGGTGATAAGGCAGCTCGATGGTATAGCTCCCCACAGGTGGAGCTAGGTCTCAGGGCAGCGTATGCAGGGGGAATGCAGGACAGGCGAGACCCAGCTGGGTCAGAGCAAGAACGGGAACGGACACGGTAGTCACTTCAGTACCTTTTACTGGTGGAAATTCAGGCACATCCCGGAGCACTGTAGGGTGAAGGGTGCATATCAGGATCCTCCCCAATGAGCGGGTGTAGGGCCTTCTGTTTCTTGCCTCTGCGTAGTAAGTTTCTGACCTGCCTGGAGCTAGGCCTAACTTTGTCTCTGTCCTGCGCTGGCTGACCTTGTGGTAGGGCCTTCTCTTGGAGTTCACGCTCCCAGTATGCGGGGCCTAAGCGTCTCCTGGCTCTGTTACATATCAGCACCTTAGCGATCCTGGGACTTGTAGTTCTCCAGGGATTCTGGTTATGCCTTACTGGGTCATAGAGATCCCGGTAAGCTCGGATCCTGTGTCCGGTAAATGCTTCGGGGTGAGCTGGTTAAGCTCCTCTGCCCCTTATGTACTAACTCGCCACTCGCCTTCGGCCTACTCGGGCCCTCACTAGGCGATACACACTAACGGCAGCTTGCCGCGCTTCACTGATCTTACGGCACCGGCACACCTTAAGCTCTATCTGGGCTCCCTGAATCTAGCAAGCAGGAGCCTCGTGCTCCACTGCTGAACTATTAACTGCGTTCTCTAGACTAGACTGAGCTCCACTGCAGACTGACCTCTCTTAGGCTTCTCTACTGCAGGAACTCTTCAGAGGAACTGAACTGCCTAGCTCCACCTTCCCTATTTATATCCCTAACGGGCTCCCTCTGCTGGTCTGAGGTGGAAGGTGGAGATGTGTGAATGTTTATGGGGGCCTCTTGTGGAGGATTCCATCAATGCACTCTTGTAGGATCTGTGATACCAAGCGCAGCGGGGCATCACAGATGCTATTGACGACGAGGTTAGGTTGCGCCTTCCTGAACAGAGACGGAGTACTGGAAGCACGTCAACAACTGCATCCTCAACCACAACTCTGCCTCTGACCACAAGTCGTAGTGGCTCTTCAGGTCACATGGGCTCTAAGCCTTGCATAGCCTGGGCATTTATTCAGATCGATAAGGATGACCCAACTCGTGTTATCTGTAATATTTGTCAGCAAAAGTTAAGTAGAGGCCAAAAAATACATAGTTTGAGTACTTCATGCATGTACCGTCACATGGATATGAAGCATAAGTTGCAGTGGGAAGCTCACTGTGCTACAATGCAGCCTAGCCGGCTGGGCCAACCACCGTCTGCCCCATCTTGTGCATCTGCAGCCTCTTCATCCTCAGCAGTCACACATGTTTTTGGACGCAGACCTGCCACCTCTTTACCCGCAACAGCCAGTGTGATTGGCAGGTCGTCAGTTCATTGGGAAGTGGAAACACCTGCTAGTGTTGAGCGCTCTCCGACATCGAGAGCACCACCTTTGGATCAAGGCAACCTAACATGTCCGCCTGCATCTTCCTCACAGACCGGCAGTTGCCGGGGACACCCTACTCAACACCGTCTAAGCACAACAGCCAGCCCTCGGTCCCTCAGATGTGGAAAAGTAAAAAACCATTTCCTCCTAGCCATGAGAAAGCTAAGAGGTTGAATTTCACCATCTGCAAGCTGTTGGCTACAGAAATGCTGCCTTTCCACCTGGAGGACACAGAGGATTTTCAAGACCTTATGTCCGTCACAGTGCCCCAGTACCAGATGCCCAGTCGGCACTACTTCTCAAAGAAAGGTGTGCCTGCGCTCCACTAGCATGTCGCACACAACATCACCGCTTCTTTGAGAAACTCTGTGTGTGACAGGGTGCACTTTACCACAGACACTTGGACGAGAAGGCATGGACAGGGGCGTTACATGTCGCTGACTGGGCACTGGGTAACTATGGTGACAGCAGGACAAGGGGCTGCTGTCCAAGTCTTACCGTCCCCACGAGTTGTGTGTTAATCCTCTTTATCTCGAACTTCCTCCACTGCTTCTGTCTCCTCAACCTCCTCTCGGTCCTCCACCTGCACCCAAAGCCTGTCTGGTAATGCCACCTGCTTTCTAACTGCGCAGAAGGAATCCTGCACACCTCCTTACTATGCTGGCAGCAGGGCTCAACGCATCAGTGTTTACTTTGAAATGTCTGGGAAATGTGAGTCACACAGCTGAGGAGTTTTGGTCAGCTCTGGAGACCCAGTTTCATGAAAGGTTGTCTCCACTGGACCTGCAACCAGGGAAGGCCATGTGCGACAATGCTGCAAACCTGGGTGCGGCACTTCGCCGGGGCAATGTCACACACGTGCCTTGTATGGCTCACGTGTTGAACCTGGTTGTCCAGCAATTTTTAGCCCACTATCCCGGACTAGATGGCCTTCTGCAGAGTGCACGGTCGCTGTGTGCTCACTTACGCCGTTCGCATCCCGCAGTTCAACGACTTACATCTCTACAGAAGTCGTTGGGCCTGCCAGTTCACCGGCTGAAATGCGATGTGCCGACACGGTGGAATTCAACTCTGCACATGTTGCAGCGACTGTGGCAGCACCGACAAGCCCTGGTGCAATACGTTCTGACGTATAGCCTGGGCCAACGAGATCCAGAGGTGGGGCAAATCACGCTGGAGGAGTGGTCTCAGATCAGGGACCTATGCACCCTTCTGCACAGTCTTGAAATGGCGACGAAGATGTTTAGTGCTGACGATGCCATTATCAGCATGACTATTCCGGTGATTTACATGCTGGAGCACATGTTAAACAGAATTCGGAGTCAGGTGGTGGGACAAGAGGAGGTGGAGGAAGTAGAGGAGGAGTCGTATGCGGAAGGGATAACATCTCCAAGGTCCAGATGGTTGGCAGCACCAAGGCGGCAGGCATGGGAGGGTGGGGGAGAGGGATTAACCAGGGCGCATGGTAGCAGCCAAACTGTTGAGGAAGGTGCAGGAGCCGAGGAAGAAGTGGAGGACGAACTGGCAATGGGCATGGAAGACTCATCAGATGAGGGAGACCTTGATCACATTTCTGTTGTGCGAGGTTGGAGGGAGAGGGCATAGGAAGGAAGCATGATTCTTACCTCGCTACCAACACAACAAGGACTTGGTCCTTCTGGATGCGCAAGACACATGAGTGCCTTCTTGCTGCACTACCTGCAACATGACCCCCGGATTGTCAGAATTCGAAGTAATCCCGACTACTGGGTTGCCACACTCTTAGATCCCCGGTACAAAAGTATATTTGCCGAAATAATTCCTGCCATAAAAAGGTATTGACGAATGCAGGAGTATCTGTTGCAGAATCTTACATGTGCTTTTCCACAAAACACCAGTGGTGCACGTAGTGAATCTCACAGGTCTAACTTGCCAACGGTGGGACTGTCGAGTCTTCATCACTCAAACAGTAACAGTAACACAGTATCTGCTGGTAACAGCAATTTTGTGGAATAGTTTCACCACTTTTTTAGACCATCCTTTGCAAGGCCACAGGAGACAAGAAGTCTGACACATAGTCAATGCCTAGAGAGGATGGTACAGGAGAATCTCCAAGTGAACATCGAAGCCATGACTGTGTCACTGGACCCTTGCTCATTTTGGTATTCCAATCTTGAAAAATCGCCGGAGCTCGCCACTCACGCCTTGGAGATCTTGTCATACCATGCAGCCAGCGTTCTCTCTGAACGTGTGTTCAGCGCTGCTGGTGGTGTGCTGACAGATAAGCGCACGCGGCTGTCCACTGAGAATGTAGACAGACTCACGTTCATAAAGATGAACAAATCATGGATCCGCAAGGACATTTCTACCCCTGTGTCATCCTTGGGAGACTAAAAGCTTGGGGATTTGGTAAAATCACCTCACCAACCGTTTTAAGCAACAGTGGGGCAATTGATGCCACTTAACCCTAGAACGCATGACCATAAAAATTTACACCTTCATATACCTGGGGCCTTTTAGGCCCGTGTGCAAATAACATGGAATAACTCAAACTCAAATGACAAACAACTATATACATGAAGAATACCTAGAGTTTCAAAATTCTAACTAAAGCAATCTTGCAGAAAATAGAAAACAATTAACTGGGCGGGCCTGCAAGGCCACAGGTATGCGTTCTAGGGTTAAGTGGTGTCTGTGCCACAATTTTGGGAGTCCCCTTGCTGTGTCTTACGTGACGTTGGCATCATCAATTCCAGGTGGGTTGGGTCGCACCCCCCCCTTTTAACTGTAAGAAACTACATACACTATGGCTTGGGGTAACACAGATGGTTGAGTCTGAAGAGCTGTTTACTCAGAGGTCTGCTCCAAATCTTCAGTGTCTGCTAGTCAGCGTAGAATTTTTAACTGCATCTAGCCTAGGCAATACTTTGGGCGTAGTAGCCCAGCTGCGAAGCAAGCTGCACCGCCTGTGTATCTAATAAGAATTTTTAAATGCATCTAGCCTAGGCAGACTGTGGGGACCCCCAACCAAACCCAGATGCTCAGCCCCCCTACCGCCCCCCTTTCATGGACAACCCAATAATGTAACTCTTACAACTGGATGGGTGAGGATCGGTCACAGCTTTATTAACTCTTTATACTCATTCCATTAGAAAGGCATTTTATTTCTAAAATAATTCAGCTTGTTGCAGCATGCCCTGGGTCCCGACTCTGGCAAGTTGGCCAACAAGTGTAACTCTCCAACATGTCCTTTCTATTTCCAGGCCACGGAGGATCCAGCGTACTCGTATGCAGGACTCTGACCCCCACCCATCACTCTTAACGCTTGTTCCACTCCGTCCTGGAGTCCTGACAGGAATATGTCCAGTCTAATATCTATTAAGTGAACACCGTCGGGCCGTATGAGGCCTGCTTTATCTCCTTCCAGTTGTCGGTGTCGTATCACTACACCGCCTCTGTCTCTTCTAAATTTTGCCATCCGAATATTTATTACCCGCCTTGTCCATTCGATGACCGTGATGTCTCGCGCACCTTGCCATACCGCTATCGGCACAATCTCTGACCATACTATAGCTAATTTTGTGAAAAATTCTCTGAAGCGCTCAGTGTCTAGTTTCATTATTGCCATTAGTTATGCGCACTTGTGATGACCTAGGTTGTTTCCCCCGGCCTGTATAACTAAGATGACAGGACCTCTTGCCTCTCTCCCTACCTTGATTACCTCCATTAGTACCTGTGGCCATAGCAGGCCTCTAATACCTCTCCAGTTGAAATATGTGTTATGAAACTCTAATTTCCTCCCGCCTGGGCGGACTTTCGCCCTTTTTTGTGCCCAATATATATATACGAGTGGCCTATCACTCACACTGTTGGCTTAGCGTCACCTGTAAAAGAAACAAACCACGTTAGGATAACAAGTCCGGTCTTATGTATCTCGCCAAACACGTGGATCGCCATCTCCCTATCCTCTGAACTTCCGTTTCTGACAGTCCTGCTCTTGCTGCTTCCGTGGCCGCACCTATGCGGAATGAGTGTGTCCCGTAATCTTTGGGGTGGTTCCCTGCCGATGTTATGCATTTATTAAATATAGCTTGGAACAGGTATCTTGATAATGGCGTTCCATCAATGTGTGATACGAAGAAATTACTTTGTGATCTGATGGTTAGATATGTTTTTACTATTGTTACCCGACTCAGTTTTACCGTTTGTGGGTTGTAGAAGTACCCAAGTACCCCTGCCCGCTGGAACCGTTTTCGATTGGTGTATGCGTACACGTATTGCATTATTGGCTATGACTACGTCCTGGTGTAATAAGCGTCCACTGGTGGTAATTTTGGATTGAGGGACTAATTCGCTTATACATAGCGCCCCGAAGAAGGCGATCACAAATGCAGTAGACATTAGTGTTGCTTCAAATTGTGAGTGTCATGTTAATGGTGTTAGGGATAAGATGTGAGAAATCAGTTTTAGTGACACGGGACGGGACGTCTACATTCCTGACTTGGCTGACCCCTTTTCCACCCTTTTATGGATTGTCTGATGATGAATCTTTGTCACATCTCCCCAATTCAGTAGTTGGAAGTGAAATGCTACTCCGGTCAGACACCGCTGCGCTGACGCCCCTGATATGCCCCTCATCATTAGCTGGTGGAGAAATTCTATGGTGACTTGTGATCTGGCTTGTTCACATTGGTCAACCCGTCTGCCTGCTACTAGTCGTGTCCACTCTTCCCATGCCTTACCGTATGCATGCCACGTTGACGGGGCAACTGACGCTCTGATTAATGGCATCAACTATTCGCCACTAGATCCCATAGGGAGGGTGGGCAACTGTTGTCCGATGGGTGGGCGTTGTGGAAGAGCTCTGTGAAAATCTGCCAATTGAATTGTTATAAAGCATTAGCAGCAGCTTTATACCCCTCAGCATAGTGGCTAGCGCGGACCCATACATTGTGTTTTAGGCACAGGAATACTAGCCTGCGTAGCAGACCTAGCACTGGGAGAGACGATGATGCCATCTTATTAATACAGTGCGCTAGGCTGGTGTTTTGTGTTATGAAGCGTATATTTTTGTTAGCCAGGCACGCGCCCCATATTTCTATTGCTACCACTATTGGGAAAAATTATTTTCAGGGCTAGATGCAGCTAAAAATTATTATTAATTTCAAAGCTGGTGGAGCTTGGTATAGATGGTCTAATACAATGAGTCCCACACACTGCTAGAAGCCCAAATATTTTTTCAGAGGTAGATGCAGAAAAAAATATATTCAGTTTGCAACCTGATGGAGGTCAGTATAGATGGACTAATAGAATGATGCTATGCCCAAAAGATTTTACTTCACTAGGTGCAGTAAAAAAATTGGTATTCTATACACAGGTGGTATATCTTGCAACACAGATTGTGTTAGTCAGTGGAGTAGCCTCTCTGCAATAGGCCAAAAAGGATTAGCTTTGCTAGATTCAGCCAAATGCTGTGAAAAAAACTTGCACAGCACTGGCACAGACCTGCCTGGCAAAAACTGATAGGAACTGATGTAACCTAGTCCTGAAAAGGACTCCAATTACAATTAGTCTTTACTCCCACAATCTATCTATTTAAGAGCACAGACCTGCCTGATAAAAGTCGTAGGAAATGCTGTAACCTAGTCCTTAAAAGGACTGCAATCACAACTATTCCCTACTCCCAAGCTATCTGTATATTTGTGCGAAAATTGGCTTGAAATTAACAAGGTATAGCGCACACAGCAACAGCGGTGCCGTCTAACACGCAGCTGCAGCAGTGAGAAAATGGTGGCGACGGGGAAAGTGGCTTGGTCTTATAGGGCAAGGACATGTGACATACACTGCCAATGACACAAGCCCTTGCTTGTGTGAAAAACAGCACTTCGCTCCGTGTGTGCGCTGCTGATAGGCTGACAGATTGCACCTCCCCACTGCAAATGCGGGAAAGAGAAAAAAAAAATGGAGATCTTCATTGTTCCTGCAGAGATCCATCCCCTGCCCCTCCCCCCACCCCGCTGTACACTCAAACTGCGTATTAACATTAATTTTTCATCATTACTGAGAAAAAATCCAGTTATGATTTTGGTGCACGAACAGTTATCGAACATAACCTCGAACAGCCGAATTTTTCTCAAATTGTTTGTGTTCGCCGAACGGCTCGAACACCGCCCAAAACAGCTCGAATTTGAGATTGGCGAACAGTTCGAGTAGAACAACGCTCATCTCTACAATTAACCTGCAGATTAATCCGATATCTGCAGGTAATAGAGTTATAAGACCTTACAGTATAGTCCGAAAAATACTGTCTGCACATGATACACCGTATATCTACTACACAGATACAGTAGTTGCCATTTACTGGGTGTCGCTCATGTATCATATTTTATTGTAAAAAGAAGGCAAAGAGTTTTTATGGGATATAATAAACATTATAGGAATTGTTATTTGAAGAAGAAAAGAAAAATGAGCCAATATCTTAATATCATATACAAATAATGGACAAACCAAAAACAATAATGTTAAAACACCATTAAAAATAGTGGAAAGGTCCACTACATGAGGAGCCCACTACTTAAGAAACCTTCCTATGTTATAATGAATGGTATAAAGTGCACAAGTATGCAGACAAATAGATAAGCCCTCACAGGCTATGGGAAATGTCTGTGGTGGTCACTATTGCACAAACCCAGAGTATTCTGTATAAAGAATACAAAAGAAAATATATATGACGCGCCCCTGGGCCTTCTGTGTCGTGCGGCATCGCGCGCACGGGGGCTTACCCGGAGCCGGATCAGATGGGGGGTAGTAGTCTCGTGGCGGTGACCCGGTCCGTGCCCAGGGAGTCAAACTAAGTGGCGAGTCTATTAGCAGTAGGTGTTGGATGACTACGCCACCCGTTGAATGCAGCTTTGGAGCTGCCGCTGCAGAGCAGACCGCTGAGGCCGGTGGAAGGATGGTGCAGCGGGGATGGTATAACCCCCAACGGGAGGGGTATGGCCTCAGGGCAGCAGGTGTAGATGATGGGGGTTGTGATGGTGCGGTAAGGAGGCACAGAGACGTGGGATGCAGTTTCAGGGTTTTTACTCACTGGTGTTGCTTCAGTCACTTCGGCCGGGAGTGACCACCCGAGCCGTGCTGCGTCCACCAGGTACGGGACTCGGCCAACCCCCAGGCAATTCCGGAACGTGGTCCTGAGCTCCCTTCTCTCTCTCTCTCTCTCTCTCTCTCTCTCCGGCCATCCCCACCAGGGATCCACCTTTGTCCGGTTCCCTTGGGCCTCTATATGGTAAAACCTTTTAAGGCTTTCCTGACCCTACTCGTGGTGTACCTTCCTGGTGAATGTGGTGAGGGTCGTGGCAAAACTTGACCACGACCTCCGGTTCCTGATTAAGGATGTTTTGCCTCCGTCAGTTTGGGATCCGGTGCCCTCTTCTGCCAACCCTTCACCCTTTTTAGCTCACTCGTGGGATCTCAGGGTTCCCTCTTGGTCTTATGCCTCTGGGCCTTTCTTCCTCTTCCTCTTCCTCTCTGCTTCAGGCCTGGCCCTGGAGCTGGGCCCAGCCGGAGACACAGCTCCCTGTCAGCCCTCCTGGCTGAACTCCTCCTCAGAACTCTCCTGACAGACCCTATCTCTAGATGGTGCCCACCATATATACTCCCTCTATGTGTGAGCCCAGGTGACTAGCACCCAATGGGCTCCTACCTCTATGCCCAGAGCCCCTCCCCTATCTGCCCCTACACTACTGGGATGTTCCTCCCCCCCTCCCACTCCAGCCAGGGACAGACGCTGTCGTACCTGCACATCTAACTGGTGGGAGTACCGTAGTTCTGTCCCCCGGAAATGGGATGAGTGTAGTGCATGCAGCCTTCTGAGCTCAGTCCCACATTCCATCCTTACCCGGGAGTGGAATACCACACCTCTGGTTTGAGGTGCAATACCGCTGTAGCAGCCGAGTCCTCAGGGTGCTACATATATATATATACATAAAGTGCAGCAACAGGTACCTACGTGCGAATTACTATGGTATCCCTGTGTACAGGGTGATGGGTCAATAAAGTAGAATAGCTGTTGGAAATACACCCTTTCACCTCATACTGAAGAGATAGCCACTCCATAATCACTCATACATTCAATTACGGCGACCAATGCTGCCCCTCACAAAAATAAAGAGCCAATTATGCAACATGACCATAGATAGAGGATACCCAATCAAATCAGCCTGTTAATAGGAAGGTGTAGATAGGACCTCAGTGCCCAACGCGTGTCGCCACTCACGGTGGCTTCATCAGGGGAGTTTAAGGTACTTGTGTAGCGCCCCGAGGGTTCGGCCGCTACAGGGGTATTGCACCTCAACCAGAGGTGTGATATTCCACTCCCGGGTAAGGATGGAGTATGGACCAGGGCTCAGTTAGCTGCATACACCACACACACCCCATTTCCGGGGGGACAGCTCGACGGTGCTCCCATTTATATGTTATGTGGGCACAACTGACTATGTCCCTGGCTGGAGTGGGGAGGGGGGAGGAAAACCCAGTGGTGTAGGAGCAGATAGGGGTTGGGTTCTGAGCATAGGTAGGAGCTCATTGGGTGCTGGCCACCTGAGCTCACACACAGAGGAGGAGGTATATAAGGCGGGCACCATCTTAGTTCAGGGTGGAGAACAAGAAAGAGAAGTTGAGAGGAGAGCTGACAGGGAGCTGTGGCTCAGCCTGAGCTCAGCTCCACGAGGCAGGCCTAGGGTGAAGGCCGGAGCCAGAAGGGAGAAGAGGAGAAGGAACGGAACAGAAAGAGAAGGAACCAAGGAGTAGAAAGGCTCAGAGACACGAAGGCAGAAGGGACCCTAAGGACCAGCGTGATATTGGGTGACGGGTCAGGCAAGAGAAGGGTACCGGATCCCAAATTGGTGGCGGTAAATCATCCCTCAGCCAAGAACCTTAGGTCGTGATCATCTATTGGTGCGACCCCCCCGCTAAACCTACTAGGAAGGCACCACATAGGGTCAGGGAGGCAGGTGCCAAGTTCTCCCAGAGAAGGCCCGAGGCAGCTGGACAGAAGTTTGGTTACTGGTGGGGCACGGCCAGAGAAAGGATAGAAGGGAGCTCTGGGCTATACTCCTGAATTGCCTGGGGGTTGACAGAGCCCCGCACCTGGTGGACGCAGCATGGCTTGGGCAGTCATTGCCAGCAGAAGTGACTCAGATAACAACTGTGAGTAAAAGACACTGGACTGCAACACGTTGACTCTGTGTTTCTTACCGTGCCAGCACTAACGGTACTGGGACGCCCTGCACCACAACCCCCACCATTTACACTCACTGCCCTGAGGCTACACTCCTCCCGTGGGGAGTTATACTATTCTCTGCTGCACCCACAACACCAGCCTCAGCGGGCTGCCCCGCAGCGGCGGTTCACCCTGACCGCAATCCACGGGTGGCGCAGTCGGACATTCATAACTATACAAATAGACTGCCACAGCATTTAGTCTGACCATCCTGAGCCACGGGATCGGGTTGCCACCACTACCCCCAACATTGCACTGAAGCCCAGTTCCGGGTGCCCCACGGCTCAGGGGGCGAGTCACTTGTCCACGTGTCATTATACATAAAGCCCAAGAACATATCATTACCGAGAGATCAGCTGTATTCCGGAAGACGCCGGAGCTCCGGGCATCGCAATGCAGGACACGGAGCCGGAGGACCTCCCCTCAGCGCAGGCGCACCATGTGCCTCCAGCGTCATATCTGTATCGTACATTGCTGTCCCTGTGCAGTTTTTTTTTTTTTTGGCACCCATCCCATTTATCCTGTGGGCCTATACACTTTGTGGAGGATTGGTCAATTCAATGTATCCCTATAAACTTCATATGCTGGTGATATGGGCATGTGATTGATGCCCTGCATTTCCGCTTTGCGATGCCCGGAGCTCCGGCGTCTTCCGGAATACAGCTGATCTCTCGGTAATAATATGTTCTTGGGCTTTATGTATAATGACACGTGGACAAGTACCTTAAATTCCCCTGATGAAGCCACCGTGAGTGGCGACACGCGTTGGGCACTGAGGTCCTATCTACACCTTCCTATTAACAGGCTGATTTGATTGGGTATCCTCTATCTATGGTCATGTTGCATAATTGGCTCTTTATTTTTGTGAGGGGCAGCATTGGTCGCCGTAATTGAATGTATGAGTGATTATGGAGTGGCTATCTCTTCAGTGTGAGGTGAAAGGGTGTATTTCCAACAGCTATTCTACTTTATTGACCCATCACCCTGTACACAGGGATACCATAGTAATTCGCACGTAGGTACCTGTTGCTGCACTTTATGTATATATATATATATATATATATTTTCTTTTGTATTCTTTATTTATACAGAATACTTTGGGTTTGTGCAATAGTGACCACCACAGACATTTCCCATAGCCTGTGAGGGCTTATCTATTTGTCTGCATACTTGTGCACTTTATACCATTCATTATAACATAGGAAGGTTTCTTAAGTAGTGGGCTCCTCATGCAGTGGACCTTTCCACTATTTTTAATGGTGTTTTAACATTATTGTTTTTGGTTTGTCCATTATTTGTATATGTGTCAGGAGATATTGAAAATAAACTGATGTAATTTGTATCTAAATAGTTTTTTGATTATTTTTTCTGGTGATCACTGCTTAGGTGCGTGTCCTCTTTCTCTTTCTGAAATTTGCATTGTTAATTTATGACATATTGCAGGTAGATCCCAGTTATTGGATGGTGTCCTCCTAAAGTGGTAGTTGTAGTCCATTATCTTAATATGACGCCCGTACAAATATATCAGATATTATATATATTAAACAAGAAAGAGGAAGGCCGATCATAAAGTCCCAAATATCAGAGTACGGTGAATAATCTCATTTTTATTATTAATGAACAGGTGATGACAAAGAGAAATAATTAAAAATTTAAAAGCAGGGGCGAATGTCTGAGTAAAAAGTAATAAACGCGCGTCGGGGTGGACGCATGTCTGGCATGCGGGAGGTATTCATTTCAGTGTAAGTTACTTTCTTTTTATTATTTCAAACTTTATTATATAGTTTATCTATACTGGAGGATTTTCATCATTTTGTTTTCCACTCACAGCTGTTTCCATTGCCTTTTTCCTTTACTATCATTGCACAATGTACTAATGTAATATTATTTGTTGGTATTATGCAAGTTCACTCTTTATATTAATTTTTATCAATTATACACCTACATGTCTGTATGATATAATTCTCTATATTAATTGCATTGATTATTTGCATCTTCTACTATTTATTTTATTTATTACTCACTTTGTCAACACGTTTTTTAGTAATTTGTTTCTTGTCTTTATATTTTTTATCCTCCATTTTTGTATTTACACCAATATCCTTCCTCCTTTGTCTTCTCCCGCATGAACTATTAGTTATTACTTTTTACTCAGACATTCGCCCCCGCTTTTACATTTTTAATTATTTCTCTTTGTCATCACCTGTTCATTAATAATAAAAATGAGATTATTCACCGTACTCTGATATTTGGGACTTTATGATCGGCCTTCCTCTTTCTTGTTTGCTATATGTTTTTTCCGATTGCCCATATTTGTCCTTCACTCCGGATGGTCTAATATTGCATATTATTATATATATATACTTATATTATTTACCACCGGAGGTATATCTATGGTTTTCTTGTATTATATTATTATTATATATTAAACATATAGATAAAGTCATCTCACTGCTGGTGGTGAGGATTCCCAGATCGCAGGAACATCTGTCAGGAGACACAGACTTTTACAAATCCAAAATTTCAGTCGAGCAAAGCAAAGATAATGCCATAAAACTTGACATTTATTCCATCATTGATAAAATATGGTTTAAAATTAAGGAGATAATTGATTACTGCAGTAGATTGGTGATGAACCATTTTTGCATTTTGGTTTCATTATAAATTTTGCCCCATTTGGCTTTTACAGGCGCTTTGTTTCCCTGCACATTCAACTTTGATGTGATCTGTGATCATCAATTAGCTGAGAGGAGCTAAAAAAGACAGATTGAGGGTATGTGCCCACGTAGCGTTTTTCAAGCGTATATGCTGCGGAATTTCCGCAGCGTAAATGCTTGTAATCCGCCCCCCATGGTCCCCAAGGGGATTCTGCAAGTTTAATGCCCATGCTGCGGATTTTTCCGCAGCGCTTATGATGCGGGGAAAAATCCACAGCATGTCAATTAATTTTGCGTTTCCGCAAGCGGAATTGCCTTTGCAATGCAAGAAAAAACACAAGGCAATTCCGCGTGTGGAAATCGCACGATAAACAAGTGCGGAATTCCGCATGCGTTTATCCGGGAGAGGACATGCAGAAATGAAGCAGAAATTTTCTGCTTCATTTCTGCAGCGTGGGCACATAGCCAAAGTTACAAACTCTCCCATTGCATTGGACCATTAGAACAAGTTCACTGACAGATTTTCAGTTAACTCATTATGCAGCCAGCAATAGATATTGCAACACAGAAGCTATAGAAGGCAAACTGTGCAAATGCTTTAATGACACCCAATTAGGCTATGTGCCCACGTTGCGGACCTGAAGCATATTTTTTACGCTTCTCCCTGGCGGGAAAATCGCATGCGGATATTACATGCGGTTTTCCCGCCAGGTAGAAGCGTTTGTGAGGCGTCTTTGCATGCATTTCCGCATGCGGGTTATCAAGCACTTCTCCAAGCATCACTTGGAAAAGTGCTTGACAACTTGTTCAGAATGATAAAAAATAAAAAAATAAACTTTATACTCACCTTCTGATGCATTCTCTGCCCCGTCCGGAGTCTTGAGCGGCTCACGCTGTTGTGTGCAGGACCTGCGGTGACGTCATTGAGTCATGTGGTGGGTCACATGACTCAATGACGTGGCAGGTCCTTCAGACAACAGCGCGACGGAGGGAAAACATCAGAAGATAAGTATAAACTTTATTTTATTCTTTTTTTTACAGGTTCTTTGGTACCCAGGTCTGGATGAGAGTCTCCTCTCCTCCAGACTTGGGTACCATCCGCACATTGATTCCGCAGCGCTTCCGCAAAATTAATGAACATGCTGCGGATTTTTGACTGCAGCATATACGCTGCGGAAAAATCCGCAGCATGGGCATTGACATTGCGGAATGCCATTGGGGACCATGGGGTGCGGATCTACATGCGTTTTTCAAGCGTTTACGCTGCGGAAATTCCGCAGCATATACGCTTGAAAAACGCTATGTGGGCACACAGCCTTAGAAACATGATTTTTAGCCACAAATAGATACATTCAAATAAGATAAAAAAATGGTCCCCAAAGGTGGACAACCCCTTTAACCTCTTACCGAGGCACATCACATTAGATGCTCCAATTCTGGCGCTTTGCCCGGCTCTTTCTTATTGCCCTGGTACGGTGGCAATCGTGGTAATGGTTTTTCGGAGTTGTTGTCAGCTGTCTAATGTCCGCTGGCATCAACCCCTGAGGTTAATAATGGAGAGGCGCTTATCAGAGACCCCATTATTAACTCAGTATGTTAACAAAAAAAAACACACCATTTTATTGTAAAACACCCCCCGACCAACTCTAGCCCACAGGTTCACTTTAAACTGTTTTTTTAATTGTTTTTTTTGGCTGATGAGTACAAGACGCAGGTGGGAGTAGATGTGGTTCATAAGGGGAGAATGAGGCTTATCTCTCTGATAAGATATATTACAAAGCTTCTTACATTTGCTCGTACTATTGGGTTTGTGACCATTTAACAAATTGATGTATCTTCCTTGTACAATAGTAAGAAAGAGGGAAAGAAGAAAATAAAATTGCAGAGAATTACTGATCTAATATAAGCAAACCTTATAGATCACAATGATATACCGTGTTTTTCGGACCATAACACGCACCCCGAATTTTGGGTTGAAAAAAGGGAAAAATATTTTTTATAAGATGGGGGTCCATCTTATAGTCTTAATAGGTACCTTACCTGGGGGGCGGTGGAGCAGGGGGTCACAGGAGGCTGGATCCCTCAGGAAGCTGGCAGAAGTGGAGGAATGCTGCGGACCCTGGGTACGAGAAGGCGGTGCTCCAGCAGCGGGGAGTTGCGGTGGTGGTGGAGCAGGATCGTTGTAGCAGGGCCCTCCGTTCCCTCCCTTAGGAACCTGGTGGTGGTAGCAGAAGAGGCGAGATGCTGCGGGGCCGGTGTCTGTGAGGCAGAGCAGTGTGTGCTGCGGCCATCTTCCTGAAGCCGTGATCTACAGGAAAATGGCCGCCCGAGCAGGCGCATGCGCAGACTGGGAGCTTGACGGCCATTTTCCTGTAGATCACAGCTTCAGGAAGGTGGCCGCGGCCACCAGAAAAGCAGCGCACTCCGTTCTGCCTCACCGCCCGACACCAGCCCCGCAGCATCTCACCTCTTCTGCCGCCGCCGGGTTCCTGAGGGAGGGAACGGAGGGCCCTGCTTCCTATGATCCCACTCAACCATCACCACAACTCCCCGGTAAGCTATTTTCGGACCATAAGACGCACCTCTCATTTTCCTTCCAAATTTTCGGGAAAAAAAGAGCGTGTTATGGTCCGAAAAATACGGTAGATGTTTCCTTATCTCAGATGTGTCATTCATTGTATTCAGGAACAGATGATATAAAACCTGTCTGCACATGATACACAGTATACCTATTAAACCAAGGCCCCACTATCAGTATTTGGTCAGTATTTTTTCTCAGGAGTGGGAGCCAAAACCAGGAGTGGGTGATAAATGCAGAATTGGTGACTTGTTTCTATTACACCTTTTCTCTGATTGTTCCTCACCTGGTTTTGGCTCCCACTCCTGAGAAAAAATACTGACAGAATACTGACTAAATACTGATAGTGGGGCCTTGGCTTTACACATATAGTTGCCATTTACTGGGTGTCGCTCATGTATCATATTTTATTGGAAAAAGAAGGCAAAGTGTTTTTATGGGATATAATAAACATAGGAATTGTTATTTGACTTGTAAGAAGAAAAGAAAAATGAGCCAATATCTTAATATGACGCCCGTACAAATATATCAGATATTATTATATATTAAACATATAGATAAAGTCATCTCACCGCTGGTGGTGAGGATTCCCAGATCGCAGGAACATCTGTCAGGAGACACAGACTTTTCAATCCAAAATTTCAGCCGAGCAAAGCAAAGATAATGCCATAAAACTTGATATTTATTCCATCATGGATAAAATATGGTATTAAATACAGGAGATAAGCATCCAGTCCAGGGATTCCGATATAGTCCACCGAATCCGAAGTAGTCCACAAATGGTAACCTGAAAGACATAAAAATAATAAAGAAATAAAAATAATAAACAGTCCCTCATTCACCAATTAATTATTAAAAAAATAATCCCCGCAGGTCGGATGTAATTCATGCCGCTCCCACGACGTCCACCGATTCTATACTGCAATCTATGAAGCGTCATAGGTCACTCCCGGTCATGTCTCATGAGCAATGACGTCTTGTGAGTGATGACCGGGAGGGACCAGATCTGCATTATATATGTTGTAAGGCAGCGCTACTTATTATCCTGGGGGATACTCGCTTTGCTGCGTCAATCACTGCACACCAGCAACTACTTTGCCGTTTTTCACAATCCACAGTTTATTACACGTCATAAACCGTATTTCCCATACAACATGTCCACGAGCCCAAGTGGCAGACTGGCCCACTTGGCTCTAATTACAGCCTCCCGCAAGGTAATAAAACAATGTCCATGAAAATGTCCATAACATAAAGAGTATTACCTTTATCGGCTTTCAGCTGCTTTTAGTCCACCGCCACTGTGACTCTAAGGCTTGACCACACGTGGTCTCCAGCCCTCCACCCTTTAAGGCTTACTGGCATACTACATATATCCAGGCTTAACCTTTCAGGACGCTTGTGTGGCACTCCGAGGCTTACTGGCATCCCCCACACTCTCACAGGGATCCAGGCTTCACCTCCACCGGAGTCCACCAGGCCTCACACGAGCGGTGTTCCCCACACACACAGGGAACAGCCTCGTGCCTCTCACACAGTGCCCACACAGGAGCTCCCAACACATAGGAACTCCTACACACCAGAACACACCCACACAGGAACACACAGGGTTTATATATCTTGCAGCACACATGCACACATCCACAAATAGGACCTTAACTGATGTCAGAGTCATGTGTCCACACCCTCTGAGTGCATAAGGACCTGTGTGATGTCACAGTCATGTGACCAGTCCGTTAAAGGGGGAGGTACATGGTCATTCAAACACACTGAACCATTAAAGGGATGTCTGCTACATCACAATGTATTGTGATTCTTTTATTGTGAGTTGGAAAGTTGCTTTAACCCGATGATGACGGCATGTGGTGGCATCAGGAGCATAGAGCGGCTCAGAAACTGGACCAGGTAGATACTTGCTGCGTTTCACAGCCGTCATCGGCCTATAACAGCTGCAGCGGAGTCAGCTCCACCTGCGGCTGTTTACCTATTTAACCCCTTACCAACATGGTCATTTTCCGTTTTTGTGTTTTGTTTTTTCCCTCTACTTCAAAGTCATAACTTTTTTTACTTTTGCATCGACAGCCATATCAGGGCTTGTTTTTTGCGGGACGACTTGTATATTTGAATAACACTATTCAATTTATCATGTGATGTGTGGGCAGCACGGTGGCTCAGTGGTTAGCACTGCAGTCTTGCAGCACTGGGGTCCTGTGTTCAAATCCTCCCAAGGACAACATCTGCAAGGAGTTTGTATGTTCTCCCGATGTTTCCTCGAGGTTCTCCGTTTTCCTCCCACACTACAAAGACATACTGATAGGGAATGTAGATTGTGAGCCCCAATGGGGACAGAGATAATAATTTTGTATGTAAAGCGCTGCGGAATATGATAGCGCTATATAAGGGACTACGCTGGAGTGCGAAGCCGACACGGCCAGTCCGTTCCTGCCCGTGCGACCTCCGTGTCGCCGGGTTTGTGCCAGAGCCGCGGTGGACCCTGACAGCCAGCCCCCCTCTCCCAATACTGGTGCCTGTCCGCCGGTGGGTCGAACCCCCACGCGGTGGGGGGGGAGTAACATCTGCAGAAGAAAGACCATCTTCCAGCTAAACTAAGATGTCTACATCTTTTCGTGGACAATGTGATACGATCCCTTTCTTACGGACACGCCCATCACTACAGATTCCAGATGAGGCACAAAAACAGCAGGTGCTTCAACGGATATCAAGTGCTCCTTCAAGTGGGCTCTCCTCCACCTCAACTTCAACATCACAAATACTCCAGTCCTCAGAGGTGTCACCCCAATCGCACTTGCTTCCTCACAGCTCCCAAGTCTCCAGCTGCCCGTCTGAGTATGGGGTAACACAGATGGTTGAGTCTGCACAGCTGTTTACTCATACTATAGCCTGGGAAACTGAGGTCTGCTCCAGAGCTTCTGTTAATCCAGACGAGGAAATGATCTGCACTGATGCCCAGAATCTTTGAGTCGGATCCAGGACCAGATGAAGAAGGTTCTGAGCATAATGTAGACCCTCGTTCCCAAACTGTAACTCCTCTTGGTGGAGACAATGATGAAGACGATGATGAGACTCAAATACCTGATTGGAGCGACAACTTGACTTTTCGGTCAGGGCAGGAAGAGGTTGGCTCTGAGGACGACGGGTGTGAGAACACACAGGGTGATGATGACGAGGTTGGAGATCCCACTTACTGTCAACCCACAGTCAGCCAGTCGATGAGGTCAGCAGAGGAGGTGGAGGAGGATGTGACTAGCCCAGGGGATGGGGATGACTCGGTACCCGGGCCTTTGCCTGGCCTTGGGGATGTCGCGGTGGTCGGCTCCCGGGCCCGTACCCTGGGGTCACTCTTTAAAAGGGTGGATAATTGTTAATTTTATAACAGTACGTGACGCCACCTGTGGCATCTGGTGAGAAGCACCAGCGCTGCAGCAGTCCACTGAGGCCGGTGATAAGGCAGCTCGATGGTATAGCTCCCCACAGGTGGATCTAGGCCTCAGAAAAGCGTATGCAGGGGGAATGCAGGACAGACGAGACCCAGCTGGGTCAGAGCAAGAACGGGAACGGACACGGTAGTCACTTCAGTACCTTTTACTGGTGGAAATTCAGGCACATCCCGAAGCACTGTAGGGTGAAGGGTGCATATCAGGATCCTCCCCAATGAGCGGGTGTAGGGCCTCCTGTTTCTTGCCTCTGCGTAGTAAGTTTCTGACCTGCCTGGAGCTAGGCCTAACTTTGTCTCTGTCCTGCGCTGTCTGACCTTGTGGTAGGGCCTTGTCTTGGAGTTCATGCTCCCAGCATGCGGGGCCTAAGCGTCTCCTGGCTCTGTTACGTATCAGCACCATAGCGATCCTGGGACTTGTAGTTCTCCAGGGATTCCGGTTATGCCTTACTGGGTCATAGAGATCCCGGTAAGCTCGGATCCGGTGTCCGGTAAATGCTTTGGGGTGAGCTGGTTAAGCTCCTCTGTCCCTTATGTACTAACTCTCCACTCGCCTTCGACCTACTCGGGCCCTCACTAGGCTATACACACTAACGGCAGCTTGCCGCATTTCACCGATCTTATGGCGCCGGCACACCTTAAGCTCTAAATGGGCTCCCTGAATCTAGCTAGCAGGAGCCTCGTGCTCCACTGCTGAACTATTAACTGAGTTCTCTAGACTAGACTGAGCTCCATTGCAGACTGACCTCTCTTAGGCTTCTCTACTGCAGGAACTCTTCAGAGGAACTGAATTGCCTAGCTTCACCTTCCCTATTTATATCCCTAACGGGCTCCCTCTGCTGGTCTGAGGTGGAAGGTGGAGATGTGTGAATGTTTATGGGGGCCTCTTGTGGAGGATTCCATCAATGCACTTTTCTAGGATCTGTGATACCAAGCTCAGCTGGGCGTCACAGATGCTATTGACGACGAGGTTAGGTTGTGCCTTCCTGGACAGAGACGGAGTACTGGAAGCACGTCAACAGCTGCATCCTCAACCACAACTCTGCCTCTGACCACAAGTCGTAGTAGCTCTTCAGGTCACATGGGCTCTAGGCCTTGCATAGCCTGGGCATTTTTTCAGATCGATAAGGATGACCCAACTCATGTTATCTGTAATATTTGTCACCAAAAGCTAAGTAGAGGCCAAAAAATCCATAGTTTGAGTACTTCATGCATGAACCGTCATATGGATAAGTTGCAGTGGGAAGCTCACTGTGCTACAATGTGGCCTAGCGGGCCGGGCCAACCACCGTCTGCCCCATCTTGTGCATCCGCGGCCTCTTCATCCTCAGCAGTCACACATGTTTTTGGACGCAGACCTGCCACCTCTTTACCCGCAACAGCCAGTGTGATTGGCAGGTCATCATTTCATTTGGAAGTGGAAACACCAGCTGGTGTTGAGCGCTCTCCGACATCGAGAGCACCACCTTTGGATCAAGGCAACCTAACTCTTCCGCCTGCATCTTCCTCACAGACCGGCAGTTTGCCGGGGACACCCTACTCAACCCTATCTAAGCACAACAGCCAGCCCTCGGTCCCTCAGATGTGGACAAGTAAAAGACCATTTCCTCCTAGCCATGACAAAGCTAAGAGGTTGAATTTCACCATCTGCAAGCTGTTGGCTACAGAAATGCTGCCTTTCCGCCTGGTGGACACAGAGGATTTTTGAGACCTTATGTCCGTCGCAGTGCCCCAGTACCAGATGCCCAGTCGGCACTACTTCTCAAAGAAAGGTGTGCCTGCGCTACACCAGCATGTCACACACAACATCACCGCTTCTTTGAGAAACTCTGTGCGTGACAGGGTGCATTTCACCACAGACAATTGGACGAGTAGGCATGGACAGGGGCGTTACATGTCGCTGACTGGGCACTGGGTAACTATGGTGACAGCAGGACAAGGGGCTGCTGTCCAAGTCTTGCTGTCCCCACGAGTTGTACGTCAATCCTCTTTATCTAGAAGTTCCTCCACTGCTTCTGCCTCCTCAACCTCCTCTCGGTCCTCCACCTGCACCCAAAGCCTGTCTGGTAATGCCACCCGCTTTCTAACTGCGCAGAAGGAATCCTGCACACCTCCTTATTATGCTGGCAGCAGGGCTCAACGGCATCAGGCAGTGTTTACTTTGAAATGTCTGGGAAATGTGAGTCACACAGCTGAGGAGTTGTGGTCAGCTCTGGAGAACCAGTTTCATGAATGGTTGAATGGTTGTCTCCACTGGACCTGCAACCAGGGAAGGCCATGTGCGACAATGCTGCAAACCTGGGTGTGGCCCTTCGCCGGGGCAATGTCACACACGTGCCTTGTATGGCTCATGTGTTGAACCTGGCTGTCCAGCAATTTTTAGCCCACTATCCCGGACTAGATGGCCTTCTGCAGAGGGCACGGTCGCTGTGTGCTCACTTCCGCCGTTCGCATCCCGCAGCTCAACGACTTACATCTCTACAGAAGTCGTTGGGCCTGCCAGTTCACCGGCTGAAGTGCGATGTGCCGACACGGTGGAATTCAACTCTGCACATGTTGCAGTGACTGTGGCAGCACCGACAAGCCCTGGTGCAATGCGTTCTGACGTATAGCCTGGGCAAACGAGATCCAGAGGTGGGGCAAATCACGCTGCAGGAGTGGTCTCAGATCAGGGACCTATGAAGTTGACGCGCCCCCTGGGCCGTGGGCTACCCGGAGCCGGGCCGGTAGACGCTGGGGGTTGTAGTCACTGTGGCGGTGACCCGGTCCGTGACCCAGGGCGGTCAATCCAAGGGTAATTTGCATATATGGGTTTTATAATGTCCGACTACGCCACCTGTGGAGTGCGGCCAAAGGGGCCGCCGCTGCGGAACAGTCCTCTGAAGCTGGTGGTTTTGCAGCAATGGTATTATTACTCCCCACAGGAAGAGTGTAGCTTCAGGGCAGTGGGGGTGGATGATGGTGATTGTAGTGCAGGGAGTCAGTAATGAACACAGAGTCCGTGTGATGCAGTCCCAAGATCTTTACTCACAGTTGTTGCAGTCCAGATTACAGGTACCAGAGCAATCTCCCCCGTCGTGCTGTGCGTACTCAGTGAGGGGCTCAGTCCACCCCCAGATAGCTCCGGAGTACTTTGCAGGACCCCTTCTGTGTGTCCTTTCTCTGGCCTTCTCCCTGCACCTCACACCCAGTGACACTTCTATCCGGTATCCTCGGGCCTTGGCGGGCGACGTGTGTTCCGTCCCCTGGGTCCTATGTGGCTACCTTCTTAGTGAGACTGGTGTGGACTTTGGCCTGCAGTACATGAAATGCTGCAGCCTTCGGTTTCTAGTTGAGCCTTGCTGTTTCTCCGCTAGTTGAGGGACCTGTTCCCCTTATCTGGCCTGACCCCTCTACCTCCTAGTAGAAGCAGGCGTATGGGTGGCCTTCTGCACGGCCCGTACCCCTAGGGTCCCTTTGGTTCCTGGAGCCTTCCTGCTCCCACTCCTCTCTTCTCTCCTTCAGTCCTGGGCCTCCAAGGCTAGGCCCGTCTCCGGAGCAGAGCTCATGCAGAGCCTCTGCTCCTGTCACTTCTCCTCCTCTGACTGGCTTGCTCTTTCTAAGATAGCTTCCTATTTATACTCTCCCTGTCATGTGCTCCCCTAAGCTGCTTTCTCCACCCACACCCACTACATAGGACCCTCCCGCCAGCTAGGGACCTGGGACTGTGCTCTCCCTTAGGAGCAATCTCACCCTACCCTCACTGCGGGTATGTGTTGGATGCAGGTGTTAGGGTCCCGAGCCATACTCCTTCCTTACCTGAGGGTGAGATACCACACCTCTGGGTGAGATGCAGTACCTCTGTGGCGACTGAACCCTCATGGGCGCCACACACCCTTCTGCACAGTTTTGAAATGGCGACGAAGATGTGTAGTGCTGACGATGCCATTATCAACATGACTATTCCGGTGATTTACATGCTGGAGCACACGTTAAACAGAATTCAGAGTCAGGTGGTGGGACAAGAGGAGGTGGAGGAAGTAGAGGAGGAGTCGTATGCGGAAGGGATAACATCTCCAAGGTCCAGACGGTCGGCAGCACCAAGGCGGCAGGCATGGGAGGGTGGGGGAGAGGGATTAACCAGGGCGCATGGTAGCAGCCAAACTGTTGAGGAAGGTGCAGCAGCCGAGGAAGAAGTGGAGGACGAACTGGCGATGGGCATGTAAGACTCATCAGATGAGGGAGACCTTGATCACACTTCTGTTGTGTGAGGTTGCGGGGAAAGGGCAGAGGAAGGAAGCATGATTCTTACCTCGCTACCAACACAACAAGGACTTGGTCCTCCTGGATGCGCAAGACACATGAGTGCCTTCTTGCTGCACTACCTGCAACATGACCCTTGGATTGTCAGAATTCGAAGTAATCCCGGCTACTGGGTTGCCACACTCATAGATCCCTGGTACAAAAGTAAATTTACCGAAATAATTCCTGCCATAGAAAGGGATTCACGCTTGCAGGAGTATCAGCAGAGGCTGTTGCAGAATCTTACATGTGCTTTTCCACAAAACACCAGTGGTGCACGTAGTGAATCTCACAGTTCTAACTTGCAAACCGTGGGACTGTCGAGTTTTCATCACTCAAACCGTAACAGTAACACAGTATCTGCTGGTAACAGCAATTTTGTGGAATCGTTTCACCACTTTTTTAGACCATCCTTTGCAAGGCTACAGGAGACAAGAAGTCGGACACATAGTCAACGCCTAGAGAGGAGTGAACATCGAAGCCATGACTGTGTCACTGGACCCTTGCTCATTTTGGGATTCCAATCTGGAAAAATGGCCGGAGCTCGCCACTCACGCCTTGGAGATCTTGTCATGCCCTGCAGCCAGCGTTCTCTCTGAACGTGTGTTCAGCGCTGCTGGTGGTGTGCTGACAGATAAGCGCACGCGGCTGTCCACTGAGAATGTAGACAGACTCACGTTCATAAAGATGAACAAATCATGGATCCGCAAGGACTTTTCTACCCCTGTGTCATCCTGGGGAGACTAAAAGCTTGAGGTTTTGGTAAAATCATCTCACCAACCGTTTTAAGCAACTCTGGGGCAATTGATGCCACTTAAGTGGTGTCTGTGCCACAATTTTTGGAAAAAATTGAGACTCTTTTTGGAGTCCACTTGCTGTGTTTTACGTGACGTTGGCATCGTCAATTCCAGGTGGGTTGGGTCGCCCCCCCTTTTAACTGTAAGAAACTACATACACTATGGCTTGGGGTAACACAGATGGTTGAGTCTGAAGAGCTGTTTACTCAGAGGTCTGCTCCAAAGCTTCAGTGACTGCTAGTCAGCGTAGAATTTTTAACTGCATCTAGCCTAGGCAATACTTTGGGCGTAGTAGCCCAGCTGCGAAGCAAGCTGCACCGCCTGTGTATCTAATAAGAATTTTTAAATGCATCTAGCCTAGGCAGACTGTGGGGACCCCCAACCAAACCCAGACGCTCAGCCGCCCTACCGCCCCCCTTTCCTTGACAATACAATAATGTAACTCTTACAACTGGATGGGTGAGGATCGGTCACAGCTTTATTAACTCTTTATACTCATTCCATTAGAAAGGCATTTTATTTCTAAAATAATTCAGCTTGTTACAGCATGCCCTGGGTCTCCACACCGGCAAGTTGGCCAACAAGTGTAACTCTCCAATACCTCTCCAGTTGAAATATGTGTTATGAAACTCTAATTTCCTCCCCCCTGGGCGGACTTTCGCCCTTTTTTCTGCCCAATATATATACGAGTGGCCTATCACCCACACTGTTGGCTTAGTGTCACCTGTAAAAGAAACAAACCACGTTAGGATAACAAGTCCGGTCTTATGTATCTCGCCAAACACGTGGATCGCCATCTCCCTATCCTCTGAACTTCCGTTTCTGACAGTCCTGCTCTTGCTGCTTCCGTGGCTGCACCTATGCGGAATGAGTGTGTCCCATAATCTTTGGGGTGGTTCCCTGCCAATGTTATGCATTTATTAAATATAGCTTGGAACTGGTATCTTGTTAATGGCATTCCATCAATGTGTGATAGGAAGAAATTACTTTGTGATCTGATGGTTATATATGTTTTTACTATTGTTACCCGACTCAGTGTACCGTTTGTGGGTTGCAGAAGTACCCAAGTGCCCCTGCCCGCTGGAACCATTTTCGATTGGCGTATGCGTAGACGTATTGCATTATTGGCTATGACTACGTCCTGGTGTAATAAGCCTCCACTGGTGGTAAGTTTGGATTGAGGGACTAATTCGCTTATGCATAGCGCCCCAAAGAAGGTGATCGCAAATGCAGTAGACAGTAGTGTTGCTTCAAATTGTGAGTGTCATGTTAATGGTGTTAGGGATATGATGTGAGAAATCAGTTTTAGTGACACGGGACGGGACGTCTACACTCCTGACTTGGCTGACCCCTTTTCCACCCTTTTATGGATTGTCTGATGATGAATCTCTTTGTCACATCTCCCCAATTCAGTAGTTGGAAGTGAAATGCTACTCCTGTCAGACACCGCTGCGCTGACGCCCCTGATATGCCCATCATCATTAGCTGGTGGAGAAATTCTATGGTGACTTGTAATCTGGCTTGTTCACATTGGTCAACCCGCCTGCCTGCTACTAGTCGTGTCCACTCTTCCCATGCCTTACCGTATGCATGCCACGTAGACGGGGCAACTGACGCTCTGATTAATGGCATCAACTATTCGCCACTAGATCCCATAGGGAGGGTGAGCAACTGTTGCCCGATGGGTGGGCGTTGGGGAGGAGCTCTGTGAAAATCTGCCAATTGAATTGTGATAAAGCGTTAGCAGCATCTTTAGACCACTCAGCATCGTGGCTAGCTCGGACCCATACATTGTGTTTTAGGCACAGGAATGCTAGCTGGCGTAGTAGGCCTAGCACTGGGGGAGACGATGATGCCATCTTATTAATGCAGTGCGTTAGGTGTTTTTAGTTATGAAGCGTATATTTTTGTTAGCCAGGCACGCGCCCCATATTTCTATTGCTACCACTATTGGGAAGAAAAATTATTTTCCGGGCTAGAAGCAGCTAAAAATTATTATTAATTTCAAAGCTGGTGGAGCTTAGTATAGATGGCCTAATAGAATGAGTACCACACACTACTACTATGCCCAAAATTATTTTCCAGGCAAGATGCAGCTAAAAATTATTAATTTGAAAACTGGTGGAGCTTGGTATAGATGGCCTAATACAATGAGTACCACACACTGCTACTATGCCCAAAATTATTTTCCAGGCAAGATGCAGCTAAAAATTATTAGTAATTTGAAAGCTGGTGGAGCTTAGTATAGATGGCCTAATAGAATGAGTACCACACACTGCTACTATGCCCAAAATTATTTTACAGGCAAGACTCAGCTAAAAATTATTATTAATTTTAAAGCTGGTGGAGCTTGGTATAGATGGCGTAATACAATGAGTACCACACACTACTACTATGCCCAAAATTATTCTCCAGGCAAGATGCAGCTAAAAATTATTAATTTCAAAACTGGTGGAGCTTGGTATATATGTCTTAATACAATGAGTACCACACACTGCTACTATGCCCAAAATTATTTTCCAGGCAAGATGCAGCTAAAAATTATTATTAATTTCAAAACTGGTGGAGCTTGGTATAGATGGCCTAATACAATGAGTACCACACACTGCCACTATGCCCAAAATTATTTTCCGAGCTAGATGCAGATAAAAATTATTTGCAATTTGCAAGCTGGTGGAGCTTAGTATAGATGGACTAATAGAATAAGTCCCACACACTGCTACAAGCCCAAAATTATTTTCCGAGCTAGATGCAGATAAAAATTATTAGTAATTTGCAAGCTGGTGGAGCTTAGTATAGATGGCCTAATAGAATGATGCTATGCCCAAAAGGTTTTACTTGGCTAGGTGCAGTAAAAAAAATTGTATTCTATACACAGGTGGTGTAGCTTGCAACACAGATACGCTACTCCACTGACTAACACACACTGCAAGAGGCCAAAAAGGATTTGCTTAGCTAGATTTAGCCAAATGCTGTGAAAAACACTTGCACAGCACTGGCACAGACCTGTCTGGCAAAAAGTCGTAGGAAATGCTGTAACCTAGTCCTCAAAAGGACTGCAATCACGACTATTCTCTACTCCAAAGCTATCTGTATATTTCTGAGAAAATTGGCTTGAAATTAATACTGAAAGTATAGTGCACACAGCAACAGCGGTGCCGTCTAACACGCAGCTGCAGCAGTGAGAAAATGGTGGCGACGGGGAAAATGGCTGGGTCTTATAGGGCAAGGACATGTGACATACACAGCCAATGACACATGCCCATGCTTATGTGAAAAAAAGCACTTCGCTGCGTGTGTGCGCTGCTGATAGACTGACAGATTGCACCTCCCCACTGTAAATGCGGGAAAGAGAAAAAAAAATGGAGATCTTCATTATTTATGCAGATATCCATCCCCTGCCCCTCCCCCCGCCCTGCTGTACACTCAAACTGCGTATTAACATTGATTATCAGCATTACTGTGAAAAAATCCAGTTATGATTTTGGTGCACGAACAGTTATCGAACATAACCTCGAACAGCCGGATTTTTTTCAAATCGTTCGTGTTCGCTGAACGGCTCGAACACCGCCCAAAACAGCTCGGATTTGAGATTCGCGAACAGTTAGAGTCGAACACCGCTCATCTCTAATTTTAACCACACATAAAACACCAAAAAGTCGTCAAAACTAAAGAATATAACTTTGGATGTTGTACCACCCACAAAAAATGCACCAAAAATAAATTGAAATGTCGTATGAGCACTAAAATGGTCTCCATAAAAATGGAAGCTCAGGTCTACAGTTACAAGGCTCAGAAAATGGTGTCACAAACCAATTATTTTTGTTTACAAAGTTTTAAATGATTTTTTACCTCTAAATTCTAAAAAAAATCTTTATAAGTTTGGTATCACCATACTCTGACCTAAAGAATAATACTGCTGGCCATTTTTACCAAATAATACATGTCATAATGAATTGTCTTTTTTTCACCATTTTACCACTTTTGGACTTTTTTTTTCTGTTTTTCAGTACATTATATGGTAAAGTGATTGTTGTCCATCAAAACTAGAATTCGATCTGCTAATTCAAGTCCTGAAATGACAGTAAGCTAAAAAATAAAAGGATATGGATCTTGGAAGAAGGGGAGTAAAAACTGAAGGTTCCAAAATGGAAAATTTCCCAGTCATTAAAGCATTAAATAAGTCTGAGATAGACGTATATCAGAAGTATATAATAACCATGAGGTCTATTTATGCCTCCTGCCTTCTAGGTTTCTTCTGTCCATATACAGTGAGCGCCCTCTAGTGGTAGCTCCACATAGACAAAATTGTATAATTTGTGTGATGTGGACGGAAAATGTTGGCAAAGTATTTTGGATGAAGGTCAAGGGGCAGAATTTGTTCACTAATGCTCTTCAAATTGCTGATATTTCTATACTTACATATGAGATGATAATTATGTTCCATGTACAACAGGAAAGAAATCAAACAAGTGTTACTCGAGAGATTAGAAAGGGAAAAGAAAGAGCTGGATGAGATAGAGAAATCTCTGTAAGTGCTTTTATTCAGGTAGAAATCATATAACCCTGTCTGTACATACTATATAGTCATTTCTCAGTTTAGGAGATGTATAGGACACAAATTAGATACATTTTATTTATTTGACTGTTTAAAATGGTAACAGGAGAAATAGACCATGGCTCAGCATTTGTATATGGCTCCATTAGAAAGACATGAGTTACATATATAAGTATGTATGCTTTCTATAGCATACCTCCTGTCTAGGATGCCGGATTTGGGAAGATGTCCCAGGAAGTCGGCACATTTCTTATCTGTATCCTCATAGATACGGCCTATGTTCTCCACGCCTTCTAAGGTCTGGTGCAGAAGACATAGTGATGTCACTAGATCATGCGTGTAGCGTCCAGCCTCATGTAATATATATAATTGTCTTATCCCGTCTGTCTGTCTGTCTGTCTGTCTGTCCAGGAAATCCCACGTGGCTGATTGGTCAGGCCGCGGCCAATCAGCGACGCGGGATTTCAGAACAAGATGGCGGCCGTTAGCGGCTCACCCTCACACGCTCACCCTCAGACGCTCACCCTCAGACGCTCACGATCAGACGCTCACGCTCAGACTCTCACGCTCAGACTCTCGCACTCAGACGCTCATGCTCACGCTCTGACGCTCACGCTCAGACGCTCACGCTCACACACTCACGCTCTGACGCTCACGCTCTGACGCTCACGCTTGGACGCTCACGCTCTGACGCTCACGCTCACATGCTCACGCTCACGCTCTGATGCTCACGCTCAGACGCTCACGCTCACACACTCACGCTCACGCTCATGCTCACGCTCTGACGCTCACGCTCGGACGCTCACGCTCACGCTCATGCTCACGCTCTGACGCTCACGCTCGGACGCTCATGCTCTGACGCTCACGCTCAGGCTATGACGTTCACGCTCTGATGCTCACGCTCATGCTTTGACACTCACGCTAGGACGCTCACGCTCACGCTCGGACGCTCACGCTCGGACGCTCACGCTCATGCTCTGACGCTCACGCTCTGACGCTCACGCTCTGAAGCTCACGCTCGGACGCTCACGTTCTGAAGCTCACGCTCAGGCTCTGACGCTCACGCTCTGACGCTCACGCTCACGCTCTGACGCTCACTCTGACGCTCTGACGCTCACGCTCGGACGCTCACGCTCACGCTCGGAGGCTCACGCTCGGAGGTTCACGCTCGGACGCTCACGCTCGGACGCTGACACTCACTCTCTGACGCTCACGCTCACGCTCTGACGCTCACGCTCTGACGCTCACGCTCACGCTCTGACGCTCATGCTCTGACGCTCATGCTCTGACGCTCACGCTCGGACGCTCATGATCGGACGCTCATGCTCATGCTCTGACGCTCACGCTCGGACGCTCACGCTCTGACTCTCACGCTCACGCTCTGACTCTCACGCTCACGCTCTGATTCTCACACTCACGCTCTGACGCTCACGCTCGGACGCTCATGCTCTGACGCTGACACTATGACGCTCACGCTCAGGCTCTGATGCTCACGCTCTGACGCTCACGCTCTGACGCTCACCCTCAGATGCTCACCCTCAGACGCTCACGCTCAGACGCTCACGCTCAGATGCTAACGCTCTGACGCTCTGACACTCACGCTCTGACGCTCACGCTCTGACGCTCACGCTCAAGCTCTGACGCTCACGCTCAGACGCTCACGCTCTGACGCTCACCCTCAAGCTCTGACGCTCACGCTCACGCTCTGAAGCTCACGCTCTGACGCTCACGCTCTGACGCTCAGGCTCTGACGCTCAGATGCTCACGCTCTGACGCTCACGCTCAGACGCTCACGCTCTGACGCTCAAGCTCTGATGCTCACACTCACGCTCTGAAGCTCACGCTCTGAAGCTCACGCTCGGACGCTCACGCTCGGACGCTCAGGCTCTGACGCTCAGGCTCTGACGCTCACGCTCTGACGATCACGCTCGGACGCTCACGCTTTGATGCTCATCCTCGGACGCTCACGCTCGGACGCTTACGCTCGGACGCTCAGGCTCTGACGCTCAGGCTCTGACGCTCACGCTCAGGCTCTGACGCTCACGCTCTGACGCTCATGCTCTGACGCTCACGTTCGGACGCTCAAGCTCTGACGCTCACGCTCAGACGCTCACGCTCTGACGCTGACACTATAACGCTAACGCTCTGACGCTCACGCTCGGACGCTCACGCTTGGACGCTCACCCTCAGACGCTCACGCTCAGACACTCACACTCAGATGCTCACGCTCTGACGCTCATGCTCACTCTCTGACGCTCACGCTCAGACGCTCACGCTCTGATGCTCACGCTCTGACGCTCATGCTCACTCTCTGACGCTCATGCTCGGACGCTCACGCTCTGATGCTCACACTCAGGCTGTGACGCTCAGGCTCTGATGCTCACCCTCAGGCTCTGACGCTCACGCTCTGACGCTCACGCTCGGACGCTCACGCTCGGACGCTCACCCTCAGATGCTCACCCTCAGACGCTCACGCTCAGACGCTCACACTCAGATGCTCACGCGCACGCTCTGACGCTCATGCTCTGACGCTCATGCTCACTCTCTGACGCTCAGGCTCTGACGCTCAGGCTCTGACGCTCACGCTCGGACGCTCACGCTCACGCTCTGACGCTCACGCTCGAACGCTCACGCTCTGACGCTGCCACTATGACGCTCACGCTCAGGCTCTGACGCTCACGCTCTGACGCTCACGCTCGGACGCTCACGCTTGGACGCTCACCCTCAGATGCTCACCCTCACCCTCAGACGCTCACGCTTAGATGCTCACGCGCACTCTCTGACGCTCACGCTCTGACGCTCATGCTCACTCTCTGACGCTCACGCTCAGACGCTCACGCTCTGATGCTCATGCTCTGACGCTCATGCTCACTCTCTGACGCTCACTCTCTGACGCTCACGCTCGGACGCTCACGCTTGGACGCTCACCCTCAGACGCTCACGCTCAGACGCTCACACTCAGATGCTCACTCGCACGCTCTGACGCTCACGCTCTGACGCTCATGCTCACTCTCTGACGCTCACGCTCAGACGCTCACGCTCTGATGCTCACGCTCTGACGCTCATGCTCACTCTCTGACGCTCACGCTCGGACGCTCACGCTCTGACGCTCACACTCAGGCTGTGACGCTCAGGCTCTGACGCTCACGCTCAGGCTCTGACGCTCAGGCTCTGACGCTCACGCTCGGACGCTCACGCTCGGACGCTCACGCTCGGACGCTCACCCTCAGACGCTCACGCTCAGACGCTCACACTCAGATGCTCACGCGCACGCTCTGACGCTCATGCTCTGACGCTCATGCTCACTCTCTGACGCTCACGCTCAGACGCTCACGCTCTGACGCTCACGCTCGGACGCTCAGGCTCTGATGCTCAGGCTCTGACGCTCAGGCTCAGACGCTCACGCTCACGCTCTGACGCTCACGCTCGAACGCTCACGCTCTGACGCTGCCACTATGACGCTCACGCTCAGGCTCTGACGCTCACGCTCTGACGCTCACGCTCGGACGCTCACGCTTGGACGCTCACCCTCAGATGCTCACCCTCACCCTCAGACGCTCACGCTCAGATGCTCACGCGCACGCTCTGACGCTCACACTCTGATGCTCATGCTCACTTTCTGACGCTCACGCTCGGACGCTCACGCTTGGACGCTCACCCTCAGATGCTCACCCTCACCCTCAGACGCTCACGCTCAGATGCTCACGCGCACGCTCTGACGCTCACGCTCTGACGCTCATGCTCACTTTCTGACGCTCACGCTCAGACGCTCACGCTCTGATGCTCATGCTCTGACGCTCATGCTCACTCTCTGACGCTCACTCTCTGACGCTCACGCTCGGACGCTCACGCTCTGACGCTCACACTCAGGCTGTGACGGTCAGGCTCTGACTCTCACGCTCACGCTCGGACGCTCACGCTCAGACGCTCACGCTCTGACGCTCACGCTCAGACGCTCATGCTCAGACGCTCACGCTCTGACGCTCAAGCTCTGACGCTCAAGCTCACGCTCGGATGCTCAGGCTCTGACGCTCAGGCTCTGACGCTCACGCTCTGACGCTCACGCTCGGACGCTCACGCTCGGACGCTCACCCTCAGATGCTCACCCTCAGACGCTCACGCTCAGACGCTCACACTCAGATGCTCACGCGCACGCTCTGACGCTCATGCTCTGACGCTCATGCTCACTCTCTGACGCTCAGGCTCTGACGCTCAGGCTCTGACGCTCACGCTCGGACGCTCACGCTCACGCTCTGACGCTCACGCTCGAACGCTCACGCTCTGACGCTGCCACTATGACGCTCACGCTCAGGCTCTGACGCTCACGCTCTGACGCTCACGCTCGGACGCTCACGCTTGGACGCTCACGCTCAGATGCTCACGCTCTGATGCTCATGCTCTGACGCTCATGCTCACTCTCTGACGCTCACTCTCTGACGCTCACGCTCGGACGTTCACGCTTGGACGCTCACCCTCAGACGCTCACGCTCAGACGCTCACACTCAGATGCTCACTCGCACGCTCTGACGCTCACGCTCTGACGCTCATGCTCACTCTCTGACGCTCACGCTCAGACGCTCACGCTCTGATGCTCACGCTCTGACGCTCATGCTCACTCTCTGGCGCTCACGCTCGGACGCTCACGCTCTGACGCTCACACTCAGGCTGTGACGCTCAGGCTCTGACGCTCACGCTCAGGCTCTGACGCTCAGGCTCTGACGCTCACGCTCGGACGCTCACGTTCGGACGCTCACGCTCGGACGCTCACCCTCAGACGCTCACGCTCAGACGCTCACACTCAGATGCTCACGCGCACGCTCTGACGCTCATGCTCTGACGCTCATGCTCACTCTCTGACGCTCACGCTCAGACGCTCACGCTCTGACGCTCACGCTCTGACGCTCACGCTCGGACGCTCAGGCTCTGATGCTCAGGCTCTGACGCTCAGGCTCAGACGCTCACGCTCACGCTCTGACGCTCACGCTCGAACGCTCACGCTCTGACGCTGCCACTATGACGCTCACGCTCAGGCTCTGACGCTCACGCTCTGACGCTCACGCTCGGACGCTCACGCTTGGACGCTCACCCTCAGATGCTCACCCTCACCCTCAGACGCTCACGCTCAGATGCTCACGCGCACGCTCTGACGATCACGCTCTGACGCTCATGCTCACTTTCTGACGCTCACGCTCGGACGCTCACGCTTGGACGCTCACCCTCAGATGCTCACCCTCACCCTCAGACGCTCACGCTCAGATGCTCACGCGCACGCTCTGACGCTCACGCTCTGACGCTCATGCTCACTTTCTGACGCTCACGCTCAGACGCTCACGCTCTGATGCTCATGCTCTGACGCTCATGCTCACTCTCTGACGCTCACTCTCTGACGCTCACGCTCGGACGCTCACGCTCTGACGCTCACACTCAGGCTGTGACGGTCAGGCTCTGACTCTCACGCTCACGCTCGGACGCTCACGCTCAGACGCTCACGCTCAGACGCTCACGCTCTGACGCTCACGCTCAGACGCTCACGCTCAGACGCTCACGCTCTGACGCTCAAGCTCACGCTCGGATGCTCAGGCTCTGACGCTCAGGCTCTGACGCTCTGACGCTCACGCTCAGACGCTCACGCTCTGACGCTCACGCTCTGACGCTCACGCTCGGACGCTCACGCTCTGAAGCTCACGCTCTGACGCTCACGCTCGGACGCTCACGCTTTGATGCTCACCCTCGGACGCTCACGCTCACACTCGGAGGCTCACGCTCGGATGCTCACGTTCGGACGCTCACGCTCGGACGCTCACGCTCAGGCTCTGACGCTCACACTCTGACGCTCATGCTCGGACGCTCAGGCTCACGCTCTGACGCTCACGCTCTGACGCTCACGTTCTGACGCTCATGCTCTGACGCTCACACTCAGACGCTCACGCTCTGACGCTCACGCTCTGACGCTCACGCTCGGACGCTCACGCTCTGACTCTCTCACGCTCTGACTCTCTCACGCTCTGACGCTCACGCTCTGATTCTCACGCTCACGCTCTGATGCTCACGCTCTGATGCTCACGCTCTGACGCTCGCGTTCTGACGCTCACGCTCACGCTCTGACGCTCACGCTCTGATGCTCACGCTCTGATGCTCACGCTCTGACGCTCGCGTTCTGACGCTCACGCTCTGACGCTCACGCTCTGACGCTCACGCTCGGACGCTCACGCTCGGATGCTCACGCTCATGCTCTGACGCTCACGCTCGGACGCTCACGCTCTGACGCTCACGCTCTGACGCTCACGCTCAGACGCTCACGCTCTGATGCTCACGCTCGGATGCTCACGCTCATGCTCTGACGCTCACGCTCTGACGCTCACGCTCAGACGCTCACGCTCAGACGCTCACGCTCTGATGCTCACGCTCTGACGCTCACACTCGGACGCTCACACTCGGACGCTCACACTCGGACGCTCACACTCTGACGCTCACACTCTGACGCTCATGCTCGGACGCTCAGGCTCACGCTCCGACGCTCACGCTCTGACGCTCATGGTCACGCGCTGACACTCACGCTCTGACGCTCTTGCTCAGACGCTCACGCTCGGACGCTCACGCTTTGACGCTCACGCTTTGACGCTCACCCTCGGACGCTCACCCTCGGACGCTCACCCTCAGACGCTCACCCTCACACGCTCACCCTCACACGCTCACATTCTCATGCTCCCACGCTCACGCTCATGCTCTGACGCTCACGCTCGGACGCTCACGCTCGGACGCTCACGCTCACCTTCTGACGCTCACGCTCGGACGCTCACGCTCACCTTCTGACGCTCACGCTCGGACGCTCACGCTCAGACGCTCTGACGCTCAGGCTCAGGCTCTGACGCTCACGCTCTGATTCTCACACTCACGTTCTGACGCTCACGTTCTGACGCTCACGTTCTGACGCTCACGCTCTGACGCTCACGCTCTGGCGCTCACGCTCATGCTCTGACGCTCTGACGCTCACGCTCTGATTCTCACTCTCACGCTCTGACGCTCACGTTCTGACGCTCACGCTCACGCTCATGCTCAGACGCTCACGCTCTGACGCTCTTGCTCAGACGCTCACGCTCAGACGCTCACGCTCGGACGCTCACGCTTTGACGCTCACCCTCGGACGCTCACCCTCGGACGCTCACCCTCAGACGCTCACCCTCGGACGCTCACCCTCACATGCTCACCCTCACATGCTCACCCTCACACGCTCACCCTCACACGCTCACATTCTCATGCTCCCACACTCACGCTCTGACGCTCACGCTCACGTTCTGACACGCTCGGATGCTCACGCTCACCTTCTGACGCTCACGCTGGGACGCTCACACTCAGATGCTCTGACGCTCAGACGCTCACGCTCAGGCTCAGGCTCTGATGCTCACGCTCAGACGCTCACGCTCTGACGCTCACGCTCTGATTCTCACGCTCACGCTCTGACGCTCACGTTCTGACGCTCACGCTCTGACACTCACGCTCATGCTCTGACGCTCATGCTCTGACGCTCACGTTCTGACGCTCACGTTCTGACGCTCACGCTCTGAAGCTCACGCTCATGCTCTGACGCTCTGACACTCACGCTCTGACGCTCACGCTCTGATTCTCACGCTCACGTTCTGACGCTCACGTTCTGACGCTCACGCTCTGACGCTCACGCTCACGCTTTGATGCTCACGCTCTCACGCTCACGCTCTCACGCTCACGCTCTGACGCTCACGCTCTGACGCTCACGTTCTGATGCTCACGCTCTGACGCTCACGCTCATGCTCTGACGCTCTGACGCTCAAACGCTTACGCTCTGACGCTCACGCTCTGATTCTCACGCTCACGCTCTGGCGCTCACGCTCAGGCTCAGACGCTCACGCTCACGCTCTCACGCTCTGATTCTCACGCTCACGCTCTGATGCTCACGTTCTGACGCTCACGCTCTGATGCTCACGCTCATGCTCTGACGCTCAGACGCTCACGCTCTGACGCTCACGCTCTGATTCTCACGCTCACGCTCTGACGCTCACGCTCTGATGCTCACGCTCTGATTCTCACGCTCACGTTCTGACGCTCACGTTCTGACGCTCACGCTCTGACGCTCACGCTCTGATTCTCACGCTCACGCTCTGACGCTCACGTTCTGACGCTCATGCTCGCGCTCTGACACTCACGCTCACGCTCGGACGCTGACGCTCTGACGCTCACGCTCGGACGCTGACGCTCTGACGCTCACGCTCGGATGCTCACGCTCTGATGCTCACACTCGAACGCTCACGCTCTGACGCTCACGCTCTGACGCTCACACTCTGAAGCTCATGCTCGGATGCTCAGGCTCACGCTCGGACGCTCACGCTCTGACGCTCACGCTCTGACGCTCACGGTCACGCTCTGACATGCACGCTCAGACGCTCTTGCTCAGACACTCTTGCTCAGACGCTCACGCTCAGACGCTCACGCTCTGGCTCTGACGCTCACGCTCAGACGCTCACGCTCAGACACTCACGCTCAGACACTCACGCTCAGACACGCACGCTCACGCTCGGACGCTCACGCTCGGCGCTCACGCTTTGATGCTCACCCTCAGACGCTCACCCTCACCCGCTCACCCTCAGACGCTCACCCTCAGACGCTCACCCTCAGACGCTCACCCTCAGACGCTCACCCTCAGACGCTCACATTCTCACCCTCACACGCTAACATTCTCACGCTCCCACGCTCACCCTCACACGCTCCCACGCTCACCCTCACACGCTCCCACGCTCACCCTCACACCCTTACATTCTCACCCTCCTACGCTCACCCGCTCCCACACTCCCACGCTCACCCTCACACGCTCACCCTGTGCTAGCCGGTCATCTCCCTCACACGCTCACCCTGTGCTAGCCGGTCATCTCCCGGCTGCTCGCAGCAGTAGTACCCCGACCGGTGGCCTCGCTCCCCGGTCCTCCAAAATTCATTAGGGGCCCCAGGGGGATACATTGGGGGGTTAATTTAAAGTAGTGCACAACCCATTTAAACACTGCTTCGCTCATTAGTCGCGCCCGGTCGGACACATACATATTCTAGAATACCCGATGCGTTAGAATCGGGCCACCATCTAGTACATCATAGAATAGAGCAAGCGTGTGGATTCACACTTATCATGGGGACAAGGCATTGTGAGTTTTTTTAGCCATTGCACTATTCTGAGTGTCGTGGGGAGGACACTGGGGAGGGCATTTTGAGGCATTGTTCTGAGTGTGAAGGAGCCCCTTGGGGCATTATACTGTGGAGGCATCATAGTGCGAGGGGCAACATACTGTGTGGGGCTGCAACTTTTTGGAGCATCATGTGTAAGTGCATTGTAGTGTGTGTGTGTAGGGGGTATTATCCTATGGGTGGGAATGCATCACAGGGCTATCATACTGTATGGAGGGACATCGTGGGGGTGTCATACTGTAGAAGTTTTATACTGTGGGAGTGGGGCATATACAGGGGTATTCTACTATGATAGACGACTAAGTACCCTCACTACACATGACCTTCTTTTCGGTCTTTCAAAGTTGGGAGGTATGATGTAGGAATGTGATCTTATAAGAGCAATGGACCTGCTAAATGATCTGGATAAGATGACTGAATGGGCAAACACTTGGCAGATGAGGTTTAATGTAGATAAATGTAGAGTAATGCACCTAGGACGGAGTAATCCTATTGCTGCATATACATTAAATGGGAGTATTCTCGGGACTACAGAGCAGGAGAAGGACTTGGGTATTCTGGTTACAAGTAAGCTGAGCAGCAGAACTCAATGTCAAGCAGCAGCCGCAAAAGCAAGCAAGATTTTAGGGTGTATAAAAAGTATACAAAATCCTGTGATCGTTACGTACTGTTACCCCTCTATAAATCACTTGTGAGGCCACATCTGGAATAAAGGATCCAGTTTTGGGCTCCATGTTTTAAAAAGGATATTCAGAAGTAAGAGTCCGATCAAAGGCGGGCAACTAAATTATTACAAGGGATGGAAGGCCTTTCATATGAGGAGAGGTTGAAAAAGTTGGGTTTGTTTAGATTAGAAAAAAGACACATCAGAGGGGATCTCATTTATAAATATAAGTGTGCTCGATGCAAAGGAATGGAACATGACTTATTCCTTCCAAAGACCATACTAAGGACCAGGGGCACTCATTACAGGTGGAAGAAAGGCGATTCCGGCACTTAAACAGGAAAGGGTTCTTTACAGTCAGAGCAGTAAGACTGTGGAATGCCGACCACAAGAGGTAGTAATGGCTGACACTATAACAGCTTTCAAGAAAGGGCTGTATGATTTCCTCAGAACACATAACATTGTGGGTTGTAGATAATTTAGTGAAAAAACGTATAATTGGCGGAGAAAGGTTGAACTTGATGGACCTAGATCTCATTTCAACCTATAAATGGACCTCACATGTAAACACGAGTGCAGATGAAATAGAAAGTAATTCCCTAAAATCATTCTCATCCCTTCTTTACTTCGTAACATTAAAGTTGAAAAGAAAACCCAAAATGTCACTTTTTTATTGTAGATTTTGAACTTACGCACCAAGTACACCCAGTGGGCGCATTACTCAGCTCCGTGACTAATTCTAACTTTAAGAAACAGTAACTGGATCGGAGTTATATTAAGAAAGCGGATACATAAAGACCGGTGATTTTCGTTGTGGTCTTGATGAGGGACGTGGTGGCGTCAGACGCTCCTGACCCATGATGAGGTGTCTGCCTCTTCATCAATCGGGCATCTGACGAGTGGCATGCAACATTTTGGGAGAAAATTATATCAAAACGCCAAAAGCTGCTAAATATTTGTGCAACTCCAAGTTGTACTAAAATTTTACAATTTATCCCAGAATTCTGGTTAAATTGTTTTGATAAATTCAGGTCTTAGACTGTATCAAAAACTAAAGGGTCCAGTAATAAAACACATTACTTAACCGTCCATCATCCTGAGCTGATGAAAGAAGCTGTAGGGAGAGGAAGCTGTCATTAGATGGGGTGTAGTGTGACTGCAGGGGGCGCCACTGAGTGGTGCGATCTCTCCGATATGTCACCTATGTCACATTATTGTGGCTCTGAGGTCGCTGTCATACATTCGCTGCTGGGAAATATTTATCACTACTTTTCTTTTACAACAGAAGGATCCACAAAATCACAGAAAGACTTTTCGGGCCATCTATTCCCGAAAATAGTATTGAGAGTTCATCCATTGAAACCATCCAGTATGTTTGTTATTTTTGGAAATATAATACTATATGACCAGCGTGATATATAAGGTAGTGTTTCCGCTTGACCCAGTGGTGGAGTACAGTGCTTGTAGTGACCCAGCTATTTATTGCTCATACTCGGGGGTCCAGGGCTTTCTATCACTCACTAGTAGTTGTTTTACACCACAGGCGATCCACCTGGCTGACTAGTGGCTCAGCTTAATAATAGCATACCTGGTTTCTCAGGAATTGCTAATAAAGGGCCTGCTTTGTAAAAAACACTTCTAAAGTGAGTAATAATGACTAGAATATATCATTCATATGGAATATAAACTCTTCTATATCGATCATTTTGGTTCCATTCCCCGAGGGTCTACATGAGAGACCATTCACTGTTGTGGAGGGTTAAACCAATAGGCTGAAGTTAATTCTGCTTATTACTATTACTTAGGGTCAGCGTTATGGGGGTCAAACATCTGTAGCCACTCCATGGCGTGATTGCCAACATCGTTTATTCTCATCCCTTCCATAACCCATACCAGTCACATTTATGTGGTTTTCCAATATATAAAAAATTGGCTGAACAAGAGAAATCCCACAAGGACAGTGATTAGCTGCAGCGGTCACATGGGTAGTCGCTAACTTCAGTGCGATAGTGCAGGATTTATCATGTGAGAAATGGCTCTATTATTATTTTATACCATTTTCTCCATTTTGGTCCAATTATACAAATTCTAAGCGGTCTTCTGTTTGCTTATGGGGCTGTCCAGTTGGGAAACGCGTTGAGTGATTTGGTTACAATATGTTTAGCGCTGATTGGGGCTTTGTCTTTTAGGCTACAATCACTTTTAATGCCATATATGAGAACTTGCTCTCTACTGTTTGGATTTCTACCTGTGTCCTGATATGCCCCTTCTGTAATTTGACTTAACAACTGTGACCTGTTCCCCTATGCAAAAGATTGTTTGGGTCCATTGGGATAATTCGGGCCAGTCTTTGAGCAGTGACGCCATCTGGGTTTTCTAGGGTGCCAACCTCTACGGTTAGGTAGGATATGTATTAGGGTCAGTTTGGGACCCCACATCGTTAGATGTTACACTTGTAGTTTTCCATAAGGGATCACTACCCGGCCCTGCACTGTGTTGGTTTTAAGTATTGCTCTTTTTAATGAATATCTAATAAAGTATGATTTTATTGGTATATTTTCACTGTGAATATTGATCCTAATCCGCACTGTTACCTGCACATTTACATGAGATTATATATGTTTTATGTATTGTAGAAGCAAAACCACCGAAAATGATGAAAAGGGGAAGACCACCACCCTGATCATGTAAGAGCAGAGATTACTGAGCAAACCTTCTAGATGACATAAGGATAGAGATGATTCCTTTCTACTGTATATATCTGCACAGATAGCGGCCATTTATTGATCACGCATCTTATATGCCGGATTTTTAAGAGGTTTTGGAGGAGTTTTTTCCCTGATGCGTTCTTTGCTGCCTTCTGATTGGACACTGCCATGTTTGGAGAAGTTTCCTTTTGGATCATCTTCAAAGAAATGACATGCAATTTGTTTTTCTAAACCTCTTCAGAGAAAAAAAAAACTAAAAAAATCCTCCTGATATAAAAAGAGTGGATTTCCCATAGAAATGAACTGGAATTGCTTTCCAAGAGTTTCTGAAATAATTTTTGAGGTGAATTTTGGAGAGGATTTTCTTAAAAAGAAACCTTCAAAAAAATGTTATGTGCACATAGTCTTCGTGATGCAACCAATTTTTAGTTTAGGCTATGTGCACACGTTGCGTTTTTGTTGCTTTTTTTCCACAGGCAATACCTGCTCTCTTGGCAGTAAAGAAGATACTTACAAAAAGCAGGTTTTCCTGATTTTTTTTCTGCATTTTTATTGCTGCGTTTTTCTTGTCTCTTCTGCATGTTGATAGAGCTTAGTGGCCCAAAAAAACCATGATGTAACTTCCTTAGGTGTTTGCACAATAAATGCAGCACTTACCCATTGTTTCCTATGGGTGAAAAAACGCTGAAAGAAGTGACATGCTGCAGTTTGCAAAAGCGCAGCGGTTTCCAAATCAGTCAGTAGTTTTTATAAAATACATAAAAAGTTTTGAAAAACTTGTAAGTTTTTTAGGGAATGAAATTAAATCAACAGTAATTTCACCATTGCTTATTGGGATTTATAGTCACAGCATTCACTGTTCAGTATATATTACATGATAACATTATTCTACAAGTCAAGTACAATTACACTGACAAGACTTATTGTTTTGTTTTACAAACTAATATGCACTTCTGAAGTCACATTCTATGTGATTTGTTTTATAATTCATATAGCATATATACTGTATTTTCTGGACTAGATGTATTTTTTTAGCAAGAACAAAATTGTGCTTAACCCTTTCACGGCATGCGCCGTATATGTACAGTGCATGGCATGTCTCCCGCTTTGGTACGGGCTATGGCGATGAGCCCGCACCTTTCCAGACACATTACAGCTGATCTGATCATCACTTAAATATCCTACCCTTGTGCATTAAAGTTAGTGATATTGACCCCTCCACTTCTTTACACCAAAAAGGAAGTGTTAATTATTAGTAAATATTTTCTGTTCTCTAAACCTGGGGTGTGTTTTATAATACAGTAATTTGCGTTCTATAGTCTAAAAAATATGTTATACCTCCTGCCCGAGCACAGGTCAGGGATGTAATTACTAGAGTTAAAAGGCTTCTCGCGGACTATAGCGTTCATGTCCTATCCCTACAATATATAGTTTTGTTTAACCCCTTGCAGACATGGACAATTTCCATTTTTCTATTTCCCTCCCTCTTCTTTAAAGAGTCATAACTTTCTTTTTTCCTGTCCACATATTCTTGTGAGGACTTGTTTTTTGCGGGATGAGTTGTAATTTTGAATGAGACCATTTATTTTACCACAAAGTGTACTGGAAAATGGGAAAAAAAAACAAGTACAGAGAAATTGCAAAAAAACTAATTCTAACATTGTTTTTTGGAATTGTTTTTACGGCAAACATTGTGTGGTAAAAAAATGACCTGCCAATATGATTCTCCTCATCAGTATGATTATGGCGATTCCAAACTTGTAGTTTTTTCATTATTTTAGTGGTGAAAACAAAATCAGATATTTGAAAAATAATTGGGGGGGGATTGTGTCGCCATTTCCCAAAACAAATAATGTTTTCATTTTTCGGACTATAGAGCTGTGTGAGGACTTATTGTTTTGGGGGGTGAGACAACGTTTTTATTGATACCATTTTTTGATAGATATGACATTTTCATCACTTCTTACAACTTTCTTACAGTGTTGCGGCAAACAAAAACCACAATTTTGTCATTTTGAGTATTTTTCTGTTTAAGGTGTTTACCAAACAGGTTAATTATTTTTATGCTTTGATAGATTGGACACTTATGGATATAGCGATACCATAGATGTTTATTTTTTATTATCTTTATTTTTAAATGGGGGATAAAGGCATGGATTCAAACTTTTATGCTTTTTTATTTTTATTTCATATTTTTAAAAACTTTTTACTGTATTTGTTAGTCCACTTACGGGACTTGAACATGCGATAGTCTGATCACTTGCACTATACACAGTAATACCACAGTATTACTGCATATAGTAAAAACCACACTCTCTTTTGAAGCCACACCTCAGAGCATGGAGGTCTTCATTGGCGTCCTGCGATCACGTTACAGAGGCGCTGATTGGCGCATATAATGACGCACCACCATGCCAACACGCTATTAATGCCGTTGTCAGAGTGTAACAGCGGCATTTAATAGGGTGACAGTCTCGGCTGTTAGAGGTAGGTTTTGACTGTGTGTCACAGCCATTATCTGTCGGGTATGGGGCGGCCTCACCCCTACACCCGCTACCGACTTGCACGATACATTTATAGTGGATGTCGGTAAAGAGTTAATTGATGGCAGTTTTATTCACTTGAATGGTGCTACTGTCCCAGAACATCAGGAGATCCCCTCATATTTCATGAGTCTTCAGGACATATTTGTTGAGTAAGCGAGTGAACTCAATATCATGGGATCTGGAAATGGAGGATATTTTTCTTAACACTCGTGTTTCTGTAATATGCTGCCTCTAGCTTTAAGATTTAAATTTTCAGTATTCTAAATTTTTACTAACTTATTACAAGCTGGTATAATTCATGGTAGTCAATATGGACTCGGAATCCGATTTCTATGTCTTCTGTTCTTTGTTTGTGTTTGGGAATTTAAAACCTTATTCCCCAATGACAGTGTTTTACACAAAGCTCCAAATCTGTATAATTACAGTAAATATACAGACTAACCTTACAATTTCCTTATTTTTTTCTGCAAAATCGTGCAACATTAAGCCATTGCGTATAGGAATGGTCTCGGCATTAAATTACATCCTGTAGTTAAAGCAAATTATGCAGTAACTTTATTCATTATTAACCAGGATGGTAAGATGTTAAGAATTGCTAATCTGTTACGTAAAGGGGTTGTTTTGTCATGTCACAAGATATTGATTACCTATGCTTAGTATAGATCATCAATATCAGATTAGTGGGTGGTCCAACATCCAGCACCCCTACTGATCAGCTATTATAAGCTCCGGCTTAAGATAAACATACTGAATAGAGTTCCAACGTGATAGTCCCAGTCAAAGTATAGCGATTATCACCAGACAATGCATATCCGGTCTTAGAATAGCTGATCTTTGGGGATAGGTCCTGCGAATAGCTCATCAATATCTTGTGAATGAAATGTGCTTTAACATTATTTGTTATATTTCCACTATATATAGCAAAGAAACCTCCATCTAGCAACAACAACTACCAGCCAATAGCATCTGGCAACCACCACCATCACTAGCCAATACCATCCGGCGGCAAGCAACACCACCAGCCAATACCATCCGGCAACAAGCACCACCACCAGCCAATAACATGCGGCAACAAGTACCACCACCATCCAATACCATCCGGCAGCAAGCACCACCACCAGCCAATACCATCCGGCAACAAACACCACCACCAGCCAATACCATCCGGCAGCAAGCACCATCACCAGCCAATACCATCCGGCAACAAGTACCACCACCAGCTAATAACATCCTCCAACAAGCACCACCACCAGCCAATACCATCTGGCAACAACAACAATCAGTTAATTCCAACTGGCAACAACAACCAACTAATACCATCTGGCAACAAGAACAACATCCAGCTAATACCATCTGGCAACAACAACCAGCTAATACCATCTGGCAACAACAACTAGCTAATACCATCTGGCAACAAAAACAACATCCAGCTAATACCATCTGGCAACAACAACAACCAGCTAATACTATCTGGCAACAACAACAACCAGCTAATACCATCTGGCAACAACAACAACCAGCTAATACCATCTGGCAACAACAACAAAAAGCTAATACCATCTGGCAACAACAACAACCAGCTAATACCATCTGGCAACAACAACAACCAGCTAATACCATCTGGCAACAACAACAAAAAGCTAATACCATCTGGCAACAACAACAACCAGCTAATACCATCTGGCAACAGCAACAACCAGCTAATACCATCTGGCAACAAAAAACAGCAAAATTCCATCTGGCATCAATTTAAAGAGGTTGCCCGACCCTAAAATCCAATTTTTAAGATTATCTGTGCTCTATTGTAATTTATAATATCCCTATAAAAATTTTTGGTTTCTAACTTTTGTTTGTCCTGAATTTTAATTCATTGCCTGCACCCAGTTTGTTTACATGCTGCTCTCCAGACTAGGCAACTCCCTTTGCTTTTCTAAACTCACAGGCAGAGCTAGAACTGCCTGGCCCAAGTATACAGCACTACCCTCTGCTTATATGAGGCTGGATGATACTAGTGAGTAGGATCACATTGTCAGGGCCGGTTCCAGGTTTTTGTGGGCCCTGGGCGAAAGAGTCTCAGTGGGCCCCTTTAATACATACCACGATTCATGATTCACAGAAAACGCAGAGAAATATATATATATATAGTACAATGCCAAAGATTTCACTTCTTACATAACATGAGCGATGTCTATTGTAAATTCTAAAATAGCACAGAAATCGGCGAATCCTTGCAGCGCACAGTGCAGACTGGATAGTGTAGTCCTCCATACAGTATTATGGGCACCACATAGTCCTCTATACAGTATTATGGACCCCATATATTGCTCCATACAGAATAATAGACCCCATATAATGCTCCATAGAGAATAATGGACCCCATAAAATGCTCCGTGCAGAATAATGGACCTCATAAAATGCTCCATGCGGAATATTGGTCCCCATATAACGCTCCAAGCAGAATACTGGCCCCCATAAAATGCTCCATACAGGATACTGGCCCCCATATAACGCACCATACAGGATACTGGCCCCCATATAACGCTCCATACAGTATACTGGCCCTCATATAACGCTCCATACAGGATACTGGCCCCCATATAACGCTCCATACAGGATACTGGCTCCCATATAATGCTCCATACAGGATACTGGCCCCCATATAATGCTCAATGCAGGCTATGCCCCCACATTATACCCCATGCAGGCTGTACCCCCACATAATGCCCCATGCAGGCTGTGTCCCCCACATAATGCCCCATGCAGGCTGTGTCCCCCACATAATGCCCCATGCAAGTTGTTCCCCCATATAATGCCCCATGCAGGATGTCACCCCCCCCATATAATGCCCCATGAAGGATGTCACCCCCCCAAAATAATGCCTCATGCAGGATGACACCCCCCCATATAGTGACCCATGCAGGATGACACCCCCCCATATAGAGCCCCATGCAGGATGTCACATCCCCCCCATATAATGCCCCATGCCTCCATACATTAAAAAAAAATCAAATACTCACCTCACTTCTCCTCACCTGCTGCCGCTGCTCTGGACTCTTCAGCCATGTTGCCGTCTTCCCGCTCTGTGCTGTGACTGCTCAAGAGAGGGTGCGGTGGAAAGACGTCATCGCGCCCTCTGACCTGAGACGTCACAGTGCAGCAGCCGCGAAAGATGCAGGACCTGCTGCTGAGGCATGGGGAGAGGTAATTATTGTGCCGGGGCCCTGAGCAAGCAGGGGAGTGGGTCCCATAGCGAGCCGGCATGCCCGACAGCGAGTGGGCCCCCCCACCTGCTCAGGGCCCCGGTACTTGCCCGGGTGCTGAGTTCTGACACCAGGCCTGAACATTGTGACCCCTGCTGTAATGTGCAAAGTTACGTTTTTTTTCAATTGCTTGTCACGGTACCTAGGGAACGTAATGTATTGGACCCTATTCACTTTTTTCTACTCCTATGTAATGTAGCAGCAGTTACAATGATTTTGTGCTACACAACCTGTGCCATGGCCAAAGTCACTGTGTATCCAGCATCAGTATATAATACAGTGTAATGTAGAGCCAAATAAAAAGATCCATACGACTCCATGGTTATCAGATCAGGGTCATTCAAAGTTATTGGGTCTGTCAAGAAATAGTGTGTCCTTGTAAATGCCACATACATCCAGGATGCTTGTGTCCCAATACCAGCTGAAGAAGTTTGCAGGACCTTGGTCCGACTACAATAGATCCTGTGATCGGTTGGCTCGAGTCTGTAGATATACATTTCATATATGAGGACAGGTGTGCAGTTATTGCTTTACATATAAAAAAAATAGTAACCATATGATTAGAGATTGATTTAGATACATATTTATAGTGATATACAGCAAAAAATGTCAGCACCCCAGACATGATGGTAAAAAAAATGTTTTTTTCTCAACCATGTATGTGCGACGTTTAATCTCTTTCAGCTGTGAGCCATCAGCATTCACAGTGCAGAAACAAGGTATATATAGGTTACACGCCATAATCAGTGATTAATATACATCAGGAAAGCATAGTGCACATGTGTGTAATCTCCTCATATGTCATAATGAAATAACAAAAATGTATTTTTATTCTGTGCCAGATCACAAGTAGTGTGCATATAATACAAAAAAATACCTTAATTGCACCAACGATAATGTGAGAACACTTGTGTTGTAAGTAAACATTGCTCACCCAGTTGCTGATGTACGGTAAGTAATATACATAGTATGGCGTACCAGGGACGGCATTGCATGTGCTCTAGGCTCAGCTGTGATGTTAGGGATCCCAGATACTCACTGCACCAGTGGTGGAAATATCGCCGGTGCAGCCGGGGGCCCAGAGGTGGAGGGGCCTGGATGCACATGCAGCTGAAATGTAATGTAATGTGCCGCAGGGGACCCACCAGAGCTCTTCACTGCAATACATGCGGGCAGCCAATCAGGAGTCGGCAGCTGACATCTGCGTGCCGGTAACTGGGGGCACATGGCAATGACGTCATGCACCATGGTGGGGACGTAGTATGTCTTGTTACATACCGCCCCTTACATAGCGTATTCTCGTTATTTTTGTTAATCACAGTGATTTCTCTTTTACATAGAGTCCTCTCTTGTTAGATATACAGTTGTGCTCAAAAGTTTACATATCACGGCAGAATTTTTCCTTTCTTGGCCTTGTTTCAGAGAATATGAATGATAACAAAAAACCTTTTTCTCCACTCATGGTTATTGGTTGGGTGAAGCCATTTATTGTCAAAATACTGTGTTTTCTCTTTTTAAATCTTAATGACAACCAAAAACATCCAAATGACCCCGATCAAAAGTTTACATACCCTGGTGATTTTGGCCTGATAACATGCACAGAATTTGACACAAATAGGTTTGAATAGCTACTAAAGGTAACATCCTCACCTGTGACCTGTTTGCTTGTAATCAGTGTTTGTGCATAAAAGCTAAGTGAGTTTCTGGGATCCAGACAGACTCTTGCATTTTTCATCCAGCTACTGACATTTCTGAATTGTGAGTCATGGGGAAAGCAAAAGAATTGTCAACGGATCTATGGGAAAAGGTAGTTGAACTGTATAACACAGGAAAAGTATACAAAAAAATATCCATGGAATTGATAATGTCAGTCTGATAATGTCAGTCAGCAGCGTTCAGACTGTGATTAACAAATGGAAAATAAGGGGCTCTGTGAAAACCAAACCACGGTCAGGTAGACCAACAAAGATTTCGGCCAGGAAAATTGTTCGGGATGCAAAGAAAAACCCACAAATAACATCAGCTGAAATTCAGGACTGTCTAAAAACTAGCGGTGTTCCAACATGACAAAGATCCAAAACACAAGGCCAAGTCGATCTGTCATTGGCTACAGCAGAACAAAGTGAAGGTTCTGGTGTGGCCATCCCAGTCTCCTGACGTAAATATCATTGAGCCACTCTGGGGAGATCTCAAGCGTGCAGTTCATGCTAGACAGCCCAGGAATTTACAGGAACTGGAGGCTTTTTACCATCTGAGAAAATAAAGAACCTCATCAACAACTACCACAAAAGACTTCAAGCTGTCATTGATGTTAGAGGGGCAATACACGTTATTAAGAAGTGGGGTATGTGAACTATTGATCAGGGTCATTTGGATGTTTTTGGTTGTCATTAAAATTTAAAAAGAAAAATCATAGTAGTTTGACAATAAATGGCTTCCCCCAACCAATAACTATGAGTAGAGAAAAAGATTTTTTGTTATCATTCATATTCTCTGAAACAAGGCCAAGAAAGTAAAAATTCTGAAGGGCTATGTAAACTTTTAAACACAACTGTATAATGACTGCGAATGGAGCAGCATCTGACTAGAAGACCGGTCCATCATCCGATTCCAGGGCCGCCATCAGGGCATTACTGCCCTTACTAGTGTATGGAGCCCCAGTGAGGAGGGGGGCCCAGGGGAGGGGATATGGTCATTCGCTCAGTAACTGAACGTGCGTCCTCGGAAATGCTCAAATCTTCCCGTTAACCGCTGCTCTGGTCTATTCTTTTCAGAGTCTTCTGACGCTGACGTCTCAGGGCAGAGGGTGCAATGACGTCACTACAGCGCACCCTCTGTGCTGAGCAGTACAGAGAGCCAGAAGACACTGAGGAGACTGGAGCAGCGGCCAGCGGGCAACGAGGAGTGGTAAATATTTTATTTTTTTTATGTATGGAGCACGACATGGGGCCCATTATACTGTATGGGCAATTGTATACTGTATGGGGCAATATATGGGGTCATTGTATACTGTATGGAGCAATATATGGGGTCATTGTATACTGTATGGAGCAATATATGGGGTCATTTTATACTGTATAGAGCAACATATAGGGCATTATACTGTATAGAGCATTATATGGGGACATTATACTGTATGGAACAATATATGTGGCCATTATATACTGTATGGAGCAATACATGGGGCCAGCAATATATAGGGCCATTATTCTGTATGGAGCAATATATGGGGCCCATTATATACTGTATGGAGCTGTAGCACCCTGAGGATTCGGCTGCTACAGGGGTATTACACCTCAAGCCAGAGGTGTGGTATTCCACTCCCGGGTAAGGATGGAGTGTGGAACTGAGCTCAGTAGGCTGCATGCACTACACACATCCCATTTCCGGGGGACAGACCAATGGTACTCCCACTAGAGAAATGTGCAGGTACGACAGTGTCTGTCCCTGGCTGGAGTGGGAGGGGGGTGGAACATCCCAGTAGTGTAGGGGCAGATAGGGGGAGCAGTCTGGGTAGTGCTAGGAGCTCATTGGGTGCTGGTCACCTGAGCTCACACATAGAGGGAGTATATAAGGGGGGAACCATCTTAGATCAGGGTCTTTGTAGAGGTTTGGTCAGTCAGTCAGAGGAAGAGAGCAGAGGAGAAGAGCAGCTCCAAGGCCCAGAGAGAGAGAGGAGAAAGAAGGACCCAGAGGGGGAGAAGAGAGAACTCCAAGAACCCAGGATTAGATCAGCGGGTGAAGAGTTGGCACAAGGGTACCGGATCCCAAGCTGGTGGAGGGCACTAATCCTCAGCCAGAGACCGGAGGTCGTGGGCAGGATCTGCCACGACCACCCACTAAATCCACCCGGAAGGCAGACCAGGAATAGGGTCAGGGAACCCAGAGACAAGGGTTTACCAACAAGAGGCCCGAGGGAGCCGGACTTAGGTGGATCCCTGGTGGGGAAGGCCAGAGAGAGAAGGAACGTCAGAAAGGGAGCTCAGGATCACGCTCCAGAATTACTTGGGAGTTGGCCGAGTCCAGGACCTGGTGGACGCAGCACGGCTCGGGCGGTCACTCAAGGCCGGAGTGACCAGAACAACAGCAGTAAGTAAAGACCCTGAACTGCACAGCCCGACTCCGAGTCTCATTACCATCCTCCCTGCACCTCCACAACCACCATCCTCTACACCTGACCCCCTGAGGCTATACCCCTCCCGTTGGGGGTTATACTACCTAAGCTGCACACACATCACCAGCCTCAGTGGACCCTGCTGCAGCGGCGGCCGTATTGACCGCAATTCAACGGGTGGCGTAGTCGACACTAAAGAACATTCAGTAACATCTGTAGGACTGCCACACACTGAGCTTGACACCCTGGGCACGGACCGGGTCACCGCCACTCGGAGACTACAACCCCCATCTGATCCGGATCCGGGTATCCCCCAAACAACACTGGTCCAGGGGGCGCGTCAGAGCAATATATGGGGCAATTATACTGTATGCAGAAATATATGGGGCCATTATATACTGTATGGAGCACTATATGGAGCCCGTAATACTGTATGGAACCGTAATACTGTATGGCACAATATATGGGGCCCGTAATATTGTACGGAGGACTATGTGGTGCCCACAATTCTGTCCAGAGGACTATGTAGAGCCCACAATTCTGTCCAGAGGACTATGTGGTGCCCACAATTCTGTCCGGTGGACAATGTGGTGCCCACAATTCTGTCCGGAGGACAATGTGGTGCCCACAATTCTGTCCGGAGGACAATGTGGTGCCCACAATTCTGTCCGGAGGACAATGTGTTGCCCACAATTCTGTACGGAGGACTATGTGGTGCCCACAATTCAGAACGGAGGACTATGTGGTGCGCACAATTCTGTCCGGAGGACTGTGTGGTGCCCACAATTCTGTCCGGAGGACTATGTGGTGCCCACAATTCTGTCCGGAGGACTATGTGGTGCCCACAATTCTGTCCGGAGGACTATGTGGTGCCCACAATTCTGTTCGGGAGACTATGTGGTGCGCACAATTCAGTACAGGGGACTATGTGGTGCACACAATTCTGTATGGGGGACTATGTGGTGCCCGCAATTCTGTACGGGGGACTATGTGGTCCCCGCAATTCTGTACGGGGGACTATGTGGTGCCCGCAATTCTGTACGGGGGACTATGTGGTGCCCACAATTCTGTACGGAGGTTCTATATGGAGGACTATGTGGTGGCCACAATTCGATGCAGGGGACTATGTGGTGGCCACAATTTGGTGAGGGGGACTATGTGGTGGCCACAATTTGGTGAGGGGGACTATGTGGTGGCCACAATTGGGTGCGGGGGACTATGTGGTGGCCATAATTCGGTGCGGGGGACTATGTGGTGGCCACAATTCTGTGCGAAAGACTATGTGGTGCCCACAATTCTGTACAGAAGATTATGTGGTGCCCACAATTCTGTACAGAAGACTATGTAGTGCCCACAATTCTGTACAGAAGACTATACTGTTCGGTCTAAAATGTAGTGCACATAGTGTGCGCTGCAAGGATTCGCCAGTTTCTGAGTCATTGTAGAATTTACAATAGATATCACTCCTGATGTAAGTAGTAAGTTAAATCTTTGGCATTGTACTATACCTTTATTTCTTATCTGTGCATCATTAATCGTGGTATGTGTTAAAGGGGCCCATTGAGACTTTCACCTGGGGCCCACGAAAACCTATAGCTGACCCTGACAGCAACAGTTACCAGCTGCCAACCACCTGGAGGCTAGCAGCTGACATCGGTGCGCACATTGCCGGCGAATTAAGTCACAGCCATGCGGCAGCGTGGCAACGCCTCAAATGGATAAGGAAGAGGACGCAACGGGTCCGTGGTATGGAAAAGCATTTTTTTATTTTTTGATGGGACCAGGATGGTACATCATATGGGGCATATTGGCCAGTTTGGGACATCATATGGGGCCTGGGGGCCAGGATGGGACATCACATGGGGCCAGGATGGGACTTCATATGGGAACTGGGGACCAGGATGGGACATCATATAGGGCCTGGGGGCCAGGATGGGACATCATATGGGGCCCGAGGGCCAGGATGGGACATCATATGGGGCCCGAGGGCCAGGATGGGACATCATATGGGCCCTGGGAACCAGGATGGGATATCAAATGGGGCCTGGGGACCAGGATGGGACATCATATCGGGCCTGGGGACCAGGATGGATACACAATGGGTGGAAGAATGAGACACAATGGGGGCCAAGAATGAGACACAATGGGGGCCAGGAATCTGTGGGAGGAAAAAACATAACAAATAAACGACCACTATTTTCCTGCATTTCTACAAAGTACTGTATTTTGGAAGCATGTACACAGTTGCAATCAAAATGATTTAATCACCACTGCATATTAGGTTTATTAGTAAAAATGTACAAACTTTCTGCTGTTTGTGGGAAACAAACAAATGAAACAAACACTATTTACATAGCTCAACACAACTAATATAACAAGTGGTCTCTCCAAATTCATCAAAAAAGATGATTTTTAATGACTATTGCAGTCTCAGAATTATTCATCTCCTTTTTGACAAACATCCTTATTACTTATTTATTTTACTTTCTTTTATAGCTCCATCATATTCCACAGCACTTTACAGATATTATCATGACTGTCCCCATTGGAGCTCACAATCTAGATTCCCTATCAGTATGTCTTTAGAGTGTGGGAAGAAACCGGACCCGAAGGAAACCCACACAAACATGGGGAGAAGATACAAACTCCTTGGACAGGCTGTCCGCGTTTCCTCTTTGAAGAAACAAATTCATTTTGTATTATGTCATGTGAATTGTGTCCTGGATCTTGAAAATATTGTGTAATGTGATAAGTGTTAATAGTATTGTGATGTAATATGAATAGTGTAAAGCGATAAATATGTTAATGATGTTGGTAGTGTATATAATTGACCATAGCGTAAGTTAGAGTTAAAAGTTGGGACTAGGCCACAGTAGAAGGGGCTAGTATAAGGGAAAGTGACTACTGCTAGGAAGTCAGATAGGATCGAGATTACAAAGTGAGCGGACTAAAAGGTCCATAGTGAGCAGTGCTGCATTGGAGAGGGACCCTGAATGAGAGGAGACTGAAGGGAAAGGAGAGTGAGATCCTGAGGAAAAGTGACTGATGAGACAGAGTGGCCTCCCGGAGACGGGTCCTTGGAGTGGACGCCTAGCCATGAGACCTTGGGCTTGTAACGCAGAAAGAAATGTCCTTAACGGGACTTTGAGACTGGGACTAATGAAGGGTCCCGAGCAGGAGCTCCAGGGCCACAGCAGTGGAAGAAATAGGATACGGAACTGCTGAACAAGTAGTGGAGGCTTGTTAACCAGGACCGCTGCGTTAAAGCTGGGTTGTGGCGAAGTAGGGAGAAACAGCAGATATAGAAAGCCCTGGAGTATACTACAGAGGAATGATACTGTGTGGAAATTGCTTCATACAGTAAAGGAAACGTCTTTAAGACTTTGTACCCGCTATCCCTTGTTTATAACCCTGATTAAGTTGCCGTTCAGTAGAGTTTACTTTCTAATGATGGCCTCTCTCATTGAACTGTGAAACATCTAGTCCTGGAAAACCAGCAACATTAGCTACATTTGGCCTGCATGGGTGTAAGGATCTCACAGCATAAATCCACACACCCAGCCAGGACCTTCACTTTCATGTAATGTGCCGGGGCGCTGGAGACGAGTGCCTCGCCCACGGCTACTGCTCCACGCTGTGTTACACCACCACGCTGCTAACTCTACTTAGTAGAATTGCAATGGTGATACCCAGCCAGACATAGCTTCTGGTAGCATTCTTGGTGAATCATAACCCATTCATCATGGTCTACAGGTCACTAATTTTCTTGGCTTTCCATGTTGCAACCGCCTTCTTCAAATCCCATCAAAAATTTCTATGGGTTTCAAGTCAGGCGACTGTGACAGCTACCTCAGAATCTTCCAAGACTTCTTCTGAAACCATGCCTTGGTGGACTTTTGGGATCATTGTCCTGTTGGATAGAATAGTGTAATAATAGAATTGGTGCGAATTGATTTGCAGGACCCAATCAATTGGCCAGGTCAGTAATCTGTGTCTGCTCTAAGGGCGCCCTGAGAACCGCCTCTTGCCTAACGGCATCTTCGGCTCCTCCGGCCTGGCACCACATCATTGTTGGAGTGTGATGTACATGTGATGTCGCACCAGGCCGACTAATCAAAAATAGATCCACCGATGCCAGTGACTCGCCCCCTGGGCCGTGGGGCACGCGGAACCGGGCGATAGGGAGACGTTGGGGGTAGTAGTGGTGGCGGCCCGGTCCCGCGGCTCAGGGTGGTCAGGCCAATGGTAGTCTGCTACGTGCTTAGATAATGTCCGACTACGCCACCCGTGGATTTGCGGTTATTAGGAACCGCCGCTGCTTGAAGACCGCTGGGGCTGATGATGGGTGCAGCTGAGGTGATGTGACTCCCCACGGGAAGAGTGCAGCCCCAGGGCAGTGTAGTGGATGGTGGGAGTGATGGTAGTGAGAGTCCCAGTACCGGTAGTGCCGGAGGAGCGAAAAAGCACACAGACAACGTACTGCAGTCCAGCGTCTTTACTCACGGTTAATATCCAAGTCACTTCAGCTGTCAATGACTGCCCGAGCCGTGCTGCGTCCACCAGGTGTGGGGCTCGGTCAACTCCCAGGCAGTTCAGGAGCATGGCACAGGACCCCCTTTTATCCTTTCTCTGGCCTGCCTCACCAGTGACCCACTTTTGTCCAGCTGCCGCGGACCTGTGCGGTTAAACGTGGGCACCGTCCTCCGCTGTCCTATATGGTGCCTTCCTAGCAGGTTTGATGAGGTGTCGCACCAATATATGATCACGACGACCGGTCTTTGGCTGAGGGTTGTTTCTCCTCCACCAACTTGGGATCCGGTACCCTTAATCTGCCTGACCCTGCACCCTGGATTCTCGTGGGTTCTTAGGGTCCCTTCCACCTTCTTGTTCCTGAGCCCTTCTGTTTCTCTGTCTCTCCTTCTTTGCTGTTCCTTTCTGCTTCTGTTCCTTTCTCTTGGAGCTGAGATGAGCTAGAATCTCAGCTCCCCTTCACCTCCTCCTCGGCCTCTTCTCCAGGCCCACTTCTCCTTCTCCTCTCAGGCCCCGGCCTCTTCCCTAGGCCTGCCTCTGGAGCAGCACTCAGCCTGAGCTGCTGCTCCCTGTCTTCTCCTCTCCACAGAACGAACTGAACGAACCTAGATCTAAGATGGTGCCCACCTTTTATACCTCCTTCTAGCCATGAGCCCAGGTGACCAGCAACCAATGGGCTCCTTCCTACGCTCAGAAACCGCCCCCTATCTGCCCCTACAGCACTGGGTGTTCCACCCCTCCCTCCCCACTCCAGCAGGGACATGGTCGGTCGTGCCTGCACTTCTGTCTAGTGGGAGCACCGTTGAGCTGTCCCTGGGAAATGGGGTGTGTGTGCTGCATGCAGCTAACTGAGCCCTGGTCCATTCTCCATCCTTACCCGGGAGTGGAATACCACACCTCTGGACTGAGGTGCAATACCCCTGTAGCGGCCGAACCCTCGGGGCGCTACACCAGGAGGTAAGAAGTGATATTCAGGCCTCCCATCCAGCAAGCACAGATTACGGACGTGGCCGATGAATTAGACCCTGTGACTTGGTTCGCACCAATTCTAAGACCACGTTCACACGTTCAGTATATGGTCAGTATTTTACCTCAGTATTTATATGCCCAAGCCAGGAGTGGAACAATCAGAGGAAAAGTATAATACAAACACGTCACCACTTCTGTATTTTTCACCCACTACTGGTTTTGGCTTACAAATACTGATGTAAAATACTGACCAAATACTGAACGTATAAATGTGGCCTAAGGTCGTAGACAGACAGCCGTATAACTCAGGTGAGGATCGCATCGCAATATTCGGACTGGCCGTCGGCTCCTGACCTGAGCGTGGCAGCATGTATTTCTCTGCAGCTGTCACGCTCAGGTCAGGAGCCGACAGCCAGTCCGAGGATTGCGATGCGATCTTCACCCGAGTTATATGGCTGCCTGTCTGCACCCTAACGCTCAAGCTTCATCTTCCTCAGGAAGACCCTCCACACGCTGCAGGTTTCCAGTGGCAGAGGAATTGTAACAATCGTGTGGTCATTAAGTGATTTACTACAAATTGAATTCTGTTGTGTTTTTTACCAGTTTTATTTCTGTTGATTTGCATATGTATTACTAGGCTGTTAGTTCTTTTGTTAAAATAATATAGTCAGTGATCGCCAAATGTGAAATTTCACTTCAGATATGTGCACACAGGAGTTTTTGAGGTTGTATTGGAGCAGAGACTGAGAACAGTTGATCGGTGAGGTACTTCGTTCTGGGACACCATGCATCTGATATTGATGACCTATCCTAAGAATAACTTACCAGTATCTTAAGCCTGGAAAACCCCTTCAGATTACTATATATATGTTGTAGGTAGGCAGAGCAAAAACATTGTCTGCTGAGAGCACAGAATTAAAGGTGTTGTCCAGGCATACTGTAGTTACAGTGTTTACAGTCCGCTGGAGCAAAAAAACAGCTGATCGGTGGGGGGCGCTGAGTGTCGAAATCCCACCAATCAGCTGTTCATGACCTATCCTGTAGATAAGTCATCAACACCATAAGCCCAGACTCCTTTACACCTGAGATGAGTGAATGTGCAGTGCCTTAATACTTGTGCCAACTTCATGTCAGCTCACTAGGGACATCTAGTGGTCGCTATCTGAAAGTACATTTACAACTGAAAAATAATCTGTTCGCTATTTTGACTCTCCAAGACCACTATCACTATTAAATGGGTACAAACTCAGGTGTAGTAGTAATAATAAATGTACCTTAGAAACAGAAGTTTTAATATCTCCTGCTTTGTTGCAAATTACTCTAATATCGTAGACTGGATGTTTCTTTAGCAGACGTGTATCGAGCACTGGTGGACACAGGCAGAAAAGGGCCCCTGTGCAAGAACAATATATGGGCCCTTTGCAGTCCAAGAGCTGCTAAAAATGCAAAATTGTACCTGCTTTGGAGGTAGAAATGGGCCCTTTTACCTCTTGGGCCTCTGTGGGGCCGCACAGGTTGCACCAATGATATGTCCGCCCCTGGTATCCAGTGATCTCCTCATAACCCCTCTCCTTTAGGTTTCATTGATGCCTCTGACCTCTCCTGCATCATCCACTGTTATATGCATAAACATCAATCAAATCTAAACAAAAAGGGGTCGCTGCTGAGACCACAGGACATTTGGCTACTAGAGAAACTGTGAAGGCTTTTAAAGGGAATCTGTCATCCCCGGGGACTTATCAGACCTCTAATATAGGCATACAGGTGATAGAAATGTAAGTCTATACATACCTGGATGCCTAATATTAGAGGTCTGCTTGCTTTGAAATGTCTTTTTATTCAGTTAGTTTTCTCATTCTTGAGAGCCGGGGGACGGGAAGAAATCCCAAACTACTTTGCTAATTACAATGTTCCCCCCCTCCCCTGCCCTGTGACGTACAGTCTCGTCTTCCAGATCCCGCGCATGCACAAATCACCTATAACGCAAGGTGCAGTTTTTTTTATTCCGGCTATATTTTTTCCAGCAGTGATCCTTCCAGACATTTAGGCCTCATTCAGAAGTCTGTTTTCCACATACTTGTTTTTAATGGATTACAAAAAATAATAAGAGGAATAATAAAAAGAATCAAAGTGCTGGATAACGATGCAGAGTAGACAGAGTACATAATTTCTCCATCTTCTCCCTTGTCTGAGTCCGTGGTAATTGGACTGCATTCAGATGACATCCGAGTGCAGTTCAATGTTTCACACTGATGTCATACAAGTCCATAGACTAGTTGGCACTGCCCCACAGTATAACATTGGGCAGAGAGCTATCTGATAAAACATCGGACAGCACTCGGCCATGTTAAGCGGTCGTGTGGACGAGCCCTCAGTCTGAGCCTGCCATTGATAATTATGACTTGACACTATAGGTCCCATTATTTTCTTTGTGTTGTCAACCAGACATTTAACAGAACGAGTATTTTTTAAACACATTTATACACAGATCGTTTATCCTTGTAATGATTTAATCCTATTTGTATCTCTATTTATACCCAGCTTTACGCATACAAGGACTCTATCTGTCCCACCCTTTTTTTACTGCATAGATTCATTTATCATCAGGTTTTTAATCTTATGTATTTTTATTTTTAATGATTTATTAATCTTATGTATTTTTAATAATGTTTGTGCTTTTTCACAATATCCCTCCACCCCTCACGACATTTATCAAGGGATGCGGTGATCTTTTTTTTTTACTTAAAAGTAAGTTCAAGAGATAAATACGCGGCACATGGCAAATGGTGAAAATATACATTTTTCCTCAGTTAAGGTTTATTTTTTACAGCATCGACCATTTCATATAAATTACATATTAACTTTATTCTGTGGGTCAGTACAATTAACATAAAATCACCATTTACTTATGTTTTATGATGTCTGCATGAAAATAACACATTTTCAAAAACAAAACAATTTTACATTGCCATATATGGAGAGCCATAACTCTTATTTTTTCTGTTAACAGATTTGTATGAGAACCTATTTTTTTGCGGGACGAGTTGTATTTTTTTATTATTGTTGTTATTTTGGAGTATAGGTGCTGTGAGGACCCGTGGTCTTCCGTGGGGGTAACGCTACTCAGACAACGCAGGGTTAGGGTAAAACAGCGTGGCAATATTTTATTGAACCACAAAGCGGACAATAAACACAAAGAACAGTCCCAGCGAATGCCCAAGATGGTGCAACATTACACAGTCTCACCCTTCCTTCTCCGCCCGCCTGGGATGGAACAGCTGCAACTTTGGAGACTTCCAGGGCCGACTACCTCAACCAGTGGCCCCCCGCTTCTGGTGGGCCCTCACAGAGAGAAGGTAGCGGCAAGCTTAGGAAGCTAGCAGTCCATCGAGGTACAAGGCCACGAGACCCGAGGGTTCCAACCTGGCCTATCCGAGAGTTTCCATGGGGCCAGATGACCAGTGGGTCCCTCCTAGCAACTCCCAATGTCTTCATGGGTACTAAGCAACCGGTGAGTCACTCCTAGCATCCCCAAAACAACATATCCATGGCGCCAGGTGACTTCTTCGTCCTCTCCTGGTCTCCCTAAAAGTATCCATGGTCTCTCTGATGGTTAATTGAGGAGATCCAAATCTTTCCAGTCAGGGCCATATCTTTAGACTAGAATCATGTAGAATACAAATCTGTGTCTCTTTGGATGCCATGCAATCCATCTACTTTCCTGAATGATGTCTCTCATTTTCCTTCTAAGGTCTATCAGAAAGACCTTAGAAGGGAAATGAGAGACATCATTCAGGAAAGTAGATTCTTAAATACACATCCACAGGTTAAGAATTAATGAGTTCACTAGGAGGAATATTTCTGTGTAGGCACATATAAGCGACTGACCAAGGTTAGGGAAGTGGCTTAGTGTAAAATAAAACTGTGGATTGCTACATAGTTTGCGTCACTCTTTCCTAACTTTCAAAGTTGGGAAGTATGCCTCTGTGCCTCCATACCTAATAATGCCCCTTTTGTGCCTCTTTATTATAAGAATGCCCCATTTAATTTGGCAGTACCACAGAGCTCAGTGATTGGCTGCAGCGCAGTTGACATGAAGATGCAGCTGATTAAAAATGTCTGGAGCAGCAAAAAGCAGTGCTGGACCCCGGGTGAGTAAAAGCTCAGTTTGATTGTTTGTTTCCTCATGACCATCGTTGGAGTTCGGCCGTTTAACCCACTGGATGTAATAGAGTCAATAGTGACTGTGTCATTTAGAGGAAATCAAATTATATTTCCTAAAAAAATGTTCATAGTGTGCAAAAGTAGCAAAGCATAAAAAAACTAAACACATCTGGTATCACTGTGAGGTCGGGGCTACACGAGTGTGAAAAAAATAGTGAAAAAATTTGGATGATTTTTATCGATTTTGCCATCCGTATGGCATCATTCCTTATTTATAAAAAGATCAGAAATTTGATATAAATTTACAAAAAATTGCAATTTTCAAACTTTTAATGATTATCCCTTTAATCCAGATAGTCATACCACACAAAGCAATAATAAATTACATTTCAATAATGTCTGCTTTCTATCAGCACCATTTGTAAAATGTTTTATTTTGTTAGCATTTTAGAAGGTTTAAAAATGGAGGAGTAATTTTTCATATTTTCAAAGAAATTTACAAAACTTATTTTTATAGGGACCTGTTCAGTTTTGAAATTACTTTGAGGGTCCTATATATTGGAAATCCCCCCAAGAGTGATACCATTTTAAAAACCGCATCCCTGTATTAAAAATTTAATTGCTTTCAGGTGGTTCATTAACCCTTCAGGTGCTTTTCAGGAATTAATGCAAAGTGGCATAACAGGAATGTAAAAGTTTATTTTCACCACCTACATTTTAATAACTTCTGAACAGGCCACTATACGCGGCAGGCTCTAAGGCCGTTATTTGACTGCCATGGCGAACATCAGGACCGCACGATCAAGATCTCAGGGTGCCAATGTAGTTAAAGAGGGAGCCCCCACACTCTGTTAACCATCTAGATGCCGTAGTCACTATTGGCAGCAGAATTTAAGGGGTTAAATGGCCATAATCAGTGCCGACCCTGATCGTGGCTGATGCAGCAAGTTGTTAGCTATAGTGTACAGCTGATAGCTGCAGGATTGTCACCTCTCGGGGGGATGCTAATCTCTTATATCGCAGGTCCGTAAAAAGACGTATTGGTGGTCACTATGGGGTTAAAACAACAGAATTGTTTCTTAATCTGATGTTTTTTTGTCACAATATACACATACACATTATACATACACGTGACCTACACATTATATATATGCATATATACATGACCTTTAGATATACACATGACCTGTACATATATACACTGTATATACACAGGAAAAAATAGAAAAATGCTCCAAAGAACCAAAGGATGAATTAAAACAAGCAAAGTTTACTGTTACATATTAAGAATATGCGGGATACGGGATGAGGTGCCACACACCCCAAAGTAGACAGTCTTAAGTCAAGATACAGGAGGATTAGATGGTATTATGCCGTTTCTCCATTTAGTGGTAAGTTGTGCTCCATTCTGGAGCCACAAATGGGAAACTCGTAAAAATCCTCTGTTCTTCAGCCGGAATTGTCTCGTTCAGGTCTTCACTGCGCGGTGCTGGGATCTGCTGTCTCATGCTGACATTCATGTTCCTTCTTATAATAACTGGAGAAGGCGCTTTCCCTGTTTCTATGTCTGTCCAGTTTAGATTTGAAAATAAGGGGTGTTTTCTGATTTTTCCATTAACCCCTAGCCGGACATAATGGTCTTTGCAGAGTAGTTTGGACATAATGTCCACAGCATCGTGGTCAGTGAGGTTTTCATATGATGGTTCAGAGTAGATGACATTTCTCTCAATCTCTTCAGTGGTGTCTCCTGGAAATGGTGAGTCTTGGAAAATCATGTTGTACAATATGACTCCAAAGGCGAACCAATCTACACCTTCATCATAAGCGTCTCCCATGATCATTTCTGGGGCGCCATACCCAGGTGTTCCACTGAAATCTCTGGCATTAAATCTCTTATCAAACTCATAAAGAGATAGTCCAAAATCAGTAATTTTTATGTGGCCGTCACCAGTCAGCAGGATGTTATCCGGTTTTAAGTCCCGGTGAATGATGTCATTGCTGTGCAGGAATTGTAGGCCACAGACGATTTCTGCTGCTATAAAGGTTACAGGTTCCTTCAGGGGAATGGTACTATATATATAGTCATGCAGGTCCCCTCCACTGGCCAGCTCGGTGACAAAATAGGCATGGTTTTCAGTATGAAACGCGGCATGGCAATGAGTTAAGAAGCTGCTGTTGTGGCTAAGCTTCAGGACATGGTGCTCAACAAGGCATTCAGGGAAGGAGATTAGGCTTTCCTTCTTTATGATTTTAAGGGCCACACTTTGTTTCCGTATCTTATCCGTGGCCAGTACAACCTTCCCATAACTCCCTTCTCCAAGTATGCCATGGCAGATAAACTTATCCCTGGTGAGAGGGACAGTGGTCTTTATTTTTTTGCTACTGGGGCCACTAAATTCACCTGAGATGTCATCTTGACTGGTGGCTGGATCTTCATGATGTTTCCTTTTTCTCCCAGTTCTCTTCTCTTCTGCTGCACTTTCATTACCTCTCGTGTTAATGATCCTGGTTGGACCCACAGTCTCTCTTTTCCTCTCTCTTGTACTCAGCTTTTGTAGATTGGTATCAGCTTGATTTGTGATGTATCCCACAAACTTGTCACATCTGTTTTGTACAGTGTCTAGGAAGGAAATATTCTGGGTTCCCTCATTGTCAGGTAATATTTGACCATCCTGCCCAGATTTCTTGGAGTCCATCTTCCTTATCTTTGGTGGAGGTTCCGGTTATTTCCAGTGTCTTCTCCATCTGGTGTTTCTTTCCTTTTTCTCTTTCTTTTCCCTGTAAAGTCCATGTTGCATCAGGCAACAACAGGGCAATTATCCAAAAAACGTATGGAAAATTACTAAATGCAATCCACACGTATATTGTAGTCAAAGCCAACTACAACTAAAGCTCAATGGCTGCAGTCAGTTGTATATGGAACTTTATGGAATGTGATGTCACTGTGCCGGTGATGTCACACTCACTGTGATGTCAGCAGATGTATGTGAGTGTTCCATCACTGCTGAACGTGAAAGTCTCGGAAGGGGCGGGGCTTAGTCACCAATAGCAACCTGACTAGTCACACTATTATAAAAGAAGAGTTAATGACTTATAAATGACTACCTGGGCAGATCTGGCATTATGCAGACTGGAAAAGCTGGGTAATAACCTCTGTCTAAAATGTGACACATTGTTTCTGTAGGCTAAATATATACAAAAGGAAAATATTAGGAGTGTTATAGAACAACTCTTCATTTTTACATAACACTGGTTCAATTAAATTGATATTAAATAGGTTGCTGTTACAGTAATAAAAATATAAGGCACGAATGTGCTTAAAATAAAAAATGGTGGCATACTCTCCCTACACTGCCCTCGCAAATCAAGCGCAGTCCACTTCGGAGATCGGTGACGACTCCTGAAGTGATGTCTACTTTTTTACAACGTCAGAGAACCAGCGCAGCTAGTGATTGGCTGCAGCTGTCAGTTACCTAGAAAAGTGAGTCCTGCGTTTTTTTCTCTAATGATGTGCTCTTCTAGTGATGATGGGAAGCAGTACGGTATACCACTATTTGTGAATTACTGGTGGACTTGTTACCACTACTGGAATCTAGGAAAATCCTTCCAGCAAAGAGCCAGCTCACGGTGTAGACAAAACGCATGAAGCTTATACCCAGACCCTCCATATGGCCTCCTTGGCTCTTGTGCACTGGCCTTAAAGGTTTTCTTCACCTCAGGAGCTCACCGTTTCCCTGCTGCCCAGCTTCCTTTTGTGCGGAGGTTGTGGCGTTGTTGTCAGACTGTCTGTTCTTCGTTTCTGCAAGCAAAGTCATCCTTGTCTTACAGCATTGGAGGAGCTGGGTGGTCCTGAACCGGTCCTGATCCAGCAATCCAGCGAGCTTCAGAATTGCTCCTTGCCTAGTAGATTAGTTACTCCTCAGCTGTAAGCAATAATACCTAAAAATGACTCCATTCTTGGAGAGGATTTTTAATAACAAGCAAATTGCAAAATTGCTTTTGCTTTTTTCAAGTGCTTTAAAATTGCACCCATTTATGATGAGACACCCCCTTCATAACATAGCTGCTCCTGTGGTAAGAATACGCTGCTCTTCTGTTTTATGTTTTTAAATTGAAAAATCAAACAAAATGAGAACAAGAAATATATCAGAGCAGGGAAATCTAAATACAGTGAAGGGAAGAATTATTCCATCCTTTGCTGTTTTTGTAAGTTTGTCCACTGACAAAGACATGAACAGTCTATAATATTAAGGGTAGGTTAATTTTGATATTGAGAGATAGAATATCCCCCCCAAAAAATCAAGAAAATCACATTGTATAAATTAGATAAATTTATTTTAATTTTGCAGTGAGAAATAAGTATTTAATCCCCTACAAACCATTATGAGTTCTGGCATCTACAGACCAGTTAGATGCTCCTAATCAACTGGTTACCTGCATTAAAGACAGCTGTCTTACATAGTCGCCTGTAGAAAAGACTCCTGTCCACAGACTCCATTAATCAGTCAGACTCTAACCTCTACAACATGGGCAAGACCAAAGAGCTTTCTAATGATGTCAGGGACAAGATCATAGACCTGCACAAAGCTGGAATGGGCTACAAAACCATAAGTAAGACGCTGGGAGAGAAGGAGACAACTGTTGGTGCAATGAGTAAAGAAAATGGAAGAAATAGAAAATGACTGTCAATCGACATTGATCTGGAGCATCATGCAAAATCTCACCTCGTGAGGTATCCTTGATGATGAGGAAGGTGAGAGTTAAATTATGCAGATTTAGATCAAAACTGTTCATTTTTACAAGAGGAAAATTAATGAAATACACTGTATTTTAATATGCAATTTCTCCCAAGAACGGCAACATCTTATATGTGGTCATATACCACTTTTTGGACGCAGAAAGATAGGAGCGCCAATCTTGCTGGAATGGTTTTAAAAAGTGGCCAAGAGATATGAGTATAATGTAAAAATTGAAAACTTCGTTAAAAATATATTAGATTTAAAAAGTCATAAATCCAGATTTAGAATGAATCCATAAACTTAGCTCCTGATGCAGCTTCTTGTGCGAAACACAGTAAGTGAGTTGGGCATCCTGTGTCCATGTTGTTGGTGGTTTTATGCTAATCTATATATATAATCGTCTTATCCCGTCTGTCTGTCTGTCTGTCTGTCTTTCTGTCTGTCCTGGAAATCCCGCGTTGCTCATTGGTCCGGCAGCGGCCAATCAGCGCCGCGGGATTTCTGAAAAAAGATGGCGGCCATTAGCGGCTCATCTGGCGAACGGAGGTCAGCGGCGTTGCAGCGGGGAGATGAGCGGCGCTAGCAGCACAACTACCCCGACCGGCGCCGCTGACCTCCATGCGGCTAACTTCGGAAGATCAGCGGCATGGCCAGCTGATCTCCTGACAGCAAGTGTGAACGGAGGACTGGGGAGCGGCGCCGACTGTCGGGATGCTTTTGCTGCGAGCAGTCGCTCATCTTCCGGCTTCTCGCAGCAGAAGGAGCCGCACAGGCAGCGCCGTTCCCCGGTCCTCGCTAATACGGAGCCGCACAAGCAGCGCCGCTCCCGGGCCCACACTAATACGACGCTGATTGGTCGCGGTGGCCGGCCGCGACCAATCAGCGAGATGGGCGGCAAATTTAAACACCGCTCTGCTGATTGGTAGCGGCCGGCTACCGCGACCAATCAGCGAGATGGGCGGCAAATTTAAACGCCGCTCTGCTGATTGGACGCGGTGGCCGGCCGCGACCAATGAGCGAGATGGGCGGCAAATTTAAACACCGCTCTGCTGATTAATCACGGCCGGCCACCGCGACCAATCAGCGAGATGGGCGGCAAATTTAAACGCCGCTCTGCTGATTGGTCGCGGTGGCCGGCCGCGACCACTCAGCGAGATGGGCGGCAAATTTAAACACCGCTCTGCTGATTAATCGCGGCCGGCCACCGCGACCAATGAGCGAGATGGCCGGCAAATTTAAACGCCGCTGTGCTGATTGGTCGCGGTGGCCGACCGCGACCAATCAGCGAGATGGGCGGCAAATTTAAACGCCGCTTTGCTGATTGGTCGCGGTGGCCGACCGCGACCAATCAGCGAGATGGGCGGCAAATTTAAACGCCGCTTTGCTGATTGGTCGCGGTGGCCGGCCGTGGCCAATCAGCGAGATGGGCGGCAAATTTAAATGCCGCTCTGCTGATTGGTCGCGGTGGCCGGCTGCGACCAATCAGCAGAGCGGCGTTTAAATTTGCCGCCCATCTCGCACTGCACTCAGATGACATCCGAGTGCAGTTCAATGTTTCACACTGATGTCATACAAGTCCATGGACTTGTATGCAAAATCGGCATGAGAAAAAAAACACTAGTTGGCACTGCCCCACAGTATAACATTGGGCAGAGAGCTATCTGATAAAACATCGGACAGCACTCGGCCATGTTAAGCGGTCGTGTGGACGAGCCCTCAGTCTGAGCCTGCCATTGATAATTATGACTTGACACTATAGGTCCCATTATTTTCTTTGTGTTGTCAACCAGACATTTAACAGAACGAGTATTTTTTAAACACATTTATACACAGATCGTTTATTCTTGTAATGATTTAATCCTATTTGTATCTCTATTTATACCCAGCTTTACGCATACAAGGACTCTATCTGTCCCACCCTTTTTTTACTGCATAGATTCATTTATCATCAGGTTTTTATTTTTAATTATTTTAATCATCTTTTAATCTTATGTATTTTTAATAATGTTTGTGCTTTTTCACAATATCCCTCCACCCCTCACGACATTTATCAAGGGATGTGGTGATCTTTTTTTTTATCTTAAAAGTAAGTTCAAGAGATAAATATGCGGCACATGGCAAATGGTGAAAATATACATTTTTCCCCAGTTAAGGTTTATTTTTTACAGCATTGACCATCTAATATATATAATTGTCTTATCCCATCTGTCTGTCTGTCTATCTGTCTGTCTGTCTGTCTGTCCAGGAAATCCCACGTCACTGATTGGTCAGGCCGCGGCCAATCAGAGTCGCGGGATTTCAGAAAAATATGGCGGCCGTTAGCGGCTCACCCTCACACGCTCACCCTCACCTGCTCACCCTCACACGCTCACCCTCAGACGCTTACCCTCAGACGCTCACCCTCACGCTCTGACGCTCACGCTCGGACGCTCATGTTCTGACGCTTGGACGCTCAAGCTCGGACGCTCACGCTCTCGCGCTGACGCTCACACGCTCTGACACTCACGCTCACGCTCTGACGCTCACGCTCGGACGCTCACGCTCGGACGCTCAAGTTTGGACGCTCACGCTCGGACGCTCACGCTCTGACGCTCACGCTCGGACGCTCACGCTCGGACGCTCACGCTCACACGCTCAAGTTCGGACGCTCACGCTCGGACGCTCACGCTCTGACGCTCACGCTCAAGTTCGGACGCTCACGCTCTGACGCTCACGCTCGGATGCTCACGCTCGGATGCTCACGCTCGGATGCGCACGCTCACGCTCTGACACTCACGCTCTGACGCTCACGCTCTCACGCTCACGCTCACACGCTCAAGTTCGGACGCTCAAGTTCGGACGCTCAAGTTCGGACGCTCACACTCTGACGCTCACACTCTGACGCTCATGCTCAGGCTCTGACGCTCACGCTCTGATGCTCACGCTCTGACGCTCACGCTCTGACGCTCACGCTCGGATGCTCACGCTCTGACGCTCACGCTCGGATGCTCACGCTCAGGCTCTGACGCTCAGGCTCTGACGCTCACGCTCACGCTCTGACGCTCACGCTCTGACGCTCACGCTCTCGCTCTGACACTCACGCTCGGACACTCACGCTCGGACGCTCAAGCTCACGCTCTGACGCTCATGCTCACGCTCGGACGCTCACGCTCGGACGCTCACGCGGATTTCAGAGAAATATGGAGGCCGTTAGCGGCTCACCCTCACACGCTCACCCTCACCTGCTCACCCTCACACGCTCACGCTCTGACGCTCACACTCTGACGCTCACGCTCGGACACTGACGCTCACGCTCGGACGCTCAAGCTCGGACGCTCTGACGCTCACGCTCTGACGCTCACGCTCGGACACTGACGCTCACGCTCGGACGCTCACGCTCGGACGCTCAAGCTCGGACGCTCTGACGCTCACGCTCGGACGCTCAAGCTCACGCTCGGATGCTCACGCTCGGGCGCTCACGCTCTGACGCTCACGCTCTGACGCTCACACTCGGACGCTCACACTCGGACGCTCGCGCTCACGCTCTGACGCTCACACTCGGACGCTCACGCTCGGACGCTCACGCTCAGACGCTCACGCTCATGCTCACGCTCTGACGCTCATGCTCAGGCTCTGACGCTCATGCTCAGGCTCTGACGCTCACGCTCTGACGCTCACGCTCACGCTCTGACACTCAGGCTCTGACGCTCACGCTCTGACGCTCACGCTCAAGCTCAGACGCTCTGAAGTTCACGCTCGGACGCTCTGACGCTCACACTCTGACTCTCACGCTCTGACGCTCACGCTCTGACGCTCACGCTCTGACGCTCACGCTCAGGCTCTGACACTCACGCTCACGCTCAGACGCTCACGCTCTGACGCTCACGCTCTGACGCTTATGCTCAGGCTCTGACGCTCACGCTCTGATTCTCACGCTCACGCTCGGATGCTCACGCTCGGATGCTCACTCTCTAACACTCACGCTCACACGCTCACGCTCGGACGCTCACGTTCAGACGCTCACGTTCAGACGCTCACGCTCTGACGCTCACGCTCTGACGCTCACGCTCGGACGCTCACGCTCGGACGCTCACGCTCTGATGCTCACGCTCTGACGCTCAGCCTCTGACGTTCACGCACTGACGCTCACGCTCGGACGCTCACGCTCGGATGCTCAGGCTCTGACGCTCACGCTCACTCTCTGATGCTCACGCTCTGACGCTCACGCTCTGATGCTCATGCTCTGACGCTCACGCTCTGGCTCACGCTCTGACGCTCACGCTCTGACGCTCACGGTCGGACGCTCACGCTCTGACGCTCACCATCGGACACCCACCCTCACACGCTCACATTCTCACGCTCACATTCACACGCTCCCATGCTCACCCTCACACGCTCCCACGCTCACCCTCACACACTCCCACGCTCACCCTCACACGCTCCCACGCTCACCCTCACACGCTCCCACGCTCACCCTCACACGCTCCCACGCTCACCCTCACACCATCACCCTCACTCGCTCCCACGCTCACCCTGTGCTAGCCGGTCATCTCCCGGCTGCTCGCAGCAGAAGTTCCCCGACCGGCGGCCTCGCTCCCCGGTCCTCCAAAATTCATTAGGGGCCCCGGGAGATACATTGGGGGGTTAATTTAAAGTAGTGCACAACCCATTTAAACACAGCTTCGCTGATTAGTCGCGCCCGGTTGGCCGCATACATATTCTAGGATACCCGATGCGTTAGAATCGGGCCACCATCTAGTTTCATATAAATCACATATTAACTTTACTCTGTGGGTCAGTACAATTAACATAAAATCACCATTTACTTATGTTTTATGATGTCTGCATGAAAATAACACATTTTCAAAAACAAAACAATTTTACATTGCCATATAAGGAGAGCCATAACTCTTATTTTTTCTGTTAACAGATTTGTATGAGAACCTATTTTTTTGCGGGACGAGTTGTATTTTTTGTTATTGTTGTTATTTTGGAGTATAGGTGCTGTGAGGACCTGTGGTCTTCCGTGGGGGTAACAACACAGGGTGAGGGTAAAACAACGTGACAATATTTTATTGAACCACAAAGCGGACAATAAACACATAGAACAGTCCCGGCAAATGCCCCAGATGGTGCGCAATTACACAGTCTCACCCTTCCTTCTCCACCCGCCTGGGATAGAACAGCTGCAACTTTGGAGACTTCCAGGGCCGACTACCTCAACCAGTGGCCCCCCCCGCTTCTGGTGGGCCCTCACAGAGAGAAGGTAGCGGCAAGCTTAGGAAGCTAGCTGTCCATCGAGGTACAAGGCCAGGAGACCCGAGGGTCCCAACCTGGCCTCTCCGAGAGTTTCCATGGGGTCAGATGACCAGTGGGTCCCTCCTGGCAACTCCCAATGTCTCCATGGGTTCTAAGCAACCGGTGAGCCCCTCCTAGCAACCCCAAAACAACATATCCATGGCGCCAGGTGGCTTCTTCGTCCTCTCCTGGTCTCCCTAAAAGTATCCATGGTCTCTCTGATGGTTAACTGAGGAGATCTAAATCTTTCCAGTCAGGGCCATATCTTTAGACTAGAATCATGTAGAATACAAATCTGTGTCTCTTTGGATGCCATGCAATCCATCTACTTTCCTGAATGATGTCTCTCATTTTCCTTCTAAGGTCTTTCTGATGTTCCTTGATTCTCTGCCCCAAGTCTTATTCTGTCTCCGAAACACATGCCCCTTGTTAAATACACATCCACAGGTTAAGAATTAGGGATGATATTATTTCACAAGGCTTGAGTATCCACAGCTCATCCCCCCAAGATTGACTGGAAAACACCTTACAATGGTATTTAACATATCTAGAAAACATTCCTTGTTCTAGCTAATCTATTTACATAGTTTGTATCACAGAGGCTCTTGTAAATACATATCGTTGTTTCAGAATCAAAGAACATTCAGGCTTATACAAATAATAGTCTGTGTTAATCAACTAAAGAAGAGCACAGATTAGAGTCAACATAAAAATAAAGGTATGCTTCTCTTGCCATCAGAAAATATGTCTGGCATAATTAAGAATTTATGCTTCATCGTCACAGGTGCCTTTTTGATCGCATTTTTATTCCACTTTTATGTGAGAGAAGGTAACAAAAAAACAGCAATTCTGGCTTTGTTTTTTTCATGTTCTCATTGTACAGAATAAACAACCTATTTATTTTATATTTTGGGTTCTTATGGACACAGTGAGACAAAACATGTATAGTTCATTTATATTTTAGTACTTTTTTGCAATAAAATCACTTATAAAAAATTATGTCCTGTGTATTTGCCAGAAAAGTACAAGATAGGAATACAACTTTAACCCCTTTACGACATAGGGCGTATTAATACGTATCTGTGCCCTGAGCCTTATGGACCAGATACGTATTAATACGCCCTATCTTTAATGCGGCACCGCGACCGAAGTCGCGGTGATAGCATTAAAATTCCGGTGCCATCTTACCTTAGGGTAGATGGTGCCGGCATCTCAGGGGGTGTCGCCGCCCCTTCACACCCACGATCGCTGTGATTGGCTGTTCATTTCTGAACAGCCAATCACAGCATTTCTCACTGTTTCCGGCAATCAGATTGCCGGAAACAGTGATGTGCAGCCTAGGATCGGTGCTCATAAGAGCACCGATCCTAGGCTGTTGCCTAGTAACCCTAGCCCTCTCCCCAAACTGCTAGGATCGGTGCAATCGCCGATCTAATCGATCGCACCGATCACAGCGGGACCGCGCGGTAACAGGGCAGTCGCGGGGCGGTGACCGGCTTGTGACCTGCCTGTCACCTCCCCATGACCCCCTGTGATGTAATAGAAGCCCCAGCCAGCTCTGATTGGAGCGATCGATGATGACATTGATCGCTCCAATCAGAGCACCTGAACACAGGTGACAGGGCGGTCACAGGGCGGTGACCGGCTTGTGACCTACCTGTCACCTCCCTGTGACCCCCTGTGGTGCGTGCCCAGGCCCCAGCCATCTCTGATTGGTGCGATCGATGTCATCATCGATCGCACCAATCAGAGTACCTGACCGGGAGGTGACCAGGTGGTGACCGGCCTGTGACCTGCCTGTCACCACCCTGTCAACCCCCTGTGACACTTGGTGAGGATTTCTACAGAGCAGTCACACTACTGATCTCTCTGTGCTGGGCATTGTAGTGCCACAGAATCTCCTGTTACACTACAAGACCTTTCTCCTACCTACTCCAGTCGCTGCTGCTGCTCCGGCATCCTGCTGCGGTCTCCAGGGTCCTGGATCTCCTGCTCCGGCATCCTGCTGCTGTCTCCAGGTTGCTGGGACTCCAGCTTCGGCATCCTGCTGCTGTCTCCAGGGTCCTGGGTTTCCAGCTCCTTATCCTGCTGCTGCGGATCCTGCTCCAGAGCCGCTTCCAGAACCTGCTGCTGATCCTGCTGAAAGAAGAACAGAGAAGACTTTGGTAAAGTCCATCTCTGTTCTCCCCTCATCCACCCCTCTCCCCCCTCCTTCTCTCCCCCCTCCTTTTAACCCCAATCCTCCTCCCCCCCCCCAGTTTTTTTTTTTTTTCTGCGTCCTGCAGCGGCCGAGCGCTGAGCAGTGTCTACGTCACTGATCAACGTCCGTGCTCGCTGCTTTTCAGGACTTTTTCTTGTCCCTGTCAATTCCCCCCCCCCCCCTACCTTTGCACCACATCCACGCACACACCCAGCAGCTGCCGAGAGTTGATTGGTGACATAGTTCACCGATCCGCACTCGTGCTTGCTGTTTGCACCACCTACGGTAGTTCCTTTTCTTCTCTTTTTTTTTCCAGAAAAAAAAAGTTCACACCAAGCACACTGACACACACACACACACACACTCTAAATGAAGTACTGACACACACGCACCACATACACAAGAAAAAAAAATGTCCAGCTCATCCCAAACTCGCTATTCAGCGGAGGAGGCATACGCTATTGTTGCCTCCGACACAGACTGACAGCGAGGGCGAGGATCCCACATTTCTTTACTTTTCCGACGCCTCATCGTCCTCCTCTTCCTCCTCCTCCTCAGGTGCTGCTGGACCGCCCCGCAGTTGTCGCAGGAGAGAAGATGTTCCAGCGCCCGCCACTACTGACCCCATATGGACCTCGCCCCCCGAAAATTTTGAGCCACTGATTCCTGATTTCGTGGCGGAATCAGTAATCAAGTTTGACACCACCCGCCTCACAGAAATAGACTTTTTCAAAGTCTTTTTCTCTGAGGATTTTATAAACCTCATGTGGGGCCAAACTAATTTGTATGCTCATCAATTTTTGGACCAAAACCCCTCTTCATCATTTTCTAACTGGTCTACTGTAGACGCAGAAGAAATTATGAAGTTTTGGGGCCTGGTACTTCATATGGGGATCCTGAAAAAAACAGAGGTTCGGCAATACTGGAGTGTTGACATTTTGTATAACACTCCAGTGTTCCGAATGGTCATGATCCGGACACGTTATGAGGCAATCCACAAGTTCTTGCATTACCAAGATAATGCAAGGTGTCCTGCACGCGATGACCCGAACTTTGATCGTCTTTTCAAAGTTCGGCCGGTCATCGAGCACTTCAACAACAAGTTTGGTGAAGTGTACGTGCCCAGAGGGACATCTGCGTGGATGAGTCCTTAATTTCTTTTAAGGGGCGGCTTGGATTCCAGCAGTACCTGCCCAGTAAAAGGTCCAGGTACGGGATCAAGCTGTATAAACTTTGTGAGAGTACCTCAGGGTACATTCACAAGTTTAGAGTTTATGAAGGGAAGGACTCCCGGATTGAACCCCCTGAATGCCCCCCTGTTCTGGGAGTGAGTGGGAAAATTGTGTGGGACTTGATGCACCCACTGCTGGATAAAGGTTATCACCTGTACTTGGATAACTTTTATACAAGTATCCCGCTCTTCAAGTCCCTCTCTGTGCGAGGTACCGCAGCCTGCGCTACGGACCGCAAAAGTCAGAGAGGTCTCCCAAAGACGCTAATTGGGCAGCTGCTCAGAAGGGGTGAGAGCAGAACCCAATGTACCGACCACATGTTGGTGGTCAAGTACAAGGACAAGAGGGATGTCCTTCTCTTGACCACCATACATGGTGATGGCAGCACCCTCAGCACTGTAAGAGGTTCCACTACACAGGTCTCCAAACCAGACTGTGTAGTGGGGTACAACAAGTACATGGGGGGAGTTGATCTCTCCGATCAAGTCCTCCAGCCGTACAGTGCTTTGAGAAAGGCCAAGGTATGGTATAAGAAGCTGGCCGTGCACATTATTCAGATGGCAATGCACAACGCTTTCCTTCTGTCAAAATGTGCAGGCCAGACTTCTGCGTCGTACCTTCACTTCCAGGAGACAGTTATCAAGGCCCTGATATTTGGCAGTGGTGGCGGAGCGGGCCCCACTACTTCTGGAACTGAAGAACCTCGAATTGTACTGGGCCAGCATTTCCCGGGCCAGATCCCTCACAGCGGAAAAAAAGGTAAGTCACAAAAGGAGTGCCGAGTGTGTTACCGAAGGGGAATACGCAAGGACACCATTTACCAATGTGACACCTGACCCGACAAACCTGGCCTCTGCATGAAAGACTGCTTCAAAAGGTACCATACTTCCATGGACTACTGAATTAATTTCTGACGTATGACAACCTGACGAACACTTCACAGCTGACGTAGTGTTCGTCAGGTTGTCATACTTCAGTTGTGTAGTGTTTGTCAGGTTGTCCTACACAACTGGCGTATAACACTACATTATAAAATTGACAAATCAGGTATCTGTTCCAAAAAGGGGGCGCTTGTTGGGCATTTCCACTGTTTAGGCACATCAGGGGCTCTGAGAACGTGACATGACGCCCGCAGACCATTCCATCAAAGTCTGCATTCCAAAGCGTCACTCCTTCCCTTCCGAGCCCTGACATGCGCCCAAACAGTAGTTTTCTCCAACACATGGGGTATCAGCGTACTCAGTAGAAATTGCACAAAAACTTTTTGGGTCCAATTTCTTCTAGTACCCTCGTGAAAATAAAAACATTGCGGCTAAAAGAGCGTTTTTGTGGAAAAAAAATGATTTTTTTTTCACGGCTCTACGTCATAAACCTTTGAAAAACACTTGGGGTTTCAAAGTGATCACCACACATCTAGATAAGTTCCCTGAGGGGTCAAGTATCCAAAATGGGGTCACTTGTGGGGGAGCTCCAATGTTTAGGCACACAGGGGCTCTCCAAAGGCGACATGGTGTCCGCTAACAAATTGAATGGAAAATCGGCAAAATTGTTAGCGGACACCATGTTGCGTTTGGAGAGCCCCTGTGTGCCTAAACATTGGAGCTCCCCCACAAGTGACCCCATTTTGGAAACTAGACCCCCCAAGGCACCTATCTAGATGCATAGTGAGCACTTGGAACCCCCAGGTGCTTCACAAATTAATCCGTAAAAATAAAGTGGTTTTTTATTCCACTTTTTCATTTTAACGGATTAATTTGTAAAGCACCTGAAGGTTCCAAGTGCTCACTATGCATCTAGATAGATGCCTTGGGGGGTCTAGTTTCCAAAATGGGGTCACTTGTGGGGGAGCTCCAATGTTTAGGCACACAGGGGCTCTCCAAACACAACATGGCGTCCGCTAATTATTCAAGCAAATTTTACAATCAAAAAGTCAAATGGCGCTCCTTCCCTTCCGAGCCGTGCCGTGCACCCAAACAGTGTTTTTTCCCCACAAATGGGGTACCTGCATGCTCAGGGGAAATTGCACAACAAATTTTGGGGTCCATTTTTCTTGTTACCCCTGCAAAAATAAAAAAAAATTGGGTCTAAAGTAACATTTTTGTGAAAAAAAGTTAGATGTTCATTTTATTCTTCCACATTCCAAAAATTCCTGTGAAGCACCTGAAGGGTTAATAAAGTTCTTGAATGTGGTTTTGAGCACCTTGAGAGGTTCAGTTTTTAGAATGGTGTCACTTTTGCGTATTTTCTGTCATAAAGACCTCTCAAAGTGACTTCAAATGTGATGTGGTCCCTAAAAAAATGGTTTTGTAAATTTTGTTGGAAAAATTAGAAATCGCTGGTCAACTTTTAACCCTTATAGCTCCCTAACAAAAAAAAATTTTGGTTCCAAAATTGTGCTGATGTAAAGTAAACATGTGGCAAATGTTATTTATTAACTCTTTTGTGTGACATATCTCTCTGATTTAAGGGCATAAAAATTAAAATTTTGAAAATTGCAAAATTTTCTACATTTTTGCCAAATTTCCATTTTTTTCACAAATAAACGCAAGTGATATCGAAGAAATTTTACCACAATCATGAAGTACAATATGTCACGAAAAAACAGTCTCAGAATCAGGGGGATCCATTGAAGCGTTCCAGAGTAATTACCTCATAAAGTGACAGTGGTCAGAATTGTAAAAATTGGCCTGGTCATTAAAATGCAAACCACCCTCGGGGGTAAAGGGGTTAAAGTGTCAATATAGGTGCTAGTGACGCACCCCCTGGCCATGGGGTACTTGGTAGCCGGGCCAGTCGTTGCTAGGGGAGATGTCACAGTTGCGGTGACCCGGTCCGTGACCCAGGGCGGTCAATAAAAGGGGATATTTGCAGGGGATTTATAGTTTTTATATAATGTTCGTGATGCCACCTGTGGTATGTGGCTAAAGGGAGCCACCGCTGCAGAGCAGATCCTCTGGAGCTATTGATAATGCAGCAGAGTTGGTTTGGCTCTCCACAGGTAGAGCTTAGCTCCAGGGCAGGAAGTGGTGATTTTATTAGATGTTGCTGTGCAGTGTAGTGCAGGGGATGATGGTGCAATAATAATTTGCAGAGACAGTGGGATGCAGTCTTCAGAGTTTTTACTCATGGTTTTAGACTCCAAGTTACCAGGCCAGGGTAACTTCCCACGCCATCCTGTGCTTACTCAGGGAGGGGTTCAGCAAACCCTCAGGTACCTCCAGAGTACATAACAGGACCCCTTCTGTGTGTTCCTTCTGACCGTCTCCCTGCACCTCACACCCAGTGTCCCAAGCCAGTGACCACGGACCTTGTCGGGCGACGTCTTCTCTGTCCCCTGGCTCCTCTATGGCCACCTTTTTGGTGAGTTAGATGTGGCTGTTGGCTGCTGCATCTGAAATGCTGCACCCTCCGGTTATCTAGTTGAGGCTTAAAGAACTCTGCTAGTTTAGGGTCCGGTCCCCTCTCTGCGACCTGATCCTTCTGCTCCTCTGCAGACTCGGGCGCACGGGTGGCATCCGCACTGCCCGTGCCCCTAGGATCCTTTCTACTTTCCTGGAGCCTTTCTCCTGCTTCTCTCTCTCTTCCGTCTGTCCTGGGCCTTTCTCACTGGACCCTCCTCCTGAGCAGAGCTCCTGCAGAGCTCCTGCTCCCCACCCTCTCTCCTCTCTGACTGGACTGGACTCTTTGAAGATGGCTCCCCCTTTTATATCTTCCTAACAAGTGCTCCTCGGTACTTCGTCCTCCACCCACATCCACTACATGGTTCCCCCTTATTTGGTTCCCCGCACTCCAGCCAGGGACAGGGCTCAGCAGGAGAGCGACGCATCTTGCCCCTGCTGGCGGTCTGGAGTAGTGAAGTGTTGGATGCAGGTGTTAGGGTCCCGGGCAGCACGCTATCCTTACCTGAGAGTGAGATACCACACCTCTGGGTGAGATGCAATACCTCTGTGGTGACTGAACCCGCAGGGGCGCCGCACTAGCACGGACCCCGGTATTTACTTTGGGGTCTCAGCTGTATATACCAGCTAACACTCCTTCAAGCACAAGTTCAGCTCCTGAGCCCGCACAATGCGACTGTTTGACTAGTATTATTAAGTTCCACCTGCCTGTGACATAAGACATCAAAGAATGGGAAGGGATTAAAGTAAAAAAAAAAAGGATTAAATGTATTTCACACTATTGCCGATAAAAGCTACAAACCTTGGTGTCTACAGTTATCTGAGCTCCCCCTACCTGGTGACATAATGTCTGACAGTCCTAATTAAAGAAGATTTTAATGACCAGGTTGTGCCTCCTCTTCATACAGTATTCAAACAAAATGGTGGTGCCACTTCCTTATCAACCAGTTGTTTCAGCTGAGACCCCACCTGATGTATACATTTATTTCCATATTCATCACACTCTTATTTAGCATCTTAAACAGAGACCTGTGGTAACAAAGACCTCTTAATGTAAGAAAGGGTGCAAACAATGGGAACTTTGCATACCAATAAAGTGCATTCCATTCACACCTGCAACCAAACCTTAACTCAATAATTCACCTAATGAAACACCTGGAACTATACTAGATTCACCATTTTTTAAGTGCAACACATGCACAGGGAACTGTCAGAGCAGCTACTACTGTAGCTTACAGACACTAAGAAGAGCTTTGCAGCTGCTGTTAAACAGGGACCTACAGACATTAACAGTTTTTCCCCTGAGCTGCAGTGGACTACAATTCCCAGGGACCCTTGTTTCAGTCAGATGACACAGCCTGGAAGGATAGAAGGAGAGAGCATGATTTGGATGAGGAGGGACTTGGGGGCGGGAGCTGGGCAGAAAGTGAAAGCAAAAGTTGAGAGGGAGAAGAGTGTGGTGAGGGACGGAGCGCTGCGGATCTGTATACCTCTACGCTGCAGAGTGTTGCCGTCCCCTCTGATATACCTAAACTGCTGGAGAGAGCGAGGTTTTGTCACCCTCTGAAGCAAGTTACATCAAGGACTCGGAGAGTTCTGCCAGCACTCCCACCGTATAAAGGCCTGAATCCTGCCGCCCCCAGCTGGTGTCCAGAGAACCATCCGACCGTTTGAGATGCACCGTGAGTGCCCTTCTGAGACTTGTGGTTCTACCAGCGCTATTTACAGTGAGTACACTACAACCCAGGCTATGGACATTAATATTCTTCTAAGTGCACCAACGGTTCTAATTTGCGTGCCAACATCCGCGGCAACTGGGCCCCAACATTTTGGACTGAGTTAAAACAAAAGGGAAACCTGCTACTAGTGTTGAGCCACCCCCGTAGTGTTCGAGTTCGGTTCGGTTCGTCGAACACCCGTGTGTTCGCCGAACTGTTCGTCGAACTGTTCGTCGAACACCTTCGAACACCGTTAAAACCAATGGCAGGCAAACAAAAACACATAGAAACACATAGAAAACACCTTCAAAGGTGTCCAAAAGCTGACAAACTGCTCAGAAGACACAACTAACACATGGAAAAGTGACAAGTACATATAGTCATGCGAAAATAAAAGAGGTGGAGGAGTAAAAGGAGGGGGAGACACAGATATAGGCATGTCATGCCCTTCTAAAATCCAAAAAGTGAGAAGCCAACACGGCCAGTCCGCTCCTGCCCGTGCCACCTCCGTGTCGCCGGGTTTGTGCCAGAGCAGCGGTGAACCCTGATGGCCAGCCCCCCTCTCCCAATACTGGTGCCTGTCCGCTGGTGGGTCGAGCGAGCCCCCCTGTGGTGGAGGCAGCTCTAAGCTTTTTAATTTAAATTGTCTCTCTAATTTGAATGAATACACTTTAAATCCATTTACAAGGATCTATTGGAGGGCAAGTCTCATGCCAGCAGCCGCGTAATTCCAGCTCCAGTAGCGTCCACTAAAGCTGCTGCAGTTAAAAAGCTTTTATAAGGATCGAGCTCGGCTGTCCACCGCAAGGCATCCTACTGCCAGTCCCAGCCCCTATGCCTTGGGGTGCCTCCTGATGCTCTTCACTGAGTATCCCATGGTCCCGAAGCATTTCCTTTGAAAAAATTAAGTGTCTAAACTACAGGTGGTGTAGCTTGCTTAACAGCCGGGATAATCCGCTGACTAGCAGACACTGCTACTAGGCACAAAGTATTTCCTGGGCTAGATGCAGTTAAAAATTTGTAATTAGATACTCTCGTTGGATGCTGAGAAAGCATTCCATAGAGTCTCCTGGCACGCCATATATGATTCTCTTAAAAAGCTTGGGGTAGGGGTCTAGGGGACCCTTTTATAGCCAAAATCACGGCCCTGTATCGCAATACGTCACCTAGGCTGAAGATAAATGGAACTGTAGCACCCTGAGGGCTCGGTTGCTACAGACGTATTGCACCTCACCCAGAGGTGTGATATCTCACTCTCAGGTAAGGATGGAGTGTGGATCAGGACCCGACACCTGCATGCATTACACCACATTGCCGTGGGGCAGGGCGACCAATATGCCCCTGAGATGGGCACGACAGTCCCTGTCCCTGGCTGGAGTGGGGGGAGGGAACACTGAGGAAGGGGAACCCTGTAGTGCAGGAGCAGGGAGGAAGCAGTTCCTGGGTGCATTGAGAAGGGAGTATAAAAGGTGGGCACCATCTTAGTTCAGTGCAGAGAAGTCTGAGCAGAAGTGGCAGGGAGCAGGGGCTCTGCATGAGCTCTGCTCCGGAGGCGGGCCTAGTAACAGAGGCCCAGGCCTGGAAGAGGGAGAAGGAAGGAAGAGGAGCGGAGAAGGCTCCAGGAACGAGGAATGAAGGGATCCCAGGGGTGCGGACGGGCGAGTCGCCACCGCACGCCCGAATCCACCTGCGTGGAGGGGTCAGGCCAAAGGGGGAGACCGGTCCCCGAACTAGTGGAGGCAGGAAACGACCCTCAGCTAGAAACCGGAGGCTCTGACATTTTATGTGGTGCAGCCCCTCGCTACACCCGCTAGGAAGGCACCACATAGGGTCAGGGAAACTGGCGCCAAGTTTACCAAGAGGAGGCCCGAGGCAGCCGGACAGAAGTGTTGGTAAGAAAGGCCAGACAAAGGACACACAAAGGGGGTCCTGTGAAGTGCTCCAAAGTTATCTGGGAGTTGTCTGAGCCCCTCACCTGGTGAGCACAGTACGACGTGGGCAGCCGTTACCTGCAGACGTGGTCTGGATAATAAGAACTGTGAGTAAAGGCCCTGGACTGCATCACTGACTCCGTGTCGTTACTGCTGCTGCCCTGCACCATCACCCCCATCCTCCGCATACACTGCCCTGAGGCTATACTCCTCCCGTGGGGAGTTATGCTACGCTCTGCTTCACCCACAACACCAGCCTCAGCGGTCTGCCCTGTAGCGGCGGTTCACTCTGACCGCAATCCACGGGTGGCGTAGTCGGACATTTAAACATCAAAACCACATAAATAGTTCCGCCACTGGTTTGACCGCCCTGAGCCACGGAACCGGGTCGCCGCCACGAAGACTACAACCACCAGCATCCACCAAAAAGGGTCCGGCTCCGGGTGTCCCAAGGCCCAGGGGGCGCGTCAGAACATTTTCATCACCTTTCACAATCACCAATGGGACAAGGCAGGGATGTCCTCTGTCCCCTCTCTTATACATCCTAGTGACGGAGCACCTGCTCTCATCAATTCGCCATAACCCCAATATTAGGTGGATTAAGGTGGGAGGCACCGAGTACAAGTGCTCTCTATTTGCTGATGATGTCCTAGTATATATCACTCAATCACATATATCCATCCATGCTGTTATGGCTGAAATAGATCACTTTGTTACATGGTAAAATTTTAAAATCAATGCAGCGAAGTCTGAGGCCCTCGATGTCTCCCTCCCCAAATCCATATAGGATTCCATCCAGTCCAACTTTCCCTTTGCCTGGCCCTCACAGGGTATCAAATACTTAGGAATTCCTATTCATAGAGACCTCTCCCATCTATGTTATCTTAATTTTGGGCCCTTTATTGAACAATTCCATACAGACCACGGTTGGCAAGTTAGAACTGTAAGATTCACTACGTGAACCGCTGGTGTTTTGTGGAAAAGCACATGTACACCGCGTTCCAAATTATTATGCAAAAAGTGTTTAGGAGTGATAAGGGAAGAATTTGTTTGTTTGTCAGTTAAACTCATTGATGGTGATGTGTGTCAGGGCTCTTTATATCACTGTAAGCAATTGCAGACACCTGTGCTAATTAGTTTGGCAGGTGTGTCCAATGAAAGGCAAGACTACTTAAGAAGGCTCTCTCACATTATTAAGCAGCCTACATTTTCTGCCAAAATGGGAAATTTTCTGCCAAAATGGGAAAGAAAAAGGATGTGTCGGCTGCTGAGAAGCAACAAATTGTGGAGTGTTTAGGTCAAGGCATGACTACAATCAACATTGTGCGATGATCAGGATGAAGTGTCTTGGCAATCAAGAAGTATGTAGCTGATTCACAGTACACACGTGTGCGTGCTGATAAGGGCAAATTGAGGACTCTTTCCTACAGGCAATTACGTCAGGTTGAAAGAGCAGCGGCAAAAAAGCCTTGTCATAGCAGCAGACAAGTTTTTGAAGCTGCTTGTGCCTCCAACGTCCCCCGAACAACAAGATGCAGGGTCCTTCAGAGGTTTGCAGCTGTGCATACGCCATCCTGTCGACCTCCTCTATCCACTTCACACAAGCAGAAACGGCTCCAGTGGGCCAAACATTACATGAAGACTGATTTCAAAACTGTTTTGTTCATGGATGAGTGCCGTGCAGCGCTCGATGGTCCAGATGGATGGAGTGGAGGATGGCTGGTTGATGGACACCCCACGCAAACACGGCTACAGCGCCAACAAGGAGGAGGTGGAGTAATGTTTTGGGCTGGAATCATGGGGAGAGAGATTGTCGGCCCCTTTAGGATCCCTGAAGGCGCTAAAGATGAACTCCATAATGTATGTGGATTTTCTCAAACAGCACTTCCTGCCATGGTTCAAGAAGAAGAACCGTGTATTTCACAGCAAGATCATTTTTCTGCATGATAATGCACCATCTCATGCTGCACATAAAACATCTGCATCTCTGGCTGATATGGGCATAAAAGGGGACAAACTTATGGTGTGACCCCCATGCTCCCCTGACCTCTACCCCATTCAGAACCTTTGGAGCATCATTAAAAGGAGTGTCTATGATGGCGGGAGGCAGTTCACATCTAAGCAACAGCTCTGGAGGGTATTCTGGAGGGTATTCTGTCCTCATGCAAAACAATTGAAGCAGAAACCATCCAAAACCTGACAAATTCAATGGACGAGAGAGTTCAGAAGCTCCTTTCGAACAAGGGGTCCTATGTGAAAATGTAACATCACCTAGAATAAAGTTTTGAGTTGAAAACTGTTTGATTTCAGTTTCTAACAACCTGCTAATGCTTATAATTTCAAAAATGACCATTTTTTTGGTCTTTATTAAAATGAAAAGGTTGATTGAAAAGTTTGGGGGATCTAAGAGTGTGGCAACCCAGTAGTCATGATTACTTCGAATTCTGACAATATGAGGGTCATGCTGCAGGTAGTGCAGCAAGAAGGCACTTATGTGTCTTGCGCATCTCGGAGCCCCAAAATTATTTTCCGGGCTAGATGCAGCTAAAAATTATTTTTAATTTTAAATCTGGTGAAGCTTATTATAGATGGCCTAATAGGATCAGTGCTGCACACTGCTACAAAGCCCAAATTATTTTCCAGTCAAGATACAGATAAACATGATTAGTAATTTGAAAGCTTAAAACGGTTGGTAGGGTGATTTTAACCAATCATCAAGCTTTTACTCTCCCCAGGATGACACAGGGGTAGAAAAGTCGTTTCGGATCCATGATTTGTTCATCTTTATGAACGTGAGTCTGTCTACATTATCAGTGGAGAGCCGCGTGCGCTTATCTGTCAGCACACCACCAGCAGCGCTGAACACACGTTCAGACAGAACGCTGGCTGCGGGGCATGACAAGATCTCCAAGGCGTAAGTGGCTAGCTCCGGCCATTTATCCAGATTGGAAGCCCAAAAAGAGCAAGGGTCCAGTGACACAGTCGTGGCTTCAATGTTTACTTGGAGATACTCCTGTACCATCGTCTCTAGGCGTTGACTATGTGTCAGACTTCTTGTCTCCTGTGGCCTTGCAAAGGATGGGCTAAAAAAGTGGTGAAATGATTCCGCAAAATTGATGTTACCAGCAGATACTGTGGTTCTGTTACGGTTTGAGTGCTGAACACTTGACGGTCCCACGGTTGGCAAGTTGGAACTGTGAGATTCACTACGTGCACCACTGGTATTTTGTGGAAAAGCACATGTAAGATTCTGCAACAGTCTCTGCTGATACTCCTGCATGCGTGCATCCCTTTCTATGGCAGGAATAATTTCTGCAAATTTACTTTTGTACCGGGGATCTAACAGTGTGGCAACCCAGTAGTCAGGATTATTTCTAATTCTCACAATTCGAGGGTCATGTTGCAGGTAGTGCAGCAAGAAGGCACTCATGTGTGTTGCGCATCCAGGAGCACCAAGTCCCTGTTGTGTTGGTGGCGAGGTAACAATCATGCTTCCTTCCTCTGTCCTCTCCCCCCAACCTCGCACAACAGAAATGTGATCAAGGTCTCCCTCATCTGATGAGTAGAGATGAGCGGTGTTCGACTAGAACTGTTCGCCAATCTCAAATTCGAGCTGTTTTGGGCGGTGTTCGAGTTGTTCGACGAACCCGAACGATTTGCAAAAAATTCGGCTGTTCGAGGTTATGTTCGATAACTGTTCGTGCACCAAAAGCGTGTCCTGCATGTCTGGTGCTATTTAGAGCACCAATCATGCAGGGATTGTCTGCCACTCACTGTAATGTCACAGCCATGGTGGTTGTGGCATTACAGTGATTGCCCAAATCGATGGGAACAGTGCCAACAGTGAAGCATGAAAAGCCGGCAATTCAGCAGCGGCATACACCTGTACCCGACAATTTAGAATCGAAAGAATAGAGCTTCACACATAGATTAGATAGATATAAACATGTCAGGCACATATATACGAAGTACAGTGAAAGTGCTGCTTACTGTACTTGTCATTTAGCGTAAAGGATTTATCAAAAAAAATAATAGTGTTTTCATGCACCGTCTCTTTAAGAAAGCCGGCCGGCAATTCAGCAGCAGTACCCGACAATTTATAACAGACAGAATAGAGCTTCACACATAGATTAGATAGATAGAAACATGTCAGTCACATATATATGAAGTACAGTGATAGTGTTGGTTACTGTACTTGTCATTTAGTATTAAAATAAAGGATTTATTATTAAAAAAATTGGCGTGGGGTTCCCCTTAATTTTAGGCTCTAGCGGAGGTTAAGCAGACGGCTGGGGCTGATGTTTGAAGCCTGGGAAGGGGGTAATACCCACGGAGCTTCCCAGGCTACTAATATCAGCCCCCAGCTGAATACATAGCCTTTACTAGCTATTAAAATGGGGGACACCCCAAAAAAAATGACGTGGGGTCCCCCCTAATTTAATAGCTAGCAAAGGCTAGGCAGACAGCTGGGGGCTGATATTAATAGCCCAGGAAGGGAGCCATGAATATTGGCCCCCTCCCAGGCTAGAAACACCAGCCATCAGCCGCCCCAGAAATGGCGCATTCATAGGATGCGCCAATTCTGGCACTTAGCCTCGCTCTTCCACGCTGCCCTGGTGCGGTGGCAGGGGTAATAGGGTTGGGGTTGATGTCAGCTTATAATGCCAGCTGACATCAAGCCCAGGTTAGTAATGGAGAGGCGTCTATAAGACACCCCCATTACTAACCCCATAGTCAAAGTTAAAAAAAACACAAACACCCAGAATAAAGTCCTTTAATTGAAATAAAGACACAATCCTTTATTGTTCTAAATTAAACCATACTTACCGTCACGCCCATTCCAGCTGAAGCCAACGATCTCCTGCAATAAAAGAAAAATAATAAAGCAACCTCATCCTTACCTTTCCATGGTTCCCACGACAGCTTCAGCTCTGCTACATCGAGATGACAGGCTGGACCGCAGCAGAACGCTGCCATCCAGCCTGTCATCCCGCAGACACTGAGAAGCGCAGGCTTGCTTGCGCTGCTCAGCGTCTCTCTGTGACGACATCCAGATGAGCCGAGTTCATGTCCAATGAACTCGGCTCACCTCATGCACGTCACTGACAGCGTGGGAAAATTCTCACGCTGAAGCGGTGAGTGCAGGAGAATTCTCCCACGCTGTCAGTGACGTGCATAAGGTGAGCTCATGTCCAATGAACTCAGCTCACCTCCTGCACGTCACTGACAGCGTGGGAGAATTCTCCTGCACTCAGCGCTTCAGTGTGAGAATTCTCCCACGCTGAAGCGCTGAGTGCAGGAGAATTTTCCCACGCTGTCAGTGACGTGCATGAGGTGAGCCGAGTTCATTGGACATGAACTCGGCTCATCTGGATGCCCTCACAGAGAGACACTGTGGAGCGCAAGCAAGCCTGCGCTTCTCAGTGTCTGCGGGATGAGAGGCTGGATGGCAGCGTTCTGCTGCGGTCCAGCCTGTCATCTCGATGTAGCAGAGCTGGACGGGTCCTGGGAACCATGGAAAGGTAAGGATGATGTTGCTTTATTATTTTTCTTTTATTTCAGGAGATCGTTGGCTTCAGCTGGAATGGGCGTGATGGTAAGTATGGTTTAATTTAGAACAATAAAGAATTGTGTGTTTATTTCAATTAAAGGACTTTTTTCTGGGTGTTGTGTTTTTTTTAAATACTTTACTAGAAATTCATGGTGGTCATGTCTAATATTGGCGTGACCCCATGAATTTCGGGCTTAGGGCCAGCTGATAATGCCAAGCTGGCCCTAACCCCTTTATTACCCAGTGAGCCACCGCATCAGGGCCCTGGATGAGTTGGGTACAGCGCCAGAAGATGGCGCTTCTATGAACGCGCCATTTTCCGGGGTGGCTGCGGACTGCAATTTGCAGCGGGGGTGGCCCAGAAAGCTTGGGCCTCCCTGCGCTGCGGATTCCAGCCCCCAGCTGCATAGTTGTACCTGGCTGGACACAAAAACAGGGCGAAGCCCCACGTCAATTTTCTTTAAATTATTTCATGAAATAATTAAGAAAAAAAGGGCTTCCCTATATTGTTGTGTCCGGCCAGGTACAAATAGGCAGCTGGTGGTTGGGGGCAGCCCGTTCCTGCCTGCTGTACCTGGCTGGACACAAATATAGTGCGAAGCCCCACGTCAATTTTTTTTAAATTATTTCATGAATTTCCTGAAATAATTTAAAAAAATTGAAGTGGGGCTTCGCACTATATTTGTGTCCAGCCAGGTACAGCAGGCAGAAACGGGCTGCCCCCATCCACCAGCTGCCTATTTGTACTTGGCCGGACACAACAATATAGGGAAGCCCTTTTTTTCTTAATTATTTCATGAATTTCATGAAATAATTAAAAAAAAAGTACGTGGGGCTTCGCCCTATTTTTGTGTCCAGCCAGGTACAACTAGGCAGCTGGGGGCTGGAATCTGCAGCGCAGGGAGGCCCAAGCTTTCTGGGCCCCCCCCGCTGCAAATTGCAGTCCGCAGCCACCCCGGAAAATGGCGCGTTCATAGAAGCGCCATCTTCTGGCGCTGTACCCAACTCATCCAGGGCCCTGGTGCGGTGGCTCACTGGGTAATAAAGGGGTTAGGGCCAGCTTGGTATTATCAGCTGGCCCCAAGCCCAAAATTCATGGGGTCACGCCAGTATTAGACATGACCGCCATGAATTTCTAGTAATGTATTTAAAAAAAACACAACACCCAGAATAAAGTCCTTTAATTGAAATAAAGACACAATTCTTTATTGTTCTAAATTAAACCATGCTTACCATCACACCCATTCCAGCTGAAGCCAACGATCTCCTGAAATAAAAGAAAAATAATAAAGCAACCTCATCCTTACCTTTCCATGGTTCCCACGACAGCTTCAGCTCTGCTACATCGAGATGACTGGCTGGACCGCAGCAGAACGCTGCCATCCAGTCTGTCATCCCGCAGACACTGAGAAGCGCAGGCATGCTTGCGCTCCTCACTGTCTCGCTGTGACGGCATCCAGATGAGCCGAGGTCATGTCCAATGAACTCGGCTCACCTCATGCACGTCACTGACAGCGTGGGAAAATTCTCACGCTGAAGTGCTGAGTGCAGGAGAATTCTCCCACGCTGTCAGTGATGTGCATGAGGTGAGCTCATGTCCAATGAACTCAGCTCACCTCCTGCACGTCACTGACAGCGTGGGAAAATTCTCCTGCAATCAGCGCTTCAGCGTGAGAATTTTCCCACGCTGTCAGTGACGTGCATGAGGTGAGCCGAGTTCATTGGACATGAACTCGGCTCATCTGGATGTCGTCACAGAGAGACGCTGAGCAGCGCAAGCAAGCCTGCGCTTCTCAGTGTCTGCGGGATGACAGGCTGGATGGCAGCGTTCTGCTGCGGTCCAGCCTGTCATCTCGATGTAGCAGAGCTGAAGCTGTCGTGGGAACCATGGAAAGGTAAGGATGAGGTTGCTTTATTATTTTTCTTTTATTGCAGGAGATCGTTGGCTTCAGCTGGAATGGGCGTGATGGTAAGTATGGTTTAATTTAGAACAATAAAGGATTGTGTCTTTATTTCAATTAAAGGACTTTATTCTGGGTGTTTGTGTTTTTTTTTAACTTTGACTATGGGGTTAGTAATGGGGGTGTCTTATAGACGCCTCTCCATTACTAACCTGGGCTTGATGTCAGCTGGCATTATAAGCTGACATCAACCCCAACCCTATTACCCCCTGCCACCGCACCAGGGCAGCGTGGAAGAGCGAGGCTAAGTGCCAGAATTGGCGCATCCTATGAATGCGCCATTTCTGGGGCGGCTGACGGCTGGTGTTTCTAGCCTGGGAGGGGGCCAATATTCATGGCTCCCTTCCTGGGCTATTAATATCAGCCCCCAGCTGTCTGCCTAGCCTTTGCTAGCTATTAAATTAGGGGGGACCCCACGTCATTTTTTTGGGGGGGTCCCCCATTTTAATAGCTAGTAAAGGCTATGTATTCAGCTGGGGGCTCATATTAGTAGCCTGGGAAGCTCCGTGGGTATTACCCCCTTCCCAGGCTTCAAACATCTGCCCCAGCCGTCTGCTTAACCTCCGCTAGAGCCTAAAATTACGGGGAACCCCACGCCAATTTTTTTAATAATAAATCCTTTATTTTAATACTAAATGACAAGTACAGTAACCAACACTATCACTGTACTTCATATATATGTGACTGACATGTTTCTATCTATCTAATCTATGTGTGAAGCTCTATTCTGTCTGTTATAAATTGTCGGGTACAGATGCTGAATTGCCGGCCGGCTTTTTTAAAGAGACAGTGCATGAAAACACTAATATTTTTTTAAATAAATCCTTTACACTAAATGACAAGTACAGTAAGCAACACTATCACTGTACTTATTATATATGTGACTGACATGTTTCTATCTATCTAATCTATGTGTGAAGCTCTATTCTTTCTGTTCTAAATTGTCGGGTACAGATGCTGAATTGCCGGCCGGCTTTTTTAAAGAGACAGTGCATGAAAACACTAATATTTTTTTTAATAAATCCTTTACACTAAATGACAAGTGCAGTAACCAACACTGTCACTGTGCTTCTTATATGTGTGACTGACATGTTTCTATCTATCTAATCTATGTGTGATGCTCTATTCCTTCTTGTCTAAATTGTCGGGTACCGGTGTATGCCGCTGCTGAATTTGCCGGCCGGCTTTTTTAAAGAGAGTGTCTTCTGAGCAGTTTGTCAGCTTTTGGACACCTTTGCAGGTGTTTTCTATGTGTTTCTATGTGTTTTTGTTTGCCTGCCATTGGTTTTAACGGTGTTCGACGGTGTTCTAAGGTGTTCGACGAACAGTTCGACGAACAGTTCCTCGAACATCCCGGTGTTCGACGAACCGAACCGAACCCGAACACTACGGGGGTGGCTCAACACTACTGATGAGTCTTCCATCAATTCGTCCTCCACTTCTTCCTGGGCTCCTGCACCTTCCTCACTAGTTTGGCTGTTACCATGCGCCCTGGTAAAATCATCTCCCCCACCCTCACATGCCTGCCGCCCTGGTGCTGCCGACCGTCTGGACCTTGCAGATGTTAGCCCTTCCGCATACAACTCCTCCTCCTCTACTTCCTCCACCTCCTCTTGTGCCACCACCTGACTCCGAATTCTGTTTAACATGTGCTCCAGCATGTAAATCACCGGAATAGTCATGCTGATAATGGCATCGTCAGCACTAAACATCTTCGTCGCCATTTCAAAACTGTGCAGAAGGGTGCATAGGTCCCTGATCTGAGACCACTCCTCCAGCGTGATTTGCCCCACCTCTGAATCTCGTTGGCCCAGGCTATACGTCAGAACGTATTGCACCAGGGCTTGTCGGTGCTGCCACAGTCGCTGCAACATGTGCAGAGTTGAATTCCACCGGGTAGGCACATCGCATTTTAGCCGGTGAAGTGGCAGGCCCAACGACTTCTGTAGAGATGTAAGTCGCTGAGCTGCGGGATGCGAACGGCAGAAGTGAGCACACAGCGACCGTGCCCTCTGCAGAAGGCCATCTAGTCTGGGATAGTGGGCTAAAAATTGCTGGACAACCAGGTTCAACACGTGAGCCATACAAGGCACGTGTGTGACATTGCCCCGGCGAAGGGCCGCACCCAGGTTTGCAGCATTGTCGCACACGGCCTTCCCTGGTTTCAGGTCCAGTGGAGACAACCATTCATGAAATTGGTTCTCCAGAGCTGACCACAACTCCTCAGCTGTGTGACTCACATTTCCCAGACATTTCAATGTAAAAACCGCCTGATGACGTTGAGCCCTACTGCCAGCATAGTAAGGAGGTGTGCAGGATCCCTTCTGCGCAGTTAGAAAGCTTGTGGCATGACCAGACAGGCTTTGGGTGCAGGTGGAAGACCGAGAGGAGGTTGAGGAGGCAGAAGCAGTGGAGGAAAAATGACATAAAGAGGATTGACGCACAACTCGTGGGGACGGCAAGACTTGGACAGCAGCCCCTTGTCCTGCTGTCACCATAGTTACCCAGTGCCCAGTCAGCGACATGTAACGCCCCTGTCCATGCCTACTCGTCCAAGTGTCTGTGGTGAAATGCACCCTGTCACACACAGAGTTTCTCAAAGAAGCGGTGATGTTGTGTGCGACATGCTGGTGGAGCGCAGGCACACCTTTCTTTGAGAAGTAGTGCCGACTGGGCATCTGGTACTGGGGCACTGCGACGGACATAAGGTCTCGAAAATCCTCTGTGTCCACCAGGCGGAAAGGCAGCATTTCTGTAGCCAAGAGCTTGCAGATGGTGAAATTCAACCTCTTAGCTTTCTCATGGCTAGGAGGAAATGGTCTTTTACTTGTCCACATCTGAGGGACCGAGGGCTGGCTATTGTGCTTAGACGGGGTTGATAAGGGTGTCCCCGGCAAACTGCCGGTCTGTGAGGAAGATGCAGGCGGACATGTTAGGTTGCCTTGATCCAAAGGTGGTGCTATCGATGTCGGACAGCGCTCAAGACCAGCTGGTGTTACCACCTCCAAAGAAAATGATGACCTGCCAATCACGCTGGCTGTTGCGGGTAAAGAGGTGGCAGGTCTGCGCCCCAAAACAGGTGTGACTGCTGTCCCCCCAGTCACAGAGGATGAAGAGGCCGCGGATGCACAAGATATGGCAGACGGTGGTTGGCCCGGCCGGCTAGACCGCATTGTAGCACACTGAGCTTCCCACTGCAACTTATGCTTCATGTCCATGTGCCGGTTCATGCATGAAGTACTCAAACTATGTATTTTTTGGCCTCTACTTAGCTTTTGCTGACAAATGTTACAGATAACACGAGTTGGGTCATCTTTATCGATCTGAAAAAATGCCCAGGCTATGCAAGGCTTAGCACCCATGCGACCTGAAGAGCCACCACGACTTGTGGTGAGAGGCAGAGTTGTGTTTGAGGATGCAGTTGTTGACGTGCTTCCAGTACTACGTCTCTGTCCAGGAAGGCGCAACCTGACCTCGTCGTCACTAGCATCTTCCTCCACCTCCTCTGCTGACCTCATCTCTTGGCTGACTGTGGGTTGACAGTAAGTGGGATCTCCGACCTCATCATCATCACCCTGTGCGTTATCACACCCGTCGTCCTCAGAGCCAACCTGTTCCTGCCCTGACAAAAAACTAAAGTTGTCGCTCCAATCAGGTATTTGAGTCTTATCATCGTCTTCCTCATTGTCTCCACCAACAGGAGTTACAGTTTGGGAATGAGGGTCTACATTATGGTCAGAACCTTCTGCGTCTGGTCCTGGATCCGACTCATACAGATTCTGGGCATCAGTGCAGATCATTTCCTCGTCTGGATTCACAGAAGCGCTGGAGTCGACCTCTGATTCCCAGGCTATAGTATGAGTAAACAGCTCTGCAGACTCAACCATCTGTTCTACCTCATACTCAGACGGGCAGCTGGAGATTTGGGAGCTGTGAGGAAGCAAGTGCGATTTGGGTGACACCTTTGAGGACTGGAGTATTTGTGATGTTGAAGTTGATGTGGAGGAGAGCCCACTTAAAGGAGCACTTGATATCCGTTGAAGCACCTGCTGTTTTTGTGCCTCATCTGGAATTTGTAGCGATTGGCGTGGCCGTAAGAAAGGGATCTTATCACATTGTCCGCTAAAAGAAGTAGACATTTTAGTTTGGCTGGAAGATGGTCTTTCTTCTGCACCTACCCCACGGACACAACCTTTTTTCCCCTTCCCAACACGCCTATTCCCCTTTCCACCAGCAGCAGGCCTTTTTCCACTCATTTTGGTGGTTAACTAATTCACAACTCTGGAGTTGTTTGCACAAAAAAACAATGGATGGTAACCGAGCAGAGCTGAGTGGCCAAACTGTGGTATTAGGCCAAAACTATTGGCTGGGTTAGATGCAGAAAAAAATTATTTTTAATTTGCAACCTGATGGAGGTCAGTATAGATGGACTAATAGACCAAGTCCCACACACCGCTAGAAGCCCAAATATTTTTTCAGAGCTAGATGCAGAAAATTTTTTTATTCAATTTGCAACCTGATGGAGGTCAGTATAGATGGACTAATAGACCAAGTCCCACACACTGCTAGAAGCCCAAATATTTTTTCAGAGCTAGATGCAGAAAAAAATTATTTTTAATTTGCAACCTGATGGAGGTCAGTATAGATGGACTAATAGACCAAGTCCCACACACCGCTAGAAGCCCAAATATTTTTTCAGAGCTAGATGCAGAAAAAAATTATATTCAATTTGCAACCTGCTGGAGGTCAGTATAGAAGGACTAATAGAACAAGTCCCACACACTGCTAGAAGCCCAAATATTTTTTCAGAGCTAAATGAAGAAAAAAATTATTTTTAATTTGCAACCTGATGGAGGTCAGTATAGATGGACTAATAGACCAAGTCCCACACACTGCTAGAAGCCCAAATATTTTTTCAGAGCTAGATGCAGAAAAAAATTATATTCAGTTTGCAACCTGATGGAGGTCAGTATAGATGGACTAATAGAATGATGCTATGCCCAAAAGATTTTACTTCACTAGGTGCAGTAAAAAAATTGGTATTCTATACACAGGTGGTATATCTTGCAACACAGATAGGCTACTCCACTGACTAACACACTCTGCAATAGGCCAAAAAGGATTAGCTTTGCTAGATTCAGCCAAATGCTGTGAAAAAAACTTGCACAGCACTGGCACAGACCTGCCTGGCAAAAACTGATAGGAACTGATGTAACCTAGTCCTGAAAAGGACTCCAATTACAATTAGTCTTTACTCCCACAATCTATCTATTTAAGAGCACAGACCTGCCTGATAAAAGTCGTAGGAAATGCTGTAACCTAGTCCTTAAAAGGACTGCAATCACAACTATTCCCTACTCCCAAGCTATCTGTATATTTGTGCGAAAATTGGCTTGAAATTAACAAGGTATAGCGCACACAGCAACAGCGGTGCCGTCTAACACGCAGCTGCAGCAGTGAGAAAATGGTGGCGACGGGGAAAATGGCTTGGTCTTATAGGGCAAGGACATGTGACATACACTGCCAATCACACATGCCCTTGCTTGTGTGAAAAAAAGCACTTCGCTCCGTGTGTGCGCTGCTGATAGGCTGACAGATTGCACCTCCCCACTGCAAATGCGGGAAAGAGAAAAAAAAATGGAGATCTTCATTGTTCCTGCAGAGATCCATCCCCTGCCCCTCCCCCCGCCCCGCTGTACACTCAAACTGCGTATTAACATTAATTTTCATCATTACTGAGAAAAAATCCAGTTATGATTTTGGTGCACGAACAGTTATCGAACATAACCTCGAACAGCCGAATTTTTCTCAAATTGTTCGTGTTCGCCGACCGGCTCGAACACCGCCCAAAACAGCTCGAATTTGAGATTGGCGAACAGTTCGAGTAGAACAACGCTCATCTCTAGTCATTAGTTGATGACAGCTCTCTATGATATCAATATGCACTAACAGGACATATGAGAAGTTGTCTTTTTAGAGCTGAATTTTTTCAGGATTTGTATACCATTATTGAGTCACCATAATTTACATCTTCATTCATTCTAACTATTAAGTCTGAAATAACTCAATAAAAAATATTCTCACCATCCCCCATCGTTAACTCCTTCATGACCTTGGGATTTTCCATTTTCTGCTCTCCTTTTCCCAAAGCCATAACTTTTTCATTTTTTCATCAATATGGCCATGTGGGACGAGTTGTACTTTTGAACAACACCATTGATTTTACCATATAGTGTACTAGAAAACGTGAAAAAAATTCCAAGTGTGGTGAAATTGCAAAAAAAGTGCAATTCCGCAACCGTTTTTTTTTTTTTTTGTACCATGTTCACTAACTGACCTGTTATTATGATTCTCCAGTTCATTACGAGATCGCGGATATCAAACATGTGCCTATTTTTTTTTTTATTAAAGTGATGAAAAAAAATCTAAAGTTTGTTAAAAAGCAAATGTGTCACCCTGGTCTGGATGCCACAAATGTATAATAAAGCTGTGTCTGAGAGCAAGGGGGAGGTTCTCTGGTCAAGGACCATTAGCACGCAATACCTCCTGTCCCAGACCAGTAGGGGGAGCAGGCTGCCCCTATAAAAGCTGGAACTGGAGGCAGGGTTAGGGGAGAACTGGACAACCTGTCTCTGGATTGAGAGGTGTCCCGGAGCAGGGACAGACAGTTGTGTGGCAGCCTAAGAGGCCGTGTGGCAGTAGGACAGCCACGAGCCAGGGGCAAGAGGCGAAGCGAAGCTGTCCTGGCAGATAGAGAAGCTAATCTATCGGACTTTGGTGTCCGAGGCTGTTAGGATTCCAAGTCCTGCAGCAAATAACCAGTCCGCAGGGGACTGTATGTCCTTTGGCCTAAGAAGCCCGGAGGTTCCGCCACAGCAGAAGGGACTGGTGAAGCCACACCAGGCCAAGAGTGGGACCCAAGTTGCAAGCCATACGGGCGAGAAGACACGGCAAGCTCAGGAACGTGGGCTATTACACCACGAGGAGGGAAATAGCCAGAGAGAGCGCAGAGAGCACGGTAGGCCTACACCCTCACCCTGATCAGGGCCAGCTTCCCACTTGCTCTCAGACATCCAGGCCCCCTCCTAGCCGGGCCTGTTTTTGGGCCGTTTCACCTGTTCTAATAAAGACCCTGAACTGTTTAAGAGGCCTCCGTTTCCTGGCTATTGCTGTCTGAATCATCCCCTCCATCATCCAGTATATACTGCCCTGGGGCCATACTCCTCCCGTGGGGAGTTGTACTATTCAGTGCTGCACATTTACATCTGCCCCAGCGGTCTGCACTGCAGCGGCGGTTAGCCCTGACCGCAATCCACGGGTGGCGTAGTCGGACATTGCAAAACATATAGAAGACTGCCACTGGTCTGACCACGGACCGGGTTGCCACTACTACCCCGATTATTGCCCTGCTGCCCGGATCCGAGTGCCCCACGGCCCAGGGGGCGAGTCAGCTTTGGCGTAGTCGGCAGGATTGTGACCAACCCGCCACAGACGGGTATTGCGTGCCTGAAAAAGACTGTACACGTACCTTAAAAAGAGGTTTCCCGCCATCCGGAGCCGTTTCCGGCCATTTTCAGCCGTCTCCCGCCATCTTCAGCCGTTTTCCTGCCATCGGACGCCATCTGCAGGATGCCGCGCGGGAAGAAGAGGGGCGTGGATGTCCAAACCGCGTGAGACCTGAAGCTCCACCCTACGCACCGACGCTGCGCAAGGTCCTGGAAGGGAGAGAGAGCGACGCTGACGTCACCAGGACGCGATGCAAGGTCCTCGTCCGGAGCAGCACCAGCGGAGCCGCAGCCTACAGAAGGTAGGCCACGCTTAACTATGGGGGAGGAAGATGACGGACGCGGAGGGATCTTCTACCACCAGCGCCGCTGCAGCAGCGGTGATGCCATTCTCCCTGCCTTACATCCCTGGAGCGGCCTGGCTGCCCAAGTATTCAGGGGAGCCCCATGCACTAACTGACTTTAAGGAAAGGCTGTACAGTTTGTTTCAAGTTTACCCCCTGACAGAGGAACAGAAGATCAGCATACTGACAGGGCAGTTAACTGGCGTAGCCCAGCGGGAGGTAAAGTCATGGCCCGCTGAGGAGAAAAGAACTGTAAAGGACATTCTGGCCCGGCTGCGGGGTACCTTTGATACACGTACCTCCGCTGAAATTAAAATGCGGTTCTACGGGTGTAAGCAGCGGGCACAGGACAGCATCAGAGACTATGCCCTAAATTTGCAGGAAGCCTTGAGAGCCATCAAACAAGCTGACCCTGGCAGCATGCAGGATACGGATAAGCTACTAACAGAACAGTTCATAGAAGGTCTGCTGTCTAGCGCACACAGGACCCAGCTGCGCCTCATGTTCTTTCAGAACCCTGATCTGACCTTTGCCCAATTCAAGGACAGGGCCATAAGGGTGCTCCGTGAACCCGCAACCAGTGGCGCTATAAACCCCCGGCGCCCTGCTCTCACCTACCACCAGGAGGCGGCGCCCTCCTCTATGGACTCTGTGGGGGCCGATGCACAGGCCCTGAACCAAGCCCCATTGAAAGATCTGCACCACCAAGTCCAGGAGCTGACCAGGAGTGTCGCGGCGTTGACCAGGACCGTCCAGGCGTTACAAGTGGACCCGTCAAAACCCATCGAGTTGGCTTCAAGTCCGGAGGATGTCCCGTGGCGTCGACAGAGGAGGACCCCGTCGTTCCGAGGGAGGCCCACAGACTGCTACGCAGAGGATGGACAGCCCATTTGCCGTCGATGCAACCAGCCCGGACACATTTCCAGGTACTGTCATTTAAACGGGTCCAAACTGGGGCAGAGGGCCAACCCCCAGGCATAAGATCACCAGGCCCTTACAATTGGTGTAATAAGTACGTTGGGGGGCGCCCGGTTTTACCCGTGGTGCTGGACGGTATCCCCATGAGCGCCTTGCTGGATACCGGGTCGCAAGTAACCACTATCCCTTATGTACTTTTTAAGCAGTATTGGACTGATGCTGATATAACACGGTATCCAGACAGTGACTTGAGCATCATCGCCAGTAATGGCTTGCCCGTGCCACAGATGGGGTTCAAGGAGATGACCATTAAGATTGGTAAAGTTGTACTACCGGCACAGGGAGTGATTATTGTGGACATTGACCGTCGTGAAAGTCACCCTAAAATAACTGTGGGTACTAACGTGATTGAAAATTGTCTTTCAGAGGTAATTGTAATTCTACAACAGGTGGCGGTGAATGCTAGTTCCAGCCAACAGAGAGTCCTCAACAAAGAGATAAAAGCCCTGATGAGACGGCAGCAGGTAGAACTGTCTGGTGGTGAGATCGGTAGCGTAAGAATGAGTGACCCATTCCCCATTTTCATGCCTCCCAAAAGTGAAATGATGATCTGGTGTCGGACTGCAATCGGGTTGAGAGGCAGAGACTACCAAGCCATGGTAGAACCCGTGTACTCAGACAGCAGGCCCACCATTTTGACAGCCCGGGGGGTGGTTGATGTCTGTCATGGGAGGGTGCCCGTCCGCATTCTCAACATTGGGGAGAGGGAGGTACACTTACCCAGGTACGCTACACTTGCCAAACTGTTTGCTGTCGAACACAAAGCTATCAGGGCCGTGGAGCCTTTGCCTCCATCTCCACAGGCGGAGGGTAATGGCTCCCAGAAACAAAAGGAGGACTGGTGCCAGAAACTCCATGTGGGTGCTGACTCCACTCCCCTGCACCAAAAACAAGGAGTCTACCGGGTGGTTCTGGAGTACAAGAGAATCTTTAGTAAGCACCCGCTGGACTTCGGCAGAGTGAAAGGGGTAGAACACCATATTCCCACGGGGAGCCACCCACCAATAAAAGAGAGGCACAGACCTGTACCCCCTGCACATTATCAGAACGCAAAGGGCATGCTAAGAGAAATGAAAGAAGCTGGGGTCATTAGAGATAGCTGTAGCCCCTGGGCAGCCCCCTTGGTTCTGGTAAAAAAGAAAGACGGCACCATGAGAATGTGCGTGGACTATAGACAAATCAACCGTATCACCCATAAAGACGCATATCTGCTGCCTAGAATAGAGGAGTCTTTAGCCGCACTAAAATCAGCTAACTTCTTTTCTACTTTGGACCTTACTAGCGGGTACTGGCAGGTTCCTGTGGCAGAGGCTGACAAGGAGAAGACCGCCTTCACCACCCCTATGGGACTGAATGAGTTCAACTGTATGCCCTTCGGGCTCTGCAACGCACCAGGGACCTTCCAGAGGCTGATGGATTGCTGTCTAGGGCACCGAAACTTCGAGACGGTCCTACTTTACCTGGACGACGTGATCGTCTATTCGAAGACCTACGAGGACCATCTAAAACACCTGGCAGAGGTGTTTGAAGCCCTGGCAGGCTATGGCCTGAAGGTGAAACCATCAAAGTGTCACTTGTTGAAACCGAAGGTCCAGTACCTAGGGCACGTGGTAAGTGCAGAAGGAGTAGCCCCCGACCCTGACAAGGTCACAGTAATCAAGAGCTGGCCAAGCCCCTCAAACATCAAAGAAGTGAGGCAGTTTCTCGGGTTGGTAGGCTACTACCGAAGGTTCATCCCCGGGTTCACTAAGATGGCAGCCCCTATGCAGGACCTCCTGATAGGACAGTCTAAGTCCAGAAGCCAAAAGACACCCTTCAAGTGGGACAAGCCGGAAGAGGAGTCCTTCCGCCAGTTATAGATGGCCCTCACAGGGGATGAGATCCTGGCCTACCCCGAATATGGCCAGCCTTTTATTCTCCACACAGACGCCAGTAATGTGGGGCTCGGAGCCGTACTGTCGCAAAACCAACAGGGCAGAGAAAGGGTGATCGCGTATGCCAGACGGAAGCTGAGGCCCACTGAAAGGAATCCGGAGAATTACAGCTCCTTCAAGCTAGAATTCTTGGCAGTGGTGTGGGCCGTCACAGAACGATTTAAGCATTACCTGGCCTCCGCAAAGTTCACCGTGTACATGGACACGGACAACAACCCGTTGACACACCTGGACAATGCAAGACTAGGTGCCCTAGAACAGCGGTGGATGGCGCGACTCTCGAATTATGACTTCGTGATCAAGTACCGGGCTGGCAAAACCAATGCCAACGCTGACGCCCTATCGAGAATGCCTCACTTACCTGAAGGTGACGAAGACCCAGAAGAGCAGGAGGAGGTAGAAATCCCCGCGTTTCTCCGGTATGGAGCCGCTCAATACTCCCACCGCGTGAAGGAGGAAGATTTAACAACCGTTATGATCAATCCCCTACCTCACCACAGCTCGGCCGAGACTCAAGATAGTGACCCTGCTATCCGCATGGTGAAAGACCTACTGACCCAGGAAGACGCCTGCTTAGATCCGGATGCTCCAGACGAAGCAAAGCAGCTATGGAAAGAGAAGAGCAAGCTGTTCCTCTATGAAGGCAATCTGTGCAGAAGACTTGTCAACCACCGGACACACGAGCTGACCTGGCAAGTCGTGGTCCCAAGGCGGGATGCAGCTATGGTCCTGGAGGCTTACCATGACAGGGCGGGGCACTTCGGCTGGAAGAAACTGGAGTTCCTGATAAGAGGCCAGTTCTTTCGGATCGGCATGAGAGGGGCTGTAGAGAAGTGGTGCAGAGACTGTGGCCCTTGTATTCTAAGGAGGAAGGACCACACCAGCCAGAAGACACCCTTGAGGCCCATCGTCACCACGCAGCCTCTTGAGCTGGTAGCTCTGGACCACGTCAAATTGGCTCCAAGCCGGTCAGGATACGTTTATGCCCTGACAATCGTGGACCACTATTCCCGATTTCTAGTGGTGGTCCCCGTAAAAGACTTGACAGCTCAAACGGCGGCCAGAGCCTTCCAGCAATACTTCTGCCGTCCACACGGGTATCCGGAACAAGTCCTGACAGACCAGGGTCCAGCGTTTGAGGCTGAAATCTTCCAAGAGTTCTGCAACCTCTATGGCTGTAAGAAGATTTGGACAACGCCTTACCACCCACAAACCAACGGGATGTGTGAGAAAATGAACAATATAGTCATTGATCTCCTGAAGACGTTGCCCCTGGAGGAGCGCAGCCTGTGGCCAGAAAAACTGCCGGACCTGATAGACTTATACAACCATATCCCGGTGAACGCTACAAACTGCACCCCGGCTTACCTGATGCGAGCCAGACCAGGTAAGCTGCCCATAGACCTGGAGATGGGAGTCCTAATACCCGAGGACACCTCCCCAGATGCAGACTGGGACACGGAAAGGCGACTGCAGTACAAGAAGGTACAGGAGAGTGTGGAGAAGAGCCTGGCCAAGGTGAGAGAAAGGCAAGAGAGACTCTTCAACCAACACACACCTGCAAGTCCCCTAGAACCTGGTGAGCAGGTCCTGAAGCGAAAGAGAAGGCTACACAAGTTGGACGACCAGTGGGAAAGGGAACCCTACACCGTACTGCAGTCTGATCAGAGAACCCACTAGTACCGTCTCCAGAGACCACCTAAAACGGTGCCCCGAGCAACTACGGAATGCAGAAGAGGATCAAAGTGACCTTGAATCCGCAGAGGACAAGGAAGAAATGATCAGCACCGTTCTTGGGGAGTTCCCTCAGTCCTGGACTCGAATAAACAATGCCATAGTGGTACCCGTCCTGGATTTCCTGCAACCAACTCAGCAGCAACCTACACCAGAGCGGGAAAGTGAAGTAGAACAAGCAGTTCCAGAGGCAAAAGAGCCTGTACCAGCAGCCCAGGAGAATCAACCCTCTGCTGACAGTGAGCCTGCCATGCCTGCGGTAAGCCAGAGGACCCGCAGACAGCTGCCTGCCCTGTCTGTAAGTCTAGCCAGTGACTGTACCCTAAATGGTAGTGAAGAAAACCAGGTTAGACCACCACCAGACAGTGGGTTACGCAGGTTAACCAGGAGCACAAAGGGGCAGATAACCGCTCGCTGGAGAATATAGGGTGCACTAAAACTGTAAATAACCCTGTTGCCAAGTGTTGAAATGTTTGCAAAGTTACATGCATGATTAGTAATTGTGTATTTCAGTTTCTTACAGTTGCCGTACGGATTCAAAGGTTATGAACTTTTAATAACCGGAACTTTGTATGGACTGCGTTCGGAGCCTAACTAAGGAATGAACTAAGACTGTAAAGGACTTGGGGCTAGGACAGACCCCCCCCACCTGGTTAAGGCTCCCCGTTGTGTTGGTGAAATGGACACCCGGTCACAGACCACACTGTGACCTTAAGAACTCAACCTGTGCGTCGTTTGTCTTCACTTGCCTTGTCATGTTTTAATGTTCATGCATAAGTATTCGTGTTTTAAGCTTAGTCCCGGAGTACTAAGTTTTACTAGGGGGGAATGTGTCACCCTGGTCTGGATGCCACAAATGTATAATAAAGCTGTGTCTGAGAGCAAGGGGGAGGTTCTCTGGTCAAGGACCATTAGCACGCAATACCTCCTGTCCCAGGCCAGTAGGGGGAGCAGGCTGCCCCTATAAAAGCTGGAACTGGGGGCAGGGTTAGGGGAGAACTGGACAACCTGTCTCTGGATTGAGAGGTGTCCCGGAGCAGGGACAGACAGTTTTGTTGCAGCCTAAGAGGCCGTGTGGCAGTAGGAGAGCCACGAGCCAGGGGCAAGAGGCGAAGCGAGCCTGTCCTGGCAGATAGAGAAGCTAATCTTCCGGACTTTGGTGTCGTAGGCTGTTAGGATTCCAAGTCCTACAGCAAATAACCAGTCTGCAGGGGACTGTATGTCCTTTGGCCTAAGAAGCCCGGAGGTTCCGCCACAGCAGAAGGGACTGGTGAAGCCACACCAGGCCAAGAGTAAAAAGGGACCCAAGTTGCAAGCCATACGGGCGAGAAGACATGGCAGGCTCAAGAACATGGGCTATTACACCACGAGGAGGGAAATAGCCAGAGAGAGCGCAGAGAGCACGGTAGGCCTACACCCTCACCCTGATCAGGGCCAGCTTCCCACTTGCTCTCAGACATCCAGGCCCCCTCCTAGCCGGGCCTGTTTTTGGGTCGTTTCACCTGTTCTAATAAAGACCCTGAACTGTTTAAGAGGCCTCCGTTTCCTGGCTATTGCTGTCGGAATCATCCCCTCCATCATCCATTATATACTGCCCTGGGGCCATACTCCTCCCGTGGGAAGTTGTACTATTCAGTGCTGCACACTTACATCTGCCCCAGCGGTCTGCACTGCAGCGGCGGTTAGCCCTGACCGCAATCCAGGGGTGTCGTAGTCGGACATTGCAAAACATATAGAAGACTGCCACTGGTCTGACCACCCTGAGCCACGGACCGGGTTGCCACTACAACCCCCATTATTGCCCTGTTGTCCGGATCCGAGTGCCCCACGGCCCAGGGGGCGAGTCACAAATGGCGCTATTTTCCGAGATCCGTAGTGCCTCCATTTCTCGTGCTCTGGGGTCGGGTGAGGGTTTATTTTTAGCACACCGAGCTGATGTTTTTATTGATGCCATTTTGGGGTAGATCCAATGTTTTGATCGTCAGTTATTGCATTTTATTGCAATGTTGGAACGACAAAAAAAACGTAATTCTGGTGTTTAGATTTTTTTCTTGTTATGCCGTTTACCGATCTGATTAATTATTTTTATATTTTGATAGATCGGGTGATTCTGAACGCATCGATACCAAATATGTGAATTTTTTTTTGTTTTATTTTGAATGGGGCAAAAGTGAGTGATTTGAACTTTTATATTTTTAAAATGTTTTAAATATTTTTAAAAACACTTATTTCTGCTTTTACTTGTGTCAATAGTCTCCTTAGGAGACTTGAAGCTGTGATAGTCTGATCGCTTGTGTTACACATAGCAGGGCTTCAGCTTCAGCTATGTGCAGCAAAAATCACGGGCCGGCGTTCATAGAAGATCAGCAGTGATAAGCACGGAGTTCTTCTGCAGACTTCCGTTTGTGATGCCAACCTATTGGCGCCCTGCGATCATGTGACAGAGGCACTGATGGGCGGGGCTAATGCCGCACTTCCGGCGCGCTCGTGTTAAATGCAGCTGTCAGAGATTGACAGCGGCATTTTAACATGTTAACAGCCGCAGGTGGTTCGCGATTCCACCCACGACTGTTAGGAGCACATGACAGCTGAACAGATCAACTTTCCTTTTTTGTTTTATGGTATTAGTTTACTTTTTTGGTGCTAAATTAATCAAAATGGCGCATATGATTCATGAATTTGGCGCAAAGTAAAAAAAAAAAGTTATTTTTTCCTGTCTTGAACTGCTTTGGCGACTTTTGCCACCAAATACAGCTTTAAACCTCACTCACATGTCTGTGTTGCACGTACATGTTGTATCCATTTTTTTGACAGATACAGCAAGTGCCCAATATAATCTATGATGCTATTCACTTGTCCATATCTTTCACAGCTCGTGTGTCTGTGCAAAACACACTGAGACATGTCTGTTTTTTTTATCCGGCAACGTGGATGATAAGGGCCAATAAAAGTCTATGGGTCGTGAAAAACACATATAGCACACGGATGGCGTCAGTATCTGTGTGCTGCCCATGTTTAACATTGCAAAGTGTAGGAGAAGCTTTGGAATGTATTTATTTCTTTACCCATCCGTGAAAAGCACTGATGACACAATGATAGTAAAAACGGACACACAGATGACAAAACACTGAAGACACTGCTATCACTTTTTCATGTACGTGTTTAAAAACGGATGTGTGAATGAGGCCTGAGGGATATTTCTCACATTACTTTTCTGCAAACATGTGTTAGACAACAAACAGATCACAAAGCGCCTCCCTGCTGCAATCACTTGTGATCTCTAGGGAAATTTAGCGATAAGTGGTCAATGTCTTACAACGTCACCAGGGAAATTAAGCATGACATAGTTATCATTCAAGTCAATGGGCTATTTGTGTAAAAAAGGACAGGTGATCCAAAAGGAAGAAGTGACAGGACCCTGAACCCCAGATCTGGAGGAATTTTTGCTAGTAAATTCTGACTGCAAAAATATTTGAGCCATTAAGTCTTGTAACTTTCCGCTTTTTGATGTCAGATGGTAGAAACTTATAATAGGTTTCATCTTCAAAGAACTTATGTATCAAACAAATGACCTCAACATATATAATGGCTTGGTAGGATAAGAAGGTGGTAGAAATCCCTTTCAAGTCATTGCTGCCTGTCAGTCAAAGAAGTGGAGTGTTTAGATTGCTGTCATCTGTTCTTGTGAAGAAATTCTGGCTAGAAAATTTCTCTACTGTCAGCAGAACTTTTTATGTAAAATCCAAAAATGCTTAATTCTGAAATAATAAAAACATATCAAAAAAACAAAAAAAGTTGTCTCTTAACTATTAACCATCACAGCCCTACGATAATGAAGGCAGAATCAAGATATAGCAAAAAATGAAAAAATGGAACCACAAGAATCAGTCTAAAAAATGAAACTAGAGAATTAGGCTAAAAATATAGTGACAGCATACATATCTGCAAGAACATTTCCTGCCCTGGAAAATGAAAAGGTAGCATCCTATTTCTGTACTCTTGGTGCTATTTATTCTATAATGTTCTGAAATACCAGAAATGGTGCAAAGGATTCAGTGTTATATAGCAACGAGGAGCCAATTACGGGATCTTGAGTTTGCCAACAACTAGGCAGCCGTCCAAGGTGATGCAGGTGCAATGTCCATGTATTTCTGACAGCTCGCCAAAATGCTGCAGATGTTAAGAGACTTGATCTTAAAATTCAATTATAACTGAAGATCATTTACATTTTGGGCAGCCAGAAAACGGGATATAGAAAGTAATCTATCTTTATAATGTGGAATATGTTGATTAATATATACAAGAATTTTTTTTGGGACCTGTAGTAGGTGGTTTGGTATATAAAGCACGCTATTACAAATTGTCCTATCGGACAAATAATACGTTAATTCAACCAACCAATAAATATATAAAATGTAACTTGTATTATATTGAGTCAAACATCAATGTGTCTCTACGCTGTTATAAATGAGCATTCAAAATAATAGAAGGTATATTGCTAAAAAAAAGCCAGTATATAGAAAATGCTGCTATACTAAAGAGGTTTTAACCTATGTATATTAGCCTTCCAGCTGTTGAATAAATGTAATGCAATCTCTAAAGTAATCAGTATTAGGCCATGGCCCCACTATCAGTATTTGGTAAGTATTCGGTCAGTATTTTTTCTCAGGAGTGGGAGCCAAAACCAGGAGTGGGTGATAAATGCAGAATTGGTGACTTGTTTCTATTATACCTTTTCTCTGATTGTTCTTCACCTGGTTTTGCCTCCCACTCCTGAGAAAAAATACTGACTGAATACTGATAGTGGGGCCGTGGCCTTAGATAGTGAGTGGCAAATAGTCAGCGTGCCTGCTGACACATAACTTTTTTTTACTTTTCTGTCAACATCTGAGGGCATGCTTTTGTGGTAAGAGTTGTAGTTTTGAAACAAATTACTCACCATACAATGTCATGGAAAATGGTAAAACTAATTCCATAGCTCTCTATAAACAGTATGATGAGCCTACAGCTCTACCGTACACAGTATGATGTCCCCAGAGCACCCCTATACACAATGTTATTCCCCACATATCCCTATATACAGTATCATGAGCTCCCGCTTGTCCCTATATACAGTATATTGTTCCCCACAGCTCTCTATACACAATATAATTGCCGAAAAACTCTCCTATACACAGTATCAGGGCAGCCATCAGGGCATTACTGCCCTTACTGCTGTATGAGGCCCGGTGAGCAGCAGTAAAGATCGGGGGCCCGGGCCTGGGGCCCCCCCTCTTGTGATTCTGCTCACCGGGCCACGAAATATCGCTCGCTGTCATGCCGCCGCCTGAGGCGGCGTATACCTCGGCGCAGGGAGCTTCTGCCTAGGCGCTCTCATGGTAGTTTGGCCGTGCAGCTCCAAGGGAGTCCCTCCGCCTCTTCTGTGAAGCACTGGAGTCGGCGTGTACATGATGAAGTGGAAGTGGAGCTGCAGGGATCGTATGAGGGGTAAGTATGAAAAACTTTTTTTGCTTTAATAGAATTCATTAAATGGTCTTTGGGGGGAGGGTAGGGGCATATGATGAACTGGGGAGTGGGCAAAGCATTATCCATATGATGGACTGGGGAGTGGGCAGAACATTATCCATATGATGGACTGGGGAGTGGGCAGAGCATTATCTATATGATGGACTAGGACTGGGGAATGGTCAGAGCATCATCCATATGATGAACTGGGACTGGGGAGTGGGCAGAGCATTATGAATATGATGAAATGGGACTGGGGAGTGGGCAGAGCATTATGCATATGATGAACTGGGACTGGGGAGTGGGCAGAGCATTATCCATATGATGAACTGAGACTGGGGAGTGGGTAGACTGTATACTATGTACAGAGTTCCTGTGTATAATGTCACTGGTGATCCCTGTATTACCTGTACACTGACACTATATACAGAGCTCCTGTGCATAATGTCACTGGTGATCACTGTATTACCTGTACACTGACACTATACACTGTATACTATGTACAGAGCGCCTGTCTATAATGGCACTTATGTAATATTAGTATTGTGTTTTTTTTATTAATGATCAGTATTGTAGTATTTGGTCACTATGTGGTGGCAATATGTGGTCTGGTCATGGTGTGGCAGTATTTGTCCCTTGTATGTGGTATTATTTGGTCAAAATGTGATGGTAATATGTGGTCTCGTCATGGTGTGGCGATATTTGTTCCTTGTATGTGGTATTATTAAGTCACTATGTGGTGATAATATGTGGTCTGGTATTATTCGGTCACTATCTGGTGGTAATATGTGGTCCGGCTATGGTGTGACGGTATTTGTCTTTTGCATGTGATTTTATTGGTCGTTTAAAAAAAATTTATGTGACACATTCCCTTAAAGAAAAATGAATAAAATATACCTAAAAAGAGTACTGGATATTTTAAGAAATGTTTAATAGGTTAGAGTAGAGTAAGGCCCAGCCAGAAGAGTCTACCTTGTCGTGGTGGCGGCTTATAAAATCTTTTGGCCAAAACAAAAGCTGATGGCTATGTATGTGATATGGTTCGATGGGAACTGTTAATGTGTGATTGGTTGTGGATGTGGTACAGAAGTGGAGTTCTTCCAAGAGTGAGCAGTGTGACTGTGGAAGGTGTGAGGGATGGAGGAGAGCTGGGGTGGAGGCAGAGTCTCAAGGGTGCCCGAAAATGCTGCCAGTATGGGTTCCTGAAATTCCTGGTGGCCGCCCTGCACAGTATAATACCCCAAAAGCCCTCTATACACAATAATATGCCCCAAATCGCTTCTGTACACCTGTACACAGTATGATGGCCCCCACACTAGTCATTACACAGTATAATGCCCCTATTTCATTACACATTATAATGCATCCCACACTGTATGATGTCCCCCACAGTTGTTCCCACACTACGTGATGGCCCCCTCACTATTATGGCCCCTGAATTTGCCCCCATACTGTATGATTGCCCCCACTGTTCTACCCACACTGTATGGTGGCACCCACAGTTATCCCAACATTGTATAATGGCCCCCACAGTTGTCTCCCACTCTCCTTGAAATTTCTTATATTCACTTGTAAGATTGAATTATACAAAGTTTGAAGAATACAGTTCCTTTTCAAGCTTAGAATTATCTTGGCAAGTAATATCTGACAGGATGCCACTGGTAGATGGTAGAAGGTCTGAGATGCTAGACAGTATAGGTCAAATACATGCAACCAGATAGCCTAGCAGAAACAGGAGAGCCCTGGATCCCAGAAGAGCAAGTGTTTGCATCATAGCTAGCCTAAAGTGAGGATGAGCAACACTTTCTATATATGGTGTATAGTCTGATGAAGGAGATCAGCCCACTTGCAAGAGAGAATACTTTTACTTGAGAGAGAAGATTACCACCACAAAGAGGATATGAGAGGCTTATTCCTCAAGAGTTTTGCCAACAAAGAGACAGAAAGTAAACTGGTGCTTGAGTGTGAGGGACTGATATCTGGTGACTGTGTGAGTGTGCAAGATTGTTTTACAGTAATACATTGCTTTCAAGTGAGGCAACAAGTGAGAGGACACTTGACACGGGGATTTTACTGTAGTAAATTAGGAGCTGCTGAAGAGATTGCCAGCAGACTGTAAAAGCTGTTGCAAATGCAATCTTCCTGCTATTGTATATAACATTAGTCAAGCTCCGTTCAAAGAGAGTCACATTTTTTTTAGATTATTTGTAACCATCAAGCACATTGCCCCTTTATGAATAAAGTTTTCTTGAACAAATGGCCTCCTGTTTATGTCCACTTGTTTACCCCACCACTGAGTGGATAAACATTCTGCCACAAAGGGCCACTGTATCCTATACTTAAAGGGGCACTCCACCAGTCAATTAACCATTACAAGTAAAAATGTGATAAGTAATTATATGAAATCATTCCTTTCATGTATATATTTTTTCAGTTTCCTCTGATTTTTAGGTATAGGTGACTTGATCTCCCATTATCAAGAGCAAGCACTGATCACAAACCAACAAAAGGAAAGCAGCTGCAACTGACTTTATTGGTTCTACATGCAGTTACTAGTATTGTGCCTGTAATTCCACAATGACATAAGGTGAGAATATTACCTTATCTGAACTATGTCCTTAACCCCTTCCTGACAACTATTTTCCATTTTTGCCCTTTCAATTTTCCTTCCCCTTATCTTTTTAATTTTTCTATCAACATGACCATATGAGGGCTTCTTTCTTCCGGGGTGATTTGTACATTTGAATACTACCATCCATTTTATCATTTGATGTAACAGAAACCAGGAAAAAATTCTAAGTGCACTGAAATAGTGAACAAAGCGTAATTCTGCAATTGTTACTTCAGGTTTCTTTTTATTTACAGAATTAATTACATGGTAAAAATGGCCTGACAGTAAGAGTCTCCAGTTCAACACAATTACAGAGGCACCAAACATATATAGTTTTTTTTCATTTACCTGTGTTGCAATTTTCGGAGACCTGTAAAGTTTTACATTTTTGGGTAATGGAGCTGTGTAAGGGCTTGTTTTTTGTACTCTGAACTGACATTTGGGGTAGGAAGGATGTTTTGATCGCCTCTTATTGCATTTTTTGCCCTTTTGTGGCGGTCGAAAAAACGCAATCCTAGCTTTTTGATTTTTTTTTCTCTTTACACCGCTTACCAATGGGGTTAATTAATTTTAGATTTTGATAAATTGGGCTTGATGTGTATTTTTAACATTTTTCTTATTTGCTCATTTTAATGGGGGAAAAATAGGGTGATTCAATCTTTTGTATTTTTTCTTTTTAGATTTTTTAAAACTTTTTTTTACTTTTCATTGTAACGTAGCTGTCTTGATGATCCATCGATACCCCACAATGACACTGATGACCTGTTAGAACAGCGCGCCCCAGGTGGTGCACTCAAAGTGCTACTGTCATAGATTGACAGCAGCATTTAACAGGTTAATATCTGTGGGCAGAGTTCTGCTTCTTTCGCAGCTGTTACAGGCAGATGACTGAATAACACAGCCATCATCTGCTGGCAAAGATGCGGGCTCAGCCCGCATCTAAGCCACGGAGCCAGCATATGGCGTAACTGTACATCATATGTTGGTTAGGGGTTAACACTATTCAGGCAATCTATCTATACTAGAAGGGTCCATGTTTTTTACTTGTAAGTATCTCTTGGGTGACAACATGCCCTGGAACTCTTCCCTCACCCATCTCACTTGCACACGGATATACAATATATATGTGGACACTCAATATTTTTATGTACAGTACATGTGTGTATGTAGGAAATGTCTGTGTCTGTGTGTATAGCACATGTGTCTATGAACAGCATATGTGTGTGTAGCACCCTGAGGATTCGGCTGCTACAGGGGTATTGCACCTCAACCCAGAGGTGTGATATTCCACTCCCGGGTAAGGATGGAGTGTGGAACTGAGCTCGGTAGGCTGCATGCACTACACACATCCCATTTCCGAGGAGCAGACCGACGGTACTCCCACTTAGAAATGTGCAGGTACGACCGAGTCTGTTCCTGGCTGGAGTGGGAGGGGGGTGGTACATCCCAAGTAGTGTAGGGGCAGATAGGGGGAGCAGCCTGGGTAAAGTTAGGAGCTCATTGGGTGCTGGTCACCTGAGCTCACACATAGAGGGTGTATATAAGGTGGGCACCAACTAAGAACAGGGTCAGATGCAGAGAACAAGTCAGCGAGCAGAGGAGAAGGAAAGACCCAGAGTGAGAGAGGAGAGAGAGAGACCCAGAGGCACAGAAGAAAAGGACTCTAAGATCCCAAACTAAATCCCCGGGTGAAGAGTCGGCACAGGGTACCGGAACCCAAGCTGGTGGGGGTAAAAACACTCCCCAGCCAGAGACCGGAGACCGTGGGCAGCGTTTGCCACGGTCACCCACCACATCCACCCCGAAGGCACACCACATGAAGGGTCAGGGAACCCAAGGCCAAGGGTGTCCCAACAGAAGGCCCGAGGGAGCTGGACCTAGGTGGATCACTGGTGGGGACGGCCAGAGAACGGGACAGAAGGAGAGCTCAGGGCCACGCTCCGGACTTATTTGGGGGTTGGCCGGATCCAGGACCTGGTGGACGCAGCACGGCTCGGGTGGTCACTCGAAGCTGGAGTGACCAGTACAACATCTGCAGTAAGTAAACACCCTTAACTGCACAACCCGACTCTGTCTTCACTGCCGTCTGCACTGCACCACCACAACCCCCATCCTCTGCACCTGTCCCCCCTGAGGCTATACCCCACCCGTTGGGGGTTATACCATCTCAAGCTGCACCTGCACCATCAGCCTCAGCGGACCCTGCTGCAGCGGCGGCCACAGTGACCGCATCACAACGGGTGGCGTAGTCGACACAAAAGAACTCTTAATAACATCTGTAGGACTGCCACATAACACTGAGCTTGACGCCCTGGGCACGGGCCGGGTCACAGCCGCTCGGAGACTACAACCCCCCATCTGATCCGGTGCCGGGTATTCCCCTCAAAAAGGAATATGTCCCAGGGGGCGCGTCAGCTTTGGCGTAGTCGGCAGGATTACGTGCCCGCGGCAGCCGGGTACTGCGTGCCTGAAGAAAAGTGCAAGTTTACCTCAGAAAGAAGTCTCCCGCCGGTTCCGGAGGGTCCACGCCATCGGACCCCATCACAGGTCGTTTCCCGCCGATTGTCCGCCATTTCCAGCTTGTTCCCGCCATCTGCAGAGTTTCCCGCCACTGGGCGACGCTTCCCGCCAAATCCGAAGATTTCCCGCCTTGGAAGAGCAGCGGACGCCATTATGGGCGTGCCAAAGGAGGGCAAGAGGCCGCCTCCCATCGTGGGCCGGGACAGAAAATGGCGCCAAAAGTGGAAACCGCCCCCACCAACAGAGACTGTGATGCTGGAGGTGTCTGTCAGCGTGAAAGAACTACCCCTGGAGCTGACAGTCACCGAGTTGCCCCGGGACCGCCCTCGAAGTGGGAGGAGACGAAAGGAAAGAACGAAGATGGGTGCCGCCTGGAGCAGTCTGGAGCGAGCGCACCCGGAGGCAGGAAGCCTGGAGAGGAGCAGCAGAGAAGCTCACCCGGAGATGTCCAGAGAGCAGAGCAGCACCGGCCCGCTGGCCAGGAGCCTGCTGGAAGAAGAGCAGAGCAGCACCGACCCGTTGGTCAGGAGCCTGCTAGACACCACGACCCCACTAGGCCTAGTGGAGGTCCTTGCACAGCTCCCCCAAGACCGGGAGTGTGCACAGACAGCCCTGGAGGGCCTCGCACGGAGGATGGCCCGGGTACAGCGCGAGATATTGGCGGAATGGAGCCGGGAGATGGCCCAGCAAGCTGAAACCAAGACCCGGAGCACGCCAGCCAAGATGAGGAGACAGACCGCCTCTGAGGATGGCGCGGGAGGACCAAAGGCCGGAGACGGCGCCGAGAAGGGAGCCGAGCGCATGGAGGCAGGTAAAGGGGACGTCTACACCCCAAGCCGGGACACCGCTTACCTGCCCCAGCTCCCCGTCGCAGAGCCCGAAAGTCCCCCTGCTGTGCCCGAAAACGCCATGTCACCGACGCAGACTAGGCCCCAACCGGAAGCCGCCGCCGCGACCCCTGTGACGTCACACGCCTCGACCCCAAGCGTGACCAAGCAGGAAGTACCACCAGCCTGGTCGCAAGGCCTAGTACCCCCGGGCGCCGCAATACCAACAGCGCCCCCTACCTCCGCGGAGCCTCCGGCCTGGCCGCAAGGCCAGGTAGCCCAGGGTGCCGCCGTCCTAACGGTGCCCTTCACCTTCCAGGTGCCCCAGGCCTGGCCGCAAGGCCTGGGCAACCCGGGCGCCACCACCACCGCGCCCGCACCCGTAAAACCAAGGGTGCCGCGTCTGGGAGAGGACTTGTTTGCCCAGCACACGTGGCCGGACGGGCAGCCTTTCATCTGGCCCCAGAAGTATTACGAACTGGAGCACCAGAGGAGAGTTGGGGCCATGTGTGCACCCCTGATTCCGGCTCCGAAGCCCGTGATAAGGATCTCGCCTCCTCTGGAAGAAGCCCAATTTGAGTGGGACCCCACCGGAGAAGACCTAATGGGGTTCACTCAGGAAACCAGGGCAGCTGCAGCAGAGCGTGCTGAGTGTTGCCGACAGCAGCTCGAAGAGTTTGCGAGGGAGCGGAGAGAGAGGCGGGTCCGGGAGCAACAGGCCCAAGTACGGAGCGCCGAGCAGAAGAGCCGAACCAGGAGGGACCCCCGTGCAGCGCACAGTCCCCGCACCACCGGGACTGTAATCAAGTTCAACCAGCAGCATGGGTGGGGCTTCATCAGAGACAACAACACCCCCGGCGACGTCTTTGTCACGTGCAGAGATGTGGAGTCCCATCTGCCGGAGGGGCACAGAGGTCGTGACCTGTACATCGGAGACGAGGTCACCTTTACCCGGCACAAGTGTGCCAAAGGACCTGACGCCCTCCATGTGCATCGCCTGACAGAGGAGGAGCTGCGATGTGAGAAGGAAGAGCAAGAAGATCCGGACGGGTCTGAAGCTGAGTTCCCCAAAGCAAGAGCAGGAGGACGCCGTCGTTGAGGACAGCGAAGCAGGTGCTGTAAATAGTTACCCGATCGGGGTATAAAGAAACTGAAACTGTTGCTACATATATATAGTCCCCGTTGGGACCAGCTGAGTGAACTGTTTACCCGTTAACCCCTTAATCCCACAGGCTGAGGACTGTGAGCAGCCATTCCCTTTCCCTCCTTACCTTGCCGAGGACTGAGAGCGGCCAACTTCCCCTGTATATAGTTGCGCTTCCTAAAGCGCCCCCTACCGGTTTTATAGAAAACCAGTTTTTCTAAGAGACTGTCGCACTTTTCCCGGACACACGTTGCACAGTGTCCGGAGGAGGAACCAGGAACAAGAGACGACGAGAATGTTATATGAAAAGTTTTATATATATATAATGTTTTATATGTTTTATATGTTCATATGAAAAATTTGTATGTTTTGGTGATGTTTTATGTCTTACAGCCCGAGGACGTGCTGTGATTTACCAGGGGGGAATGTAGCACCCTGAGGATTCGGCTGCTACAGGGGTATTGCACCTCAACCCAGAGGTGTGATATTCCACTCCCGGGTAAGGATGGAGTGTGGATCTGAGCTCGGTAGGCTGCATGCACTACACACATCCCATTTCCGAGGAGCAGACCGACGATACTCCCACTTAGAAATGTGCAGGTACGACCGAGTCTGTTCCTGGCTGGAGTGGGAGGGGGGTGGTACATCCCAAGTAGTGTAGGGGCAGATAGGGGGAGCAGCCTGGGTAAAGTTAGGAGCTCATTGGGTGCTGGTCACCTGAGCTCACACATAGAGGGTGTATATAAGGTGGGCACCAACTAAGAACAGGGTCAGATGCAGAGAACAAGTCAGCGAGCAGAGGAGAAGGAAAGACCCAGAGTGAGAGAGGAGAGAGAGAGACCCAGAGGCACAGAAGAAAAGGACTCTAAGATCCCAAACTAAATCCCCGGGTGAAGAGTCGGCACAGGGTACCGGAACCCAAGCTGGTGGGGGTAAAAACACTCCCCAGCCAGAGACCGGAGACCGTGGGCAGCGTTTGCCACGGTCACCCACCACATCCACCCCGAAGGCACACCACATGAAGGGTCAGGGAACCCAAGGCCAAGGGTGTCCCAACAGAAGGCCCGAGGGAGCTGGACCTAGGTGGATCACTGGTGGGGACGGCCAGAGAACGGGACAGAAGGAGAGCTCAGGGCCACGCTCCGGACTTATTTGGGGGTTGGCCGGATCCAGGACCTGGTGGACGCAGCACGGCTCGGGTGGTCACTCGAAGCTGGAGTGACCAGTACAACATCTGCAGTAAGTAAACACCCTTAACTGCACAACCCGACTCTGTCTTCACTGCCGTCTGCACTGCACCACCACAACCCCCATCCTCTGCACCTGTCCCCCCTGAGGCTATAACCCACCCGTTGGGGGTTATACCATCTCAAGCTGCACCTGCACCATCAGCCTCAGCGGACCCTGCTGCAGCGGCGGCCACAGTGACCGCATCACAACGGGTGGCGTAGTCGACACAAAAGAACTCTTAATAACATCTGTAGGACTGCCACATAACACTGAGCTTGACGCCCTGGGCACGGGCCGGGTCACAGCCGCTCGGAGACTACAACCCCCCATCTGATCCGGTGCCGGGTATTCCCCTCAAAAAGGAATATGTCCCAGGGGGCGCGTCATGTGCATATACAGTATGTGTGTGTACAGTGGGTACGGAAAGTATTCAGACCCCTTTAAATTTTTCACTCTTTGTTTCATTGCAGCCATTTGGTAAAATCTAAAAAGTTCATTTTTTTTCTCATTAAAGTACACTCTGCACCCCATCTTGACTAAAAAAACAGAAATGTAGAAATTTTTGCAAATTTATTAAATAAGAAAAACTGAAATATCACATGGTCATAAGCATTCAGACCCTTTGCTCAGACACTCATATTTAAGTCATATGCTGTCCATTTCCTTGTGATCCTCCTTGAGATGGTTCTACTCCTTCATTGGAATCCAGCTGTGTTTAATTAAACTGATAGGACTTGATTTGGAAAGGCACACACCTGTCTATATAAGACCCCACAGCTCACAGTGCATGTCAGACCAAATGAGAATCATGAGCTCAAAGGAACTGCCCAAGGAGCTCAGAAACAGAATTGTGGCAAGGCACAGATCTGGCCAAGGTTACAAAAGAATTTCTGCATTACTCAAGGTTCCTAAGAGCACAGTGGCCTCCATAATCCTTAAATGGAAGAAGTTTGGGACCTCCAAAAGTCTTCCTAGACCTGGCCGTCCAGCCAAACTGAGCAATCGTGAGAGAAGAGCCTTGGTGAGAGAGTTAAAGAAGAACCCCAATATCACTGTGGCTGAGTTCCAGAGATGCAGTAGCCAGATGGGAGAAAGTTCCACAAAGTCAACTATCACTGCAGCCCTCCACCAGTCGGGCCTTTATGGCAGAATGGCCCGACGGAAGCCTCTTCTCAGTGCAAGACATATAAAAGCCCGCATAGAGTTTGCTCAAAAACACATGAAGGAATCCCAGACTATGAGAAATAAAATTCTCTGGTCTGATGAGACGAAGATAGAACTTTTTGGTGATAATTCTAAGCGGTATGTGTGGAGAAAACCAGGCACTGCTCATCACCTGCCCAATACAATCCCAACAGTGAAACATGGTGGTGGCAGCATCATGCTATGAGGGTGTATTTCAGCTGCAGGGACAGGATGACTGGTTGCAATTGAAGGAAACATGAATGCGGCCAAGTACAGAGATATCCTGAATGAAAACCTCTTCCAGAGTGCTCTGGACCTCAGACTTGGCCGAATGTTTACCTTCCAACAAGACAATGACCCTAAGCACACAGCTAAAATAGCAAAGGAGTGGCTTCAGAACAACTCTGTGAACATTCTTGACTGGCCCAGCCAGAGCCCTGACCTAAACCCAATTGAGCATCTCTGGAGAGACCTGAAAATGGCTGCCCACAAGCGTTCACCATCCAACCTGATGGAACTGGAGAGAATCTGCAAGGAAGAATGGCAGAGGATCCCCAAATCCAGGTGTGTAAAACTTGTTGCATCATTCCCAAGAAGACTCATGGCTGTACTAGCTCAAAAGGGTGCTTCTACTCAATACTGAGCAAAGGGTCTGAATACTTATGACCATGTGATATTTCAGTTTTTCTTTTTAATAAATTTGCAAAAATTTCTACATTTCTGCTTTTTTCAGTCAAGATGGGGTACAGAGTGTACTTTAATGAGAAAAAATGAACTTTTTAGAATTTACCAAAGGGCTGCAATGAACCAAAGAGTGAAAAATGTAAAGGGGTCTGAATACTTTCCGTACCCACTGTATATAGGGCATGTCTGTGTGTATAGTACATGTGTGTATGTACTGTATGTGTGTATATTATGTGTGTGTGCACCATACTGCATGTGTGAGTGTACAGTACAGACCAAAAGTTTGAACACACCTTCTCATTGAAAGACTTTTCTGTATTTTCATGACTATGAAAATTGTACATTCACACTGAAGGCATCAAAACTATGAATTAACACATGTGGAATTATATACTTAACAAAAAAGTGTAAAACAACTGAAAATATGTCTTATATTCTAGGTTCTTCAAAGTTGCCACCTTTTGCTTTGATGACTGCTTTGCACACTCTTGGCATTCTCTTGATGAGCTTCAAGAGGTAGTCACCGGAAATGGTCTTCCAACAATGTTGAAGGAGTTCACAGAGATGCTTAGCACTTGTTGGCCCTTTTGCCCTCACGCTGCGGTCCAGCTCACCCCAAACCATCTCGATTGGGTTCAGGTCTGGTGACTGTGGAGGCCAGGTCATCTGGCGTAGCACCCCATCACTCTCCTTCTTGGTCAAATAGCCCTTACACAGCCTGGAGGTGTGTTTGGGGTCATTGTCCTGTTGAAAAATAAATGATGGTCCAACTAAACGCAAACCGGATGGAATAGCATGCCGCTGCAAGATGCTGTGGTAGCCATGCTGGTTCAGTATGCCTTCAATTTTGAATAAATCCCCAACAGTGTCACCAGCAAAGCACCCCCACACCATCACACCTCCTCCTCCATGCTTCACGGTGGGAACCAGGCAAGTAGAGTCCAACTGTTCACCTTTTCTGCATCGCACAAAGACACGGTGGTTGGAACCAAAGATCTCCAATTTGGGCTCATCAGACCAAAGCACAGATTTCCACTGGTCTAATGTCCATTCCATGTGTTCTTTAGCTCAAACAAATCTCTTCTGCTTGTTGCCTGTCCTTAGCAGTGGTTTCCTAGCAGCTATTTTACCATGAAGGCCTGCTGCACAAAGTCTCCTCTTAACAGTTGTTGAAGAGATGTGTCTGCTGCTAGAACTCTATGTGACATTGACCTGGTCTCTAATCTGAGCTGCTGTTAACCTGCAATTTCTGAGGCTGGTGACTCGGATAAACTTATCTTCAGAAGCAGAGGTGACTCTTGGTCTTCCTTTCCTGGGGCGGTCCTCATGTGAGCCAGTTTCTTTGTAGCGCTTGATGGTTTTTGCAACTGCACTTGGGGACACTTTCAAAGTTTTCGAACTGACTGACCTTCATTTCTTAAAGTAATGATGGCCACTCGTTTTTCTTTACTTAGAATTTGTATTATGGCAAGAAAAAATCAGCTAACAGTCTATTCAGTAGGACTATCAGCTGTGTATCCACCTGACTTCTGCACAACACAATTGATGGTCCCAACCCCATTTATAAGGCAAGAAATCCCACTTATTAAGCCTGACAGGGCACACCTGTGAACTGAAAACCATTTCCGGTGATTACCTCTTGAAGCTCATCAAGAGAATGCCAAGAGTGTGCAAAGCAGTCATCAAAGCAAAAGGTGGCTACTTTGAAGAACCTAGAATATAAGACATATTTTCAGTTGTTTCACACTTTTTTGTTAAGTATATAATTCCACATGTGTTAATTCATAGTTTTGATGCCTTCAGTGTGAATGTACAATTTTCATATTCATGAAAATACAGAAAAATCTTTAAATGAGAAGGTGTGTCCAAACTTTTGGTCTGTACTGTATATGAAAAGCAGCTTTGTATACTTGAAACATGTTTAAATATGAAAGGCTGGAAGAAACAGCTTCAAATTCAATTCTATCCTACAGTACCTTTCAACCTCACTTCTCGGGAACCATTATACATGGACTGTTTCTGAAATCCACAAACATAATAACCAAACATTGTCCTTAAAAACCCAGAATGTAAGTTAAAAGGAGTGTGAGTATGTGTAACACAGGTACTTTAGATGCAGTGACACAGAAACACAGAGCAGCCAGTACAGGGTTAAATAACCAGCGGGATTTACTGTAACAGGGTCAATCTCCACGCAGGGAGTAACAGGGAATATATGGGGACAACAAGGGGAGTAGCAGGTAATATGCTATAACCGACAATCCACAGTTTGGCTAGATGTAGCAGAGTCGACACGGTTGTAATCGGCAGTTTTTTCACTTAGCTGACTCTTGCTCCTCACAAGGCAGTTGCCGGCTGGTGCCGGTGTTGCTTTCTTCCGGCTTCCCCGCCTAAACAATGCTCCGTCTTCTGGCGGCAGCGGGCGGTCTCCGGTTTGATCCGCTGAGCCCCTAGTCTATAACAGTGCACCTCACTTGCTCGGCTCCAGGGATCCTGCGTCTCTTCTCCCTCTAGTCGGGCTTAACTCCAACTGTCCACTGCTGCTTTTCCCGTGCAAAAACTCCTTTTCCTCCCTCTTCATAGACACGAGCTCAGCTCCCCGGTCACCTGACTCCTCAGCTCTCTTTGGACACACCCCCAGCTTCCCGGTCACCTGACTCCTGTCTCGCAGTCTGTCTTCCCCCTGCAACAAGAGGCATGGCCCCCGCAGTTCCGGATCCCTTGTTTTGAAAGTACTTACACCCCGGTCTTCCCCCTTAGGTATGCACTTACTCTTTAGATTTATTTTTATATTGCCCCTAAAGGGCAGGAGAATGAACTATGCTCATCTGGTAGCCAGGACAATGTTTGCACTTTTGACACCAATAAATAAGACCTACATGACTAAATAACAAAATAGATATTCAACCCTAATTTCTGTATATTTTCTGGAAGAAGACACCTGGTACATTGTGAATATGCCACTTAGCACTTGCAATTTTGCACAAGAGTGATTTTTTTTGTACAAAATGCATAAGTTGATAATAATGGTTAAAAGTGTGACCCAAACAGAACATTAGATAAACAATAGCTCCTTTGAATAAAAGTTTAATTACTTTCCCTACCAAGAAAGTATCTCATGACTTTGCAGGGAGGCCACTCACTACCCAAATGTAAGGTGACAGACAGCAGTAGTTGTGGGCGAGCTGCTGCTCCATGTCACTCTGGCACTTTACAGAAAAGATGGGTCCTGACTGGGTGTTGGTGTTGTGAGGGCCTTGCGCCCGTGCAGGCCACCTTTGGCCAATGGTGTTGGCCAGCCAAGACCATGGGTGTTAAAGTTAAAAAAAGAAGACTTCTGTTCTAAAACACATTCTTTACTGAATGGTGACTTGATAAGGATTATGCACAAGTGGTAGCGGATACAAAGTGTTAGTGATGCTTTATTCACAGTATAAAGTATTTTCACACACATGGCTTCCTTTCACTGTAGTCTACTTCAGGACCGGTGAAGCACACTGGTCCGCCCTACTACGTCAGAGCCCAGCTTGTCTCCACAGTCCTGATTAGCAAGTCCCTCTTCCTGCTCAGTGGTTCCACGTCCTACTTCTTCCACTTCTGGTGCCCTTGATCTACCACTCAGGACCACCCACTAGTCCCACAAACTTAGTCCTGTTTAGTTTTGCTATCTTAGGTGTTTAGCAAGCTCAAGGTTTCTCATGACATATCATCCTATCCAAGGGCCCCTTTAAGGTGGCATGCCACTCTGCCTCTTCATTGAGGTCCAGGTCGCGCTAATCTCTGTCCCCTTAGTCTCCTTTTGGTAGCTAACCCAACAGCAGCACTGCTCACAGACACTTCTTGCTGCTACTTGAACTTGTCCTGAATCTGTCTAACTACAGGAAGCAGTCACTTGCCCTTACACTTGGGCTAGTGCCCAACATTAACACTATCCTTACCCCAGCATCATTAACTACATGCACTACATTATCCTACCTATTTTATGTCCTAATTCCTAAACTATGTCTTATCCTATACTGTACACTACCAACACTAGGCATTACCTTTACATAGCTTATACACAATGCATTACCAAATCACAATAAACAATATATACAAAAAGACGCAGGACATAGTTTACACTACAGTACAATGTGATTGTATATGTAGATTTTGGCCAACAACCTCCTTTCCTCAGTAAGAGCATTGAAGATGGGTCGTAGCTGGATTTTTCATCATGACAATGACCCAAAACATACAGCCAGGGCAACTAAGGAGTGGCTCCATAAGAAGCATTTCAAGGTCCAGGAATGGCCTAGCCAGTCTCCAGACCTGAACCCAATATAAAATCTTTGAAGGGAGCTGAAACTCAATGTTGCCCAGCAACAGCCCCGAAACCTGAAAGATCTAGAGAAGTTCTTTATGGAGGAGTGGGCCAAAATCCCTGCTGCAGTGTGTGCAAACTTGGTCAAAAATTACAGGAAACATCTGACCGCTGTAATTGCAAACAAAGGTTTCTATACCAAATATTAAGTTCTGCTTTTCTATTGTATCAAATACTTATTTCTTGCAATAAAATGCAAATTAATTATGTAAAAATCTTACAATGTGATTTTCTGTTTTTTTTTTTATTTTTTAAGATTCTGTCTCTCACAGTTGAAGTGTACCTACAATAAAAGTCACAGATCTCTCCAAGCTTTGTAAGTGGGAAAACTTGCAAAATTGGCAGTGTATCAAAGACTTATTTTCACCACTGTAAGTAGTTTTTATTTTTTAATTTTCAGTCAGTGCTTGGGGGTGTGAGGTCTGTGGGGGCAATCATACCATGTTGGGACCATTATACCTTGTGGGGCTCTGGGCGCAATCACACTCTATGTGTGTAACATTTAGGTCATTATACTCTGAGGGGGAAGTGGAGGGCATCATACTGTGTGGAGTTATACTGTGTAGGGAGGGACCATCATACTATGTTTATGTGCGTTCTGTGGCATGCAACACAACAAGTCACATCATTCTCCGAGTCGCCAACATTCTCTTAGTTAGAGAAGCTTAATTCATGTCATTTAATTGATCCCTATACTGGTGTTTTCTTAAGGGGTTATCAGAAATGTAGACAAAATGGAAAATAAGCAAGTCATGGAAATAAAAAAAAACCACAATAAAGATAAGATAAAATATACATATATGTATTTGTAACTTAAACCATGTGTCTTTTAGTACCCTTTTTTAATCAATTTCTATAAATAATTGTGTAACTTTAGAAAGTTATTGCATCACTTATCGTACTTACAGTTGGAAAAAAAAGTATTTAGTCAGCCACTAATTGTGCAAGTTCTCCAACTTAAAAAGATGAGAGAGGCCTGTATTTGACATCATAGCTAGACCTCAACTATGAGAGACAAAATGAGAAAGCAAATCCTGAAAATCACATTGTCTGATTTGGAAAGAAATTGTTTTCAAATTTTGGTGGAAAATAAGTATTTGGTCAATTACAAACAAGCAAGATTTCTGGCTCTCACAGACCTGTAACTTCTTCTTTAAGAGGCTCCTCTGTCTTCCACTCATTTCCTGTAGTACTGGCACCTGTTTGAACTAGTTATCAGTATAAAAGACACCTGTCTGCAACCTCAAACAGTCACACTCCAAACTCCACTATGGTGAAGACAAAAGAGCTGTCGGAGGACACCAGAAACAAAATTGCACCAGGCTGGGAATGTTAGAACCCTCCTGTTTGCTTTTTCCATCTTGTGTTTTGCGGTCACGTGACTTTATATTCCAGCTCCGCCCTTTTGGCTGTGCTGGACTTCTGTGTTTGACTGTTTCTCTAGCCAGGTGCTTCTATGCCTTTCTCTGTCAGTTCATTTGGTCCTTCTAGGACCTCTAGTACTTTTTTGTCTGTTAGTCTTTTTGTGTTCTGCAACAACTTCTCTGTTTAGGAGGTGTCATATTTTTGTCCCAGTCCTTAGTTCTTTTAAGGACCCCTCCCCTTATGCTATAGGTCTTCGTTCAGACTAGCCGAGGACTAAGGCGGGTCTGTTTGCTAGGAACAGGCAGCTCACTACATCGTAGGGAGTCAGCTTAGTTTTACTGTAGGGACAGTTTTCCCTTGTCTTTCCTTAGTACATGTTGCAGATCATAACAAGGAAGACTGAATCTGCAATAGGCAATCAGCTTGGTGTGAAGAAATCAACTGTGGGAGCAATAATTAGAAAATGGAAGACATACAATACCAAAGATAATCTCCCTCGATCTGGGGCTCCACACAAGATCTCCCCCCTTGGGCTCAAAATGATCTTAAGAACGGTGAGCAAAAATCCCAGAACCACACAGGGGGACCTAGTGAATGACCTGCAGAGAGTTGGGACCAACGTTACACAGGCTACTGTGACGCCCAGCTGCGCTTAGTATCACAGATCCTAGAAGGGTGTATTGAAGGATTCCTCCACAAGAGGCCCCCATAACCGTTCCCACATCTCCACCTTCCACCTCAGACCAGCAGAGGGAGCCCGTTAGGGATATAAAAGGGAAGGTGGAGCCAGGCAGCAGTGAGTTGTGAGTAGTGTTGAGCCACACCCGTAGTGTTCGAGTTCGGTTCGTCGAACACCCGTATGTTCGCCGAACTGTTCGTCGAACTGTTCAACGAGCACCTTCGAACACCGTTAAAACCAATGGCAGGCAAACAAAAACACATAGAAACACATAGAAAACACGTTCAAAGGTGTCCAAAAGCTGACAAACTGGTCAGAAGACACAACTAACACATGGAGAAGTGACAAGTACATATAGTCATGCGAAAAGAAAAGAGGTGGAGGAGTAAAAGGAGGGGGATACATAGATATAGGCATGTCATGCCCTTCTAAAACCAAAAAAGTGCGAAGCCGACACGGCCAATCCGTTCCTGCCCGTGCGACCTCCGTGTCGCCGGGTTTGTGCCAGAGCTGCGGTGGACCCTGACGGCCAGCCCCCCTCTCCCAATACTGGTGCATGTCTGCTGGTGGGTCGAGCGAGCCCCCCTGCGGTGGAGGCAGGTCTAATCTTTTTAATTTAAATTGTCTCTCTAATTTGAATGAGTACACTTTAAATCCTTTTACAAGGATCTATTGGAGGGCAAGTCTCATGCCAGCAGCCGCGTAATTCCAGCTCCTGTAGCGTCCACTAAAGCTGCTGCAGTTAAAAAGCTTTTATAAGGATCGAGCTTGGCGGTCCAGCGCAAGGAGTCCTACCGCCAGTCCCAGCCCCTGTGCCTTGGGGTGCCTCCCCGATGCTCTTCACTGAGTGTCCCGGTGGCCTGAACCATTTCCTTTGAAAAAATTAAGTGTCCAAACTACAGGTGGTGTAGCTTGCTTAACAGCTGGGATAATCCGCTGACTAGCAGACACTGCTACTAGGCACAAAGAATTTCCTGGGCTAGATGTGTAGCACCCTGAGGATTCGGCTGCTACAGGGGTATTGCACCTCAGCCAGAGGTGTGGTATTCCACTCCCGGGTAAGGATGGAGTGTGGAACTGAGCTCAGTTAGCTGCATGCACTACACACATCCCATTTCCGGGGAACAGACCGATGGTACTCCCACTAGAGAAATGTGCAGGTACAACAGAGTCTGTTCCTGGCTGGAGTGGGAGGGGGGTGGAACATCCCAGTAGTGTAGGGGCAGATAGGGGGAGCAGCCTGGGTAAAGTTAGGAGCTCATTGGGTGCTGGTCACCTGAGCTCACACATAGAGGGAGTATATAAGGTGGGAACCATCTTAGATCAAGGTCAGTCAGTCTTTTGCAGAGTCAGAGAAGCAGAACAGAGGAGAAGAGCAGCTCCAAGGCCAAGAGAGAGAGAGAGGAGAAAGAAAGACCCAGAGGGGGAGAAAGAAGGAACTCCAAGAGCCCAAATTAGACCAGAGGGTGAAGAGTTGGCAACAGGGTACCGGATCCCAAGCTGGCAGAGGCTACAGCACACCTTAGCCAGGAACCGGAGGTCGTGGGCAGGATCTGCCACGATCACCCACTAAATCCACCCGGAAGGCAGACCAGGAATAGGGTCAGGGAACCCAGAAACAAGGGTTTACCACCAAGAGGCCCGAGGGAGCCGGACATAGGTGGATCCCTGGTGGGGAAGGCCAGAGAAGAGGACAGGACAGAAAGGGAGCTCAGGACCACACTCCGGAGTTGCCTGGTAGTTGACCGAGTCCAGGACCTGGTGGACGCAGCACGGCTCGGGTGGTCACTCAAGGCCGGAGTGACCAGAACAACTGCAGTAAGTAAAAAAACCCTGAACTGCACAGTCCGACTCTGAGTCTCATTTCCATCCTCGCTGCACCACCACAACCCCCATCCTCTGCAACTGACCCCCTGAGGCTATACCCCTCCCGTTGGGGGTTATACTACCTAAGCTGCACACACATCACCAGCCTCAGTGGACCCTGCTGCAGCGGCGGCCTTTTGACCGCAAATCAACGGGTGGCGTAGTCGACACAAAAGAACATCTAGAAACATCATAAGGACTGCCACACACTGAGCTTGACACCCTGGGCACGGACCGGGTCACAGCCACTCGGAGACTACAACCCCCATCTGATCCGGCTCCGGGTATCCCTAAACAACACTGGCCCAGGGGGTGCGTCAACTTTGGCGTAGTCGGCAGGATAACGTGCCCGCAACAACCGGGTACTGCGTGCCTGAAGAAAAGTACACCGTTACCTCAAAAAGAAGTCTCCTGCCGGTTCCGGAGGGTCCCCGCCATCGGTCCCCATCACAGGTCGTTTCCCGCCGGTTGTCCGCCATTTGCAGCTTTTTCCCGCCATCCATGGAGTTTCCCGCCACTGGGAGACGATTCCCGCCATTTCCAAAGATTTCCCGCCTTGGAAGAGCGGACGCCATTATGGGCGTGCCAGAGGGTGGCAAGAGACCACCTCCCATCATGGGCCAGGTCGAAGAATGGCGCCAAAAGCGGAAACCGCGCCCACCAACAGAGACTGTGATGCTGGAAGTGTCCATCAGCGTAAGAGAACTGCCCCTGGAACTGACAATCATAAAGTTGCCCCGGGACCACCCTCGATGTGGGCGGAGACAGAAGAAGAGAACAAAGATGGGTGTCGCCTGGAGCAGTCTGGAGAGAGCGCACCCGGAGACAAGACGTCTGGAAGAGAGTCCAGAGAGAGCCTACCCGGAGATGGAGGGAGAGTCAGGCAGCACCGACCCAGTGGTCAGGAGCCTGTTGCAGGTCGCCACTCCAGAAGGCCTGCTGGAGATCCTAGCACAGCTCCCCCGAGACCGGGAGTGTGCACAGACCGCGTTGGAGGGCCTCGCACGGAGGATGGCCCGAGTGCAGCGGGACGTACTGGCCGCATGGAGCAGAGAGATGGCCCAGCAGGCTGGAACCCGCCAGCGGAGCACGCCGCCCGAGACGAGGAGACAGACCGCCTCTGAGGATGGCGCAGGAGGAATGAAGGCAGGAGACGGCGCCGAGAAGGGAGCTGAACGGACGGAGGCAGGTAAAGGGGACGTCTCTACCCCGAGCCGGGAAACCGCGTGCCTGCCCCAGCTCCCCGTCGCAGAGCCCGAAATTCCCCCTGCCGTGCCCGTCGCTGCATCGTCACCGCCGCCGACTAGGCCTCAACCGGAAACCGCGGCCGCGACCCCTGTGACGTCACACGCCTCGACCTCGAGCGTGGCCAAGCAGGAAATACCACCGGCCTGGTCGCAAGGCCTAGTACCCCCGGGCGCCGCAATACCAACAGCGCCCCCTACCTCCGCGGAGCCACCGGCCTGGTCGCAGGGCCGAGTAACCACGGGCGCCGCCGTTCTTACGGTGCCCTTTTCCTTTAGCGTGCCCCAAGCCTGGTCGCAAGGCCTGGTCAACCCGGGCGCCGCTACCACCACAGCGCCCATAGCACCTAAAGTGCCGCACCTGGGTGAAAATCTATTTGCCCAGCATACGTGCCCGGATGGGCAGCCCTTCATATGGCCACCGGAGTTTCACCATCCCCGACTCCGGAAAGAGAGACCCCTAGACGAGCCCCTGATTCCGGCTCCGAAGCCTGTAAAGAGGACCTCACCCCCGCTGGAAGAGGCACAGTTTGAGTGGGACCCCACCGGAGAAGACCTCATGGGGTTCACTCAGGAGACTCGGGCGGCCGCAGCGGAGCGTGCAGAGTGCTGCCGGCAGCAGCTCGAGGTCTTCGAGAGGGAGCGGAGAGAGAGGCGGGTCCGAGAACAGCAAGCGCAGATAAGGAGCGCGGAGCAGAAGAGCCGGACCAGGAGGAATCCCCGTGCAGCTCATGGTCCCCCTTCCACCGGGACTGTGATAAAATTCAACATGCAGCACGGATGGGGCTTTATCAGAGACCATCAGACCCCCGGCGACGTCTTTGTAACCCGCAGAGACGTAGAAAGCCATCTGCCGGAGGGACACAGAGGTCGTGACCTGTATGTAGGGGACGAGGTCACCTTCACCCGGCACAAGTGTGCCAAAGGACCCTACGCCCTCCATGTGCATCGCCTGACGGAGGAGGAGCTGCGGTGTGAGGAGGAGCAAGAGGACCCGGACGGGTCTGAAACTGAAACCAACCAACAAGAAAGAGCAGGAGGACGCCGTCGTTGAAGTACGGTAGAGAGAGACTGTATAAAGTTGCCCGTCGGGGTACCAAGAACTGTTGCTGCTTAAAATATGTCCCCGTTGGGACAAGAGTGAACTTTTAACCCCGTGTGTCCCTATTCCCACTGACCGAGGACTGAGAGCGGTCATTCCTTCCTAATACCTGGCCGAGGACTGAGAGCGGCCAAATCCCCTTTTATATAGTTGCGCTTCCTAAAGCGCCCCCTTCCGGTTTTATAGGAAACTGTTTTATTCCAAGAGAGACTGTCGCACTTTACCCGGTCACAAGTTGCACCGTGACCGGAGGAACCAGAAACAAGAATGTTATATATGAAAAGTTTATTGCTGATGATATCTATATGATGTTTTCTATGTTTATGTTTATGAAAAAAATTGTATGTTTTGGATGTTTTTGTTTATATCTTACAGCCCGAGGACGTGCTGTGATTTACCAGGGGGGAATGTAGCACCCTGAGGATTCGGCTGCTACAGGGGTATTGCACCTCAGCCAGAGGTGTGGTATTCCACTCCCGGGTAAGGATGGATTGTGGAACTGAGCTCAGTTAGCTGCATGCACTACACACATCCCATTTCCGGGGAACAGACCGATGGTACTCCCACTAGAGAAATGTGCAGGTACAACAGAGTCTGTGGTAGCTTTTCTCTGAACTTGCTCTAGTTTTTCAATGTCCTTTTAAAAATGTGGTGCCCAGAACTGGACACAGTATTCCAGATGAGGTCTGACCAAGAAGGAATCGAGGGGGATAATTACTTCACTTGATCTAGACTGTATGCTTCTCTCAATACATCCCAGAACTAGGTTTCCCTTTTTTGCTGCTGCATCACACTGTTGACTCATGTGCAGTCTATGATCTATTAGTATACCCAAGTATTTTTCACATATGCTGTTGCTTAGTTCTTTTCCTCCCATTCTGTAGATGAAATTTTCGTTTTCTTACCCAGATGTAGAATCTTGCATTTCTCTCTGTTAAATATCATTCTATTAGTTGCTGCCCATTATTCAAGCTTATCTAGATCCTTCTTAATCCGTTCTCTGCCTTCTCTAGTGCTAGCTAGATTTGCATCGTCTGCAAATTTGATTAGTTTACCTTTACTTCCCTTATCTATATAATTTATAAAAATGTTGAATACTAGGGCCAAGATGAAGCCTTGTGGTACCCTTGAAACACTCTTCCAATTGGATTTGCAACCATTTATTACCACTCTTTGATTATGATCACTGAGCCACCTAAAGGTAGCCTTGTCAATCATCCCATACTTGGTCATTTTTTTAATAGGGATATCATGAGATTCTTTATCAAATGCTTTGCTGAAGTCGAGATATACTATATCTATCACATTTCCCTGATCCACCCAGTCAGAGATTCCATCATAGAAGGAAATTAGATTAGTCTGGCATGACTTGTTTGCTACAAATCCATGCTGGCTCGGTTAATTACTGTATTCTTATCTGAGTACTTACATACACGCTGTTTCATAATTTGTTCACAGACCTTTTCTGGTATAGAAGTAAGGCTCATTGGCCTGTAATTTCCTGGCTCCATCTTTTTCGGTTTCTGAAGATAGGGACAACATTTGCCCTTCTCCAATTTTCTGGGACTTCTCCTGTTCTCCAGGAATTTTCAAAGATTCTGGCTAGTGGTTCTGAAATTTCCTCTGCTATCTCTTTCAGTACCCTAGGATGTAATTCATCTGGACCAGGAGATTTAAATTCATTTAAATTAGCCAAGTGTTTAGCCTCCATCTTCCTGTTTATAGATTTTGTGGATTCTTTTACTCATTTCATAGCACAGTGAAGATCAGTCGATGTTACATTTGCTTTATTAGAGAACACAGATGCAAAATAGGAATTGATTGATCCAGCTACACCCAAAGATCTTAAGACTCACGGCAACTCTTCACTCTTTCCACAATACACCGGAAATAAGCAAATTACCCTCCTCGAGCTTCTATTCCTGGTTTGGAATAAATGAGTAGTGATGTATAAATCAGAAGTGGTCGAAGAATCAGCAGTGGTTGAATAATCAGCAGTGGTGTATAATCTCGGCAGTGGTGTATAAATCAGCAGTGGTGTATAAATCAGCAGTGGTGTATAAATCGACAGTGGTGTATAAATCAGCAGTGGTGTATAAATCAGCAGTGGTGTATAAATCGACAGTGGTGTATAAATCGACAGTGGTGTATAAATCAGCAGTGGTGTATAAATCAGCAGTGGTGTATAAATCGACAGTGGTGTATAAATCAGCAGTGGTGCATAAATCGACAGTGGTGTATAAATCAGTAGTGGTGTATAAATCAACAATGGTGTATAAATCAGCAATAGTCTATAAAATCAGCAATGGTTTTACTCACCATGTGACATGTGATGTTTTAATTCACAAATATGCCTAAGGCTATGTGCCCACGATGCAGAAATGAAGCAGAAAATTTCTGCAGCATTTCTGCATTTCCCTGGCAGAAAAAACGCATGCAGATTGTGCATGCGTTTTTCCTGCAGAATACATGCGGATTCCCATGCGTATCTACACGTGCTAACGCATGTGTTTCCGCATGCGGACTGACAAGCACTTTCCAGGTGATAGCATCACTTGGAAAGTGCTTGACAACTAGGTCACACTGTATAAATCCATGCAAACGGCATGGATTTATACAGTGTGGCCGTAAAAATAAAAAAAATAAAGCTATACTTACCTCCGATGCCGCCACGTGTGCTGTCACGCTCCTTTCTGGTTCCTTCCTGGCTTGCCGGCATCTCGCGAGACCGCGACGTCATCTCAGGTCCTGGAAGGGGAAGCGCTGCAGGGGCCGCCGGACAGGTGAATATAAACTTTATTTTTTATTTTATTCTTTTTTTTACAGGTACAATGGTACCCAGGTCTGGATGAGAGTCTTCTCTCCTCCAGAACTGGGTACCATCCGCACATTGAAACGCATATTATCCGCTTGTACAAATGTACAGACACGGATTCTATGCGTCTCAATGCAAGTCAATGGCGGCGCTTCCGCTGCTCTTCCGCAAAATTAATGAACATGCTGCGGATTTATGAGCGCTGCAGAAACGCTGCGGAAAAATCCGCAGCATGTGCATTGACATTGCGGAATGCCATTGGGGACCATGGGGTGCGGATTACCATGCGTTTTTGATGCGTTTCCGCTGCGGAAATTCCGCAGCGGAAACGCATTAAAAACACATCGTGTGCACGCAGCCTTAGTCTTTCTCCAGCAATGACAAAGACTTCGACATATTTGGGAGTTGAAGCATCGCATCACATGCAACAAGGATGAATAAACCACTGCTGATTTTTTTTACCACTATACTTTGGAGCACTGCCAATTTTTGGATGATTGATAGGGATTCTTGGTTAAAAATATTTGCTTTCAAAGGCTCAGACATATTTAGTCGAAACATCACATGTCACATGGATAAATAAACCAATGCTGAATTTCTACCACCATTCTTTGGAAAGCTGTGTTTTTTTGGATTATACGCAGGAGGATTTTGAAAGGTAAGCAGCGGTATTCAAATCTTGTCAATACTTAAAGGGAACCTGACAGCAGAATTGAGACCTATAAACTAATTGAAGGGCTGCTTTTGTCCTTTAATGGTGATTACAGACAATCCCAATTGTGTGGGACAAGTTCACAGTATATCGCGATTCTCACCTTTTCAAAGATAATTTTTCGCACATTCTTGTGAATTGGACTAGTCCAAGATGCGTCCAGATTGAAAGCAGTGCTGTGCTGAGCACTCTCCAGGGTAAGTGTGGCACCCCAGGGGTCTGGTTTCCACAGTAATAGCAATATTACGTCTGTGAGCAGGTGGGAGGTTTCCTGGTCAGACATCCTATGCATGCCACACCTCCTGCCCAGTCCTGGGAGGGGAAGAACTTCCCCTATATAAAACTAGGGCTGAGGCAGGGTTAGGAGAAAAAGAGCAGAGAACACAGACAGAGACACAGTCTGGTCTGTAGTGGAGCAGCTTTAGGAACAAGAAAGATCAGGAGCTCTGTGGGAGCTGTGCTAAAAGAGATCAGGGGCTGGAAGCTGTAGAGCTCGCCCTGATTGAAGAGTTCTTACCGGACCCGGAGTCCGAGGCTGTGGGGACTAATCCTTACCCAGCAGCAGAAACCGCCCGGCAGGGGATTTCAGGTCCTCTGGCCAAGAAACCCGAAGGCACGGTCACACGCAAGGGACCAGCACCGCGACGTGGAGCGGAAGCTACCAAAAGGCCCCGAGTCACCGGCCATACGGGTGAGCACCACACGGTACACTCAGGGACGTGGGCTACTTTTACCCGCCTCTAGCAAGGTAGCCAGAAGAGTACGATTAGTTGGGGAGGCCTACAACTCCGCCTGGCCAGGGGAGAGCCCATCAGCTCACGGACTGACCAGGCCCCGATCGCTAGCCAGTACTCCGGGAGGGTCTATCTTGTCACCAGTAAAGACCCTGAACTACACCGCACCGTCTCTGAGTGTTTCATCATCCACGTCCGCTGCCCTGAGGCCATACCCCTCCCGTTGGGGGTTATACCATCCACGCTGCACAACCGTACTACCGGCCTCAGCGGTCTGCCCTGCAGCGGCGGCTTCATAGCCGCATTCAACGGGTGGCGTAGTCGAACACCGTACCATCTTCTGCTAAACACTGCCACTTAGTTTGATTCCCTGGGCACGGACCGGGTCACCGCCACGAAACTACTACCCCTATCAGATCCGGCTCCGGGTAGGCCCCCGCGTGCGCAACGCTACTCAGCACAGGCCCAGGGGCGCGTCAACTTTTGGCGTAGTCGGCAGGATTCCGTGCCCGCAACCACCGAGTACTGCGCGCCTGAAAAAGAGACTTTTAAACTTACCTGTGGTGAAGATTCCCGCCATCCGGCGCCATCTTCAGCCTTCTTCCCGCCATCCGTGAAGTTTTCCCGCCATCCGGCGCCATCTTTTGCCTTCTTCCCGCCATCCGTGGAGTTTTCCCGCCGTTGGACGCCATCTTGAAGACGCCGCGCGGGAAGAAGAGGGGCGTGGACTCCGAAAGCCCGCGAGAACTGAAGCCCCGCCTCACGTCCGGACGTTGCGTAAGGTCCTGGAAGGAGCCCAGCAGACGCCGACGTCACAGGAGCGCGACGGAAGGTCCTCGACCCTGACGATCCACTGCGGAGCCGCGGCCTACGGAAGAGGATCATCGCAAGGTAGGCCACGGTCCACTAGGGGGGAGGAAGATGTCGGATACGGAGAGGAGCTTCACTGCCGCAGCCACCGCCAGCGCCACCGCTGCTGCGGTCATGCCTTTCACGTTGCCCTATATCCCGGGGGCAGCCTGGCTACCCCAGTACTCAGGGGAGTCACATACCCTGATGAACTTTAGAGAAAAGCTGGATAGCCTCTTCCAGGTGTACCCCCTCACAGAAGAGCAAAAAGTGAGCATCCTGGTGGCCCAACTAGCCGGGGCAGCCCAAAGGGAGGTAAAGTCCTGGCCACCTGGGAGGAGGACTGTCGCAGGGATATTAACCCGGCTGAAGGACACCTTTGATACCCGCACCTCAGCCGAGATTAAGCTTAGATTCTACGGGTGCAAACAGCGAGCACATGAGAATATAAGGGACTATGCACTAAACCTACAAGAGGCCCTGAGAGCCATTAAGCAGACAGACCCTGACGGCGTGGGAAACGAGGACACTCTGTTGACCGAACAATTTATAGAGGGACTATATTGCAATGCCCACCGAACCCAGTTGCGGGCAATGGCCTTACAGGATCCTCATCTGGACTTTGCACAGTTCAAGGACAGAGCCATCCGGGTGCTCCGAGAACCGGCACCGGGTGGCGTTGTGACCCACAGACGCCCTACTACCGCTTACCACCAGGAGGCGGCGCCCTTGTCGGCAGGGCCTGTGGGAGCTGATGCGCAGGCTTTGAACAATGACCCGGCTCCAGACCTGCACCATCAGGTCCAAGAGCTAGCTAAAAGCGTTGCTGCGCTAACCCGAACTGTGCAGTCGTTACAGGTTTCTGCTCCAGGGAAGATCCAGCTGGCATCCGGACCGGAGGACATCCCGTGGCGTCGACCAAGGAGGACCCCACCGGCCAGAGGAAGACCCAGCGACCGATACAACGAGGACGGACAACCCATCTGCCGCCGCTGCAATCAACCCGGACATATGGCAAGGTACTGTCCTTTAAACTGGCACAACCTGGGGTAGAGGGCCAACCCCCAGGAATAAGATTACCAGGCCCATCGAACTGGCGTGACAAATACGTGGGAGGACGTCCAGTCTTGCCTGTGGTACTGGATGGCATTCCTATGAGTGCCCTACTTGACACCGGGTCACAGGTCACCACCATCCCGTACGTGCTCTTCAAGCAGTACTGGAATGACTCGGATATAACCCGCTACCCTGACGACGACTTGAGTATCATCGCCAGCAATGGTCAGCCCGTGCCACAGATCGGATTTAAAGAGGTGACCATTAAAATCGGTAGAGTCGAACTGGCAGCACAGGGACTGATCATTGTAGACATTGACAAGCGCGAGAGTCACCCAAAGATAACTCTAGGAACTAATGTGATTGAAAATTGTCTTGCAGAGGTGATTTTCATTTTACAGCAGGTTGCCAAGAACGCCAGCTCCGGCCAGCAGCGAGTGCTCCAAAAAGAGATCCGGGCACTGATGCGACGGCAACAGGTGGAACTCTCCGGTGGTGAGATTGGAAGCGTGAGAATGTGTGACCCTTTCCCTATTGCCATGCCCCCAAAAAGTGAAATGATGATTTGGTGCCGGGCAGCTATTGGTCTAAGAGGTAGAGACTACCAAGCAATGGTAGAACCCGTCTACTCAGACAGTAGGCCCACCATTCTGACAGCACGGGGGGTGGTTGATGTACGCCATGGGAGGGTGCCCGTTCGCATAATAAACATCGGGAAGAGAGAAGTACACCTGCCCCGGTATGCCACGCTAGCTAAATTGTTCACTATAAACCAGAATTCTGTACAGGCCGTGGAACCCTTGCCTCCATCTCAACCAGAGGAAGGTAACGGCTCTAAGAAACCAATGGAGGACTGGTGTCAGCAACTACATCTGGGTACTGACTCCACTCCCTCACACCAGAAACAAGGAGTCTATCGGGTGGTTCAAGAGTACGAGAGAGTGTTTAGTAAACACCCGTTAGACTTAGGGCGAGTAAAGGGGGTAGAACACCATATCCCCACGGGAGACCATCCTCCCATAAAGGAGAGATACCGACCCGTACCCCCTGCACACTACCAACACGCCAAGGGGATGCTTAGAGACATGAAGGAGGCTGGGGTAATCAGGGATAGCTGTAGCCCCTGGGCAGCTCCACTAGTCTTGGTTAAAAAGAAAGACAACACCATGAGGATGTGTGTAGATTACCGGAAAATCAACCGTATCACACACAAAGATGCGTACCCCTTACCTAGGATAGAGGAGTCTTTGGCTGCTTTAAGATCTGCCAACTTCTTCTCTACTTTGGATCTCACTAGCGGGTACTGGCAGGTTCCTGTAGCAGAGGCGGACCGGGAGAAGACCGCATTCACCACCCCGATGGGACTTAGCGAGTTTACCTGCATGCCGTTCGGACTCTGCAACGCACCAGGAACCTTCCAACGGTTGATGGAATGCTGTCTGGGACACCGAAACTTCGAGACGGTCCTGTTATACCTGGACGATGTCATCGTCTACTCCAAGACCTACGAGGACCACCTGAAACACCTGGCAGAAGTGTTCGAAGCCCTGGCAAACTACGGCCTAAAGGTGAAACCCTCCAAGTGTCACCTCCTGAAACCAAAGGTGCAGTACCTGGGACACGTGATGAGTGCTGACGGAGTGGCTCCCGACCCTGATAAGATCACCGTAATTAAGGAATGGCCAAGCCCCTCCAGCGTAAAGGAAGTGCGGCAGTTCCTCGGGTTGGTAGGCTACTACCGAAGATTCATTCCCGGTTTCACCAAAAAGGCAGCTCCTATGCATGACCTCCTGATAGGCCAGTCCAGGAAGGCCAAGAACCAGAAGCCGCCCTTCAGATGGGAGAAGTTGGAAGAAGAGTCCTTCCGCCAGCTGAAGATGGCCCTCACGGGGGATGAAATCCTGGCGTACCCGGATTACAGCCAGCCCTTTATCCTCTACACCGACGCAAGTAACATCGGGCTAGGAGCCGTACTGTCCCAGATCCAGCAGGGGAAAGAACGGGTAATTGCTTACGCCAGCCGAAAACTGCGACCCACCGAAAGAAACCCTGAGAATTACAGCTCATTCAAGCTAGAGTTCCTGGCAGTGGTGTGGGCAGTCACCGAACGCTTTAAGCACTACCTCGCCTCTTCCCGGTTTACCGTGTACACGGATAACAACCCGTTGACACATCTGGACACAGCAAGACTCGGTGCCCTGGAGCAGAGATGGATGGCCCGCCTGTCCAACTTTGAGTTCACAATCAAATACCGGGCAGGACGCTCCAATACCAACGCGGATGCCTTGTCCAGAATGCCAAACCTACCGGACGTGGGGGAAGATCCAGAGGGACTGGAAGAAGTTGAACTTCCCGCGTTCCACCGGCATGGGACTATCCAGTATTCCCACTGTGTAAGGAGTAAGCAATCCGCTACGTTCAACCCCTTACCTCATTACAACTGGGCGGAAACGCAAGACAGTGACCCCGCCGTCCGACTGGTGAAGGAGATGCTGACTCAGCCAGATGCCCACCTTGACCCAGACGCTCCGGAGGAGGCCAAGCAACTGTGGATTGAGAAGAGTCGACTGTTCCTTTACAAGGGGAAGTTGTGCCGCAGAATGGTTAACTCCCGGACGCATGAACTGATCTGGCAAGTAGTGGTGCCAAGAAGAGACGCGGCTATGGTGCTGGAGGCATACCACAACGGAGCTGGGCACTTCGGATGGAAGAAGCTGGAGTTCCTGCTGCGTGCGCGGTTCCACTGGGTAGGCATGAGAGGAACCATCGAGAGGTGGTGCAGAGACTGTGGCCCATGCAACCTAAGAAGGAAGGACCGTGCCAGCCAGAAGACTCCCCTGCAGTCCATCGTCACCAGGCAGCCGTTGGAACTGGTAGCCTTGGATCATGTAAAATTGACCCCCAGCAGAAGTGGCTACGTCTATGCGTTAACCATCGTGGATCACTACTCCCGGTTCTTGGTTGTCGTCCCCGTCAATGACTTAACGGCTCAAACAGCAGCTAGAGCCTTCCAGCAGCACTTCTGCCGTCCACACGGATACCCGGAGCAGGTGCTGACGGACCAGGGACCTGCCTTTGAAGCGGAAGTCTTCCAGGAGTTCTGTACTCTGTATGGCTGCCGGAAGATAAGAACAACACCCTATCATCCGCAAACCAATGGGCTCTGCGAGAAAATGAACCAGGTGGTGATAGATCTTCTGAAAACATTGCCCCTGGAAGAACGCAGTCTGTGGCCTGAGAAACTGCCTGATCTGGTGGACCTATACAACCACATCCCGGTAGGTTCTACCAACTGTACCCCGGCTTACCTAATGAGAGCAAGACCTGGTAAGCTTCCTGTTGATCTGGAGATGGGAGTCCTGACACCCGAGGACACTTCACCAGAAGCAGACTGGGACACAGAAAGGCAGCAGCAGTACCGGAAAGTACAGGAGAGCGTGGAGCGAAGTCTCTGTCAAGCTAGAGAAAGACAGGAGAAGACTTACAACCAGTATGCTCCCGCTGTTCCCCTGGTACCTGGAGAGCAGGTCTTGAAGAGGAAGAGACGCCTCCACAAGTTGGACGACCAGTGGGAGAAGGACCCGTACACCGTACTGCCCTCAAGCCATGAGAACCCGAAAGTCTGCATAATCAGTAAGGACGGAGGAGAAACCACAGCCATTGTCTCCCGAGATCACCTGAAGAAGTGTCCCGAACAGCTGCGAAACCCTGAAGAGGATCAAGAAGACCCTCGACCCGCAGAGGAAAGGGAAGATATAGTCAGTACTGTGCTCGGAGACTTCCCTCGGTCTTGGACTCAAGTCAATGGCGCTGTTGTGGTACCCGTCCTCACCTTCCTCCAACCAGCATCTCAAGTACCTACGGAGAGACAGGTAGAGCTGGAAGAGCAGCCGGTCCAGGAGGCAGAAGACCCCACACAAGCAGACCAGGAGGATCAACCCTCTGCTTATAGTGAGCCTGCCGTACCCCTAGTGAGCCAAAGAGCCCGTAGACAGCTGCCCAGTTTACCTTTGACAGCTCCTACACCCCGTAGCTCAGGACCAGTCAGTCAGCTCCGTAGGTCCACTAGAGTCACTAAAGGCCAGTTGCCCGTACGTTGGAGGATCTAGGTGTTTAAACTGTTTATTTGTATTTACCTGTTTTCTGTTACTTGTAAATAATTGTGTATTTTTAGTTATTTTATAGGTGTCGTTTAGGGATTATCCGGAATCCTTTGTACATATGTTGGAGCGTAACCCAGGAATGGACTAAAGACTGTTAAGGACTCGGGGCAGGACAGACCCCTACCTGGTTACGGCTCCCGGTCTCTTGGTGAAATGGACACCTTTGTTTTCTTCAAAGACTGCACCCGGTTGCGGACATGCCGTGACCATCCTAATGTGTTTTTCTTTATTGTACTGTTTCTGTTTTTACTTGTTATGTTTTACAAAAAAATATGTTTAGTCCCGGAGTACTAAATTTCACTAGGGGGGAATGTGGCACCCCAGGGGTCTGGTTTCCACAGTAATAGCAATATTACGTCTGTGAGCAGGTGGGAGGTTTCCTGGTCAGACATCCTATGCATGCCACACCTCCTGCCCAGTCCTGGGAGGGGAAGAACTTCCCCTATATAAAATTAGGGCTGAGGCAGGGTTAGGAGAAAAAGAGCAGAGAACACAGACAGAGACACAGTCTGGTCTGTAGTGGAGCAGCTTTAGGAACAAGAAAGATCAGGAGCTCTGTGGGAGCTGTGCTAAAAGAGATCAGGGGCTGGAAGCTGTAGAGCTCGCCCTGATTGAAGAGTTCTTACCAGACCCGGAGTCCGAGGCTGTGGGGACTAATCCTTACCCAGCAGCAGAAACCGCCCGGCAGGGGATTTCAGGTCCTCTGGCCAAGAAACCCGAAGGCACGGTCACACGCAAGGGACCAGCACCGCGACGTGGAGCGGAAGCTACCAAAAGGCCCCGAGTCACCGGCCATACGGGTGAGCACCACACGGTACACTCAGGGACGTGGGCTACTTTTACCCGCCTCTAGCAAGGTAGCCAGAAGAGTACGATTAGTTGGGGAGGCCTACAACTCCGCCTGGCCAGGGGAGATCCCATCAGCTCACGGACTGACCAGGCCCCGATCGCTAGCCAGTACTCTGGGAGGGTCTATCTTGTCACCAGTAAAGACCCTGAACTACACCGCACCGTCTCTGAGTGTTTCATCATCCACGTCCGCTGCCCTGAGGCCATACCTCTCCCGTTGGGGGTTATACCATCCACGCTGCACAACCGTACTACTGGCCTCAGCGGTCTGCCCTGCAGCGGCGGCTTCATAGCCGCATTCAACGGGTGGCGTAGTCGAACACCGTACCATCTTCTGCTAAACACTGCCACTTAGTTTGACTCCCTGGGCACGGACCGGGTCACCGCCACGAAACTACTACCCCTATCAGATCCGGCTCCGGGTAGGCCCCCGCGTGCGCAACGCTACTCAGCACAGGCCCAGGGGCGCGTCATAAGCATGTATGATAGACTGGAGTTTGTGGCTGTTACTGGGGAATAAGTGCACAAACGACAGACTTAACTTACATGTTCTAAGTTGTAATGTTCAGGATACAGTTTTCTGGGAGGACAGTGTAAGGGCGACTCAGGGATCGGACCACAGCTCAGTGGGCATGATACGGACAGGTTGGATAGGACTGGCCCGCACATAGCAGAAATTTCAGACTAGTCCAATTCACAAGAATATGCAAAGAACAATCTTTGAAAAGGCAAGTATTGCAAAATTCTGTGAATTTGCCCACACAATAGTTTTGCCTGTAATGACCATTTAAAGACAAATGCAACTAGATAATTAGTTTATAGGTTTCAATCCCGCTGTCAGGTTCCCTGTAAGAAAGTATGAACTAGGTTTGATTACCTCTGATCACACAGCTTTCCAAAGTACAGTAGTAGAAAAATCAGCATTGGTTTTTACCCATGTGACATGCAATGTTTCGACCTCTAAGCATGTCTGAGCCTGGAAAGCAGGCAGTATGATGTACACGCATTGGGAGGCAGTTTCCTTTGTATTGTGTAGTTATGAATAAGTCATTGAGAAACATCTAAAATGCTTTGAAATTACAAATAAAAGACAATAATCTAATGCCAGTAGTCGACAAAACACAGGCTCTGGTATAAATATTACATTGCTTTACTGCTCTGGTTTAGCGATGCCAGCAGACAACAAATTGCAGACTCCGGTATAAATATTACATGGTTTTACTGCTATGGCTTAGCATAGCTACAAAAAGATCAAATATTAGAGACCGTCTTACTAACTCTTTTCTGTCTTTGAGATATGTGTCACGTTTAGTGTTTCCTATTATGACACTGCAGCTAGATGATTTTGTTTTTCTAATTAAAATAATTCACTTAAATATCGCTATTTTATTGACTGCGTGCTTACAGTAGTTAAAGATGACCCATCATTTACTCATAAAAAATAGAGTTTATTTGTCTTGTAAAAATCTTTGAGCTCCCCTGAATCTACCACTTTTTTTTTCTATTTTGCGATGTATGACTAAATTGCAGAGATATTCACATTTCTTGCTTTTGGAGCGCAATATGTGAAATCTCTGCTTGCAGTTCTTCAGAATCTTCTCTGGATTTGCTCTTTCACTTCTCCCTCCCAATTCTGGCTCAGTGGTGTCTAAGAGTACTAGACATCTAGGTCAGCAATGCTGTGCAATACTGAAAAAGCAGTGGAATCAGAGAAGCTCAGGGCTTTTTTTTTACAAGTTATTTAATATTTAACTCATTTTTTAGCAAGTGACAAGAACTTTTTAGAGATTTGTGGATGTTTTGAGATTCAAATTCGCCTGCTTCACCAAATTTTCCCCCAAAATTTGATTTGTGGAAAATACATTCTCGTGAATCTCAATACTGGAAAGCTTTTAATTGATCAGAAAATACAAGTGGGGAAAAGAGAGAGAGAGTGGAACCCACTGACCTTAAGAGCATACACATACTGTAGTAGGTGCTTCAGTAGGAAAGCAATGCTGATTTTGTTGTTTTAAAGCAGATCAAGATGTTCAGCCACTTTACTACAAAATTGGACAACCACTTTAAGTTGTTCACAGGTGTATGATTTTTAAACTTTTTTTTTCTTAAAAAACAGTATAGTAAAGCTGGTTATATACATGTCATAGCTGTCAACTGAATGTTCGTTTGGCTGAACAGTCTTGCAACTCCCCCATATACATACACCAAAAAAATGACACATACACACGTGGTCAAAATTGTTGGTACCCCTCGTTTAATGAAAGAAAATCCCACAATGGTCACAGAAATAACTTGAATCTGACAAAAGAAATAAATTAAAAATCTATGAAAATGAACAAATGAAAGTCAGACATTGCTTTTCTGCTTCCACAGAATTTAAAAAAAAATTAAACTCATGAAATAGGCCTCATCAGAAATAATGGTACCCCTAAAAATAATGTGACAAAAGGGACAAGTTAAATCTAGTTGTGTCCACTAATTAGCATCACAGGTGTCTACAATCTTGTAATCAGTCAGTGGGCCGGTATATAAGGCTACAGATACTCACTGTGCTGTTTGGTGACATGGTGTGTACAACACTCAACATGGACCAGAGGAAGCAAAGTAAAGAGTAGTCTCAGGAGATTAGAAAGAAAATTATGGACAAACATGTTAAAGGTTATAAGACCATCTCCAAGCAGCTTGACGTTCCTGTGACTACAGTTGCACATATTATTCAGAAAATTAACATCCATGGGACTGTAGCCAACATCCCTGGATGTTGCCGCAGGAGGAAAATTGATGACAAATCAAAGAGACGGATAATATGAATATTAACAAAAGAGCCCAGGATAACTTCTAAAGAGATTAAAGGTGAACTTCAAGCTCAATGAACATCAGTGTCAGATCGCACCATCCGTCATTGTTTGATTCAAACTAAACTTCATGGGAGACGACCAAGGAGAACACCATTGTTGAAAACAAATCATAAAAAAGCCAGACTGGAATTTGTCAAACTACATGTTGACAATACACAAAGCCTCTGGGAGAACGTCCTATGGACAGATGAGACAAAAATGGAAGTTTATGGCAAGGCACATCAGCTCTATGTTCACAGATGGAAAAATGAAGCATATCAAGAAAAGAACACTGTCCCTACTGTGAAACATGGTGGAGGCTCTGTTATGTTCTGGGGCTTCTTTGCTGCATCTGGCACAGGGTGTCTTGAATCTGTGCAGGGTACAATGAAATCTCAAGACTATCAAGGGAAAGAGAGAAATGTGCTGTCCAGTGTCAGAAAGCTTGGTCTCAGTCGCAGGTCATGGGTCTTGCAACAGGATAATGACCCAAAACACAGCTAAAAACACCCAAGAATGGCTAAAAGGAAAACATTGGACTATTCTGAAGTGGCCTTCTGTAGCGCCGGCGTCCCTGCCTTCTGCTAGGCAGGGACGCTGTTCCCCTCACCCCTCTGCTCCGAGCCCGGCGTCCTCCTCCCGCTCTGCTGGCAGCGCGCGCTCCTTCCCGGCCACTGTGCTTAGGGCGCGCGCGCGCGCGCTCCCTCCCTCTTAAAGGGGCCGCGCGCCGTCCTAAGGAGTCCCCGGCCAATGGCCGGAGGACTTCACCATATATAAGGCACCTCCTCCAAAATGGAGGTGCCCGAGCAATGTTGTTGCACTGTTCACTACTCTGCTTCAGCCCTCAGGTCCCGTTGCCAGTTACCTGCCAGATTCCTGTCAGTTTGCTGTCTGATTCCTGCCTGATATTCCGCTTACCTGCCTGCTAGCCCGAGGTCCGACGGTCTGCCTACCGACTCCTGTCAGTCTGTCTAAGGACCAGCTTGCCCGCTCACCTGGGAGCGCACTTCTGCTACCTGCCTGCTAGCCTGAGGTCCGACGGTCTGCCCTCCAACTCCTGTCAGTCTGTCTATGGACCAGCTTGCCCGCTCACCTGGGAGTGCACATCTGCTACCTGCCTGCTAGCCTACCTGGAGGCTCCGCCGTCACGTGCTGTGACCACCCGCCTGTCCAGAGACTCCTGCCCGCTCACCTGGGAGTGCTCATCTGCTGCCTGTCTGCTAGTCTACCTGGAGGCTCCGCCGTCACGTGCTGTGACCACCCGCCTGTCCAGAGACTCCTGCCCGCTCACCTGGGAGCGCTCATCTGCTGCCTGCCTGTTGGTCTACCTGGAGGCTCCGCCGTCACATGCTGTGACCACCCGCTTATCCAGAGACTCTCGCCTGCTCACCTGGGAGCTCACGTCTACCATCTGCCTGCTAGCCTACCTGGAGGCTCAGCCGTCACAGGTCGTACCAACCCTTTACCCAGAGACTGCCCCGGTCACTTGCCGTGACCTCCTGCCCGTTCATCCAGAGACTGCCCCGGTCACTTGCCGTGACCTCCTGCCCGTTCATCCAGAGACTGCCCCGGTCACTTGCCGTGACCTTCTGCCCGTTCATCCAGAGACTGCCCCGGTCACTTGCCGTGACCTCCTGCCCGTTCATCCAGAGACTGCCCCGGTCACCTGCTGTGACTGCCTGCCCGTCTTCCCTGGTTGCCACCCGCTCCCTTACAAGGACCGCCCCCTTGTATAGTAGCTCAGAGGTTCCGCCTCCCAGACCCGTTACAGTTTGCTTGGGCCATGGAACCCGGTGGCACCCAAGCTCCCTCACTCTCGGACCTTTGTCATGAACTGTCCCGTGAGAGGTCCCAACAGGAGTCCATCCTGGGTCACCTGCGGAATGTCAATTCTCGCCTGGACACTCTGACTGCTCCACCAGCAACCACCGCCAGTGCCATGACTCGCAATCCGGCAGCTCCGCTGCCCACCAATACTATGGTATCCTACCCCGGACCCCGGCTTTCTGCACCTCCTCGCTTCGGAGGCGACTCCGCTCAGGCTCGGGGCTTTATAAATCAGTGCACCCTGCACTTTGAACTCCTGTCCCACCAGTTTAACTCCGACCGGGCCAAAATTGCCTTCATCATGTCCCATCTCACCGGGGAGGCCCTGGCCTGGCTAAATCCTCTATGGGAGAGAGGAGACCCCCTGGTGTCCGACTTGCCTGCCTTTCTCACGGCTTTCCGTAAAGTCTTCGACGAACCCGGACGGAAGACCTCATCCTCATCATCCCTGCTACGCCTCCGTCAGGGAAGTCTCACCGTGGGCCAATATGCCATACGGTTCCGTACCCTTGCCTCGGAGCTGGCCTGGGATAACGACGCTCTGGTATCTGTCTTCTGGGAGGGTCTGTCCGGCCGTATTAAAGATGAACTCGCCGGTCGAGACATTCCTACCTCTCTCGATGACCTAATAACTCTTGCCACCCGGATTGACCTACGGTTCCAGGAGCGTGCCAAAGAAGTCACCCGTGAGAGGAGGTTTCCACGTCTAGCTCCTACTTTTCAGAAACCCGTCACTCCCTCCGTTTCTCCCCAGGTACACTCTCCTGAGCCTATGCAGGTCGACCAGACCAAGATGGTCAAAACCCGGCAGGACTTACGCCGTGCCGAGGGGAGCTGCTTCTACTGTGGCAGTAAGGAGCACCGGATCCGTACCTGCCCGGAGAGGTCGGGAAACGCCTGTGTCTAGGTTCGCTCAGAGAGGTCGACCTAGACAAGAATAAATCCTCTCCATCTCTGCTGCTGTCAGTCTCAATTATCTGCGGGGAGAATCGTTTTTTCGAACTAGCCCAACTTGACTCTGGAGCGGCCGGGAATCTTATTTCACAGGCCCTGGTAGAAAAATACCGCATTCCCACCAAACCTCTGGCTATACCATTATCTGTCGCTGCTGTGGATGGGGGCCTCTTACCACGTCCCATCCAACTCATCACCGAATCCATTACTCTGCAGGTGGGAATGCTGCATTCTGAGAGCATCTCTTTTCATGTTCTGCCTGGACTCTCTCACGCCCTCTTACTAGGTCTACCTTGGCTCCAGAGACATGCACCCGTGCTTGACTGGCAGACCGGAGAAGTCCTTCGCTGGGGACAGGACTGTCATAAGACTTGTTTGGTTCCTGTTCATCCCGTCCGTCCTTCTCCTACCCCAACTAATCTACCTGGACTTCCGATTCCCTATTGGTCATTTGCTGATGTCATTAATAAAAAGGAGGCAGAGACATTACCCCCTCATAGACCATACGACTGTCCTATCGACCTGTTACCCGGTACTACGCCTCCCCGTGGGCGTATTTACCCATTGTCCGCTGCTGAGACCCGGTCGATGTCCGAATATATTGAGGAGAATTTGGCCAGGGGATTCATCCGGAAATCTACATCCCCGGCGGGAGCAGGCTTCTTTTTCGTAAAAAAGAAGGACGTCTCTCTCCGTCCCTGTATAGACTATAGAGGCCTTAACCAGATCACGGTGAAGAATAAGTACCCCCTTCCGCTCATTCCAGAATTATTTGATTGTCTGAGGGGGGCTAGAATCTTCACCAAACTGGACCTCCGTGGGGCGTACAACCTGGTCGGTATCCGTCAAGGGGATGAATGGAAGACTGCATTCAACACCGAGGACGGGCACTATGAATATCTGGTAATGCCCTTTGGTCTCTGTAACGCTCCTGCCGTCTTTCAAGAGTTGGTCAATGACATCTTCCGGGACCTTCTCTACTCCTGCGTAGTGGTGTACCTGGACGACATCTTGGTCTTCTCTCCGGATCTCCAGACTCACCGGAGGGATGTTCGTCAGGTCCTGCTCAGGCTCAGGCAGAATCACCTCTTCGCTAAATATGAGAAGTGCCTCTTTGAGCAGACCTCGCTTCCGTTTTTGGGCTACATTATTTCTCAGACCGGCCTATGAATGGATCCAGAGAAACTGTCTGCCATCGAGAAATGGCCCCGACCGGAGGGGTTGAAGGCCATTCAGCGGTACCTGGGCTTCGCCAACTACTACCGCCTCTTCATACCGCACTTCTCTTCCCGGACTGCCCCAATTTCCGCGCTCACCCGTAAGGGCACTAATCCCAGAGAGTGGCCGCCCGAAGCAGAGGAGGCCTTTCTTTCCTTAAAACAGGCCTTCTCTTCCGCCCCGGTGCTGCATCGCCCAGATGGCAACAAGCAGTTCTTCCTGGAGGTTGACGCCTCCTCCTCTGGAGCCGGAGCGGTACTTACCCAAAAATCATCTTCCGGGAGATTGGTAACTTGTGGCTTCTTCTCCAAACTCTTCTACTCTTCTGAGCGCAACTATTCCATAGGAGATCGAGAGTTATTGGCCATTGGAGGAGTGGCGTTACCTGCTCGAAGGGGCTCTTCACCCGGTAATAATTTACACTGACCACAAGAACTTGGCTTACCTCCAGCATGCCCAGAGACTTAACCCGCGCCAAGCTCGGTGGTCCTTGTTTTTTGCTCGCTTTGATTTTATTCTTCATTTTCGCCCGGCTGACAAAAACATCAAGGCGGACGCCTTGTCCCGATCCTTTCTGGTGTCTGATCTCGAGGAGGAACCGAAACACATCATCGATCCCGCCAGAGTAATGCAGGTGGCTCCCGTGAGTCTAAATCGTCTCCCTCCCGGTAAGACGTTCGTATCAGTACCTGATCGGGAGAGGATCCTACACTGGGGTCACTCGTCTAAACTAGCTGGCCACGCCGGTCAGAAAAAGACCCTCCAGCTTATTACCCGGCACTACTGGTGGCCTACCCTGCACAAGGACGTAATAGACTTTGTTTCTGCCTGTGTGTCCTGCGCCCGCAACAAGGTTCCGAGACATCTGCCAGCCGGTCGCCTCCTTCCGCTCCCAGTACCTGCTGCCCCCTGGCAGCATATAGCAATGGACTTTATAACTGATCTCCCCGTCTCTGCCGGTTGTACGGTCATTTGGGTGGTCGCTGACCGCTTTTCCAAGATGGCTCATTTCGTTCCCCTGCCAGGCCTCCCGTCTGCACCCGAGCTGGCTAAAGACTTTATCCGCCACATCTTCCGTCTTCATGGACTGCCCCTCCACATAGTGTCGGATCGTGGGGTACAGTTCACCTCACGCTTCTGGAGAGCCACTTGTAAACTGCTAGACGTCACCCTGGACTTCTCCTCCGCTTACCACCCACAGTCTAATGGTCAAGTGGAGCGGATCAATCAGAACCTGACCAGTTACCTCCGGCACTTCGTTAATGTCCACCATTCAGACTGGGTGGATCTCCTGCCATGCGCCGAATTTTCTTACAACAATCACGAGAGCGAATCTTCCTCCAAATCCCCGTTTTTTGTTGTCTTTGGTCAGCATCCTCGGATCCCATTTCCCGTCTCCACCTCGGTGGACAATCCGGCTGCGGAATCTCTTGTTAACAAATTTTCCTCCATATGGGAGAGCACCCGGTCCGCACTCCTTCTGTCATCCGAGCGTATGAAAAGACATGCTGACAAAAAACGTCTGGATCCTCCTCAATTCCATCCAGGGGATAAGGTCTGGCTCTCGTCCAAGTATGTCCGGCTCAAGATTCCTTCCTATAAGTTAGGGCCTCGGTTCATCGGTCCTCTGGAGGTCATCAGTCAGATCAACCCGGTGGCCTATAAATTGAAACTCCCGGCCAACTTGCGGATCCCTAACTCCTTCCATGTATCTCTCCTCAAACCTGTGGTACTTAACTCTTTTTCCAAGTCTATAAGTACGCCTCCTGCTCCGGTTTCCGCTGAAAACGAATTTGAGGTAGAGAACATTCTGGCCACCAAAAGGGTAAGAGGGAAGACCTTTTTTCTAGTAGATTGGAAAGGGTTTGGTCCTGAAGAGAGAACGTGGGAGCCCCGGGAGAACATCCATGCCCCTCTCATCCTAGCTAAATTTCTCTCTGGCCTAAAAAAGGGGGGGCCTAAAGAGGGGGGTACTGTAGCGCCGGCATCCCTGCCCTCTGCTAGGCAGGGACGCTGTTCCCCTCACCTCTCTGCTCCGAGCCCGGCGTCCTCCTCCCGCTCTGCTGGCAGCGCGCGCTCCTTCCCGGCCACTGTGCTTAGGGCGCGCGCGCGCGCTCCCTCCCTCTTAAAGGGGCCGCGCGCGCCGTCCTAAGGAGTCCCCGGCCAATGGCCGGAGGACTTCACCATATATAAGGCACCTCCTCCAAAATGGAGGTGCCCGAGCAATGTTGCACTGTTCACTACTCTGCTTCAGCCCTCAGGTCCCGTTGCCAGTTACCTGCCAGATTCCTGCCAGTTTGCTGTCTGATTCCTGCCTGATATTCCGCTTACCTGCCTGCTAGCCCGAGGTCCGACGGTCTGCCTACCGACTCCTGTCAGTCTGTCTAAGGACCAGCTTGCCCGCTCACCTGGGAGCGCACTTCTGCTACCTGCCTGCTAGCCTGAGGTCCGACGGTCTGCCCTCCAACTCCTGTCAGTCTGTCTATGGACCAGCTTGCCCGCTCACCTGGGAGCGCACATCTGCTACCTGCCTGCTAGCCTACCTGGAGGCTCCGCCGTCACGTGCTGTGACCACCCGCCTGTCCAGAGACTCATGCCCGCTCACCTGGGAGCGCTCATCTGCTGCCTGTCTGCTAGTCTACCTGGAGGCTCCGCCGTCACGTGCTGTGACCACCCGCCTGTCCAGAGACTCCTGCCCGCTCACCTGGGAGCACTCATCTGCTGCCTGCCTGTTGGTCTACCTGGAGGCTCCGCCGTCACATGCTGTGACCACCCGCTTATCCAGAGACTCTCGCCTGCTCACCTGGGAGCTCACGTCTACCATCTGCCTGCTAGCCTACCTGGAGGCTCAGCCGTCACAGGTCGTACCAACCCTTTACCCAGAGACTGCCCCGGTCACTTGCCGTGACCTCCTGCCCGTTCATCCAGAGACTGCCCCGGTCACTTGCCGTGACCTCCTGCCCGTTCATCCAGAGACTGCCCCGGTCACTTGCCGTGACCTTCTGCCCGTTCATCCAGAGACTGCCCCGGTCACTTGCCGTGACCTCCTGCCCGTTCATCCAGAGACTGCCCCGGTCACCTGCTGTGACTGCCTGCCCGTCTTCCCTGGTTGCCACCCGCTCCCTTACAAGGACCGCTCCCTTGTATAGTAGCTCAGAGGTTCCGCCTCTCAGACCCGTTACACCTTCTATGAGCCCTGACCTAAATCCTATTGAGCATCTTTGGAAAGAGCTGAAACATGCCGTCTGGAAAAGGCTACCTTCACACACGAGACAACTGGAGCAGTTTGGTCATGAGGAGTGGGCCAAAATATCTGTCGAGAGGTGCAGAAGTCTCATTGACAGTTACAGGAATCATTTGATTGCAGTGATTGCCTCAAAAGGTTATTCAACAAAATTTTAAGTTAAGAAGAATACCGTCATTTCTGTCCAGGCCTATTTCATGACTTTAATTTTTTTTTAAATTCTGTGGAAGCAGGGTTGAAAAGCAATGTCTGACTTTCATTTGTTCATTTTCAAAGATTTTTAATTTATTATTACTTTTGTCAGATTCAAGTTATTTCTGTGACCATTGTGGGTTTTTCTTTCATTAAACAAGGGGTACCAACAATTTTGACCACGTGAGTATCAAAAATATAGTAAAGGAATGTACAACAATTAAGAAAAAGGGAAAGAGTGCCCAACAAAAGTGGCACCTGGGGTATATAAGTATGGTATTCAGATGACAATCAATACAAAATAAGGTTTTCGTCAATTAAATACAATCATGTAATGGATCCTAAGTGATAATAGGTGGTATTCCATTTAACAGGAACAGAAACTGGTTATATTGAATCACATTAGTAAAGTGCATTGTGCCCAGGTATTCAGTCCATCAAAATAAGTTACCACTAATATAGGTAGGTGTTTGCTAAGTAGACCATATCCACTACACCAGCTGCCCAATACAGATGATGACAGGTGAATGTATAAAAGACAATAGGAATACTAACCCCAGGACGCCACTACTCATCCGACTCGCGTTTCGCCATATGCTTTGACGAACTTATATTAAGTTCCAATTTAATGCATGATTTTATATATAATACTTTAAACTTGAGATGAGTGGATCTTTTGAAATTCGAATTCGCTGACTTCGTCAAATTTTCCCCTAAAATTTGATTTGCGGATGGGCACAACAATTATATCTGTTTGAGGGGTATAAAGAGCTTTACAATTTACTACATGAAGAAGTGATAGCTTTTTATAAGCCATCAAAAAAATATTCCTTTAATAGGGAGACAAAAGAGGTGTACTGTACAGTTTTGAATGTGAAGAAGTAATGGCTAGTGTTGAGCGAGCACTAAAATGCTCGGGTGCTCGAAGCTCGGGCCGAGCTCGCCATGATACTTGGGTGCTCGACCCGAGCAATGAGCCCAATGTTAGTCTATGGGAGACTCGAGCATTTTTGCGGTGGCACCTCCGGCAGTCTTTTAAAAGCCTAACAAGTGCCCAAAACGATAGTGACAGTGCTCAAATGACATGGGGACAGCATGGGGATCGCCCCAGGAAGCATTTCTGACCCCCAGGTCACTGCTGTCAACAACGTGGTCAGAGATATTAAGCCACTTTTACAGGCTCACAATAAAACGAAAGTGAAACTTTTTTCCTGTGAAATATGTTAAGGAACATCCTTTCCATGGAAAAGACTTGTGTATAAGTTAAAATAAATGACCAAAAACAAAAATACTCCTCCACACCTTCGGCTATGTTCACAAGTAGCATTTTTATGCGTTTTTGCACTTTTGTATTGCTTTCAACTATGACAAATGCATTCACCGGGAAATGTCATTTTAACATTTTACAACCTTATCTGGCCATGTGCTGTGTGACACATGCATAAAGTGCTGAAAAGACATGGGAACAGCATGGGGAAGACCCCTGGAAGCATCTCTGACTCCCAGGTCACTGTCTAAAAGTGTGCCCATCATAAGTGATCCTTGCCGCATCAGAAGATGCAGACTTGCAACTATCCCCATGCAAGTTCTAGTCCCAGGGCAGTGTTCAATTGTACCTCCCCCATTCCTTGCAATGCAAGCGCAAGTATGCAGCCTGCCACCCACCCACCCCCAGGCTGCAATACCATACTGCTTGCTTGCTTGAACTTGAAATTGGGCCTTTTAGGCACGTGGAGGCGGAATCTGGCCACCACGTCATGGCTGTGTTGGCGGCCTGGAATCCATACTCAGTCCCCAGCCCCCCGGCGGCTGGGTGTCCATACTCAGTCCCCAGCCGCCCCGCGGCCGAGTGTCCACACGGTCCCCAGCCACCTGGGGGCAGTCGGGTGTCCATAAACGGTCCCCAGCCGCCCCCATTGCTCCTTGGAACATCCCCCCACACACTTTTCTTAGCCCGGCCTGCTTTAGGCAGCATTGGACGAGCCCACTAGAGAACCAGACTCCTCCGGTGGGCCCTGACTTCTCCATCGGTGGAGTTGAGAGTGCCAAGGTGAGGAGCATGATGATGATGACAGAAGTTAGCATCTGCTATGTTTTCTTTTAATGCAAGTGTAAGTGTGCAGCCTGCCACCCACCCACCCCCAGACTGCAATTCATACTGCTAGCTTGCACTTGAAATGGGGCCTTTTAGTTTAGAGGAGGCTGAAGCTGGCCACTACCTCATGGCTGCTTCGGCAGCGAGGTATCCATACTCAGTCCCCAGCCGCCCCTATTTGTCCTGGTGTGCCTTATACATAAGATTAAGCGCGTATACCAAAACATTACCTGTGCCCTCCCCAGTGCATTTAGTGGGAAGGAGAGCCTATTCCGCTGTAGTGTGTGCATGCCAAACCCCTGTTCATGGTACATGCGAAGATGCCTCCCACCTTGCACCTGTCGTTGCAGACTTGCAACTATCCCCATTCAAGTCCTTGTCCCAGGGCAGTGTTCAATTGTACCTCTCCCATTCCTTGCAATGCAAGCGCAAGTATGCAGCCTGCCACCCACCCACCCCCAGGCTGCAATACCATACTGCTTGCTTGCTTGCACTTTAAATTGGGCCTTTTAGGCATGTGGAGGTGGAATCTGGCCACCATGCCATGGCTGTGTCGGCGGCCTGGTATCCATACTCAGTCCCCAGCCGCCTGGTGGCCGGGTGTCCCCGCTTGCTCCCCAGCCTCCAGGGGGTGGCCGGGTGTCCATACTCGGTCCCCAGCCACCCCTATTTGTACCGGTAACCTTTCCCACATTTTTCTTAGCCTGGCCTGCTTTAGGGCAGCATTGGCCGAGCCCACCAGACTATCAGACTCCTCCGGTGGGCCCTGGCTTCTCCATCAGGGGAGTTGAGAGTGCCAAGGTGAGGAGCATGATGAGGATGATAGAAGTTAGCATCTGCTTTGTTTTGTTGTAATGCAAGCGCATGTATGTAGTAGCGGCTAGGCCTGAGGAGGTTAGCGTTTTGGCGCATATCCTACCTCCTCCGAGGATTGCTGGATGTTTTCCTGCTACTATCCAAGTTCTATGACTCCCGTTAAAACAAAGCTTCAGGTGATAAATGATGGATGAGGTAGTGGTAAAGGAGAAAGAGCAGGAGGAACAGGGACCATTCACATCAATATCAGGCCAGTCAACCAGATATGTCTTGTAGGATATGTTTCTGTAACAAAAGGAGCGGTTCGGCTACACAGTTATAGGACATACAGTGAGTGCAATGCCTACCAAAAATTTCGAGGCACTCCAATGCCCCTTGGAAATGACATGGAGGTCAGAGGGCGTTAACTAAACCTTTTTTTCCATTTATAGCAACTGGGTCTCCTGTGCACTGTTGGCCTAAGCAGTGAATGGAATGCTTTCCAAAAATTATGAGGTACTGCAATGCCCCTTACAAGAGCCATGTGTGGCATCCCAGGGGTCTGGTCACTACAGTAATAGAGATTACGTCGGAGAGCAAGTGGGAGGTTTCCTGGTCAGGATCCCTTAAACATGCAACATCCTCCTGCCCCAGTCCTGGGAGGGGAGAATTCTGCCCTTATAAACTGGATCTGGGGTGGGGTTGAGTGAGTCAGAGAACAGAGAACAGTCAGAGTCAGAGTGAGAGCAAGGGAAAGTAACAGCAAGGAACTCTGTAGGAGCTAGGAGCTAAAGACGAGGGGCTGGAAGCTGAGCAGAGCTCGCCCTGGCAGAAGACAATAGGAACCGGACACAGGAGTCCGAAGCTGTGAGGACTTATATATCCAGCAGCAGAAACCAGCCGGCAGGGGATTTCAGGTCCTCTGGCCATAGAAGCCCGGAGGCTCAGCCACAAGCAAGGGACCAGCACCGCCGTCGTGGAGCGGAGGCTAACAGAAGGCTCCAAGTCACCAGCCATACGGGTGAGCACTACACGGTACACTCAGGGACGTGGGCTACTTCTACCCGCTTACAGCAAGGTAGCCAGGAAGAGTGCAGACAGACGGGGAGTCCTACAACTCCACCTGGCCAGGGGAACTCCTGCTTGCTCACAGACTGACCAGGCCTCTTATGCTAGCCAGTACTCCTGGGAGGGTCTACCTTATAATCATCAGTAAAGACCCTGAACTGCACTGCAAAGACTCTGAGTCATTCCTGCTGCGCTCGTGCACCATCACCCCCATCATCCACACTCACTGCCCTGAGGCTATACTCCTCCCGAGGGGAGTTATCCCATTTTATGCTGCGCACACAACACCAGCCTCAGCGGTCTGCCTCGCAGCGGTGGTACTCCCTGACCGCAATCCACGGGTGGCGCAGTCGGACAATTAACCTCAAAACCTAAGAAAGATTGCCACTGGTTTGACCAGCCTGAGCCACGGGACCGGGTCACCGCCACGGTGACTACAGACCCCAGAGACCCGGCACCGGGTATCCCACACACGTGTACACACGGCCCAGGGGGCGCGTCACATGCAGTACAGCATATTACAAACATAAGTCCCATTATTGGGGAGTGGGTGTCCCATAGTATTTGCTTATGCCTTGCAAGCAAAAGCTGCCAAAAATTAGGACGGAGCAACTTGCAATGCCCCTTACAAGAGCCATGCAGTACAGCATATTACAAACATAAGTCCCATTATTGGGGAGTGGGTCTCCCATAGTATTTGCTTATGCTTTCCCAGCAAAAGATGCCAAAAATTAGGACGGAGCAACTTGCAATGCCCCTTACAAGAGCCATGCAGTACAGCATATTACAAACATAAGTCCCATTATTGGGGAGTGGGTCTCCCATAGTATTTGCTTATGCTTTCCCAGCAAAAGCTGCCAAAAATTAGGACGGAGAAACTTGCAATGCTGGCACCCTGGTGGTATAGTGGTGGTGGAGGCTGAGGATAAGGAGAAGAAGATTAAACAGCCGAAACGAGGAAGCGTATACCCATGTGTGGGTGTGAAGTGGTGCATGTGAATACACCTCCCGAAATAACACAGTGGATTTGACTTTATGTTACTCTGCTGTCATTTGGTGGTGATGAGAAGTCTGGCCCAATCCAGCCCTTGTTCATTTTGATAAGGGTCAGCTTGTCAGCATTGTCAGTTGACAAGGCGAGTGCGCTTATCAGCTATAATTCCCCCAGCGGCACTAAAAACATGCTACGATAACACGCTAGTGGCAGGGCAGGCCAGGACCTCCAAGGCGTACAGAGCGAGTTCATTCCAAGTGTCCAGCTTGGATACCCAATAATTAAAAGGCACAGAGGAATCACGGAGGACGCTGGTACGATCGGCAAGGTACTCCCTCACCATCTTTTGAAACTTTCCACTCCTTGTGAGAGTACCCCGCGCCTCAGGGCCTGTAAGCTGGGCGGGTGTCAGAAAACTGTCCCAGAACGTTGACAGTGTTCCCCTGCCTCTGCTGGATTGGAGTTGCATCTCTCTCGCCTGTACGCCTTGGTTGGGCAACGAACTGTGACCTCTGCCGCTAGCGTGTTCAGATGGGAATTTTTTTAAGAGTTCTGCAGCAAGGGCCTTCAGGTATTGCCCCATTTTTGTAGACCTCTCCACCTCAGGAATAAGAGAGTGAAAGTTCTCCTTGTAGCGGGGGTCTACAAGTGTCACCAACCAGTAATGACTGTCACCCAACATTTTGACAACGCGAGGGTCACGGTTAAGGCAGCGTAACATAAAGTCAGCCATGCGTGCCAGACTGGTAACGGGCAAGATTTCCGTGTCCTCACCAAGATGACGACTGACCATGCTCTCCTCCTCCTCCTCCTCTTCCTCCTCCCCCCTGTCCTCAGGCCACCCACGCTGAACCGACGGTATGACACTTGTACAGGTACTACCGTCTACAACGCATGATAGCAGCTCCTGTTCTTCCTCCTCCTCCTCCTCCTCTCCCTCATTGTCCCCCAATGCACGTTGGGATGAGATGAGGCTGGGCTGTGTGTAATCGCCCGCTACGGCTTCTTGATCCATCTCATCATACTTTGGCTGCAATGCCTCCTCTTTAATTCTCTGCAGAGAGCGTTGCAAAAGACAGACAAGTGGGATGCTGACACTAATGATGGCGTCATCGCCACTCACCATCTTGGTGGCCTCCTCAAAGTTTGTCAGGATGGTACATATGTCAGACATCCAGGTCCACTCCTGAGGTCTTATGTGTGGAGTCTGACCTGAATATCGACAGCCTTGTTGCAGCTGGTACTCCACAACTGCTCTCTTCTGCTCACAAATCCTTTGCAACATATGGAGGGTAGAGTTCCAACGTGTGGGGACATCACACACCAGTCGGTGTGCCGGAAGCTGCAAACGCTGCTGCAACACAGCAAGGGCGGCGGAAGCTGTAGCCGACTTGCGAAAATGAGCTGACAGGCGGCGTACTTTCACGAGCAGATCTGGCAACTCGGGGTATGATTTAAGAAACCGCTGAACCACGAGGTTAAGCACATGAGCCAGGCATGGTACGTGTGTGATCTCACCTCGCCTCAGAGCCGCCACCAGGTTACGGCCATTGTCACACACGACCATGCCGGGATGTAGGTTCAGCGGTCTCAGCCACAGATCTGCCTGCTCTTTCACAGCTGTCCACAGCTCACAAGCAGTGTAAGGTTTATCACCTAAGCTTATGAGTTTCAGCACAGCCTGTTGCCGCTTGGCGGAGGCAGTACTGCAATGCTTCCAGCTTGTAACTGATGTGGTGATATCTGAGATGGAGGCTGAACATGAGGAGGAGGAGGAGGAGGATGCGCAGGAGCTGTACACTGTGGGGGCAACTCTGACTGACATAGGGCCCGCAATCCTCAGTGTGGGGAGGATGTGTTCCGTCCCAAGGTCCGACTGGGTCCCGGCTTCCACTATGTTTACCCAGTGTGCCGTCAGAGAGATGTACCGTCCCTGGCCACAAGCACTTGTCCACGTGTCCGTTGTCAGGTGGACTCTCCCAGTAACTGCGTTGTTGAGGGCACGGCAGATGCTTTGGGACACGTGCTTGTGTAGTGCGGGGATGGCACACCGGGCAAAATAGTGTCGGCTGGGGACCGAGTACCGAGGGACGGCCACCGCCATAAGATTGCGGAAGGATTCCGTCTCCACCAGCCTAAAAGGCAGCATTTCCAATACAAGCAGTCGTGAAATGTGCGAATTTAGGACTGTGGCCTGTGGGGCGTTAGCTGCGAATTTCCGCTTTCGTTCAAAGGTCTGGGGTATGGACAATTGAACGCTGCGGTGGGACGTGGACGTGGACGTTGATGCTGTTTCTTGAGAAACTGCCGTAACAAGTGAAGACTGAGAGGAGGGGTCATCTTTACATGCAGTATGGACAGGGGATTGCCTTGCACACACAACAGGGGGTTCTATTGCACGCACAACAGTGGAAGAAGCAGTGGTGACACCCGCTGACACTGGTCGTGGACCCTGGGTTTCGCCCCACAAAGTCGGGTGCTTTGCTGCCATGTGCCTGATCATGCTGGTGGTGGTCAGGCTGGTAGTTTTGTCACCCCTGCTGATGCTGGCATGGCAGGTGGAACATATGGCCTTTTTGGGGTTATCAGCAGAGTCTTTAAAAAAATTCCAGACTCTGGAAGACCTACCGCTTGTACTGGCAACGTCCCTCGTGTTGGTGTTACAGGGAACGGTTGCCTGCCTTCTGTCTGTGGCCACCACACTGCTTCTTCCTGCCTGTTGGGGTACTCTGCCTCCCTCCCCCTGTGTGCTGCTGGCCTCACTCTGCATGTCCTCCTTCCACGTTGGGTCAGTTACTAGATCATCCACCACCTCCTCCTCTTCCACTTGCGCACCACGATTCTCCTCCTCACTTCCTGGCAATTGTGTCTCGTCATCGTCCACCTCTTGTGACAGATTGCCAACGTCGACTTCCTGTGGCCGTGGCTGTTCAAATATTTGGGCATCGCAACATGGGATCTCCTCTTCCACCACTTGAAGCGTATCAGGCGAGGGGCCCAAATATGGAAATGGACCAGTGAACAGCTCTTCAGAGTGTCCAAGTGTGGGATCACTTGCTGTCTGACGACACTCGGCATGGTGGGAGGAAGGAGCATCAGGGTGAGGAGGAGTATGCGGTCGAGACTCACGGCTACTAAGAGTTGACCGTGTGGAAGACAGACCGGAGGTGGTGGTGCCCAGGTAACTGGAAGTATTGTCTGCTATCCAATAAATAACCTGTTCACACTGATCAGTTCTCAATACTGGTGTTGTTCTGTGCTTCCCTAGTAATTCGGTCAAGAAGTGGGAGCGAGAAGATGTGGCTGTTGGTTGTGGCACATTTTCACCTTGGCCACGGCCCCGTCCTCTGCACGAACCATCACCAGAACGTCCACTTCCACATCCCTTGCCACGCGCCTTGCCCATTGTAAATGAAGTAAAATAGCTTACACTTGCACTATCAATGGAAAAAGGGTAATAAAGAGTAGATTAGAACCGTGGAAGAGGAAAACCACAGTTATTGTTTACTGGGGTATACCACACTTTTTTAAATAGAGATATTTGCGGCTGAACAGTGAGCGACACACTCAAACTGCTTTTTTTTTAGATACCAAAGGCCCAAAACCGGATAGTACAGCGATTTGACCCGTGGAACTGCGAAACCACACTGGGATGTCAGGCCTACACAAGACTATTTTCAACAGATACATTTTTGTGTCACAACAGTCAGGAGACACTACTGTTTTTCTTTACGGAAAAAACTACCAAAACCTGAATAATAGAGATTTTTTACCGTGGAACAGCAAAACCACAGTTATAATTTACTGGTGTATACCAGGCTTTTTAAAATATATATATATGACTCGCCCCCTGGGCCGTGGGGCACTCGGATCCGGGCAATAGGGAACGATGGGAGTAGTAGTGGCAACCCGGTTCCGTGGCTCAGGGTGGTCAGGCCAGTGGTAGTCCGTTATGTGCTATTGATTATGTCCGACTACGCCACCCGTGGATTTCGGTTGTTAGGAACCGCCGCTGCAGGGCAGACCGCTGGGGCTGATGATGTATGCAGCTGGGATGATGTGACTCCCCACGGGAAGAGTGCGGCCCCAGGGCAGTGTAGTGGATGGTGGGAATGATGGTGGTGAGAGTCCCAGTACCGGTAGTGCCGGAGGAGCGAAAAAGCACACAGACAACATACTGCAGTCCAGGGTCTTTACTCACGGTTAATATCCAAGTCACTTCTGCAGGGAATGACTGCCCGAGTCGTGCTGCGTCCACCAGGTGAGGGGCTCGGTCAACCCTCAGACAGCTCAGGAGTATGGCTCAAGACCCCCTTTTGTCCTTTCTCTGGCCTGCCTCACCAGTGACCCACTTTTGTCCAGCTACCGCGGACTTGTGCGGTTGAACGTGGGCCCCGTCCTCCGCTGTCCTATATGGTGCCTTCCTAGCAGGTTTGATGAGGTGTCGCACCAATAAATGATCACGACCTCCGGTCTTTGGCTGAGGGTTGTTTCTCCTCCACCAACTTGGGATCCGGTACCCTTAATCTGCCTGACCCTGCACCCTGGATTCTCGTGGGTTCTTAGGGTCCCTTCCACCTTCTTGTTCCTGAGCCCTTCTGTTTCTTCCTCTCTTTCTTTGCTGTTCCTTTCTGTTTCTGTTCCTTTCTGTTCTTGTTCCTTTCTGTTCCTGGCCCTCTCCTCAGGCCTGCCTCATGGAGCTGGGCCCAGACTGAGCCACAGCTCCCTGTCAGCCCTCTCTGGCCGAACTCCTCTCTCTTCTCCTCCTGCTTGAACTGACCCAGAACTAAGATGGTGCCCACCTTTTATACCTCCCTCTAGAAACATGAGCCCAGGTGACCAGCAACCAATGGGCTCCTTCCTACGCTCAGGAACCAACCCCTACCTGCCCCTACAGCACTGGGTGTTCCACCCCCCTCCCCACTCCAGACAGGGACATAGTCGGTCGTGCCTGCACTTCTGTCTAGTGGGAGCACCGTTGAGCTGTCCCTCGGAAATGGGGTGTGTGTGCTGTATGCAGCTAACTGAGCCCTTGTCCATACTCCATCCTTACCCGGGAGTGGAATATCACACCTCTGGACTGAGGTGCAATACCCCTGTAGCGGCCGAACCCTCGGGGCGCTACATATATATTTGCGGCTGAACAGTGAGCGACACACTCAAACTGTTTTTTTTTAGATACAAATGGCCCAAAAGTGGATAATACAGAGGTTTGTACCGTGGAACTGCAAAACCACACTTGTATTTCTCGGGCCTACACCAGACTATTTTCAACAGATATATTTGTGTCTGAAAAATCAGGGAGACACTATTATTATTTTTATACAGCAAAAAATGCCAAAAACAGGATAATAGAGATGTTTTACCGTGGAACATCAAAACCACAGTAATAATTTACTGGTGTATACCAGGCTTTTTAAAATATATATATATTTGCGGCTGAACAGTGAGCGACACACTCAAACTGTTTTTTTTAGATACAAATGACCCAAAAGTGGATAATACAGAGGTTTGTACCGTGGAACTGCAAACCCACACTTGTATTTCTCGGGCCTACACCAGACTACTTTCAACAGATATATTTGTGTTTGAAAAATCAGGGAGACACTATTTTTTTTTTTTTACAGCAAAAAATGCAAAAAGAAGGATAATAGAGATTTTTTACCGTGGAACAACAAAATCACACTTCTGTCTCTCTGGCCTACACCAGACTATTTTCAACAGATATATTTGTGTCTGAAATCAGGGAGACACTTATTATTTTTATACAGCAAAAAATGCCAAAAACAGGATAATAGAGATGTTTTACCGTGGAACATCAAAACCACAGTAATAATTTACTGGTGTATACCAGGCTTTTTAAAATATATATATATTTGCGGCTGAACAGTGAGCGACACACTCAAACTGTTTTTTTAGATACAAATGGCCCAAAAGTGGATAATACAGAAGTTTGTACCGTGGAACTGCAAAACCACACTTGTATTTCTCGGGCCTACACCAGACTATTTTCAACAGATATATTTGTGTCTGAAAAATCAGGGAGACACTATTTTTTTTTTTTTTTACAGCAAAAAATGCAAAAAGCAGGATAATAGAGATTTTTTACCATGGAACAGCAAAAGCACACTTCTGTCTCTCTGGCCTACACCAGATTATTTTCAACAGATATATTTGTGTCTGAAAAATCAGGGAGACACTATTATTATTTTTATACAGCAAAAAATGCCAAAAACAGGATAATAGAGATGTTTTACCGTGGAACATCAAAACCACAGTAATAATTTACTGGTGTATACCAGGTTTTTTAAAATATATATATATTTGTGGCTGAACAGTGAGCGACACACTCAAACTATTTTTTTTAAATACAAATGGCCCAAAAGTGGATAATAAAGAGGTTTATACAGTGGAACTGCAAAACCACACTTGTATTTCTCGGGCCTACACCAGACTATTTTCAACAGATATATTTGTGTCTGAAAAATCAGGGAGACACTTATTATTTTTATACAGCAAAAAATGCCAAAAACAGGATAATAGAGATGTTTTACCGTGGAACTTCAAAACCACAGTAATAATTTACTGGTGTATACCAGGCTTTTTAAAATATATATATATTTGCGGCTGAACAGTGAGCGACACACTCAAACTGTTTTTTTTAGATACAAATGGCCCCTAGAACTGCAAAACCACACTTGTATTTCTCTGGCCTACACCAGACTATTTTCAACAGATATATTTGTGTCTGAAAAATCAGAGGCACACTTTTTTTTTGGGGGGGGGGGCACCAAAAGGTTAATAAGATGGGTATTTGTACATTGTGAAGGAGGAAAAAAAAAAGAGGATTTAGATAAAAAAAAAGGATTTTTCCTGGCCCCCGGGACCTGGAGCTAAGTCCAGCAATTTCAGCAACAGGAGCAGCACACAGGACTGTAATGCAGCGTTTGCTGGTATAACCACTGCGTCCCCTATACAGCCTGCCTGCCTGCCTGATATACCTGGGATGGATATTAGTCCTGAGAAGGACTGTTTGTTTGATCTGGCAGCCTTTACAGACCCTACACTAACTATTTTGCAGGATATATCTCTCCGTAAATCAGCAGTGCTGTCCCTACACTGTCTGATCCGGAGAGACTGTGTCCAAGATGGCGGCGCCCGGTTTTAAATACTCGAGGTGGCGCTGTGCGGCCAGCCAATCACTGTAATGCCCACAAACAACATGGCTGCGGCATTACAGTGACTGGCTGGCAATCCCTGCATGTTCATTGGCTCTGTAAAGAGCGCCAAACATGCAGGGCGGAGACCCGAGCTCCCGCCCGAGTAACCCGGAAATGCTCGGTGCTCGCCGAACATCCCGAGTAGCGTGATGCTCGGGCGAGCACCGAGCAGTGTCGAGCATGCTCACTCAACACTAGTAATGGCCTTTCAATCAGAACTGAAAAAAATTATCTCTTTTTTTGGTTCACAACTGGTTTCTTAAGCACCAAATGATTAAGCATTTACAAGGTTTTTATCAAGCTGCCCAAAAATTATTCCCCTTTTTTCCTGGAGATAACAGTTACTCTGTTTTGAATGTGATGAAACAAAGTCTTTTTAAAAATTAGGCCTGTTTTCATAGCCGTTCCTTCAGGGTACAAAAACATGAAATTACATTTCCCAGTATCAGTTGTACAGTCAAGCACTATGAAATAAAATGGGCAGTCAGTAAGTGTGTGGATGGAGTGGCTGTGCAGTGGCTGAGAATGGAGCAACGTAGTAGAGAGTTAAGAGACCCATTGAGGCAAGGAGATGCTTGACAGTTTAGGGCCAGCAACGGCAGCCCCGGCACCAGCAGTACTACAGACATGATGGATAGTGAGTAGATGCCCAGCACTGGTGGAGCAGAACAGTGTTCACTACAGATAATGGACAGGCAGGCAGACAGACAAATGGTATAGATGAATTTGTTATTAACATCAGTTCTTGGTGCATGAAAGTTTTCACTGATCCATGCCTGATTCAATTTGACAAATGTTAAAGAGGTTGTCCACTACTTTTACATTGATGGCCTATCCTTAGGATAGGTTAACAATGTCTGATTGGCCGGGATCCGACTGACTGCCGACCCCAATGCACAGTCAGTGAAGGTGAGGGCCGGGGGCGCGGTTACAGTTGCCGCTCTGTATACTCAGAGCAGTGACTGAACCAGCGACGGCGCCGCCCCCATGACTGGAACCCGAACAATGGCAGGGGAATAAAGTTTATTTTCTAACGTTCTGCTAAGTCTGGGAGTCGGGCAGGTTAATAACGCTATTAACCTGCAGATTAATGCCATATATGCAGGTTAATTGCATTACTTCTGGTGACAGAAATGGATTACCTTTAAAGTTGAAGAGAAAAAAAAGTTCACCTTCCTTTGCAAAATCAGACGAGACCCGAAGAAAATACTGTATAGTGCGATTTTTTTTTCACAAGCAGATTAGGCCCATGAGAAAATTGCTCATCTGCACTGCCCTTTGAATAACATTGGTCTGAGTGCTGTCCATTTTTTCATGGAAAGAACTTGGACTGAAAAAATGCTGATGTGAATGTACCCTTACACTGCCGTGAGTATGCTGCCCCCACGCAATGGCATTGATTGACAGTGGTCCTTTACTAGTCCAGTGACCGCAGGCAGAAAGAGCAGGGACAAGTAAATTTAGTTTTAAACACATAGACCCTGATTAATCAAGATAGATGATGTTCATGAATATCTTGACGAGGGGGTGTGTTGGAGTCAGATGCTCCTGATTCATTATGAAGTGCACACCTCTTAATAAATCAGGAGTGGTGTGCAGTACGTCACAAATTTAACTACAAGCAAAGACTGGAGTAGGATTCCTATTGTAAGGAATGCCACAGCTCGCCATGAATTAGACGAGTTGTGGTGACACGACCCATCCGCTCGCCTGTTCCGCCCCAGCTCAGCCCATTTTAGTGGAGTTAGGAGAAACTGGTGTAAAATTACAAAAAATCGCTACATTTTTGCACAATTCTGAGTTGCGCATTAATTTTGTAACTTTTCAAAGCGATTTTCATTCTGGTGAAAATGGTCTGATGAATCAGGGCGGCCTTACATTCAGCAATTAGGGCTAATACAGGCATCATTAAAGAGGGTTTTAGGAGGCTGAAAAAGTGCCCTTAATAGCTTCTAGGGGTAAATCGTAATGACAGGTTCCCTTTAAGTGTCTATGCCACAGGGCGTTTGTCTATAAAGTTCATTTAGCAATGTACAAAAGTTACTGAAACTTTGCAATATATTTGAATTTGATAAGTGAGTGCAGATGTCGCACACAATGCTCGTTGCTGCATTATATCAAACATCAGCTAATAAATACTCTTTAAATTCATTCAGTCATGAAATGTATTTTGATTAAATAGAGCCACATACAGAATTTACTTAGATAGGAAATATACCTTTTCCTTATCCACAGTCACGAGTAGAAAGTAATAAATTCTTAGTGAATGGATTAAAACTTAGGGTAAAACATTCAATTCTATAGAAATCAATTTGTTCAATTTCTATTATAAATGTGAAGGTCAAATATAAGCGATGTGGATCATTATGGCCTTGAATGTTACCTGTGCTGCTGGATGGTAAACTCAATAAAACTATTTAGAGTTTGTATATGAAAAGTCAAATGGGTACTATAGTTTTGACATGAAAATGGTATTATTTGTGTAATAAATAGTTCTACAACTTTCTGTATCAGTTCCTCAGCTTGATCTATGCTTGCTGTCATTCCATAGAAGTCCTCATCTCTTACTTCCAGAGGCTAAAAATCTGTTCTAATCATTTGGTGACATTTACTGGAGGTATATAAAGGTTCCCATTAAATGACAGCAAACAGAGATTTTGAAAACATTAAAGAGTAAATATAAAAAGTATATTAGCCTGGTAATGACAAAGTGCTATAAATTTATGGCGCCTGGTCCTGAGCTTTAATACTGCGCCTTGGTAAATTTCTGTCGTGGGCTTAAAACTCCTGTTTCTGTAATCTATCAGGAAAAGGTCGGTCTCCGGTTGTCATAACCAGCTGTGGGGAGAGGACAGATGTGGTTTATTACTGCTTCTAAAAAGAAAAAAAATGAACCCATTCGAGATAACAGAATATTGCAGGTATAGCTGCTGGTAGTGAGACAGGCTCTGTGTGTAGGACTGTCAGAAAAGTAGATAGAATGATAATAAAGTACGGTACTACTGTGCTGCTCAAAAAACCGCAATCTATGTAGAGAATATAAGGCAAGGAGAACTGAACTCAAATATGTGGATGAATCACCAGTGGGTATCATGCATACACTTTAGTGATATATCCTCAGAATGTCTATATTATACAAAATATTGGCCTGCAGTCCGGATAATGACAAAATACTTCCCTGACAAGGAGATGTATGTCCAAAGGACTGGCTGTGGATGAAAGCCAGGGGATCACAGTCCCAAAAGAGTCTTTTAATCCGTTGTAGGGAGACTAAGAAATGTCAGTTCAAAAAGATGCCTCTAGCACACTTGTTGGTGGTTGCTGTGTAAATCGGGGGACTTACTGTTGGGGATCTGACAGCTTCCCAGTTCAGCACAAGGTGCAGGGCACAAAGCAAAGTCCTGCTAGCAGAAGTTCATTGTGGGAGCGTCCTCCTGTGAATGCTCCTCTCCGTATGTGCCAGGAGATGTTTCAATCGCAGGGGGCTCCAGCTGGAAGCGCTGCTGCTGGCTGGCGCTACGGACAGGGGGCATGTCTAGCTTGACATCACAGTTGGAAAGGCTACAGAGCCTCAGTGGGGCCACAGGCCGGTACGTTTCGAAGGAGGAGTTCTCCGTCCTCAGGGTACGGCCCACCCAGGTAGAGTAGATTTAAGCCCTTAACGACCACTGAAGCGCATTTTTACGGCGGTCATTAAGGGTACTTATTCCACAGCGCCGTGAAAATGCGAAGCTGCGGAATAAGTGTATGACAGCTGACACCCTGCAGTATCGGCCCCGGCCGGCCACGATGCCGATCGGGGCCGATTAACCCCTTAAATACCGCTGTCAATCGTGACAGCGGTATTTAAGTTTTTACAAGGGGGTCTTGCGATCCCCTTAGTAACCATCGGATCCCCGAGATGAGAATCGCTGGTCCCGATGGTTACCATAGTACCCTGAGATCATGTGATGATCCCAAGGTACGGTGGCCTGTTAGAGCCAGCAATAAGCTGGCTCTCACAGGCACAGTCAGTGAGTCAGACATGACTCACTGACAGATCTCATGCACTGCAGTAGAGAGGTACTGCAGAGTATGAGATCAACAATAAAAGTGAAAATCACACATGTCCCACAGTGGGACTTACTAAAATCCGTTTCGTCGCTCAAAACGTAGCGCTTGTGATAAAACAAAAATAAGCAAAAATGTACACATAATTGGTATCACCGCGTGCAGAATGACCCGCTCTACAAAACTGTTGCGTAAAAAATAAAAATAAAAAACACACCAAAAATGACACTTTTTCATCATACTGACTCACGAAAAAGTGAATAAAAAGCAATCAAAAAATAAAAAAGTTACAGCTCTCAGAATGCGACAATGCAAAATCAAATTCTTTTTTGTAAAATATTGTTTTTAGTCTGTAAAAATATCAAAGCATAAAAAAATGATATGAATCTAATATTGCTGTAATCGTACCGACGCTACGAACAAATCGGTCTCATCACTTTTACTGCACGGTGAACGGCGCAAAAAATAAAAACAATAACTGAAATGCTCATTTTTGTTTATTCTGTGTCTGAAAAATCTGAATAAACAGCGATCAAAAATTACTATGTGCCCCAAAATGGTTCCTAAAAAATCTGCAACTCGTCCCGCAAAAAATAAGCCATCAAACAGCTCTATTCACCAAAAATGAAAAAAGTTACAGCTCTCAGAATATGGCGACAAAAATACTTTTTATAAAAAAAAAACATTTTTAATGTGTGATAGCAGCAAAACCTAAAAAAAAACATGAATTTGGTATCGCTGTAATCATACCAACCAGAAGAATAAATCTGCCTTATCATTTATACCGGACAGTGTACCGTGAAAAAATAAAAATAAGAACTATTCTGGTACTGCTGTCTATTTCTTCATTCTGCCTCCAAAAAAATCGGAATAAGGCTTGGCTCATGTTTATCCTGCGCTCTCCGCTGAGTGCTTACGTTGGGGTTTCCATGTAAATTCACCAAAACCGCAATTCAGACAAAAAACCCAGATGGAGCCATTCACTTATTAGGCCGATGGAGTCCCTTTGGACTGGTCTCTATTCCGGCGGTGTACCATCATTATAGGCTTTTTTTCCCACACAAGTGTGGACGACCACAGATCTGTGTGCGCCTAAAAAGATGGAGTCTACCGGAGCAGACGTCAAACGTCTCCATCTGCCTCTTTGTGGTGGGTGGTTCTGTTGGGGGTTTTGTCTGAATCACATTTTTTGGGGATTTACACGGAAACCCCGACGTAAGTGCTCAGCATAGAACACAAGAATGTGATCCAGCCTTATTCTGGAAGCAATTAAAAATTATGTACCCCAAAATGTTACCACTAAAACCCCTAATTTATACCACACAAAACCAGACCCCCTCACAGGTCCGTCATCTGTCACTGGGACTATAGGGGGTCCCACATTAGTGGTAAAACAAAGACTCTGGAAAAGTGACATGGCTCCCGCCCCCTTAAATAAAATCCAGTGAATTCTGCGCTCCCAAATCCAAAGGCCCCCTCCTTCTGAGCCCCACTGTGCCTAAACCGCAGTAAGCGGCCACATGTTTGGCATTATTGTATTGTATTAATTTACAGGGTGTGTGTCACCAGGAGAAATGTATGGGGGCGCTACACTTTATGGGAGTACAATGTATGGGCACTAAACTGGCATAAGAATAAAGTCGTGTATAGATGTTACATAATAGTCACTGCAGCAGTAGATGAATTCATTGAGATGTGCAATTTCTACAATGGGGTCACTTTTGGGGGTTTTCTGCTTTTCTGGCACCTTAAGGGCTTCGCAAATGTCACCCACAAACTATTCTACCAAAATCTATGCTCCAAAAGAGAAATAGTGCTTCTTTCTTCTCAGCCCTAACGAGTGGCCTAACACTAGTTTCTGATGACATATGGGGCATCATCGCATTCGGGAGCAATGACAAAAATTATGGGGTCCATTTTCTTCTATTATCCATTGCAAAAATTACAAATTTGGGGCTAAATCTACATTTTTGCAAAAAAAATGAAAATTTTCAGTATGACTACCTAATGTTACCAAATTCTGTGTAGTACCTGTGGGTTCAAAATGCTCACTATACCCATGAATAAAATCCTTGAGGGGTATAGTTTCCAAAATGGGGCAACTTGTTGGGGTTTTCCACTGTTTAGGCACATCAGGGGCTCCCCAAACGCGACATGACACCTGAAGACAATTACATCAAAGTCTGCGTTCCAAACGTCACTCCTTCCTTTCCAGGCCCTGCCGTGCACCCAAACAATAGTTTTCCCCTACATATAGGGTATGTCTGTACTCAGGAGTAGTGTTGAGCGATACCTTCAGATATCGGGAAATATCGGATCGGATTGGATCGGACCGATACCCAAAAAGTATCGGATATCGCCGATTCCGATACCGGAACCCAATGCAAGTCAATGGGACAAAAATATCGGAATAAAAAAAAACCCTTTCTTTCCTTGTAGGTTAATTCTACATGAAGGAAAACAACTAAGAATAATGTAGAATGTATTGGGGGAGGTGGGGGAGACAATAAAGGCATAGAGGTTTAGCCCAATCAAATGGAATAACAGGAATTAATTTTTTTTTTAAGATGTTCTGAGTTACAGAAATATTGACTATGTTAAGTTTTTTTATATTTTGTCAGATATTTATGTTTCACTACTTCCATGCTCTTCACCTTCTTTTTTACTTCTCCCACACTTTCTCCTTCATCATCCTCAGCATCAGCATCTTTTTCATCAACTTCTTCTTCACCTTCTTCATCTTCTTCTTCTTCACCTTCTTCGTATTATTCTTTTTTTTTACATTCTTCATATTCTTCTTATTCAACTATTATTCTTCTTCATATTCTACTTCTTCATCTTCTTCTTCTTCATCATATTCTTATTTGTGACAGGCTTTCCTGCAGTTGTTATCTATAAAAGTTTGAACATTACACCTTTCGTTCTGCCCGTCACAAAAGATTTACAACAGGATTTGTCCGCGTTCAGTTTGGCCTGCAGCAGCAGGTCTTTTCCAGGGGCACCATGAGGAGGAACGGACTCACCCCCATACACTGCTTAGTCATCTTAGGCTTATAATTTAGATAATATCTTTTGCTCTGATTTTTAGTCTTATGCTCAATGTTCTTCTGCTTTTTGTTCTGCAGCTTCTTGTACTTCTGCTTCTTGGTTTTCTGTCTCTTGTTCTTCTGTATCTTGGTGGTTGTCTTCTTGTTCTTTGTCCTCTTGGTCAACTTCTTCAGGGTCATCTTCTTAGTCTTCTTTGGGGTGGTCTTCAGGGTCGTCGTCTTCGGGGTCATCGTCTTCGGGGTCCTTGACTTCGGGGTCCTCGTCTTCTTCGGGGTGGTCTTCAGGGTCGTCGTCTTCAGCGTCGTCGTCTTCAGGGTCGTCATCTTCAGGGTCCTCGTCTTCTTCGGGGTGGTCTTCAGGGTCGTCGTCTTCAGGGTCGTGGTCTTCGGGGTCCTCGTTTTCTTCGGGGTGGTCTTCAGGGTCCTCGTCTTCAGATTCCTCGTCTTCGGGCTCCTCGTCTTCTTCGGGGTGGTCTTCAGGGTCCTCATCTTCAGGGTCCTCGTCTTCGGGGTCCTCGTCTTCTTCGGGGTTGTCTTCAGGGTCGTCGTCTTCGGGGTCCTCATCTTCTTCGGGTTGGTCTTCAGGGTCCTCGTCTTTGGGGTCCTCGTCTTCTTCGGGGTGGTCTTCAGGGTCCTCGTCTTTAGGGTCCTCGTCAGGGAGATCCAGAGTGATTATCAAGAACCATTTCAAAAAGCTTGAACTTGGAAATGTAGCAGAAGGTACAAGAAGGCTGAGGAACTGCCGAGAACCAGCTGATGGTACTGGAACCCGGATGGGTAGCAGAAGGTACAAGAGCCAATGGAACTAACGAGGACCAGCTGATGGTACTGAAACTTGGTTACTAAGCAGGAGGTACCTGTGCCAGAAAGCACTACCAAGGACCAGCAGACGTTGAGGGAACTTGGATACAGAGAAGGAGGCACCTAAGCCAAATGCACTGCCGAGAACCAGCTGACGGTACTGGAACCCGGATGAGTAGCAGAAGGTACCCATGTAAAAAAAAGTTGCAAGGCCGCGAGCCGGCCGCAGTTACCGAAACCCACAGTCCTACAGGGGGTGCTTGTCTTATTGCCACTATGGAACCAGCCTTCATTGCCAGATCCCACAGCCCACATAGGAGTCACCTAAATTGCAGGCACCATAGAGTCGGCTAACCCGTGCCCGTACCCGTGCCAAAGACACTGCTGGGAAACAGCTGGCGGTGCTGGAACTCAGGGTAAATACTAAAAACAGAGTGGAGCCAGAGGCCTAATTGGAGCAAGTTTAAAATCAGTAGTAGTGTGAATGGGGACAGAGCAGGAGAAATTGCCGTACACACAGCAGGGGAACAGCTGACGTTACTGAACCCCAATAACACGGCAGCAAGTGTTGACTGTGCAGACAGCACTTCTGAGCGCCAACTGGCGGTGTTGGAGCTCAGGGATAATACTGAAAACAGAGGAGCCAGAGGTGTAATTGGAGCAACATTAAAATCTGTAGTAGTGTGAATGTGGACAGAGCAGGAGAAATTGCCGTACGCACAGCAGGGGAACAGCTGACGTTACTGAATCCCAATAACACGGCAGCAAGTGTTGACTGTGCAGACAGCACTTCTGAGCGCCAACTGGCGGTGTTGGAGCTCAGGGATAATACTGAAAACAGAGGAGCCAGAGGTGTAATTGGAGCAAGTTTTAAATCTGTAGCTGTGTGAATGTGGACAGAGCAGGAGAAATTGCAGTACGCATAGCAGGGGATCAGCTGACGTTACTGAACCCCAATAACACGGCAGCAAGTGTTGACTGTGCAGACGGCACTTCTGAGCAGCAACTGGCGGTGTTGGAGCTCAGGGATTACAGTTCAGGTGGTAGAAACATGAACACAACAGGAGATCTGGATACTGTTGCCAACCAATTATTTATTCTGGAAGAGGACTGGCAAATTCATGCGAGATCCAGGCCTTGTTCATTTTGAGAAAAGTAAGCCGGTCAACGTTATCGGAGGATAGTCGCATGCGACGGTCTGTTAGTACACCACCTGCGGCACTAAAGACGTGTTCCGATAGTACACTAGCAGCAGGGCAAGCTAGCACCTCCAATTCATACTGGCTAAGCTCTGGCCATGTATCCAGCTTACAGACCCAAAACTTGAAGGGGGAAGAGCCGTCTGTGAGTACACTGAGAGGGCAAGACATGTAGTCTGTCACCATCTGACAGAAACGTTGCCTCCTGCTGACTGGAGCCGTCTGTGATGGTGTAGACATTTGTAGCGGCGGGGACACAAAACTTTGCCACATTTGGGCCATACTGGTCTTGCCTTGTGCTGAGGCGCTGCTTCTGCTCCCTCTTTGTGCAGAGCTTCCTCCACTGCCTCGACGCACTGAGCTGCTTTGTAAAGCACTAGCAGCACTGCTCTCGGTTGGAATGGAGAACATGATGGAATGCACCAGTGCGTCTTGGTACTCCCGCATTTTACGCTCCCGGTTCAACGGTGTTATGAGGCTTTGTAAGTTGTCCCGGTAGCGAGGATCTAGGAGGGTGGACACCCAATAATCAGCCGTGTTGAGAATGTGGGCGATGCGGTGGTCGTTTCTCAGGCACTGCAGCATGAAATCAACCATGTGCTGCAGACTGCCAACTGGCCAAGAAACACTGTCCCCTGCTTGAGGCGTGATCTCTGCCTGCTCTGCATCACCCCACCCTCGCTCTAGATACTGACTACTAGAGCATTGTGTACCTCCCTCCTCTGGACAGATGTCTTCCTCCTCCATTGACTCCTCCTCATCCTCTCCTCCTCACAAAGTGTCCCCTGCCTAGGCCTTTGTGAGGAACCACGTTGCGCAGACTGTAGAGAAGCAGATGGCATTTGTGACTCCTCATCCTCCACCTCTCCCAAAACCTCGTCCCTTAGTGCTTGCAGTGTTTTTTCAAGCAGGCAGATAAGGGGGATAGTCATGTTGACTAGTGCATCATCTGCACTCGCCATCCGCGTGGAATAATCGAAGGCACGCAAAACGTGGCAAATGTCCTTCATAGAGACCCACTAAGTGGTGGTGAAGTGTGAACGGCGCGCACTGCGACTTGTTTGCGCCTGCTGCAGCTGGTACTCCATTACTGCTGACTGCTGCTCACACAACCTCTCCAACATATGTAACGTTGAATTCCACCTTGTGGGTAGGTCACATATGATGCGATGTTCCGGAAGACGTAATCGGCGCTGCAGAGCTGCAATGCGTGATCTTGCGTTGCTGGAACGCTGCAAGTGAGCGCACTCTATGCGGACCTTGTGAAGCAGTGCATCAAGATCCGGATAGTCCCTCAAAAAACTCTGCACGACCAAGTTGAGCACATGTGCCAGACATGGGATGTGAGTGAGGTTGCCTAGGCCCAGAGCTGCCACCAGATTGTCACCATTGTTACACACTACCATGCCTGGCTGGAGATTCGCTGGCACAAAACACACGTCGCTCTGCTGCTTGATGGCATTCCAGAGCTCCTGCGCTGTGTGGCTTCGATTCCCCAAAGAAATTAATTTTAATACGGCCTGTTGACGTTTGGCCACGGCTGTGCTCATATCGGTCATCATAACAGGTAACCGTTCACGGGTCGATGTGGAGGTAGACCGTGACGGCTCCTGCAGCGTTGATTCAGAGGAACTGGAGTATGAGGAGGAGTCAATAGACTGGATTCCTGCAATCCTTGGAGTTGGCAGAACACATACAGCGCCACTCTCAAGATCTGTACCCGGCTCCACAACATTTACCCAATGGGCAGTGAGGGAAAGGTATCGTCCCTGTCCATGCTTACTGGTCCATGCATCGGTGGTCAGGTGGACCTTGCTACTGACGGCGTTTTGTAGCGCATGTTTAATTTTTCCCTCCACATGATGTTGCAGGGCAGGGACGGCTTGCCTGCTGAAATAAAAGCGGCTGGGCACGTTGTATTGTGGGACTGTCAATGCCATAAAGTTACGGAAGGTGTCAGTTTCCACCAGCCTGAATGATAGCATTTCAAGGGCCAGTAGTTTAGCAATGCCAGCATTCAGAGCCTGTGCTCGGGGGTGGTTTGCCGAGTATGGGCGCCTTTTCTCCCATGCCTGTGCTAACGATGGCTGTAGACTGGCCTGGGAGTGTGAGGATGACTGGGAAAGTGGTGCTGTGGGTGGAATTACACTGTGACTCTGTACAACAGTGCCAGAGATTCTTCCATGGCGATCCTGTGAGGAAGCCGAACCAGCTGTGTGTGAGCTGGAGGAAGAGGCTACAACACGAGCTGAAGAGGTGGTAGGTGGCGCTGTAGGTTGGCCTAGGTCTTCAGTGTGTTTTTGTAACTCCACCACGTGCTTGTTTCCACATGTTTCCACATATTTGTGGTATTGAGGTTGCTGACACTTTTCCCTCTTTTCACCTTCTGATTACACAGCTTGCATTTGACAAAGCAAATGTCATCTGCAACTGTGTCAAAAAAGGACCAGGCACTGCAAGTCTTGGGAGCGCCCGCTTTGGATTTTGGAAGAGCCATGCTCCTAATGGGTGCCGAAGTGGAGGCTACAGGCAACCAAGTCTGCCCCCTCCCTCTCCCTCCTTTTTGGGCTGTTCGGGGAATCTCTTCCTCAGAGCTGCTCCCACCACCTTCCTGTCCCTCACGCCATGATGGGTCAAGGACCTCATCATCTACACCACCCTCTTCAAACAACTGCTTCTCCTGGGTAGTCTCGACAGCACAGTACGCACCAGAAAGTGGCACATGAGTCTCATCATCAGATGCGTACTGAGGTGTGCTGCTGACCATAGGCACTGGCCCACCCGCCTCTTCAGATACAGAGAGACAAAACGGTTGCGCATCACTGCATACTACCTCTTCTTCAAATTCTCGAATTCTGCTTGGCTGGCCCCCTCTTTCCAAGCCAAGAGATTCAGAGAACAGAAGTAGAGATGGCTCCTGTTCAGGGCTCTCTGACTGCCTGGGCAATTTGGCAGGTGGTGAAGAGACAGATGGGTGCTCTTCAGTGCTCAGGACCTGAGAGGATCTGGAACTAATTGAAGTCGATGTGTTAGCTGCCATCCATCCGACAACTGCTTCAATTTGGTCCTCCCGCAGCAGTGGGGTACGGCTAGCTCCTACAAAGCTGCGCATAAAGGACTGTTCCCTGGTAAAACTGGGGGATGCTGAGTCACTGGTGCCCGCAGCAGGCACAGAATCCCCACATCCTCTCCTTGCAGGCACAGAATCCTCACGTCCTCTTCCTGCAGAAACTCGACGCCCACGCCCACGACCACATGCCTTACTCCCTGCCTTCTTCATCTTGGTAGACTGATAAAGATAGGCAGAAAAGTACTAAGGGCTTAGCGTGCGTATTCCTGAACAGCTGCTAACAGGTATAAGAAACACTAATTTTATAAAGTGTGGACAAGACTTTAATATGAGCTAATGTGGCCTACACAACTGTAAAGTGGAGTGTTTAGTGAACTTTATTTAGTTTTTTTTGTCACAAAAAGACACTGGATGTGCCCAAAGATGTAATACCGATAGTATTACAAACTTTTTGTAGCTATTACAATGTAGGAAGGTAACCTACAATGCAATAGATGAGGCTACAAAAAATAGGCTAATACTAATCTGGCTGGGGCTGCATGGCACAATGCTGCAGAAAGGCTCCTCTATCTCCTCCTATATAGTGTGTTTGGAACCAATGTAGCTGGATACGGATGGAACCACCACACTAATAGGAGAAATCAGGAAAAATGATCAATTAGCAAAAAAGGACAATGTATGAGGCAGTGACGCACACTGAGCGCACTACAACCAGACGTGGCTGAAGCACACACTACAGCGTGAGCTGCACTCACACACAGAGACCTTGCAGACAGCGGTGAACAGTGCAGATGCAGAGCACTGTGCACTAGCACTGCAAGACATAAAAAAAATTCTCTATCTACTCCTATATAGTGTGTTTGGAACCAATTTAGCTGGATACGGATGGAACCACCACACTAATAGGAGAAATCAGGAAAAATGATCAATTAGCAAAAAAGGACAATGTATGAGGCAGTGACGCACACTGAGCTCACTACAACCAGACTTGGCTGAAGCACACACTACAGCGTGAGCTGCACTCACACACACAGACCTTGCAGACAGAGGTGAACAGCACAGAGAACTGTGCACTAGCGCTGCAAGGCACAGCGATTTATAAAGTAGCTTGGGTAAAGCAGGATAGAGCAAATAGGTAGCTAAAACTGTCCCTCAGAACAACAGCATCCTATCCCTAACTGAATTCACAGCAGAGTGAGCTCAAAATGGCGGCGGCGGCTTTTATAGTGCATCATGACATCATTTCAGCAGCCAATCACAGCCATGCCATTAGTCAACATGCCTAACAGGATGTGCCCACACTTCTTAGGATCCTCATTGGCTGAATAAAATGAAACTGGCTCATTGCATTATGGGAACTTCCGATTCCGGTATAAGATATTCTAAAAGTATCGGAATTAAGTATCGGAATTCCGATACCGCGAATATCGGCCGATACCCGATATTTCAGTATCGGAATGCTCAACACTACTCAGGAGCAATTGTACAACAAATTTTGTGGTCCATTTTGTCCTGTTACCCTTGTGAACATAAAAAAATTGGGGCTAAAAGTAAATTTTTGTGGAAAAAAAGTTTGATTTCTTAATTTCAAGGCTCTATGTTATAAACTGTTATGATCTGCAACAAGCACTAAGGAAAGAAAAGGGAAAACTGTCCCTACAGTAAAACTAAGCTGAATCCCTACGATGTAGCGGGCTGCCTGTTCCTAGCGAACAGACCCGCCTTAGTCCTCGGCTAGTCTGAACGAAGACCTATAGCATAAGGGGAGGGGTCCCTAAAAGAACTAAGGACTGGAACAAAAATGTGACACCTCCTAAACAGAGAAGTTGTTGCAGAACATAAAAAGACAAACAGACAAAAAAGTACTAGAGGTCCCAGAAGGACCAAATGAACTGACAGAGAAAGGCACAGAAGCACCTAGCTAGAGAAACAGTCAAACACTGAAGTCCAAATTAAATAAAAAAGCAGTCTAAATAAAAAAGCGGTCTATAATTTGGACCACTTTCAATCCCACTTCGGGGTTAGCGGCAGGAGCAGCTTTTAGTCAATCATTCTTAAATCCCACCACTATTAACTTCCCCTTTGGCTGCTCAACTCAGGACCTGCGGTTGGGGGCTGCACTCTCCTAGCTTTCAGGACCTGTGGTGATGCACATCTGATCCTGAGTCATGTGATCTGTGGGCGGACACGTGGCCTGCAATTTTGGAACCCGGAAACGGTGAGCATGAGTGGCGGTCTGCAGCACACGGCACGTGGTGTGCCAAGCTACCTGTACCTTGCGGTGAGACGTGCCTGCTCCTTCCATTTCCACACTAACACCAGAGTTGTGTAGGGGTGCACAACTCCAACAGGTGAGTGGCCTTTTGTCTGTTTCCATCACATCTACCGATCAGGTCCTTCACATAGCTCGCTTTTTCTCCCTTTCTCTTCCAAACACTGAAGTCCAGCTCAGCCAAAAGGGCGGAGCTGGAATATAAAGGCAGATGGTCGCGTGACCGCAAAACACAGGATGGAAAAAACAAACAGGAGGGTTCTAACATAAACTTCTATGCACAACGAATGGTATGGGACAAGTTCTCCGGTTACCCTTTTGAAAACGCAAAATTGGGTACTGAAAAACATTTTTATGGGAAAAATGTGAAATTTTTATCTTTATGGCTCAATGTTATAAACTTCTGTGAAGGCGTTGGGGGTTCAAGGTGTTCATCATGTGGCACCCCAGGGGTCTGGTTGCCACAGTAATAGAAATATTATGTCTGAGAGCAAGTGGGAGGTTTCTCTGGTCAGGAGCCCTAAGCATGCAACACCGCCCGCCCAGACCTGGGAGGGGAGGAATCTGCCCTTATAAACTGGGTCTGGGGTGGGATTAGGTAGTGAAGTCCCAGACAGAGCCTGCAGAACAAGCAGAGCAGACAGAGTCTGAGAGTCAGAGCCTGGACAGGGAAAGCAAGAACTAGGAGCTCTGTAGGAGCAGGAGCGAGTGCCAGAGGCTGGAAGCTGGAAAGCTCGCCTTGGCTGAAGACACTAAACCCTGACACGGAGTCCGAGGCTGTGGGGACATCCAGGCCCAGCAGCAGAATCCAACTGGCAGGGGATTCCATGTCCTCTGGCCATAGAAGCCCGGAGGCACGGTCACAAGCAAGGGACCAGCACCGCCATCGTGAAGAGGAGGCTAACGGAAGGCCCCAAGTCACCGGCCATACGGGTGAGCACCACACGGTATACTCAGGGACGTGGGCTACTTCTACCCGCATAGAGTAAGGTAGCCAGGAAAGAGTGCAGATAGTCGGGGAGGCCTACAACTCCACCTGGCCAGGGGAGATCCTACTTGCTTACAGACTGACCAGGCCCCTACTGCTAACCAATACTCCCGGGAGGGTCTGCGTTATTCCATCAGTAAAGACCCTGAACTGCACCACACGTCTCTGTGTTTCATCGCCGTACCAGCACCATCAGTACTGGGACGCTCACATCATTACTCTCATCATCCACACTAGCTGCCCTGAGGCAATACTTCTCCCGTGGGGAGTTATCTGATACTTGGCTGAGCATACAACATCAGCCTCAGCGGTCTGCAGCGCAGCGGCGGTCCCCACTGACCGCAATCCACGGGTGGCGTAGTCGGACATTTGTTATCACACTCAGACTGCCACTGGTTTGACCGCCCTGGGCACGGACCGGGTCACAGCCACGGAGGACTACAAACCCCAGCGATCCGGCTCCGGGTATCCCCTGCACAGCACAGGCCCAGGGGGCGCGTCAACTTTGGCTTAGTCAGCCGGATTTCGTGCCCGCAACCACCGGGTACTGCTTTCCTGAAAAAGACTTTTGTACTTACCTGTGGCGAAGTTTCCCGCCGTCCGGAGCCGTTTCCCGCCATCGGACGCCATCTTGGGTCGTTTCCCGCCGTCTTCTGCCGTCTTCCCGCCATCCACAGCTGCTTCCCGCCTTCGGACGCCATCTTCGGGATGCCGCACGGGAAGAAGAGGGGCGTGGACGTCGAAAGCGCGCGAGATCCGAAGCTCCGCCCCACACACTGACGCTGCGCAAGGTCCTGGAAGGGAGGAAGAGCGACACTGACATCATCGGAGCGCGACGCCAGGTCCTCTACCCCGATGATTGACTGCGGAGCCGCGGCCTACGGAAGAAGAGCATCGCAAGGTAGGCCACGGTCCACTAGGGGGGAAGGAGGATGTCGGACACCGAGGGGAGCTCCACCGCCACACTGGCCGCCAGCGCAACCGCTGCAGCGGTCATGCCATTCACCATGCCCTATATCCCGGGGGCAACCTGGCTACCCTAGTACTCAGGGGAGTCACATACCCTGAGTGACTTTAGGGAAAGACTGGATAGCCTCTTCCAGGTATACCCCCTCACGGAAGAGCAAAAAGTAAGCATCCTGGTGGCTCAGTTAATCGGGGCAGCCCAAAGGGAGGTAAAGTCCTGGTCACCTGGGAAGAAGACGACTGTCAGAGAGATACTAGCCCGTCTGAAAGACACATTTGACACCCGGAACTCAGCCGAGATAAAACTAAGATTTTACGGGTGCAAACAACGGGCACATGAAAGTATAAGAGACTATGCTCTAAACCTACAAGAGGCCCTGAGAGCCATTAAGCAGGCAGACCCTGACAGCGTGGGAAATGAAGACAAGCTGTTGACCGAACAATTTATTGAGGGTCTACTGTGCAATGCCCACCGAACCCAGTTGCGAGCAATGGCCTTACAGGACCCTGACCTGGACTTTGCACAGTTCAAGGACAGAGCCATCCGGGTGCTCCGAGAACCGGCACCAGGTGGCGCTGTGACCCACAGGCTCCCTGCTATCACTTATCACCAGGACGCGGCGCCCTTGTCTGCAGGGCCTGTGGGAGCTGATGCGCAGGCTTTGAACAATGACCCGGCTACAGACCTGCACCATCAGGTCCAAGAGCTGACTAAGAGCGTTGCCGCGCTAACCAGAACTGTGCAGTCTTTACAGGTCTCTTCTCCAGGAAAGATCCAGCTGGCATCCGGACCGGAGGACGTCCCGTGGCGCCGACTGAGGAGGACCCCACCAGCCAGAGGGAGACCCAGCGACAGATACAACGAGGACGGACGACCCATCTGCCGCCGCTGCAATCAACCCGGACATATGGCAAGGTACTGTCATTTAAACGGGCACAACCTGGGGTAGAGGGCCAACCCCCAGGCTTAAGATCATCAGGCCCATCAAACTGGCGTGACAAGTACGTAGGGGGACGTCCAGTCTTGCCTGTGCTACTGGACGGCATTCCTATGAGTGCCCTACTGGACACCGGGTCACAGGTCACCACCATCCCGTACGTGCTCTTCAAGCGGTACTGGAATGACTCGGACATAACCCGCTACCCAGATGACGACCTGAGCATTATAGCCAGCAATGGTCAGCCCGTGCCCCAGATAGGATTTAAAGAAGTGACCATCAAGGTCGGTAAAGTTGAACTGCCGGCACAAGGACTGATCATTGTGGACATTGACCGTCGCGAGAGTCACCCAAAAATAACCCTAGGTACTAACGTAATTGAAAACTGTCTTGCAGAGGTGATTCTTATTTTGCAGCAGGTTGCCAAGAACAGTTCCAGCCAGCAGCGTGTGCTCTAAAAAGAGATCCGGGCACTGATGAAGCGGCAACAAGTGGAACTATCTGGTGGTGAGATAGGTAGCGTGAGAATGTGTGACCCGTTCCCTATTGCTATGCCCCCGAAAAGTGAGATGATGATATGGTGCCGGGCAGCTATTGGTCTGAGAGGTAGAGACTACCAAGCAATCGTAGAACCCGTCTACTCAGACAGTAGGCCCACCATTTTGACAGCACGGGGGGTGGTCGATGTACGCCATGGGAGGGTGCCCGTCCGCATCATAAATATCGGGGAGAGAGAAGTATACCTGCCCCGGTATGCCACGCTAGCCAAATTGTTCACCATCAACCAGAACTCTGTACAGGCCGTGGAACCCTTGCCTCCATCTCAACCAGAGGAAGGTAACGGCTCTAAGAAACCAATGGAGGACTGGTGTCAGCAACTGCATTTGGGTACTGACTCCACTCCCTCACACCAAAAACAGGGAGTCTATCGGGTGGTTCAAGAGTACGAGAGAGTGTTTAGTAAACACCCGCTAGACTTCGGGCGCGTAAAGGGGGTAGAACATCACATCCCCACGGGAGACCATCCTCCCATAAAGGAGAGATACCGACCAGTACCCCCTGCACACTATCAACACGCCAAGGGGATGTTAAAAGACATGAAGGAGGCTGGGGTAATTAGGGACAGCTGAAGCCCCTGGGCAGCTCCCCTAGTCTTAGTGAAAAAGAAAGACAACACCATGAGAATGTGTGTAGACTACAGGAAGGTCAACCGTATCACACACAAAGATGCGTACCCGTTACCAAGGATAGAAGAGTCCTTAGCTGCATTAAAATCTGCTAACTTCTTCTCTACTTTGGATCTCACTAGCGGGTACTGGGAGGTTCCTGTAGCAGAGGCGGACCGGGAGAAGACCGCATTCACCACCCCGATGGGACTCAGCGAATTTAACTGTATGCCGTTCGGGCTCTGCAACGCACCAGGAACCTTCCAACGGTTGATGGAATGCTGTCTGGGACACCGGAACTTCGAGACGGTCCTACTATACCTGGGCGACGTCATCGTCTATTCCAAGACCTATGAGGACCATCTGGAACACCTGGCAGAAGTGTTTGAAGCCCTGGCAAACTATGTCCTAAAGGTAAAACCCTCAAAGTGTCATCTACTGAAGCCAAAGGTACAGTACCTGGGACACGTGGTGAGTGCTGACGGAGTAGCCCCCGACCCTGACAAGATCACCGTGATTAAGGACTGGCCAAGACCATCCAGCATAAAGGAAGTGCGGCAGTTCCTCGGGTTGGTAGGCTACTACCGAAGATTCATTCCCGGTTTTACCAAGAAGGCAGCTCTTATGCAGGACCTCCTGATAGGCCAGTCCAGGAAGGCCAAAAACCAGAAGCCACCCTTCAAATGGGAAAAGCTGGAAGAGGAGTCCTTCCGCCAGCTGAAGATGACCCTCACGGGGGATGAAATCCTGGCGCACCCTGATTACAGCCAGCCCTTTATCCTCCACACGGACGCAAGCAACATCGGGCTAGGAGCCGTACTGTCCCAGATCCAGCAGGGAAGAGAACGGGTAATTGCTTACGGCAGCCGAAAACTGCGACCCACGGAAAGAAACCCTGAGAATTACAGCTCGTTCAAGCTAGAGTTCCTGGCAGTGGTGTGGGCAGTAACCGAACATTTCAAGCATTACCTTGCCTCTTCCAGGTTCACCGTGTACACGGACAACAACCCGTTGACACACCTGGACACTGCAAGACTGGGTGCCCTGGAGCAGAGATGGATGGCCCGCCTGTTCAATTATGAGTTCACAATCAAATACCGGGCGGGGCGCTCCAATACCAACGCGGACGCCCTGTCCAGGATGCCAAACCTACCGGACGAAGGGGAGGATCCAGAAGAATTGGAAGAGATCGAACTCCCTGCGTTTCACAGTCATGGGATTACCCAGTATTCCCACAGTGTGAGGGGCCAGCGATCCGCTACGTTCAACCCCTTACCCCACTACAACTGGGCGGAGACGCAAGACAGTGACCCCGCAGTCCGTCTGGTGAAGGAGATGCTGACCCAGGCTGACGCCCGCCTGGACCCAGATGCTCCGGAAGAGACCAAGCAACTGAGGACGGAGAAGAGCAGACTGTTCCTCTACAAGGAGAAGTTCTGCCGCAGAATGGTCAATTCCCGGACACATGAACTGATCTGGCAGGTTGTGGTACCGAGACGGGACGCAGCTATGGTGCTGGAAGCCTACCACAATGGGGCAGGGCACTTCGGATGGAAGAAGCTGGAGTTCCTGCTGCGTGAACGGTTCTACTGGATAGGCATGAGAGGAGCCATTGAGAGGTGGTGTAGAGACTGTGACCCGTGCAATCTAAGAAGAAGGGACCGTGCCAGCCAGAGGACTCCCCTGCAGCCCATCATCACCAGGCAGCCGCTGGAACTGGTCGCTCTGGACCATGTTAAACTGGCTCCAAGCAGAAGCGGGTATGTCTACGCCCTAACCATCGTGGATCACTACTCCCGGTTCCTGGTGGTGGTCCCTGTCAAAGACCTGACGGCTCAGACAGCAGCCAGAGCCTTCCAGCTGCACTTCTGCTGCCCACACGGGTACCCGGACCAAGTGCTGACGGACCAAGGACCAGCCTTCGAAGCGGAGGTCTTCCAGGAGTTCTGCAACCTGTATGGCTGCAAGAAGATAAGAACAACGCCCTATCACCCCCAAACCAATGAACTCTGCGAGAAGATGAACCAGGTGGTGATAGATCTGCTAAAAACATTGCCCCTGGAAGAACGCAGTCTGTGGCCTGAGAAACTGCCCGATCTGGTGGACCTGTATAACCACATCCCGGTAGGTTCCACCAACTGTACCCCGGCTTACCTAATGCGAGCAAGACCTGGTAAGCTGCTTGTTGACCTGGATATGGGAGTCCTGATACCCGAGGACACCTCGCCAGAGACAGACTGGGATACAGAACGGCAGCAGCAGTACCGGAAAGTACAGGAGAGCGTCGAGAAAAGTCTATGCCAATCAAGAGAAAGGCAGGAGAGGACTTATAACCAACATGCTCCCGCTGTTCCCCTGGTACCTGGAGAGCAGGTCTTGAAAAGAAAAAGGCGGCTCCATAATTTGGACGACCAGTGGGAAAAGGACCCGTACACCGTACTGCCCTCAAGCCACAATAATCCAAAGGTGTACGTCATCAGCAAGGATGGAGGAGAGACCACAGCCACTGTCTCCAGAGACCACCTGAAAAAGTGCCCCGAGAAGTTGCAAAGCACGGATGAAGATCAGGAAGACCCTCAACCCGTAGAGGAAAAGGAGGAAATGATCAGCACCGTACTCGGAGACTTTCCCCGGTCCTGGACACAAGTAAACAACGCTATCGTGGTGCCCATCCTCACCTTTCTCCAGCCAGCCCCTCAAGTGCCTACAGAAAACCAGGTAGAGCTGGAAGAGCAGCCGGCCCAGGAGGCAGAAGAGTCCACACCAGCAGCGCAGGAGGATCAACCCTCTGCTAGTAGTGAGCCTGCCGTGCCCCTAGTGAGCCAAAGAGTACGCAGACAGCTGCTCAGCTTGCCCATAACACCTCCTACACCCTGTAGTGCAGGACCAGTTAGTGAGCTCCGTAGGTCCACTAGAGTCACTAGAGGTCAGATGCCCGCTCGCTGGAAAATATAAAGCAATGCACTGTAAATTTACCTGTTTATTGAGAAATGTTGATGGTTTTTGTTGTTGCCTGCTATTAATTATGTTTCTCAGTTACCCTGCAGATTTATTTGGACTAACAGGTTATGGACGCTGGATAACCGGAACAGTTTTGTAGATAGTTGCACATTGTGCCTCTTGCGAAGACGGCCGCGGAAGAGAAAACCTGTCTGGGGTGGCCTCCTTGCGGCCCAAAGTAGCTAGCTTCAGCCTTGCAGCCACGCCCAAGGCCAACCCAGGGGGTTTGCTTTGGACAGGTCCCCTACTTCGCTTAAAGCTTCACCTTGGGTGACATGGACACCCTCTTGGTTCACAAACTTCACCTTGGGTGATATGGACACCCGGTTGCGGACACGCCGTGACCTTTAAAGAACTAAAACTTCTTGTAAATATGTTATTGTATTATCGTTTATACCCTTGTATTTATGTTTCTTTAAAAATGTGTTTAGTCCCGGAGTACTAAAATTTACTAGGGGGGAATGTGGCACCCCAGGGTTCTGGTTGCCACAGTAATAGAAATATTATGTCTGACAGCAAGTGGCAGGTTTCTCTGGTCAGGAGCCCTAAGCATGCAACACCGCCCGCCCAGACCTGGGAGGGGAGGAATCTGCCCTTATAAACTGGGTCTGGGGTGGGATTAGGTAGTGAAGTCCCAGACAGAGCCTGCAGAACAAGCAGAGCAGACAGAGTCTGAGAGTCAGAGCCTGGACAGGGAAAGCAAGAACTAGGAGCTCTGTAGGAGCAGGAGCGAGTGCCAGAGGCTGGAAGCTAGAAAGCTCGCCTTGGCTGAAGACACTAAACCCGGACATGGAGTCCGAGGCTGTGGGGACATCCAGGCCCAGCAGCAGAATCCAACCGGCAGGGGATTCCATGTCCTCTGGCCATAGAAGCCCGGTGGCACGGTCACAAGCAAGGGACCAGCACCAGCATCGTGAAGCGGAGGCTAACGGAAGGCCCCAAGTCACCGGCCATACGGGTGAGCACCACACGGTATACTCAGGGACGTGGGCTACTTCTACCCGCATAGAGTAAGGTAGCCAGGAAAGAGTGCAGATAGTCGAGGAGGCCTACAACTCCACCTGGCCAGGGGAGATCCTACTTGCTTACAGACTGACCAGGCCCCTACTGCTAACCAGTACTCCCGGGAGGGTCTGCGTTATTCCATCAGTAAAGACCCTGAACTGCACCACACGTCTCTGTGTTTCATCGCCGCACCAGCACCATCAGTACTGGGACGCTCACACCATTACTCTCATCATCCACACTAGCTGCCCTGAGGCAATACTTCTCCCGTGGGGAGTTATCCCATACTTGGCTGCGCATACAACATCAGCCTCAGCGGTCTGCAGCGCAGCGGCGGTCCCCACTGACCGCAATCCACGGGTGGCATAGTCGGACATTTGTTATCACACTCAGACTGCCACTGGTTTGACCGCCCTGGGCACGCACCGGGTCACAGCCACGGAGGACTACAACCCCCAGCGATCCAGCTCCGGGTATCCCCTGCACAGCACAGGCCCAGGAGGCGCGTCAATCACATACCTAGATAAGTTCCCTAAGGGGTCTAGTTTCCAAAATGGTGTCACTTGTTTCCACTATTTAGGCACATCAGGGGCTCCCCAAACACGACATGGCGTCCGCTAATTATTCAAGCAAATTTTACATTCAAAAAGTCTAATGGTGCTCCTTCCTTTCCGAACCCTGCCGTGCGCCCATACAGTGGTTTTCTCCCACATATGGTGCATCAGCTTACTCAGGAGGAATTGCACAACAAATCTTGTGGTCCATTTTCTCTCGCTACACTTGTGAAAAAAAAAAATTGGGTCTGAAGTAAACATTTTATGAAAAAAAGTTAAATGTTCATTTTTTCCTTCCACGTTGCTTCAGTTCTTGTGAAGCACGTGAAGGGTTAATAAACTTCTTGAATGTGGTTTTGAGCACATTGAGGGGTGCAGTTTTTAGAATGGTGTCACTTTTGGGTATTTTCTGTCATAAAGGCCCCTCAAAGTCACTTCAAATGTGATGTGGTCCCTAAGAAAATGGTTTTGTAAATTTTGTTGGAAAAATTAGAAATCGCTGGTCAACTTTCAACCCTTATAACTTCTGAAGAAAAAAAAATTTTGGTTCCAAAATTGTGTTGCTGTAAAGTAGACATGTGGGAAATGTTGATTATTAACTATTTTGTGTGACATATCTCTCTGATATAAGGGTATGAAAATTCAAAGTTTGAAAATTGCAAAATTTTCAAAATTTTCGCCAAATTTCCGTTTTGTTTCACAAGTAAACGCAAGTCTTATGGAAAAAATTTTACCACTATCATGAAGTAAAATACAGTACAGACCAAAAGTTTGGACACACCTTCTCATTTAAAGATTTTTCTGTATTTTCTTGACTATGAAAATTGTACATTCACACTGAAGGCATCAAAACTATGAATTAACACATGTGGAATTATATACTTAACAAAAAAGTGTGAAACAACTGAAAATATGTCTTATATTCTAGGTTCTTCAAAGTAGCCACCTTTTGCTTTGATGACGGCTTTGCACACTCTTGGCATTCTCTTGATGAGCTTCAAGAGGTAGTCACCGGAAATGGTCTTCCAACAATCTTGAAGGAGTTCCCAGAGATGCTTAGCATGGAAAATGGATCAGTTAATTAGCCATTTTCTTTCATTTTTAACAGATCACTTTTTCATACTGGATCCAGTGAGTAAAAAACGGATCCGTTACAAATTGCAATCTGTTCCGGTGAGCCTTGACATAGGTCATCTTGATTAAATGCACAGGCCGCGTGCAGAGAATCGCAAGTATTGCTGGTTGCTATGGACAATAGCTGTTTTGTTTGACTGAGCTTACGGAAACTAAGGTGTGTCCTGTGATTAGTGTAGCACCCTGAGGATTCGGCTGCTACAGGGGTATTGCACCTCAACCCAGAGGTGTGATATTCCACTCCCGGGTAAGGATGGAGTGTGGAACTGAGCTCGGTAGGCTGCATGCACTACACACATCCCATTTCCGAGGAGCAGGCCGACGGTACTCCCACTTAGAAATGTGCAGGTACGACCGAGTCTGTTCCTGGCTGGAGTGGGAGGGGGGTGGTACATCCCAAGTAGTGTAGGGGCAGATAGGGGGAGCAGCCTGGGTAAAGATAGGAGCTCATTGGGTGCTGGTCACCTGAGCTCACACATAGAGGGTGTATATAAGGTGGGCACCAACTAAGAACAGGGTCAGTTGCAGAGAGAAAGTCAGCGAGCAGAGGAGAAGAGAGACCCAGAGTGAGAGAGGAGAAGAGAGAGAGACCCAGAGGGGGAAACAGAAGAAAAGGACTCCAAGAACCCAACTTAAATCCCCGGGTGAAGAGTCGGCACAGGGTACCGGAACCCAAGCTGGTGGGGGCAAAAACACTCCCCAGCCAGAGACCGGAGACCGTGGGCAGCGTTTGCCACGGTCACCCACCACATCCACCACGAAGGCATACCACGAGGAGGGTCAGGGAACCCAAGGCCAAGGGTCTCCCAACAGAAGGCCCGAGGGAGCTGGACCTGGGTGGATCAATAGTGGGGACGGCCAGAGAAAGGACTGAAGGAGAGCTCAGGGTCACGCTCCGGACTTATTTGGGAGTTGGCTGGATCCAGAACCTGGTGGACGCAGCACGGCTCGGGAGGTCACTCGAAGCTGGAGTGACCAGAACATCAGCAGTGAGTAAACATCCTAAACTGCATAACCCGACTCTGTCTCTGATTGCCGTCTACACTGCATCACCACAACTCCCATCCTCTGCACCTGATCCCCCTGAGGCTATACCCCACCCGTTGGGGGTTATATCACCAAAGCTGCACCTACACCACCAGCCTCAGCGGACCCTGCTGCAGCGGCGGCCACAGTGACCGCAACACAACGGGTGGCGTAGTCGACATTAAGAACTTATTAACATCTGTAGGACTGCCACATACAACTCAGTTTGACACCCTGGGCACGGACCGGGTCACAGCCACTCGGAAGACTACAACCCCCATCTGATCCGGCTCCGGATATTCCCCCTAAAAGAATATGGCCCAGGGGGCGCGTCATTAGCATCATAGGTGACTATAAACTTAGCGCATTATCGCTATGTCATCTACAGCCGGGTACAAACATTTTGCATCAGCTGCTATCCAGGCGTCACAGGGAATGTGATCTACAGTCCCCTCACAATCCTGATGAACTAAGTGTTTGTGTATCAAAATGGACAAGGAACATAACTCCCCATAAAGTATCGCTATGCTAATTGTAAGGTTTTGCTACTGTAGGAGTAATAGCTCTAAGGATTAACATTTTTGTGTCCTGTTTTTCTTGGCCATGACAGGGCATGTCCCTGTGCTGAGATAATCTTATATAAAATTATAAAAAAATATAAACATTTCACTGCCTGTTTTTTAAACAAAGTTTCACTTCAAAGAAAGAATCAGCTGTGATCCAGTGTTGTCCTGTCTGTATACTCTTTTGCTTCCTCCCCTGCCCAGGAGCTGTGGTATGATCAGACCGTGTTCTGTACACGGTCAGACACGGCAATTACACAGTGCACAGCAGGGGCAAATTTATAAGTTTATCTCAGCACAGGGACATTTTATTTAAACACATCCAATTGTGGAAATTATTAGCATTCCAAGATCTATTGATTAATATGAACTTTTGTTCATGGAAAAACCCCTTTAAGGAATTATACATAGGACAATACATATATCTTTGTCATACTCATTTGATAAAGACACACAAGGTGCAGTATGTATAGCTAAGTTTTTTTTGTTTGTGGTTCAGTTAAGTGTTTTTTATTGTACAAATAATAAAATTGTGATTTTAGGGAATTTTTAAGTTAGTCCTATTTTGGTGGATTCTCTTGCGGACATATATATTTGTTAGCCTTTAATGGAAGACAATTATAAGTGGAAGACATTATAAGTTTATAGGGGCGAGAATGGGGGATATTATAAGTGTATGGGGTACCGAATTGATGACATTAGGTCCATAATTGGGAGATATTATTAGTTTATGGAGTCAGAATTGGGTGCTGTCAGGTTTTCCCACAGCAACGACATCAGGGAGATCATGCAATATCTCACCGTGCCGTCACTGTGTCATGTATTTCGTCCGGAATCACGAGCATACAATCCAGACTACTCTCTACTTAGGTATCGGCAAGTGACCAGTGAGCGTATGGCGTCACACCTCGGGATTCCAATGCATGGAATACGTGTTTACGCCCTCTGTAGGTCACTGTCAGCTTTACAATAGCCCGATTATTAATATTATTCGCTGCTACCATCGTCCAGCTTTGAAATATAATACAGGCCTGGGCGAATGCCTGCATTCTGGTAGCGTATGGCTTTGGGGGAGGGAAAGATTACAGGACAAAAGAAACAGAACTATTCAATTTTATGTTTAATCCAAAAGGAAGGCAGTGTTTAGGAAAAATATATACAAGGATTTTACAAAGGAGAAATTAAAATACCTAAGCAGTTACACAAAATAATAAGGATTAAGGAAGAAATTTACTATATGATCGCTGAGACGATTCAATATAGGTGGAGGAGGGGCTCCCCGATTTGATAAGGCTGTTATCGAACAGGATCCGTTGCTTATAGTCCTTATACCCCTCTGACAATGAATGAATCTCCAACCTCAGCAAACTATTTTATGCTGAAGGGAGAGATCTGCCCACACCTCTCCTGTGCTGATATCATGTGGGCTTGGCTCCACCCTTCATGTTTGTATTAAAAATCTGTTTTTTGGGATAACTTATCGCTGGTTGATCCCAGAAGCCCAAAAGTGGTACCATAATTTCTATTATGATTTTACCTTCATTTAGAGACCACACATTGCGCCGTTGTGGTCTGCTCTTCTGGTGCTTTTGCGCTACAGCTCCACGGAGAGGTTTTCAGCCGCTCCTCGGCTGACCCTGCCACTAAAAATATAGGTCCCATTATGATCAGAATTATGGAACTTCAGTTATTCCATATTTCGTATGGGTGCCGGCGAGACTAGAGGTTTCCCTTTGAAGCTCAGGAAGCAGTCTCAACAGCTACATGCAAACTACTGCAAGCCTGCGTCTAATCACCCCCTGCGTCTGCCAGGGAGAAAGATGCTCGCATTTTAATTAGGCTGGTGTCACCTATATTTCCAGACTTTGTGTACAAGGCCAACTTACTATAATAATACAAGCTTGTAATTGAGATTTGACTTTGTGATTTTTGAAAGTACCGTTTTTTTATATCTAAATTTTTTTTAACAAATTATTGGAAATAAAAATGGTTTAATTTTAATAATGGCATTCATATCTTCCTTGAAACTGGGCTGATTCGGCTTGAGTTTAGTTGTTGATGTTGTATCCTGAATCGGAAGTTGTAATCTACTGACCTCCTTTTTGATATATTAGTTTTCTCAGTGAACAGGACTGAGCAGCCTGCAGTGTATTAGAACTTATGGAGGCTGCAGAAGACAAAATGCAAAACAACTGCAGTATTGTTATTTGTTTGCTATCAATGTTTACAATATTCACTTTGTGGTACATAGTTAGGAAATCACCAGTAAATTAAATTAAATGTCTGGAATAATCATCTATTGTAAATTTAAAAAGGGAAAAGATATAGACAAGATGGACCACGGGGTCTTTTTTCTGCCAATTATCTTCTAGGTCCTGGCAGCAGCGGGCAAACAGAACTTTAGCATTTAGGGTTGCACTATCATATACATTGGGCGAGTGCTATCCAATTGTTTTATTAGATAGCATTCAAACCAATGTTATTCAATAGAGCAGTGGGGGGGACGAAATGACGAATGCAGCTGTGCCGAAACGCGCATCGGGGTGTGTGCCAATGAGGAGTGTGCTATTATCCATAGTGGATGTAAGTAGTTGCTGTGCATTATATACATCAATGTTTTGGCTGTCTGCTTGGTTTCCTTTTGATGTCTTTGATATAGAGGGACATACTGATTTGCCCTTAATACATAACAGTGAGCTATGTGCTCGATATATATTCTCCTGGTATCTTATTGATTTATACTTTTTCTGTTCTATTTAAATCCACTACTACTTTATATGATTCAGCCATTGGCATTAATATGATATTACATAGTATTTAGTGGAATTCTGTTATATTTTTCAGGCACTTGCACTTTAATAATTACCGCACTTTATGTATATACTATATAGCAGCCTACACTGATGGATTCTTGATAAGATTATTCATACCTTGTCTATACTTTGTGATATTTACCGCACCCCCTTCCCTAGTGCCCCTCTACCGCATTGTTCTTACATTTCCCGGTGTTCTGTGATTTATGTTTTCACAGATCAATTGGACCTTGTTTCGCATTGTGTTTCTCTTGTTTTTCAGTTACCATGTTTACTTCGGTGGTCCGCTCTATTTCTTTATAGGTCCATGATTGGGTTAAGATAGAATACTTTGCGATATACTTTATACCCGTTTGTTTCTCTCTTTCTCCTCCTATTATTTTATTAAAAAAAAACTTATGGTGCACTGATGGTACAAACTGATGAGTGAACAACAAATAGATTGAAATCGGATCCAGAGAACTGATAAAAATATCTATTTCTTGTATGCAAAAAAAATGAATGAGGCTTTAGGCTGACTTACCAGTAGGGTGCATTAAAAATAAATGACATCTTGCTGGAATCAAGGTCTCGGCCCCTACATCATGCTGCTCTCAGATTAAATAGTAACCACCTGCTGATGGATTCCATTTAACTGTGGAATGTAGTGAATGTAAAATGTTGGCAATGAAAGTACCTAGAATGAAGGGGGAAGGGAGGAATTTAGCCAAATTTGTCATGGTCACTAATGTACATCGTAATAATTAATGGAATTTGTGTATTTCAATATGAGATATATTTTTTCCATGTACAATAGGAAGAGGAACATACAGCTTCTAGAAATGAAGATTGAAGAGGAGAACATGGCCCTGAAAAACATTAGTCTGTCTCTGTAAGTGCTGAGATTTGAGCTAATAAAAGCAAACGTTATAGATAACATAACAATATACATTCTAAGACCATGTTCACACGTTGCATTTTTGCTGCGTTTTTTTCTGCAGGCAAAACCTGCTCTCTTGGCAGTAAAGAAGCTGCTTACAAAAAGCAGGTGTTGCTGTGTTTTTCAGGATCCCAAAGTTCAGCTTTGCTTCCAGCACAGAAGCATGAACACAGGTCACCAATGCAAGACATATGTGAAACCAGACAATCATTTTTGGAAAAAAAAGGTCAATTTGATCAAATTATATAGTGAAAAAAGATTTTTAAATCTGAAAAAATAGTGACTATTCTGAAGAAAAAAGTTCATATGAGTTCATGAAAAAATACACAATTACAAATGTAACAGAAGGGAGGTGAATAGGTCAGGAATAGCTTACCTAAGATGTTGGCAGAGCACTGAGTTTGTAAGACACTGTTTACTTTCACACTTTACTCAGCCTTTGAGTTGACCAGGTATTGTTCAATTTCTCACCTTGGTCAGCTAATGTTTATTTTGCACACATCACTAATTTAATTAAAATGTACTAATCCTAACTGCCATTCTCAGGTGATGAATCATAAAATGTTAGAGTTGGAAGAGACCTCCAGGGACACTATGTCCAAACCCGTGATCAAGACATTATGGGTTTAAACTTGGGAAAATCATAAAAATAAATGTGTTTCACATACTGCTGTACATGCTTTTTTTTACTGAAAACACAGCAAAACCTGATTCCTGCGTTTTGCTGCGTTTTTGAACTTACTCATTGCTTTCTATGGGGGAAAAACACTGAAAGAAGTGACATGCTGCAGTTTTCAAAAACGCAACAGTTTTTCAATTCAGTCAGGAAAAAAAACAATGTGTGTGCATGAGATTTCTGAAATCTCAGCTTTTGCTGGTACTGTTACACGCAGCTTAGATTTTGCATAAATTTGCTGAAAAAAATGCAGAAAAAACAGAACATGTGAACATAGCCTTACGGGTTTCCTCTACGCTCGCACTATGGACTGTAACTTAGTGTAAAGTTTAACCAAGCAACGCACTAAGTTATATGGAAACTATGACAATTTGACCGAGTGAAACAATAGTTATTGTCAAGATTCAATGAAAAAACCCGCCGACTATGCAGGGACTACAGCACAGCTCTATGTAGGTGAATGGGACAGTGCTGCACCTACGTTCATTCGTTCAGTATTTGGTCAGTATTTTACATCAGTATTTGTAAGCCAGAATCAGAGAGTGGAACAATTGGAGGAAAAGTATAATACAAACACATCACCACTTCTGTATTTTGTCATCCACTACTAGTCTTGGCTTACAAATACTGATGTAAAATACTGACCAAATTATATATTAATGAATATCAATATTACTCACTTATACGGTGGTTATAAGACACACACAGGACTGGTGAATGCCTAGATGTAAACACATTAAAGGGAATCTGCCACCAGGCTATTGCTGCCCCATCTCAGAGCAGCATGATGTAGGGGCAGAGACCCTGATTCCTGAGATGTATCACTTACTGGGTTATTTACAGCAGTTTTGATAAAATCACTGCTTTATCTGTTGCAGATCTACCAGTTCTCTGAATGCTGAGCTCAGAGTAACTCCACCCCCACCACTGACAGCTTTCTGCCTATGCACAGTGTACACAGAAAACTGCCAATCTGTGGTGAGGGCGGCGTTATACAGATATTATCAATATGGAGGACTACATGGAGGGAGGTTTACTAGTCCTTTACTGTTAATCTCCTGCTGATAAAACAGCAAGCAGCCCAGTAAGTGACATATCACTGGATTTAGAGTAAAAAATGTGGTGACAGATTCCCTTTAAATCAGAAGTATGTATTGTAATATAGTATATAATGAGTGAGTCATGATACGAGGCCTCATGTATGAAAACTGCTTTCTGTTACATTCCTGAAAAAAAAAAGAAGAAAAAGAGATGGCTTTGCTGGTGCCCAGCCATCTAGTACGTACTGTATTTTTCAGATTATAAGACTCACTTTTTCCCCCCTAAATTTGGGGGGAAATGGGGGTGTGCCTTATAATCGAATGTAGTTACCGGGGGGGGGGGCAGCTTCTGTGGAGCAGGTTCCCAGAAGGCACAGTCGCTACTGCAGGAAGCTGGCGGCGGTGTCAGAAGTGAATTTGGGGAAAAATGGCTGCCAGAGGCGGCACATGCACAGAGTGAGGTCTCGCCTCCTGAGATCTCAATCTGCACATGTGTCGCCTTTGGCGGCCATTTTCCCAAAGTTCACCAGAGTGAAAAGGATGGGAAGTGCGGGGACTCCTCTAACATTGTCATTTTGTGAAAACCCGAGGCCCGCCGCACCCTCGCATCACTGAACACCCCCTCCTCCCGGCCGGGGGCCCACAGCATCGCCCCACTTCTGACACCGCCGCCAGCCTCCTGCAGCAGTGACCCCGCTCCTCCACAGCCGCCCTCCCCTGGTAAGCTACAGTAAAAGTGGACTACACCATTTTATTAAAAAAGATAATATTTATTTTCCTCCCCAAAATTTGGGATGCGTCTTATAATATACCGTATTTTGCTGACTATATCAGAGAACATAGTATTATAAAGTAATATATGTAAAGGAGGATACAAGGGCCCCGAGGGCGGGACGGTTTTGGTCTAGTGCATATATTCTCTGCACTATTCCCTGCCTAGTGCCGCCTAGTGCGCCAATATTATGAAGATCAATTTATTCAGCAGCGCAGACCAATTTAACGGGATTTATTCTTGGGATACAATATCATCAGGTCGGTGACGGTCTGAAAAAAATCCGACTACAGCATGCTGCGTATGTAAAAAAAAAAAAAAGCCTCTGACCCCCCCCCCCCCCAAAAAAAAAAGGTAAAGTGAAGAATAACACCACAGGAAAGATGCACCATTTGGAGGATTTTAAAGGAAACCTGTCATGTCCCCAAATGCTATTAGCCTGTAGATATAGGGTAAATGTGCAGGTTAAGGGCTCGCTCACATGAGCGTATATAACACGACCGAGTGCTATGTGATACAACATTGCATAGCACTCGGACCGGTGTTATTCCCTGGTACAGCTCAGATCTGCGATTATCTTCTCATGACGATTCAGCGTGAGAAAACAATAGCATCATTCTGCAACTGCATCCGAGAATCGGATCTCAATCACCCATACAAGTCTATGGGTGCAAAACATCGGACTGCACTCAGATGTTATCCAAATGCAGTGCGATTACCACGGATGCCGGCAATGGAGGAGCCACCAGCTTTCAGTCATAGAGGAGTGTCTGGCACAGCTTCAGTCACCACTCAGTACACAGAGAGCGGCAGATGTAACCACACCCCGACACTGACTGACAGCCGGCTACGCACTGATGCACTTCTCAGCGACCGGTCAGTCAGTGCTGGGGTGCGGTTACAGCTGCCACTTTCAGTGCTGTGAGCCGTGACTGTAACTCCCCCAGGCACGCTTCAATGACTGAAGAAATAAAGTTGATTTTCTCCAGGTGACGCACTTTCAGTATAGCGGCCGGACACCTTCATAACACAATTAACCTGCAGATTAATCCGATATCTGCAGGTAATAGCGTTATAAGACCTCACAGCATAGTCCGAAAAATACTGTCTGCACATGATACACCGTATATCTACTACACAGATACAGTAGTTGCCATTTACTGGGTGTCGCTCATGTATCACCGTAAGTGGCGACACGCGTTGGGCACTGAGGTCCTATCTACACCTTCCTATTAACAGGCTGATTTGATTGGGTATCCTCTATCTATGGTCATGTTGCATAATTGGCTCTTTATTTTTGTGAGGGGCAGCATTGGTCGCCGTAATTGAATGTATGAGTGATTATGGAGTGGCTATCTCTTCAGTGTGAGGTGAAAGGGTGTATTTCCAACAGCTATTCTACTTTATTGACCCATCACCCTGTACACAGGGATACCATAGTAATTCGCACGTAGGTACCTGTTGCTGCACTTTATGTATATATATATTTTCTTTTGTATTCTTTATTTATACAGAATACTTTGGGTTTGTGCAATAGTGACCACCACAGACATTTCCCATAGCCTGTGAGGGCTTATCTATTTGTCTGCATACTTGTGCACTTTATACCATTCATTATAACATAGGAAGGTTTCTTAAGTAGTGGGCTCCTCATGCAGTGGACCTTTCCACTATTTTTAATGGTGTTTTAACATTATTGTTTTGGTTTGTCCATTATTTGTATACGTGTCAGGAGATATTGAAAATAAACTGATGTAATTTGTATCTAAATAGTTTTTTGATTATTTTTTCTGGTGATCACTGCTTAGGTGCGTGTCCTCTTTCTCTTTCTGAAATTTGCATTGTTCATTTATGACATATTGCAGGTAGATCCCGGTTATTGGATGGTGTCCTCCTAAAGTGGTAGTTGTAATCCATTATCTTAATATGACACCCTTACAAATATATCAGATATTATATATATTAAACATATAGCAAACAAGAAAGAGGAAGGCCGATCATAAAGTCCCAAATATCAGAGTACGGTGAATAATCTCATTTTTATTATTAATGAACAGGTGATGACAAAGAGAAATAATTAAAAATTTAAAAGCAGGGGCGAATGTCTGAGTAAAAAGTAATAAACGCGCGTCGGGGTGGACGCATGTCTGGCATGCGGGAGGTATTCATTTCAGTGTAAGTTACTTTCTTTTTATTATTTCAAACTTTATTATATAGTTTATCTATACTGGAGGATTTTCATCATTTTGTTTTCCACTCACAGCTGTTTCCATTGCCTTTTTCCTTTACTATCATTGCACAATGTACTAATGTAATATTATTTGTTGGTATTATGTAAGTTCACTCTTTATATTAATTTTTAGCAATTATACACCTACATGTCTGTATGATATAATTCTCTATATTAATTGCATTGATTATTTGCATCTTCTACTATTTATTTTATTTATTACTCACTTTGTCAACACGTTTTTTAGTAATTTGTTTCTTGTCTTTATATTTTTTATCCTCCATTTTTGTATTTACACCAATATCCTTCCTCCTTTGTCTTCTCCCGCATGAACTATTAGTTATTACTTTTTACTCAGACATTCGCCCCCGCTTTTACATTTTTAATTATTTCTCTTTGTCATCACCTGTTCATTAATAATAAAAATGAGATTATTCACCGTACTCTGATATTTGGGACTTTATGATCGGCCTTCCTCTTTCTTGTTTGCTATATGTTTTTTCCGATTTTCCCGTTTGCCCATATTTGTCCTTCACTCCGGATGGTCTAATATTGCATATTATTACATATATATATACTTATATTATTTACCACCGGAGGTATATCTATGGTTTTCTTGTATTATATTATTATTATATATTAAACATATAGATAAAGTCATCTCACTGCTGGTGGTGAGGATTCCCAGATCGCAGGAACATCTGTCAGGAGACACAGACTTTTACAAATCCAAAATTTCAGTCGAGCAAAGCAAAGATAATGCCATAAAACTTGACATTTATTCCATCATGGATAAAATATGGTTTAAAATTAAGGAGATAATTGATTACTGCAGTAGATTGGTGATAAACCATTTTTGCATTTTGGTTTCATTATAAATTTTGCCCCATTTGGCTTTTACAGGCGCTTTGTTTCCCTGCACATTCAACTTTGATGTGATCTGTGATCATCAATTAGCTGAGAGGAGCTAAAAAAGACAGATTGAGGGTATGTGCCCACGTAGCGTTTTTCAAGCGTATATGCTGCGGAATTTCCGCAGCGTAAACGCTTGTAATCCGCCCCCCATGGTCCCCAAGGGGATTCTGCAAGTTTAATGCCCATGCTGCGGATTTTTCCGCAGCGCTTATGATGCGGAGAAAAATCCACAGCATGTCAATGAATTTTGCGTTTCCGCAAGCGGAATTGCCTTTGCAATGCAAGAAAAAACACAAGGCAATTCCACGTGTGGAAATCGCGCGATAAACGCACGATAAACGAGTGCGGAATTCAGCATGCGTTTATCCGGGAGAGGACATGCATAAATGAAGCAGAAATTTTCTGCTTCATTTCTGCAGCGTGGGCACATAGCCAAAGTTACAAACTCTCCCATTACATTGGACCATTAGAACAAGTTCACTGACAGATTTTCAGTTAACTCATTATGCAGCCAGCAATAGATGTTGCAACACAGAAGCTATAGAAGGCAAACTGTGCAAATGCTTTAATGACACCCAATTAGAAACATGATTTTTAGCCACAAATAGATACATTCAAATAAGATAAAAAATTGTCCCCAAAGGTGGACGACCCCTTTAACCTCTTACCGAGGCACATCACATTAGATGCTCCAATTCTGGCGCTTTTCCCGGCTCTTCCTGATTGCCCTGGTACGGTGGCAATCATGGTAATGGTTTTTCGGAGTTGATGTCAGCTGTCTAATGTCCGCTGGCATCAACCCCTGAGGTTAATAATGGAGAGGCGCCTATCAGAGACCCCATTATTAACCCAGTATGTTAACAAAAAAAAAACACACTGTTTTATTGTAAAAAAAACTCCCCCCGACCAACACTAGCCCTGTTTCACCAATTAATTAAAAAAAAAAAGCAAAACAAAGCATCCAGTCCAGGGATTCCGATATAGTCCACCGAATCCGAAGTAGTCCACAAATGGTAACCTGAAAGACATAAAAATCATAAAGAAATAATAAAGAAATAAAAATAATAAACAGTCCCTCATTCACCAATTAATTATTAAAAAAATAATCCCTGCAGGTCGGATGTAATTCATGCCGCTCCCACGACGTCCACCAATTCTATACTGCAATCTATGAAGCGTCATAGGTCACTCCCGGTCATGTCTCATGAGCAATGACGTCTTGTGAGTGATGACCGGGAGGGACCAGATCTGCATTATATATGTATTGTGATTCTTTTATTGTGAGTTGGAAAGTTGCTTTAACCCGATGATGACGGCATGTGGTGGCATCAGGAGCATAGAGCGGCTCAGAAACTGGACCAGGTAGATACTTGCTGCGTTTCACAGCCGTCATCGGCCTATAACAGCTGCAGCGGAGTCAGCTCCACCTGCGGCTGTTTACCTATTTAACCTCTTACCAACATGGTCATTTTCCGTTTTTGCGTTTTGTTTTTTCCCTCTAGTTCAAAGTCATACCTTTTTTTACTTTTTCATCGACAGCCATATCAGGGCTTGTTTTTTGCGGGACGACTTGTATATTTGAATAACACTATTAAATTTATCATGTGATGTGTGGGCAGCACGGTGGCTCAGTGGTTAGCACGGTGGCTCAGTGGTTAGCACTGGAGTCCTGTGTTCAAATCCTCCCAAGGACAACATCTGCAAGGAGTTTGTATGTTCTCCCGATGTTTCCTCCAGGTTCTCCATTTTCCTCCCACACTACAAAGACATACTGATAGGGAATGTAGATTGTGAGCCCCAATGGGGACAGAGATAATAATTTTGTATGTAAAGCGCTGCGGAATATGATAGCGCTATATAAGGGACTACGCTGGAGTGCGAAGCTGACACGGCCAGTCCGTTCCTGCCCGTGCGACCTCCGTGTCGCCGGGTTTGTGCCAGAGCCGCGGTGGACCCTGACGGCCAGCCCCCCTCTCCCAATACTGGTGCCTGTCCGCTGGTGGGTCGAGCCCCCCCACGGTGGGGGGGGGAGTAACATCTGCAGAAGAAAGACCATCTTCCAGATAAACTAAGATGTCTACTTCTTTTAGCGGACAATGTGATAAGATCCCTTTCTTACGGACACGCCCATCGCTACAAATTCCAGATGAGCCACAAAAACAGCAGGTGCTTCAACGGATATCAAGTGCTCCTTCAAGTGGGCTCTCCTCCACCTCAACTTCAACATCACAAATATTCCAGTCCTCAGAGGTGTCACCCCAATCGCACTTGCTTCCTCACAGCTCCCAAGTCTCCAGCTGCCCGTCTGAGTATGGGGTAAGGCTGAGTTCACACGATGCGTTTTTCATGCGTTTCCGCGGCGTTTTTGCAGTTGCGTAAACGCCGCGGAAACGCATGAAAAACGCATGGTAGAAGGGCAGCAATGTTCCCCAATGGAAATCCGCATGTGCTGTGCCCATGATGCGGATTTTTCCGCAGCGTAAACGCTGCGGTCAAAAATCCGCAGCATGTCAATTAATTTTGCGGAAACGCTGCTCTTTTGCCGCCATTGACTTGCATTAGACCGCATGGAATCCGCATCACTGTATATGTTGATGCGCTTTTCATGCGGTCTAATGTGCGGATGGTACCCGGGTGTGGATGAGAGGACTCTCATCCAGACCCAGGTACCATTAAAAAAAAAAGAATAAAATAAAAAATATATATATTCTCACCTTCTGACGGCCCGTGCTGCGTCCTGCCGGCTTCCCGGGCACTTCGCGGTTGAATGAAGAAGGACCTTCGCTGACGTCAGAGTCATGTGACGGGTCACGTGACGCTGACATCGGAAGGTCCTAAAGTCTTCACTGCCGGCAGCCGGGACCGATGAAGCAGGACACCGGGGGCCATCAGAGGGTAAAGTATAGATTTATTTTTTATTTTTTGACATTCACACACTATATAAATCCATGCCGGTTGCATGGATTTATATAGTGTGAAGTTGACAAGCACTTTCCAAGTGATGCTAAAATCGCTTGGGAATCGCTTGTCAACCCGCATGCGGAAATGAAAGTGAAGACCGCTTCATTTCCGCATGTCCCTGGCAGGAAACCGCATGTACAATCCGCATGCGTTTTTTCCTGCCAGAGAGATGCAGAAACGCTCAGGAAAAAATCCTGAGCATTTCTGCATCGTGTGCACATACCCTAACACAGATGGTTGAGTCTGCACAGCTGTTTACTCATACTATAGCCTGGGAAACGGCTTCTGTTAATCCAGACGAGGAAATGATCTGCACTGATGCCCAGAATCTTTATGAGTCGGATCCAGGACCAGATGAAGAAGGTTCTGAGCATAATGTAGACCCTCGTTCCAAAACTGTAACACCTGTTGGTGGAGACAATGATGAAGACGATGATGAGACTCAAATAGCTGATTGGAGCGACAACTTGACTTTTCGGTCAAGGCAGGAAGAGGTTGGCTCTGAGGACGACGGGTGTGATAACACACAGGGTGATGATGACGAGGTTGGAGATCCCACTTACTGTCAACCCACAGTCAGCCAGTCGATGAGGTCTGCAGAGGAGGTGGAGGAGGATGTGACTAGCCCAGGGGATGGGGATGACTCGGTACCGGGGCCTTTGCCTGGCCTTGGGGATGTCGCGGTGGTCGGCTCCCGGGCCCGTACCCTGGGGTCACTCTTTAAAAGGGTGGATAACTGTTAATTTTATAACAGTTCGTGACGCCACCTGTGGCATCTGGTGAGAAGCACCAGCGCTGCAGCAGTCCACTGAGGCCGGTGATAAGGCAGCTCGATGGTATAGCTCCCCACAGGTGGAGCTAGGCCTCAGAAAAGCGTATGCAGGGGGAATGCAGGACAGGCGAGACCCAGCTGGATCAGAGCAAGAACGGGAACGGACACGGTAGTCACTTCAGTACCTTTTACTGGTGGAAATTCAGGCACATCCCGAAGAACTGTAGGGTGAAGGGTGCATATCAAGATCCTCCCCAATGAGCGGGTGTAGGGCCTCCTGTTTCTTGCCTCTGCGTAGTAAGTTTCTGACCTGCCTGGAGCTAGGCCTAACTTTGTCTCTGTCCTGCGCTGTCTGACCTTGTGGTAGGGCCTTGTCTTGGAGTTCACGCTCCCAGTATGCGGGGCCTAAGTGTCTCCTGGCTCTGTTACGTATCAGCACCTTAGCGATCCTGGGACTTGCCTTACTGGGTCATAGAGATCCCTGTAAGCTCGGATCCGGTGTCCGGTAAATGCTTTGGGGTGAGCTGGTTAAGCTCCTCTGTCCCTTATGTACTAACTCTCCACTCGCCATCGACCTACTCGGGCCCTCACTAGGCTATACACACTAACGGCAGCTTGCCGCGCTTCACCGATCTTATGGTGCCGGCACACCTTAAGCTGTAACTGGGCTCCCTGAATCTAGCTAGCAGGAGCCTCGTGCTCCACTGCTGAACTATTAACTGAGTTCTCTAGACTAGACTGACCTCCACTGCAGACTGACCTCTCTTAGGCTTCTCTACTGCAGGAACTCTTCAGAGGAACTGAACTGCCTAACTCCACCTTCCCTATTTATATCCCTAACGGGCTCCCTCTGCTGGTCTGAGGTGGAAGGTGGAGATGTGTGAATGTTTATGGGGGCCTCTTGTGGAGGATTCCATCAATGCACTCTTCTAGGATCTGTGATACCAAGCGCAGCTGGGCGTCACAGATGCTATTGACGACGAGGTTAGGTTGTGCCTTCCTGGACAGAGACGGAGTACTGGAAGCACGTCAACAACTGCATCCTCAACTACAACTCTGCCTCTGACCACAAGTCGTAGTGGCTCTTCAGGTCGCATGGGCTCTAAGCCTTGCATAGCCTGGGTATTTTTTCAGATCGATAAGGATGACCCAACTCGTGTTATCTGTAATATTTGTCACCAAAAGCTAAGTAGAGGCCAAAAAATCCATAGTTTGAGTACTTCATGCATGAACCGTCATATGGATAAGTTGCAGTGGGAAGCTCACTGTGCTACAATGCGGCCTAGCGGGCCGGGCCAAACACCGTTTGCCCCATCTTGTGCAGCCGCGGCCTCTTCATCCTCTGTGACTGGGGGGACAGCAGTCACACATGTTTTTGGACACAGACCTGCCACCTCTTTACCCGCAACAGCCAGTGTGATTGGCAGGTCATCATTTCATTTGGAAGTGGAAACACCAGCTGGTGTTGAGCGCTCTCCGACATCGAGAGCACCACCTTTGGATCAAGGCAACCTAACTCTTCCGCCTGCATCTTCCTCACAGACCGGCAGTTTGCCGGGGACACCCTACTCAACCCTGTCTAAGCACAACAGCCAGCCCTCGGTCCCTCAGATGTGAACAAGTAAAAGACCATTTCCTCCTAGCCATGACAAAGCTAAGAGGTTGAATTTCACCATCTGAAAGCTGTTGGCTACAGAAATGCTGCCTTTCCGCCTGGTGGACACAGAGGATTTTCGAGACCTTATGTCCGTCGCAGTGCCCCAGTACCAGATGCCCAGTCGGCACTACTTCTCAAAGAAAGGTGTGCCTGCGCTACACCAGCATGTCGCACACAACATCACCGCTTCTTTGAGAAACTCTGTGTGTGACAGGGTGCATTTCACCACAGACACTTGGACGAGTAGGCATGGACAGGGGCGTTACATGTCGCTGACTGGGCACTGGGTACCTATGGTGACAGCAGGACAAGGGGCTGCTGTCCAAGTCTTGCTGTCCCCAAGAGTTGTACGTCAATCCTCTTTATCTAGAAGTTCCTCCACGGCTTCTGCCTCCTCAACCTCCTCTCAGTCCTCCACCTGGACCCAAAGCATGTCTGGTAATGCCACCCACTTTCTAACTACGCAGAAGGAATCCTGCACACCTCCTTATTATGCTGGCAGCAGGGCTCAACGGCATCAGGCAGTGTTTACTTTGAAATGTCTGGGAAATGTGAGTCACACAGCTGAGGAGTTGTGGTCAGCTCTGGAGACCCAGTTTCATGAATGGTTTAATGGTTGTCTCCACTGGACCTGCAACCAGGGAAGGCCGTGTGCGACAATGCTGCAAACCTGGGTGCGGCCCTTCGCTGGGGCAATGTCACACACGTGCCTTGTATGGCTCACGTGTTGAACCTGGTTGTCCAGCAATTTTTAGCCCACTATCCCGGACTAGATGGCCTTCTGCAGAGGGCACGGTCGCTGTGTGCTCACTTCCGCCGTTCGCATCCCGCAGCTGAACGACTTACATCTCTACAGAAGTCGTTGGGCCTGCCAGTTCACCAGCTGAAATGCGATGTGCCGATATGGTGGAATTCAACTCTGCACATGTTGCAGTGACTGTGGCAGCACCGACAAGCCCTGGTGCAATGCGTTCTGACGTATAGCCTGGGCCAACGAGATCCAGAGGTGGGGCAAATCACGCTGCAGGAGTGGTCTCAGATCAGGGACCTATGAAGTTGACGCGCCCCCTGGGCTGTGGGGTACCCGGAGCCGGGCCGGTAGACGCTGGGGGTTGTAGTCACTGTGGCGGTGACCCGGTCCGTGACCCAGGGCGGTCAATCCAAGGGTAATTTGCATATATGGGTTTTATAATGTCCGACTACGCCACCTGTGGAGTGCGGCCAAAGGGGCCGCCGCTGCGGAACAGTCCTCTGAAGCTGGTGGTTTTGCAGCAATGGTATTATTACTCCCCACAGGAAGAGTGTAGCTTCAGGGCAGTGTGGGTGGATTATGGTGGTTGTAGTGCAGGGAGTCAGTAATGAACACAGAGTCCGTGTGATGCAGTCCCAAGATCTTTACTCACAGTTGTTGCAGTCCAGATTACAGGTACCAGAGCAATCTCCCCCGTCGTGCTGTGCGTACTCAGTGAGGGGCTCTGTCCACCCCCAGATAGCTCCGGAGTATTTTGCAGGACCCCCTTCTGTGTGTCCTTTCTCTGGCCTTCTCCCTGCACCTCACACCCAGTGACACTTCTATCCGGTATCCTCGGGCCTTGGCGGGCGACGTGTGTTCCGTCCCTTGGGTCCTATGTGGCTACCTTCTTAGTGAGACTGGTGTGGACTTTGGCCTGCAGTACATGAAATGCTGCAGCCTTCGGTTTCTAGTTGAGCCTTCCTGTTTCTCCGTTAGTTGAGGGACCTGTTCCCCTTATCTGGCCTGACCCCTCCACCTCCTAGTAGAAGCGGGCGTATGGGTGGCCTTCTGCACGGCCCGTACCCCTAGGGTCCCTTCGGTTCCTGGAGCCTTCCTGCTCCCACTCCTCTCTTCTCTCCTTCAGTCCTGGGCCTCCCAGGCTAGGCCCTTCTCCGGAGCAGAGCTCATGCAGAACCTCTGCTCCTGTCACTTCTCCTCCTCTGACTGGCTTGCTCTTTCTAAGATAGCTTCCTATTTATACTCTCCCTGTCATGTGCTCCCCTAAGCTGCTTTCTCCACCCACACCCACTACATAGGACCCTCCCGCCAGCTAGGGACCTGGGACTGTGCTCTCCCTTAGGAGCAATCTCGCCCTACCCCCACTGCGGGTATGTGTTGGATGCAGGTGTTAGGGTCCCGAGCCATACTCCTTCCTTACCTGAGGGTGAGATACCACACCTCTGGGTGAGATGCAGTACCTCTGTGGCGACTGAACCCTCATGGGCGCCACACACCCTGCTGCACAGTTTTGAAATGGCGACGAAGATGTTTAGTGCTGACTATGTCATTATCAGCATGACTATTCCGGTGATTTACATGCTGGAGCACACGTTAAACAGAATTCAGAGTCAGGTGGTGGGACAAGAGGAGGTGGAGGAAGTAGAGGAGGAGTCGTATGCGGAAGGGATAACATCTCCAAGGTCCAGACGGTCGGCAGCACCAAGGCAGCAGGCATGGGAGGGTGGGGGAGAGGGATTAACCAGGGCGCATGGTAGCAGCCAAACTGTTGAGGAAGGTGCAGCAGCCGAGGAAGAAGTGGAGGACGAACTGGTGATGGGCATGTAAGACTCATCAGATGAGGGAGACCTTGATCACATTTCTGCTGTGTGAGGTTGGGGGGAGAGGGCAGAGGAAGGAAGCATGATTCTTACCTCGCTACCAACACAACAAGGACTTGGTCCTCCTGGATGCGCAAGACACATGCCTTCTTGCTGCACTACCTACAACATGACCCTTGGATTGTCAGAATTCGAAGCAATCCCGGCTACTGGGTTGCCCCGGTACAAAAGTAAATTTGCCGAAATAATTCCTGCCATAGAAAGGGATTCACGCTTGCAGGAGTATCAACAGAGGCTGTTGCAGAATCTTACATGTGCTTTTCCACAAAACACCAGTGGTGCACGTAGTGAATCTCACAGTTCTAACTTGCAAACTGTCGAGTTTTCATCACTCAAACCGTAACAGTAACACAGTATCTGCTGGTAACAGCAATTTTGTGGAATCGTTTCACCACTTTTTTAGACCATCCTTTGCAAGGCCACAGGAGACAAGAAGTCGGACACATAGTCAACGCCTAGAGAGGATGGTACAGGAGTATCTCCAAGTGAACATCGAAGCCATGACTGTGTCACTGGACCCTTGCTCATTTTGGGATTCCAATCTGGAAAAATGTCCGGAGCTCGCCACTCACGCCTTGGAGATCTTGTCATGCCCTGCAGCCAGCGTTCTCTCTGAACGTGTGTTCAGCGCTGCTGGTGGTGTGCTGACAGATAAGCGCACGCGGCTCTCCACTGAGAATGTAGACAGTCTCACGTTCATAAAGATGAACAAATCATGGATCCGTAAGGACTTTTCTACCCCTGTGTCATCCTGGGGAGACTAAAAGCTTGAGGATTTGGTAAAATCACCTCACCAACCGTTTTAAGCAACTTTGGGGCAATTGATGCCACTTAAGTGGTGTCTGTGCCACAATTTTTGGAAAAAATGGAGACTCTTTTTGGAGTCCACTTGCTGTGTTTTACGTGACGTTTCATCATCAATTCCAGGTGGGTTGGGTCGCCCCCCCCCCTTTTAACTGTAAGAAACTACATACACTATGGCTTGGGGTAACACAGATGGTTGAGTCTGAAGAGCTGTTTACTCAGAGGTCTGCTCCAAAGCTTCAGTGTCTGCTAGTCAGCGTAGAATTTTTAACTGCATCTAGCCTAGGCAATACTTTTGGCGTAGTAGCCCAGCTGCGAAGCAAGCTGCACCCCCTGTGTATCTAATAAGAATTTTTAAATGCATCTAGCCTAGGCAGACTGTGGGGAACCCCAACCAAACCCAGACGCTCAGCTGCCCTACCGCCCCCCTTTCCTTGACAATACAATAATGTAACTCTTACAACTGGATGGGTGAGGATCGGTCACAGCTTTATTAACTCTTTATAGTCATTCCATTAGAAAGGCATTTTATTTCTAAAATAATTCAGCTTGTTGCAGCATGCCCTGGGTCTCCACACCGGCAAGTTGGCCAACAAGTGTAACTCTCCAACATGTCCTTTCTATTTCCAGGCCACGGAGGATCCTGCGTACTCGTATGCAGGACTCTGACCCCCATCCATCACTCTTAACGCTTGTTCCACTCCGTCCTGGAGTCCTGACAGGAATATGTCCAGTCCAATATCCATTAAGTGAACACCGTCGGACCGTATGAGGCCTGCTTTATCTCCTTCCAGTTGTCGGTGTTGTATCACTACACCGCCTCTGTCTCTTCTAAATTTTGCCATTCGAATATTTACTACCCGCCTTGTCCGTTCGATGGCCGTGATGTCTCGCGCACCTTGCCATACCGCTATCGGCACAATCTCTGACCATATTATAGTTAGTTTTGTGAAAAATTCTCTGAAGCGCTCAGTGTCTAGTTTCATTATTGCCATTAGTTATGCGCTCTTGTGATGACCTTGGTCCTTTCCCCCGGCCTGTATAACTAAGATGACCGGACCTCTTGCCTCTCTCCCTACCTTGATTACCTCCATTAGTACCTATGGCCATAGCAGGCCTCTAATACCTCTCCAGTTGAAATATGTGTTATGAAACTCTAATTTCCTCCCGCCTGGGCGGACTTTCGCCCTTTTTTCTGCCCAATATATATACGAGTGGCCTATCACCCACACTGTTGGTTTAATGTCACCTGTAAAAGAAACAAACCACGTTAGGATAACAAGTCCGGTCTTATGTATCTCGCCAAACACGTGGATCGCCATCTCCCTATCCTCTGAACTTCCGTTTCTGACAGTCCTGCTCTTGCTGCTTCCGTGGCCACACCTATGCGGAATGAGTGTGTCCCATAATCTTTGGGGTGGTTCCCTGACGATGTTATGCATTTATTAAATATAGCTTGGAACTGGTATCTTGTTAATGGCATTCCATCAATGTGCGATAGGAAGAAATTACTTTGTGATCTGATGGTTATATATGTTTATACTATTGTTACCCGACTCAGTGTACCGTTTGTGGGTTGTAGAAGTACCCAAGTGCCCCTGCCCGCTGAAACCGTTTTCAATTGGCGTATGCGTAGACGTATTGCATTATTGGCTATGACTACGTCCTGGTGTAATAAGACTCCACTGGTGGTAAGTTTGGATTGAGGGACTAATTCGCTTATGCATAGCGCCCCGAAGAAGGCGATTGCAAATGCAGTAGACAGTAGTGTTGCTTCAAATTGTGAGTGTCATGTTAATGGTGTTAGGGATATGATGTGAGAAATCAGTTTTAGTGACACGGGGCGGGACGTTTACACTCCTGACTTGGCTGACCCCTTTTCCACCCTTTTATGGATTGTCTGATGATGAATCTCTTTGTCACATCTCCCCAATTCAGTAGTTGGAAGTGAAATGCTACTCCTGTCAGACACCGCTGCGCTGACGCCCCTGATATGCCCCTCATCATTAGCTGGTGGAGAAATTCTATGGTGACTTGCAATCTGGCTTGTTCACATTGGTCAACCCGCCTGCCTGCTACTAGTCGTGTCCACTCTTCCCATGCCTTACTGTATGCTTGCCACATAGACGAGGCAACTGACGCTCTGATTAATGGCATCAACTATTCGCCACTAGATCCCATAGGGAGGGTGGGAAACTGTTGCCCAATGGGTGGGTGTTGGGGAGGAGCTCTGTGAAAATCTGCCATTTGAATTGTGATAAAGCGTTAGCAGCAGCTTTAGACCCCTCAGCATCGTGGCTAGCTCGGACCCATACATTGTGTTTTAGGCACAGGATTGCTGGCTGGCGTAGTAGGCCTAGCACTGGGGGAGACGATGATGCCATCTTATTAATGCAGTGCGTTAGGCTGGTGTTTTTTGTTATGAAGCGTATATTTTTGTTAGCCAGGCACGCGTCCCATATTTCTATTGCTACCACTATTGGGAAGAAAAATTATTTTCCGGGCTAGATGCAGCTAAAAATTATTAATTTCAAAGCTGGTGGAGCTTGGTATAGATGGCCTAATACAATAAGTACCACGCACTGCTACTATGCCCAAAATTATTTTCCAGGCAAAATGCAGCTAAAAATTATTAGTAATTTGAAAGCTGGTGGAGCTTAGTATAGATGGCCTAATAGAATGAGTACCACACACTGCTAATATGCCGAAAAAATTATTTTACAGGCAAGACGCAGCTAAAAATTATTATTAATTTTAAAGCTGGTGGAGCTTGGTATAGATGGCCTAATACAATGAGTACCACACACTACTACTATGCCCAAAATTATTTTCCAGGCAAGATGCAGCTAAAAATTATTAATTTCAAAACTGGTGAAGCTTGGTATAGATGGCCTAATACAATGAGTACCACACACTGCTACTATGCCCAAAATTATTTTCCAGGCAAGATGCAGCTAAAAATTATTAGTAATTTGAAAGCTGGTGGAGCTTAGTATAGATTGCCTAATAGAATGAGTACCACACACTGCTAATATGCCCAAAATTATTTTCCAGGCAAGATGCAGCTAAAAATTATTATTACTTTCAAAGCTGGTGGAGCTTAGTATAGATGGCCTAATACAATGAGTACCACACACTGCTAATATGCCCAAAATTATTTTCCAGGCAAGATGCAGCTAAAAATTATTATTAATTTCAAAGCTGGTGGAGCTTGGTATAGATGGCCTAATACAATGAGTACCACACACTGCTACTATGCCCAAAATTATTTTACAGGCAAGACACAGCTAAAAATTATTATTAATTTTAAAGCTGGTGGAGCTTAGTATAGATGGCGCAATAGAATAAGTACCACACACTGCTAATATGCCCAAAATTATTTTACAGGCAAGATGCAGCTAAAAATTATTATTCATTTCAAAGCTGGTGGAGCTTGGTATAGATGGCCTAATACAATAAGTACCACGCACTGCTACTATGCCCAAAATTATTTTCCAGGCAAGATGCAGCTAAAAATTATTACTCATTTGAAAGCTGGTGGAGCTTAGTATAGATGGCCTAATAGAATGAGTACCACACACTGCTAATATGCCCAAAATTATTTTACAGGCAAGATGCAGCTAAAAATTATTATTAATTTCAAAGCTGGTGGAGCTTGGTAAAGATGGCTTAATACAATGAGTACCACACACTACTACTATGCCCAAAATTATTTTCCAGGCAAGATGCAGCTAAAAATTATTATTAATTTCAAAACTGGTGGAGCTTGGTATAGATGGCCTAATACAATGAGTACCACACACTGCTACTATGCCCAAAATTATTTTCTGAGCTAGATGCAGATAAAAAATATTTGTAATTTGCAAGCTGGTGGAGCTTAGTATAGATGGACTAATAGAATAAGTCCCACTCACTGCTACAAGCCCAAAATTATTTTCCGAGCTAGATGCAGATAAAAATTATTTGTAATTTGCAAGCTGGTGGAGCTTAGTATAGATGGACTAATAGAATAAGTCCCACACACTGCTACAAGCCCAAAATTATTTTCCGAGCTAGATGCAGCTAAAAATTATTTGTAATTTGCAAGCTGGTGGAGCTTAGTATAGATGGACTAATAGAATAAGTCCCACACACTGCTACAAGCCCAAAACTATTTTCCGAGCTAGATGCAGATAAAAATTATTAGTAATTTGCAAGCTGGTGGAACTTAGTATAGATGGCCTAATAGAATGATGCTATGCCCAAAAGGTATTACTTGGCTAGGTGCAGTAAAAAAAATTGTATTCTATACACAGGTGGTGTAGCTTGCAACACAGATACGCTACTCCACTGACTAACACACACTGCAAGAGGCCAAAAAGGATTTGCTTAGCTAGATTTAGCCAAATGCTGTGAAAAACACTTGCACAGCACTGGCACAGACCTGCCTGGCAAAAAGTCCTAGGAAATGCTGTAACCTAGTCCTCAAAAGGACTGCAATTACAACTAGTCATTACTCCCAAGCTGTCTATTTAAGAGCACAGACCTGCCTGCTAAAAGTCGTAGGAAATGCTGTAACCTAGTCCTCAAAAGGACTGCAATCACAACTATTCCCTACTCCCAAGCTATCTGTATATTTCTGAGAAAATTGGCTTGAAATTAACACTGAAAGTATAGTGCACACAGCAACAGCGGTGCCGTCTAACACGCAGCTGCAGCAGTGAGAAAATGGTGGCGACGGGGAAAATGGCTGGGTCTTATAGGGCAAGGACATGTGACATACACAGCCAATGACACATGCCCTTGCTTGTGTGAAAAAAAGCACTTCGCTGCATGTGTGCGCTGCTGATAGACTGACAGATTGCACCTCCCCACTGTAAATACGGGAAAGAGAAAAAAAAATGGAGATCTTCATTATTTATGCAGAAATCCATCCCCTGTCCCTCCCCCCGCCCTGCTGTACACTCAAACTGCGTATTAACATTGATTATCAGCATTACTGTGAAAAAATCCAGTTATGATTTTGGTGCACGAACAGTTATCGAACATAACCTCGAACAGCCGGATTTTTTTCAAATCGTTCGTGTTCGCCGAACGGCTCGAACACCGCTCAAAACAGCTCGGATTTGAGATTCGCGAACAGTTAGAGTCGAACACCGCTCATCTCTAATTTTAACCACACATAAAACACCAAAAAGTCGTTAAAACTAAAGAATATAACTTTGGATGCTGTACCACCCACAAAAAATGCACCAAAAATAAATTGAAATGTCGAATGAGCACTAAAATGGTCTTCATAAAAATGGAAGCTCAGGTCTACAGTTACAAGGCTCAGAAAATGGTGTCACAAACCAATTATTTTTGTTTACAAAGTTTTAAATGATTTTTTACCACTAAATTCTAAAAAAAATCTTTATAAGTTTGGTATCACCATACTCTGACCTAAAGAATAATACTGCTGGCCATTTTTACCAAATAATACATGTCATAATGAATTGTCTTTTTTTCACCATTTTACCACTTTTGGACTTTTTTTTCCGTTTTTCAGTACATTATATGGTAAAGTGATTGTTGTCCATCAAAACTAGAATTCGATCTGCTAATTCAAGTCCTGAAATGACTGTAAGCTAAAAAATAAAAGGATATGGATCTTGGAAGAAGGGGAGTAAAAACTGAAGGTTCCAAAATGGAAAATTTCCCAGTCATTAAAGCATTAAATAAGTCTGAGATAGACGTATATCAGAAGTATATAATAACCATGAGGTCTATTTATGCCTCCTGCCTTCTAGGTTTCTTCTGTCCATATACAGTGAGCGCCCTCTAGTGGTAGCTCCACATAGACAAAATTGTATAATTTGTGTGATGTGGATGGAAAATGTTGGCAAAGTATTTTGGATGGAGGTCAAGGGGCAGAATTTGTTCACTAATGCTCTTCAAATTGCTGATATTTCTATACTTACATATGAGATGATAATTATGTTCCATGTACAACAGGAAAGAAATCAAACAAGTGTTACTCGAGAGATTAGAAAAGGAAAAGAAAGAGCTGGATGAGATAGAGAAATCTCTGTAAGTGCTTTTATTCAGGAAGAAATTATATAACCCTGTCTGTACATAATATATAGTCATTTCTCAGTTTAGGAGATGTATAGGACACAAATTAGATACATTTTATTTATTTGACTGTTTAAAATGGTACCAGGAGAAATAGACCATGGCTCAGCATTTGTATATGGCTCCATTAGAAAGACATGAGTTACATTTATAAGTATGTATGCTTTCTATAGCATACCTCCTGTCTAGGATGCCGGATTTGGGAAGATGTCCCAGGAAGTCGGCATATTTCTTATCTGTATCCTCATAGATATGGTTGAATAGAATAGTGGAGCAGAAAGATGTCAGCTCCCTGCACCACCACACGGCCTATGTTCTCCACGCCTTCTAAGGTCTGGTGCAGAAGACATAGTGATGTCACTAGATCATGTGTGGCACCCCAGGGGTCTGGTTTCCCACAGTAATGTAATGTTATGTCTGAGAGCAGGTGGGAGGTCCCTTGGTCAGGAATCCTATGCATGCCACACCTCCTGCCCAGTCCTGGGAGGGGAAGAACTTCCCCTGTATAAACCCGGGGCTGAGGCAGGGTTAGAGGTAGAGAAGAGAAGCAGCATAGGAAGAAACAGCAGAAGCTCAGTGGGAGCAATACTACTACGAGTCAGGGGCTGGCAGCTGCAGAGCTCGCCCTGACTGAGAAGCTTTCTTACCAGACCCGGCGTCCGAGGCTGTGGGGACTAACTCTTACCCAGCAGCAGAAGCCGACCGGCAGGGGATTTCAGGTCCTCAGGCCCAGAAACCCGAAGGCACGGTCACACGCGTGGGACCAGCACCGCCATCGTGGAGCGGAAGCCATAGAAGGCCCCGAGTCACCGGCCATACGGGTGAGCACCACACGGTACACTCAGGGACGTGGGCTACTTATATCCGCTTCTAGCAAGGTAGCCAGAAGAGTACAGTCAGTTTGGGAGGCCTACAACTCCGCCTGGCCAGGGGAGATCCCATCTGCTCAAGGACTGACCAGGCCCCGTTCGCTAGCAAGTACTCCGGGAGGGTCTATCGTTGTTACCAGTAAAGACCCTGAATTACACCGCACCGTCTCTGAGTGGTTCCTGCTACCCCCATCTTCCACGTCGGCTGCCCTGAGGCCATACCCCTCCCGTTGGGGGTTATACTATCACGCTGCACAATTCTACACCGGCCTCAGCGGTCTGCCCTGCAGCGGCAGCTCCATAGCTGCAAATCAACGGGTGGCGTAGTCGACACTCAAATAACATCTATCAAGACTGCCACACACTGAGTTTGACTCCCTGGGCACGGACCGGGTCCCCGCCACTCGGAGACTACAACCCTCATCTGATCCGGTTCCGGGTAAGCCCCGTGCGCGAGACACTGCGCGACACAGCAGGCCCAGGGGCGCATCAACTTTGGCGTAGTCGGCAGGATTTCGTGCCCGCAACCACCGGGTACTGCGTGCCTGAAAAAGAGACTTTTAAAACTTACCATCCGTGAAGTTTTCCCGCCATCAGTGAGGATTCCCGCCATCCGGCGCCATTTTCAGCCTTCTTCCCGCCATCTGTGAAGATTCCCGCCATCCGGCGCCATCTTCAGCCTTCTTCCCGCCATCCGTGGAGTTTTCCCGCCGTTGGACGCCATCTTGAGGACGCCGCGCGGGAAGAAGAGGGGCGTGGACTCCGAAAAGCCCGCGAGAACTGAAGCCCCGCCTCACGTCCGGACGTTGCGTAAGGTCCTGGAAGGAGCCCAGCAGACGCCGACGTCACCGGAACGCGACGGAAGGTCCTCAACCCTGACGATCCACTGCGGAGCCGCGGCCTACGGAAGAGGATCATCGCAAGGTAGGCCACGGTCCACTAGGGGGGAGAAGGATGTCGGATACGGAGGAGAGCTTCACCGCTTCAACCCCCGCCAGCGCCACCGCTGTCGCGGTCATGCCTTTCACCATGCCCTATATCCCGGGGGCAGCCTGGCTACCCCAGTACTCAGGGGAGTCACATACCCTGCAGGACTTTAGAGAAAGGCTGGATAGCCTCTTCCAGGTGTACCCCCTCACAGAGGAGCAAAAAGTGAGCATCCTGGTGGCCCAATTAACCGGAGCAGCCCGAAGGGAGGTAAAGTCCTGGCCACCTGGGGGGAGGACTGTCGCAGGGATACTAACCCGGCTGAGGGACACCTTTGATACCCGCACCTCAGCCGAGATCAAGCTTAGATTCTACGGGTGCAAACAGCGGGCCCATGAGAGTATAAGGGACTATGCCCTGAACCTACAAGAGGCCCTGAGAGCCGTTAAGCAGACCGACCCTGACGGCGTGGGAGACGAGGACAGGCTGTTGACTGAACAATTTATAGAGGGTTTATATTGCAATGCCCACCGAACCCAGTTGCGGGCAATGGCCCTACAGGACCCTCATCTGGGATTTGCACAGTTCAAGGACAGAGCCATCCGGGTGCTCCGAGAACCGGCACCGGATGGCGTTGTGACCCACAGGCGCCCAGCTATCACTTACCACCAGGAGGCGGCGCCCTTGTCGGCAGGGCCTGTAGGGGCTGATGCGCAGGCTTTGAACAATGACCCGGCTCCAGACCTGCACCATCAGGTCCAAGAGCTAGCTAAAAGCGTTGCTGCGTTAACCCGAACTGTGCAGTCTTTACAGGCTTCCACTCCAGGGAAGATCCAGCTGGCATCCGGACCGGAGAACATCCCGTGGCGTCGACCAAGGAGGACCCCACCGGCCAGAGGAAGACCCAGTGACCGGTACAACGAGGACGGACGACCCATCTGCCGCCGCTGCAATCAACCCGGACATATGGCAAGGTACTGTCCTTTAAACTGGCACAACCTGGGGGTAGAGGGCCAACCCCCAGGAAAAAGATCACCAGGCCCATCGAACTGGCGCGACAAATATGTCGGAGGACGTTCAGTCTTGCCTGTGGTACTGGATGGCATCCCTATGAGTGCCCTACTGGACACCGGGTCACAGGTCACCACCATCCCGTACGTGCTCTTCAAGCAGTACTGGAATGACTCGGATATAACCCGCTACCCTGACGACGACTTGAGTATCATCGCCAGCAATGGTCAGCCCGTGCCACAGATCGGATTTAAAGAGGCGACCATTAAAATTGGTAGAGTCGAACTAGCAGCACAGGGACTGATTATTGTAGACATTGACAAACACGAGAGTCACCCAAAGATAACGCTAGGAACTAATGTAATTGAAAATTGTCTTGCAGAGGTGATTTTCCTTTTACAGCAGGTTGCCAAGAACGCCAGCTCCGGCGAGCAGCGGGTGCTCCAGAAAGAGATCCGGGCACTGATGCGACGGCAACAGGTGGAACTCTCCGGCGGTGAGATTGGTAGCGTAACAATGTGTGACCCTTTTCCTATTGCCATGCCCCCAAAAAGTGAAATGATGATTTGGTGCCGGGCAGCTATTGGTCTGAGAGGTAGAGATTACCAGGCAATGGTAGAACCAGTTTACTCAGACAGTAGGCCCACCATCTTGACAGCACGGGGGGTGGTTAATGTACGCCATGGGAGGGTGCCCGTTCGCATAATCAATATCGGGAAGAGGGAAGTGTACCTGCCCCGGTATGCCACGCTAGCCAAATTATATACCATTAACCAAAATGCTATACAATCTGTGGAACCCTAGCCTCCATCTCACCCGGAGGAAGGTAACGGCTCTAAGAAAACAATGGAGGACTGGTGTCAGCAACTACATTTGGGTACTGACTCCACTCCCTCACACCAGAAACAGGGAGTCTATCGGGTGGTTCAAGAGTACGAGAGAGTGTTTAGTAAACACCCGTTAGACTTCGGGCGAGTCAAGGGGGTAGAACACCACATCCCCACGGGAGACCATCCTCCCATAAAAGAGAGGTATCGACCCGTACCCCCTGCACACTACCAACACGCCAAGGGGATGCTTAGAGACATGAAGGAGGCTGGGGTGATCAGGGATAGCTGTAGCCCCTGGGCAGCTCCACTAGTCTTAGTAAGAAAAAAAGACAACACCATGAGGATGTGTGTAGATTACCGGAAAATCAACCGTATCACACACAAGGATGCGTACCCCTTACCAAGGATAGAGGAGTCATTGGCTGCTTTAAGATCTGCTAACTTCTTCTCTACCTTGGATCTCACTAGCGGGTACTGGCAGGTTCCTGTAGCAGAGGCGGACCGGGAGAAGACCGCATTCACCACCCCGATGGGACTTAGCGAGTTCACCTGCATGCCGTTCGGACTCTGCAACGCACCAGGAACCTTCCAATGACTAATGGAGTGTTGTCTGGGCCACAGAAACTTCGAGACGGTCCTGTTGTACCTGGACGATGTCATCGTATATTCCAAGACGTATGAGGACCACCTGAAACACCTGGCGGAAGTGTTCGAAGCTCTGGCGAGTTACGGCCTAAAGGTGAAACCCTCCAAGTGTCACCTCCTGAAACCAAAGGTGCAGTACCTGGGACACGTGGTGAGCGCTGATGGAGTGGCTCCCGACCCTGATAAGATCACCGCAATTAAGGAATGGCCAAGCCCCTCCAGCGTAAAAGAAGTGCGGCAGTTCCTCGGGTTGGTAGGCTACTACCGAAGGTTTATTCCCGGTTTCACCAAAAAGGCAGCTCCTATGCAGGACCTCCTGATAGGCCAGTCCCGGAAGGCCAAGAACCAGAAGCCGCCCTTCAAATGGGAGGAGCTGGAAGAAGAGTCCTTCCGCCAGCTGAAGATGGCCCTCACGGGGGACGAAATCCTGGCGTACCCGGATTATAGCCAGCCCTTTATCCTCTACACCGACGCCAGTAACATCGGGCTAGGAGCCGTACTGTCCCAGATCCAGCAGGGGAAGGAACGAGTAATCGCCTACGCCAGCCGAAAGCTGCGACCCACCGAAAGGAACCCCGAGAATTACAGCTCATTTAAGCTAGAGTTCCTGGCCGTAGTATGGGCAGTCACCGAGCGCTTTAAGCATTACCTCGCTTCTTCCCGGTTCACCGTGTACACGGATAACAACCCGTTGACACACCTGGACACGGCAAGACTCGGTGCCCTGGAGCAGAGGTGGATGGCCCGTCTGTCCAACTACGAGTTCACAATCAAATACCGGGCCGGACGCTCCAATACCAACGCGGACGCCCTGTCCAGGATGCCCAACCTGCCGGACGAAGGAGAAGATCCGGAGGGACTGGAAGAAGTTGAACTCCCTGCGTTCCACCGTCATGGGACTATCCAGTATTCCCACTGGGTAAGGAGTAAGCAGGCTGCTACGTTGAACCCCTTACCTCACTACAACTGGGCGGAAACGCAAGACAGCGATCCTGCCGTCCGACTGGTGAAGGAGATGCTGACTCGCCCGGAGGCTTGCCTTGAACCAGACGCTCCGGAGGAAGCCAAACAACTATGGGCAGAGAGGAGTCGACTGTTCCTTTACAAGGGGAAGTTGTGCCGCAGAATGGTTAACTCCCGGACGCATGAACTACTCTGGCAAGTAGTGGTGCCACGAAGAGACGCAGCCATGGTGATGGAGGCATACCACGACGGAGCTGGACACTTCGGGTGGAAGAAGCTGGAGTTCCTGCTGCGCGAGCGATTCCACTGGGTAGGCATGAGGGGAACCATTGAGAAGTGGTGCAGAGACTGTGGCCCGTGCAACCTAAGAAGGAAGGACCGTGCCAGCCAGAAGACTCCCCTGCAGTCCATCGTCACCCGGCAGCCGTTGGAACTGGTAGCCTTGGATCATGTAAAACTGACCCCAAGCAGAAGTGGCTACGTCTACGCACTAACCATCGTGGATCACTACTCCCGGTTCTTGGTTGTCGTCCCCGTCATGGACTTAACAGCTCGAACAGCAGCGAGAGCCTTCCAGCAGCATTTCTGCCGTCCACACGGGTACCCGGACCAAGTGTTGTCAGACCAGGGACCTGCCTTTGAAGCGGAGGTCTTCCAAGAATTCTGCACTCTGTATGGCTGCCGGAAGATAAGGACGACACCCTATCATCCGCAAACTAATGGACTTTGTGAGAAAATGAACCAGGTGGTAATGGATCTTCTGAAAACGTTGCCCCTGGAAGAACGCAGTCTGTGGCCTGAGAAGCTGACCGATCTGGTGGACCTATACAACCACATCCCGGTAGGTTCCACCAACTGTACCCCGGCTTACCTAATGAGGGCAAGACCTGGTAAGTTACCTGTTGACCTGGAAATGGGAGTCCTGACACCCGAGGACACTTCACCAGAAGCAGACTGGGACACAGAGAGGCAGCAGCAGTACCGGAGAGTACAGGAGAGCGTGGAGCGAAGTCTCTGTCAGGCTAGGGAAAGACAAGAGAAAACTTACAACCAGTATGCTCCCGCTGTTCCCCTGGTACCCGGAGAGCAGGTCTTGAAGAGGAAGAGACGGCTCCACAAGTTGGACGACCAGTGGGAGAAGGACCCGTACACCGTACTGCCCTCAAGCCACGAGAACCCGAAGGTTTGTACCATCAGTAAAGACGGAGGGGAAACCACAGCCATTGTATCCCGGGACCACCTGAAAAAGTGTCCCGAACAACTGAGGAACCCTGAAGAGGAACAAGAAGACCATCGACCCGTAGAGGAAAGGGAAGATATGGTTAGTACTGTGCTCGGGGACTTCCCTCGGTCTTGGAGTCAAGTCAATGGTGCAGTTGTGGTACCCGTACTCACCTTCCTCCAACCAGCATCCCAAGCACCTACGGAGCAACAGGTAGAGCTGGAAGAACAGCCGGTCCAGGAGGCAGAAGACCCCACACCAGCAGACCAGGAGGATCAACCCTCTGCTTGCAGTGAGCCTGCCATATCCCTAGTGAGCCAAAGAGCCGGTAGACAGCTGCCCAGTTTACCCTTGACAGATCCTACACCCTGTAGTTCAGGGCTAGACAGTCAGCTCCGTAGGTCCACTAGGGCCACTAGAGGCCAGTTACCCGCACGTTGGAGGATTTGAAGTGTATAAATTGTTTTATTTATGTTTACCTGTGTATTGTTGCTTGTGTATAATTTTGTGTTTCTAGTTATTTGTAGGAGTCCTTGGTGGATTTACCGGGAATCCCTTGTACATAGTTGGAGCGTAACCCAGGATGGACTAAATACTGTTAAGGACTCGGGGCAGGACAAAGCCCTACCTGGTTACGTCTCCCTGTTTTGGTGAAATGGACACCTTGCTTTTCTTCAAAGACTGCACCCGGTTACGGACATGCCGTGACCACCTTTATGTGTTTCTTCTTATTGTACTGTTATTGTTGTTATATCTTGTTATGTTTTTCTAAAATATGTTTAGTCCCGGAGTACTAAATTTCACTAGGGGGGAATGTGGCACCCCAGGGGTCTGGTTTCCCACAGTAATGTAATGTTATGTCTGAGAGCAGGTGGGAGGTCCCTTGGTCAGGAATCCTATGCATGCCACACCTCCTGCCCAGTCCTGGGAGGGGAAGAACTTCCCCTGTATAAACCCGGGGCTGAGGCAGGGTTAGAGGTAGAGAAGAGAAGCAGCATAGGAAGAAACAGCAGAAGCTCAGTGGGAGCAATACTACTACGAGTCAGGGGCTGGCAGCTGCAGAGCTCGCCCTGACTGAGAAGCTTTCTTACCGGACCCGGCGTCCGAGGCTGTGGGGACTAACTCTTACCCAGCAGCAGAAGCCGACCGGCAGGGGATTTCAGGTCCTCAGGCCCAGAAACCCGAAGGCACGGTCACACGCGTGGGACCAGCACCGCCATCGTGGAGCGGAAGCCATAGAAGGCCCCGAGTCGCCGGCCATACGGGTGAGCACCACACGGTACACTCAGGGACGTGGGCTACTTATATCCGCTTCTAGCAAGGTAGCCAGAAGAGTACAGTCAGTTTGGGAGGCCTACAACTCCGCCTGGCCAGGGGAGATCCCATCTGCTCAAGGACTGACCAGGCCCCGTTCGCTAGCAAGTACTCCGGGAGGGTCTATCGTTGTTACCAGTAAAGACCCTGAATTACACCGCACCGTCTCTGAGTGGTTCCTGCTACCCCCATCTTCCACGTCGGCTGCCCTGAGACCATACCCCTCCCGTTGGGGGTTATACTATCACGCTGCACAATTCTACACCGGCCTCAGCGGTCTGCCCTGCAGCGGCAGCTCCATAGCTGCAAATCAACGGGTGGCGTAGTCGACACTCAAATAACATCTATCAAGACTGCCACACACTGAGTTTGACTCCCTGGGCACGGACCGGGTCCCCGCCACTCTGAGACTACAACCCTCATCTGATCCGGTTCCGGGTAAGCCCCGTGCGCGAGACGCTGCGCGACACAGCAGGCCCAGGGGCGCGTCACATGCGTGCAGCGTCCAGCCTCATACATCATAGAATAGAGCAAGCGTGTGGATTCACACTTATCATGGGGACAAGGCATTGTGAGGTTTTTTAGCCATTGCACTATTCTGAGTGTCGTGGGGAGGACACTGGGGAGGGCATTTTGAGGCATTGTTCTGAGTGTGAAGGAGCCCCTTAGGGCATTATACTGTGCAGGCATCATAGTGCGAGGGGCAACATACTGTGTGGGGCTGCAACTTTTTGGAGCATCATGTGTAGGTGCATTGTAGTGTGTGTGTGTAGGGGGTATTATCCTATGGGTGGGAATGCATCACAGGGCTATCATACTGTATGGAGGGACATCGTGGGGGTGTCATACTGTAGAAGTTTTATACTGTGGGAGTGGGGCATATACAGGGGTATTCTACTATGATAGAAGACTAAGTACCCTCACTACACATGACCTTCTTTTCGGTCTTTCAAAGTTGGGAGGTATGATGTAGGAATGTGATCTTATAAGAGCAATGGACCTGCTAAATGATCTGGATAAGATGACTGAATGGGCAAACACTTGGCAGATGAGGTTTAATGTAGATAAATGTAGAGTAATGCACCTAGGACGGAGTAATCCTATTGCTGCATATACATTAAATGGGAGTATTCTCGGGACTACAGAGCAGGAGAAGGACTTGGGTATTCTGGTTACAAGTAAGCTGAGCAGCAGAACTCAATGTCAAGCAGCAGCCGCAAAAGCAAGCAAGATTTTAGGGTGCATAAAAAGTATACAAAATCCTGTGATCATTACGTACTGTTACCCCTCTATAAATCACTTGTGAGGCCTGGAATAAAGGATCCAGTTTTGGGCTCCATGTTTTAAAAAGGATATTCAGAAGTAAGAGTCCGATCAAAGGCGGGCAACTAAATTATTACAAGGGATGGAAGGCCTCTCATATGAGGAGAGGTTGAAAAAGTTGGGTTTGTTTAGATTAGAAAAAAGACACATCAGAGGGGATCTCATTTATAAATATAAGTGTGCTCGATGCAAAGGACTGGAACATGACTTATTCCTTCCAAAGACCATACTAAGGACCAGGGGCACTCATTACAGGTGGAAGAAAGGCGATTCCGGCACTTAAACAGGAAAGGGTTCTTTACAGTCAGAGCAGTAAGACTGTGGAATGCCGACCACAAGAGGTAGTAATGGCTGACACTATAACAGCTTTCAAGAAAGGGCGGTATGATTTCCTCAGAACACATAACATTGTGGGTTGTAGATAATTTAGTGAAAAAACGTATAATTGGCGGAGAAAGGTTGAACTTGATGGACCTAGATCTCATTTCAACCTATAAATGGACCTGACATGTAAACACGAGTGCAGATGAAATAGAAAGTAATTCCCTAAAATCATTCTCATCCCTTCTTTACTTCGTAACATTAAAGTTGAAAAGAAAACCCAAAATGTCACTTTTTTAGATTTTGAACTTACGCACCAAGTACACCCAGTGGCCGCATTACTCAGCTCCGTGACTAATTCTAACTTTAAGAAACAGTTACTTTTATAAATAGAAGAAAAAACTGGATCGGAGTTATATTAAGAAAGAAAAACTGAGGCTCAGATACATAAAGACCGGTGATTTTCGTTGTGGTCTTGATGAGGGACGTGGTGGCGTCAGACGCTCCTGACCCATGATGAGGTGTCTGCCTCTTCATCAATCGGGCATCTGACGAGTGGCATGCAACATTTTGGGAGAAAATTATATCAAAACGCCAAAAGCTGCTAAATATTTGCGCAACTCCAAGTTGTACTAAAATTTTACAATTTATCCCAGAATTCTGGTTAAATTGCTTTGATAAATTCAGGTCTTAGACTGTATCAAAAACTAAAGGGTCCAGTAATAAAACACATTACTTAACCGTCCATCATCCTGAGCTGATGAAAGAAGCTGTAGGGAGAGCAAGCTGCCATTAGATAGGGTGTAGTGTGACTGCAGGGGGCGCCACTGAGTGGTGCGATCTCTCCGATATGTCACCTATGTCACATCATTGTGGCTCTGAGGTCGCTGTCATACATTCGCTGCTGGGAAATATTTATCACTACTTTTCTTTTACAACAGAAGGATCCACAAAATCACAGAAAGACTTTTCGGGCCATCTATTCCCGAAAATAGTATGGAGAGTTCATCCATTGAAACCATCCAGTATGTATGTTATTTTTGGAAATATAATACTATATGACCAGCGTGATATATAAGGTAGTGTTTCCGCTTGACCCAGTGGTGGAGTACAGTACTTGTAGTGACCCAGCTATTTATTGCTCATACTCGGGGGTCCAGGGCTTTCTATCACTCACTAGTAGTTGTTTTACACCACAGGCGATCCACCTGGCTGACGTGGCTCAGCTTAATAATAGCATACCTGGTTTCTCAGGAATTGCTAATAAAGGGCATGCTTTGTAAAAAACACTTCTAAAGTGAGTAATAATGACTAGAATATATCATTCATATGGAATATAAACTCTTCTATATCGATCATTTTGGTTCCATTCCCCGAGGGTCTACACGAGAGACCATTCACTGTTGTGGAGGGTTAAACCAATAGGCTGAAGTTAATTCTGCTTATTACTATTACTTAGGGTCAGCGTTATGGGGGTCAAACATCTGTAGCCACTCCATGGCGTGATTGCCAACATCGTTTATTCTCATCCCTTCTATAACCCATACCAGTCACATTTATGTGGTTTTCCAATATATAAAAAATTGGCTGAACAAGAGAAATCCCACAAGGACAGTGATTAGCTGCAGCGGTCACATGGGTAGTCGCTAACTTCAGTGCGGTGGTGCAGGATTTATCATGTGAGAAATGGCTCTATTATTATTTTATACCATTTTCTCCATTTTGGTCCAATTATACAAATTCTGAGCGGTCTTCTGTTTGCTTATGGGGCTGTCCAGTTGGGAAACGCGTTGAGTGATTTGGTTACAATATGTTTAGCGCTGATTGGGGCTTTGTCTTTTAGGCTACAATCACTATTAATGCCATATATGAGAACTTGCTCTCTACTGTTTGGATTTCTACCTGTGTCCTGATATGCCCCTTCTGTAATTTGACTTAACAACTGTGACCTGTTCCCCTATGCAAAAGATTGTTTGGGTCCATTGGGATAATTCGGGCCAGTCTTTGAGCAGTGACGCCATCTGGGTTTTCTAGGGTGCCAACCTCTACGGTTAGGTAAGATATGTATTAGGGTCAGTTTGGGACCCCACATCGTCAGATGTTATGACGCGCCCCTGGGCCTGTGTCGCACTGCGTTGCGCACGCGGGAGCTTACCCGGAGCCGGATCTCTTGAGGGTTGTAGTCTCGTGGCGGTGATCCGGTCCGTGCCCAGGGAGTCAGACTAAGTGGCGCTGTATTAGCGGTAGATGTTGGACGACTACGCCACCCGTTGAATGCAGCTATGGAGCTGCCGCTGCAGGGCAGACCGCTGAGGCCGGTGGTAGGATTGTGCAGCGTGATAGTATAACCCCCAACGGGAGGGGTATGGCCTCAGGGCAGCCGACGTGGACGATGGGGGTAGCAGGAACCACTCGGAGACGGTACGGTGTAGTTCAGGGTCTTTACTGGTGACAAAGATAGACCCTCCTGGAGTACTGGCTAGCGATTGGGGCCTGGTCAGTCCTTGAGCAGATGGGATCTCCCCTGGCCAGGCGGAGTTGTAGGCCTCCCAAACTAACTGTACTCTTCTGGCTACCTTGCTAGAGGCGGGTAAAAGTAGCCCACGTCCCTGAGTGTGCCGTGTGGTGCTCACCCGTATGGCCGGTGACTCGGGGCCTTCTAGTAGCTTCCGCTCCACGACGGCGGTGCTGGTCCCATGCGTGTGACCGTGCCTTCGGGTTTCTTGGCCAGAGGACCTGGAATCCCCTGCCTGACGGATTCTGCTGCTGGGTAGGAGTTAGTCCCCACAGCCTCGGACTCCGGGTCCGGTAAGAAATCTTCTCAGTCAGGGCGAGCTCTGCAGCTGCCAGCCCCTGACTCCTTGTAACACTGCTCCCACAGAGCTCTTGATGTTCTGTTCCTATATTTGCTTCTTTTCTCTGTCTCTACTTCTTCTCTACTCACTAACCCTGCCTCAGCCCCAGGTTTATATAGGGGAAGTCCTTCCCCTCCCAGGACTGGGCAGGAGGTGTGGCATGCATAGGATTCCTGACCAAGAGACCTCCCACCTGCTCTCAGACATAACATTGCTGTTACTGTGGAAACCAGACCCCTGGGGTGCCACATTCCCCCCTAGTGAAATTTAGTACTCCGGGACTAAACATATTTTAGAAAAACATAACAAGATATAACAATAACAATACAATAAAGAAACACATAAAGGTGGTCACGGCATGTCCGTAACCGGGTGCAGTCTTTGAAGAAAGCAAGGTGTCCATTTCACCAAAACAGGGAGACGTAACCAGGTAGGGGTCTGTCCTGCCCCGAGTCCTTAACAGTCTTTAGTCCGTCCTGGGTTACGCTCCAACTATGTACACAGGATTCCCGGTAAATCCACCAAAGACTCCTATAAACAACTAGAAACACATAATTATACACAAGCAACAAGAAAAACAGGTAACCACAAATAAAACAATTTATACACTTCAAATCCTCCAACGTGCGGGTAACTGGCCTCTAGTGGCCCTAGTGGACCTACGGAGCTGACTGTCTGGCCCTGAACTACAGGGTGTAGGAGCTGTCAAGGGTAAACTGGGCAGCTGTCTACGGGCCCTTTGGCTCACTAGGGATATGGCAGGCTCACTGCAAGCAGAGGGTTGATCCTCCTGATCTGCTGGTGTGGGGTCTTCTGCCTCCTGGACCGGCTGTTCTTCCAGCTCTACCTGTTGCTCCGTAGGTGCTTGGGATGCTGGTTGGAGGAAGGTGAGTACGGGTACCACAACTGCACCATTGACTTCAGTCCAAGACCGAGGGAAGTCTCCGAGCACAGTACTAACCATATCTTCCCTTTCCTCTACGGGTCGATGGTCTTCTTGTTCCTCTTCAGGGTTCCGTAGCTGTTCAGGACACTTCTTCAGGTGATCCCGGGATACAATGGCTGTGGTCTCCCTTCCGTCTTTACTGATGGTACAGACCTTCGGGTTCTCGTGGCTTGAGGGCAGTACGGTGTACGGGTCCTTCTCCCACTGGTCGTCCAACTTGTGGAGCCGTCTTTTCCTCTTCAAAACCTGCTCTCCGGGCACCAGGGGAACAGCGAGAGCATACTGGTTGTAAGTTTTCTCTTGTCTCTCCCTAGCCTGACAGAGACTTCGCTCCACGCTCTCCTGTACTTTCCGGTACTGCTGCTGCCTCTCTGTGTCCCAGTCTGCTTCTGGTGAAGTGTCCTCGGGTGTCAGGACTCCCATTTCCAGGTCAACAGGTAACTTACCAGGTCTCGCCCTCATTAGGTAAGCCGGGGTACAGTTGGTGGAACCTACCGGGATGTGGTTGTATAGGTCCACCAGATCGGGCAGCTTCTCAGGCCACAGACTGCGTTCTTCCAGGGGCAACGTTTTCAGAAGATCCATTACCACCTGGTTCATTTTCTCACAAAGTCCATTAGTTTGCGGATGATAGGGTGTCGTCCTTATCTTCCGGCAGCCATACAGATTGCAGAATTCCTGGAAGACCTCCGCTTCAAAGGCAGGTCCCTGGTCCGTCAGCACTTGGTCCGGGTACCCGTGTGGACGGCAGAAGTGCTGCTGGAAGGCTCTAGCTGCTGTTTGAGCCGTTAAGTCCTTGACGGGGACGACAACCAAGAACCGGGAGTAATGATCCACGATGGTTAACGCGTAGACGTAGCCACTTCTGCTTGGGGTCAGTTTTACATGATCCAAGGCTACCAGTTCCAACGGCTGCCGGGTGACGATGGACTGCAGGGGAGTCTTCTGGCTGGCACGGTCCTTCCTCCTCAGGTTGCACGGGCCACAGTCTCTGCACCACCTCTCGATGGTTCCCCTCATGCCTACCCAATGGAACCGCCCGCGCAGCAGGAACTCCAGCTTCTTCCATCCGAAATGCCCAGCTCCATCGTGGTATGCCTCCATCACCATGGCTGTGTCTCGTCGTGGCACCACTACTTGCCAGATTAGTTCATGCGTCCGGGAGTTAACCATCCTGCGGCACATCTTCCCCTTGTAAAGGAACAGTCTACTCTTTTCTGCCCACAGTTGCTTGGCTTCCTCCGGAGCGTCTGGGTCAAGGCGAGCCTCTGGCCGAGTCAGTATCTCCTTCACCAGCCGGACGGCAGGGTCACTGTCTTGCGTTTCCGCCCAGTTGTAGTGAGGTAAGGGGTTAAGCGTAGCGCCTTTCTTACTCCTTACCCGATGGGAATACTGGATAGTCCCATGACGGTGAAACGCGGGGAGTTCGACTTCTTCCAGTCCCTCTGGATCTTCTCCTACGTCCGGTAGGTTTGGCATCCTGGACAGGGCGTCCGCGTTGGTATTGGAGCGTCCTGCCCGGTATTTGATGGTGAACTCGTAGTTGGACAGGCGGGCCATCCATCTCTGCTCTAGGGCACCGAGTCTTGCCGTGTCCAGGTGTGTCAACGGGTTGTTATCAGTGTACACGACGAACCGGGAAGAAGCGAGGTAGTGCTTAAAGCGTTCGGTGATTGCCCACACCACTGCCAGGAACTCTAGCTTAAATGAGCTGTAATTCTCAGGGTTTCTTTCGGTGGGTCGCAGTTTTCGGCTGGCGTAAGCGATTACTCGCTCTTTCCCCTGCTGGATCTGGGACAGCACGGCTCCTAGCCCGATGTTACTTGCGTCGGTGTAGAGGATAAAGGGCTGGCTGTAATCCGGGTACGCCAGGATTTCATCCCCCGTGAGGGCCATCTTCAGCTGGCGGAAGGACTCTTCTTCCAACTTCTCCCATCTGAAGGGCGGCTTCTGGTTCTTGGCCTTCCGGGACTGGCCTATCAGGAGGTCCTGCATAGGAGCTGCCTTTTTGGTGAAACCGGGGATGAATCTGCGGTAATAGCCTACCAACCCGAGGAACTGCCGCACTTCCTTTACACTGGAGGGACTTGGCCATTCCTTAATTGCGGTGATCTTATCAGGGTCGGGAGCCACTCCGTCAGCGCTCACCACGTGTCCCAGGTACTGCACCTTTGGTTTCAGGAGGTGACACTTGGAGGGTTTCACCTTTAGGCCGTAGCTTGCCAGAGCTTCGAACACTTCCGCCAGGTGTTTCAGGTGGTCCTCATAAGTCTTAGAATATACGATGACATCGTCCAGGTACAACAGGACCGTCTTGAAGTTTCTGTGGCCCAGACAGCACTCCATTAATCGTTGGAAGGTTCCTGGTGCGTTGCAGAGTCCGAACGGCATACAGGTAAACTCGCTAAGTCCCATCGGGGTGGTGAATGCGGTCTTCTCCCGGTCCGCCTCTGCTACAGGAACCTGCCAGTACCCACTAGTGAGATCCAAGGTAGAGAAGAAGTTAGCAGATCTTAAAGCAGCCAAAGACTCCTCTATCCTTGGTAAGGGGTACGCATCCTTGTGTGTGATACGGTTGATTTTCCGGTAATCTACACACATCCTCATGGTGTTGTCTTTCTTTTTGACTAAGACTAGTGGAGCTGCCCAGGGGCTACAGATATCCCTGATCACCCCAGCCTCCTTCATGTCTCTAAGCATCCCCTTGGCGTGTTGGTAGTGTGCAGGGGGTACGGGTCGATACCTCTCTTTTATGGGAGGATGGTCTCCCGTGGGGATGTGGTGTTCTACCCCTTTGACTCGCCCGAAGTCTAACGGGTGTTTACTAAACACTCTCTCGTACTCTTGAACCACCCGATAGACTCCCTGTTTCTGGTGTGAGGGAGTGGAGTCAGTACCCAAATGTAGTTGCTGACACCAGTCCTCCATTGTTTTCTTAGAGCCGTTACCTTCCTCCGGGTGAGATGGAGGCAAGGGTTCCACAGATTGTATAGCATTTTGGTTAATGGTATATAATTTGGCTAGCGTGGCATACCGGGGCAGGTACACTTCCCTCTTCCCGATATTGATTATGCGAACGGACACCCTCCCATGGCGTACATTAACCACCCCCCGTGCTGTCAAGATGGTGGGCCTACTGTCTGAGTAAACTGGTTCTACCATTGCCTGGTAATCTCTACCTCTCAGACCAATAGCTGCCCGGCACCAAATCATCATTTCACTTTTTGGGGGCATGGCAATAGGGAAAGGGTCACACATTCTCACGCTACCAATCTCACCGCCGGAGAGTTCCACCTGTTGCCGTCGCATCAGTGCCTGGATCTCTTTTTGGAGCACTCGCTGCTCGCCGGAGCTGGCGTTCTTGGCAACCTGCTGTAAAAGGAAAATCACCTCTGCAAGACAATTTTCAATTACATTAGTTCCTAGAGTTATCTTTGGGTGACTCTCGTGTTTGTCAATGTCTACAATGATCAGTCCCTGTGCTGCCAGTTCAACTCTACCAATTTTAATGGTCACCTCTTTAAATCCGATCTGTGGCACGGGCTGACCATTGCTGGCGATGATACTCAAGTCGTCGTCAGGGTAGCGGGTAATATCCGAGTCATTCCAGTACTGCTTGAAGAGCACGTACGGGATGGTGGTGACCTGTGACCCGGTGTCCAGTAGGGCACTCATAGGAATGCCATCCAGTACCACAGGCAAGACTGGACGTCCTCCCACATATTTGTCGCGCCAGTTCGATGGGCCTGATGATCTTTTTCCTAGGGGTTGGCCCTCTACCCTAGGTTGTGCCAGTTTAAAGGACAGTACCTTGCCATATGTCCGGGTTGATTACAGCGGCGGCAGATGGGTCGTCCGTCCTCGTTGTATCGGTCGCTGGGTCTTCCTCTGGCCGGTGGGGTCCTCCTTGGTCGACGCCACGGGATGTCCTCCGGTCCGGATGCCAGCTGGATCTTCCCTGGAGTAGAAACCTGTAAAGACTGCACAGTTCGGGTTAGCGCAGCAACGCTTTTAGCTAGCTCTTGGACCTGATGGTGCAGGTCTGGAGCCGGGTCATTGCTCAAAGCCTGCGCATCAGCTCCCACAGGCCCTGCCGACAAGGGCGCTGCCTCCTGGTGGTAAGTAGTAGTAGGGCGTCTGTGGGTCACAACGCCACCTGGTGCCGGTTCTCGGAGCACCCGGATGGCTCTGTCCTTGAACTGTGCAAATCCCAGATGAGGGTCCTGTAAGGCCATTGCCCGCAACTGGGTTCGGTGGGCATTGCAATATAAAACCTCTATAAATTGTTCAGTCAACAGCCTGTCCTCGTCTCCCACGCCGTCAGGGTCGGTCTGCTTAATGGCTCTCAGGGCTTCTTGTAGGTTTAATGCATAGTCCCTTATACTCTCATGTGCCCGCTGTTTGCACCCGTAGAATCTGAGCTTGATCTCGGCTGAGGTGCGGGTATCAAAGGTGTCCCTCAGCCGGGCCAGTATCCCTGCGACAGTCCTCCCCCCAGGTGGCCAGGACTTTACCTCCCTTTTGGCTGCCCCGGTTAATTGGGCCACCAGGATGCTCACTTTTTGCTCTTCTGTAAGGGGGTACACCTGGAAGAGGCTATCCAGCTTTTCTCTAAAGTCATGCAGGGTATGCGATTCCCCTGAGTACTGGGGTAGCCAGGCTGCCCCCGGGATATAGGGCATGGTGAAAGGCATGACCGCAACAGCGGTGGCGCTGGCGGGGGTTGAAGCGGTGAAGCTCTCCTCCGTATCAGACATCCTTCTCCCCCCTAGTGGACCGTGGCCTACCTTGCGATGATCCTCTTCCGTAGGCCGCGGCTCCGCAGTGGATCGTCAGGGTTGAGGACCTTCCGTCGCGCTCCTGTGACGTCGGCGTCTGCTGGGCTCCTTCCAGGACCTTACGCAACGTCCGGACGTGAGGCGGGGCTTCAGTTCTCGCGCGCTTTCGGAGTCCACGCCCCTCTTCTTCCCGCGCGGCGTCCTCAAGATGGCGTCCAATGGCGGGAAAACTCCACGTATGGCGGGAAGAAGGCTGAAGATGGCGCCGGATGGCGGGAAAACTCCACCGATGGCGGGAAGGAAGCGGAAGATGGCGCCGGATGGCGGGAATCTTCACCACAGGTAAGTTTGAACAGTCTTTTTCAGGCACGCAGTACCCGGTGGTTGCGGGCACGAAATCCTGCCGACTACGCCAAAAGTTGACGCGCCCCTGGGCCTGTGTCGCACTGCGTTGCGCACGCGGGAGCTTACCCGGAGCCGGATCTCTTGAGGGTTGTAGTCTCGTGGCGGTGATCCGGTCCGTGCCCAGGGAGTCAGACTAAGTGGCGCTGTATTAGCGGTAGATGTTGGACGACTACGCCACCCGTTGAATGCAGCTATGGAGCTGCCGCTGCAGGGCAGACCGCTGAGGCCGGTGGTAGGATTGTGCAGAGTGATAGTATAACCGCCAACGGGAGGGGTATGGCCTCAGGGCAGCCGACGTGGACGATGGGGGTAGCAGGAACCACTCGGAGACGGTACGGTGTAGTTCAGGGTCTTTACTGGTGACAAAGATAGACCCTCCCGGAGTACTGGCTAGCGATTGGGGCCTGGTCAGTCCTTGAGCAGATGGGATCTAACCCTGGCCAGGCGGAGTTGTAGGCCTCCCAAACTAACTGTACTCTTCTGGCTACCTTGCTAGAGGCGGGTAAAAGTAGCCCACGTCCCTGAGTGTGCCGTGTGGTGCTCACCCGTATGGCCGGTGACTCGGGGCCTTCTAGTAGCTTCCGCTCCACGACGGCGGTGCTGGTCCCATGCGTGTGACCGTGCCTTCTGGTTTCTTGGCCAGAGGACCTGGAATCCCCTGCCTGACGGATTCTGCTGCTGGGTAGGAGTTAGTCCCCACAGCCTCGGACTCCGGGTCCGGTAAGAAATCTTCTCAGTCAGGGCGAGCTCTGCAGCTGCCAGCCCCTGACTCCTTGTAACACTGCTCCCACAGAGCTCTTGATGTTCTGTTCCTATATTTGCTTCTTTTCTCTGTCTCTACTTCTTCTCTACTCACTAACCCTGCCTCAGCCCCAGGTTTATATAGGGGAAGTCCTTCCCCTCCCAGGACTGGGCAGGAGGTGTGGCATGCATAGGATTCCTGACCAAGAGACCTCCCACCTGCTCTCAGACATAACATTGCTGTTACTGTGGAAACCAGACCCCTGGGGTGCCACAGTTACACTTGTAGTTTTCCATAAGGGATCACTACCCGGCCCTGCACTGTGTTGGTTTTAAGTATTGCTCTTTTTAATGAATATCTAATAAAGTATGATTTTATTGGTATATTTTCACTGTGAATATTGATCCTAATCCGCACTGTTACCTGCACATTTACATGAGATTATATATGTTTTATATATTGTAGAAGCAAAACCACCGAAAATGATGAAAAGGGGAAGACCACCACCCTGATCATGTAAGAGCAGAGATTACTGAGCAAACCTTCTAGATGACATAAGGATAGAGATGATTCCTTTCTACTGTATATATCTGCACAGATAGCGGCCATTTATTGATCACGCATCTTATATGCCGGATTTTTAAGAGGTTTTGGATGAGTTTTTTCCCTGATGCGTTCTTTGCTGCCTTCTGATTGGACACTGCCATGTTTAGAGAAGTTTCCTTTTGGATCCTCTTCAAAGAAATGACATGCAATTTGTTTTTCTAAACCTCTTCAGAGAAAAAAAAACTAAAAAAATCCTCCTGATATAAAAAGAGTGGATTTCCCATAGAAATGAACTGGAATTGCTTTCCAAGAGTTTCTGAAATAATTTTTGAGGTGAATTTTGGAGAGGATTTTCTTAAAAAGAAACCTTCAAAAAAATGTTATGTGCACATAGTCTTCGTGATGCAACCAATTTTTAGTTTAGGCTATGTGCACACGTTGCGTTTTTGTTGCTTTTTTTCCACAGGCAATACCTGCTCTCTTGGCAGTAAAGAAGATACTTACAAAAAGCAGGTTTTCCTGATTTTTTTTCTGCATTTTTATTGCTGCGTTTTTCTTGTCTCTTCTGCATGTTGATAGAGTTTAGTGGCCCAAAAAAACCATGATGTAACTTCCTTAGGTGTTTGCACAATAAATGCAGCACTTACCCATTGTTTCCTATGGGTGAAAAAACGCTGAAAGAAGTGACATGCTGCAGTTTGCAAAAGCGCAGCGGTTTCCAAATCAGTCAGTAGTTTTTATAAAAACCATAAATACATAAAAAGTTTTGAAAAACTTGTAAGTTTTTTAGGGAATGAAATTAAATCAACAGTAATTTCACCATTGCTTATTGGGATTTATAGTCACAGCATTCACTGTTCAGTATATATTACATGATAACATTATTCTACAAGTCAAGTACAATTATACTGACAAGACTTATTGTTTTGTTTTACAAACTAATATGCACTTCTGAAGTCACATTCTATGTGATTTGTTTTATAATTCATATAGCATATATACTGTATTTTCTGGACTAGATGTATTTTTTTTAGCAAGAACAAAATTGTGCTTAACCCTTTCACGGCATGCGCCGTATATGTACAGTGCATGGCATGTCTCCCGCTTTGGTACGGGCTATGGCGATGAGCCCGCACCTTTCCAGACACATTACAGCTGATCTGATCATCACTTAAATATCCTACCCTTGTGCATTAAAGTTAGTGATATTGACCCCTCCACTTCTTTACACCAAAAAGGAAGTGTTAATTATTAGTAAATATTTTCTGTTCTCTAAACCTGGGGTGTGTTTTATAATACAGTAATTTGCGTTCTATAGTTTAAAAAATATGTTATACCTCCTGCCCGAGCACAGGTCAGGGATGTAATTACTAGAGTTAAAAGGCTTCTCGCGGACTATAGCGTTCATGTCCTATCCCTACAATATATAGTATTGTTTAACCCCTTGCAGACATGGACAATTTCCATTTTTCTATTTCCCTCCCTCTTCTTTAAAGAGTCATAACTTTCTTTTTTCCTGTCCACATATTCTTGTGAGGACTTGTTTTTTGCGGGATGAGTTGTAATTTTGAATGAGACCATTTATTTTACCACAAAGTGTACTGGAAAATGGGAAAAAAAAACAAGTACAGAGAAATTGCAAAAAAACTAATTCTAACATTGTTTTTTGGAATTGTTTTTACGTCAAACATTGTGTGGTAAAAAAATGACCTGCCAATATGATTCTCCTCATCAGTATGATTATGGCGATTCCAAACTTGTAGTTTTTTCATTATTTTAGTGGTGAAAACAAAATCAGATATTTGAAAAATAATTGGGGGGGATTGTGTCGCCATTTCCCAAAACAAATAATGTTTTCATTTTTCGGACTATAGAGCTGTGTGAGGACTTATTGTTTTGGGGGGTGAGACAACGTTTTTATTGATACCATTTTTTGATAGATATGACATTTTCATCACTTCTTACAACTTTCTTACAGTGTTGCGGCAAACAAAAACCACAATTTTGTCATTTTGAGTATTTTTCTGTTTAAGGTGTTTACCAAACAGGTTAATTATTTTTATGCTTTGATAGATTGGACACTTATGGATATAGCGATACCATAGATGTTTATTTTTTATTATCTTTATTTTTAAATGGGGGATAAAGGCATGGATTCAAACTTTTATGCTTTTTTATTTTTATTTCATATTTTTAAAAACTTTTTACTGTATTTGTTAGTCCACTTACGGGACTTGAACATGCGATAGTCTGATCACTTGCACTATACACAGTAATACCACAGTATTACTGCATATAGTAAAAACCACACTCTCTTTTGAAGCCACACCTCAGAGCATGGAGGTCTTCATTGGCGTCCTGCGATCACGTTACAGAGGCGCTGATTGGCGCATATAATGACGCACCACCATGCCAACACGCTATTAATGCCGTTGTCAGAGAGTAACAGTGGAATTTAATAGGGTGACAGTCTCGGCTGTTAGAGGTAGATTTTGGCTGTGTGTCACAGCCATTATCTGTCGGGTATGGGGCGGCCTCATCCCTACACCCGCTACCGACTTGCACGTTACATTTATAGTGGATGTTGGTAAAGAGTTAATTGATGGCAGTTTTATTCACTTGAATGGTGCTACTGTCCCAGAACATCAGGAGATCCCCTCATATTTCATGAGTCTTCAGGACATATTTGTAGAGTAAGCGAGTGAACTCAATATCATGGGATCTGGAAATGGAGGATATTTTTCTTAACACTCGTGTTTCTGTAATATGCTGCCTCTAGCTTTAAGATTTAAATTTCCAGTATTCTAAATTTTTACTAAGTTATTACAAGCTGGTATAATTCATGGTAGTCAATATGGACTCGGAATCCGTTTTCTATGTCTTCTGTTCTTTGTTTGTGTTTGGGAATTTAAAACCTTATTCCCCAATGACAGTGCTTTACACAAAGCTCCAAATCTGTATAATTACAGTAAATATACAGACTAACCTTACAATTTCCTTATTTTTTTCTGCAAAATCGTGCAACATTAAGCCATTGCGTATAGGAATGGTCTCGGCATTAAATTACATCCTGTAGTTAAAGCAAATTATACAGTAACTTTATTCATTATTAACCAGGATGGTAAGATGTTAAGAATTGCTAATCTGTTACGTAAAGGGGTTGCTTTGTCATGTCACAAGATATTGATTACCTATGCTTAGTATAGATCATCAATATCAGATTAGTGGGTGGTCCAACATCCAGCACCCCCACTGATCAGCTATTATAAGCTCCGGCTTAAGATAAACATACTGAATAGAGTTCCAACGTGATAGTCCCAGTCAAAGTATAGCGATTATCACCAGACAATGCAGATCAGGTCCTAGAAGAGCTGATCTTTGGGGATAGGTCCTGCGAATAGCTCATCAATATCTTGTGAATGAAATGTGCTTTAACATTATTTGTTATATTTTCACTATATATAGCAAAGAAACATCCATCTAGCAACAACAACTACCAGCCAATAACATCTGGCAACCACCACCATCACTAGCCAATACCATCCGGCGGCAAGCAACACCACCAGCCAATACCATCCGGCAACAAGCACCACCACCAGCCAATAACATGCGACAACAAGTACCACCACCATCCAATACCATCCGGCAGCAAGCACCACCACCAGCCAATACCATCCGGCAACAAACACCACCACCAGCCAATACCATCCGGCAGCAAGCACCATCACCAGCCAATACCATCCGGCAACAAGTACCACCACCAGCTAATAACATCCTCCAACAAGCACCACCACCAGCCAATACCATCTGGCAACAACAACAATCAGCTAATTCCAACTGGCAACAACAACCAACTAATACCATCTGGCAACAAGAACAACATCCAGCTAATACCATCTGGCAACAACAACCAGCTAATACCATCTGGCAACAACTAGCTAATACCATCTGGCAACAAAAACAACATCCAGCTAATACCATCTGGCAACAACAACAACCAGCTAATACCATCTGGCAACAACAACAACCAGCTAATACCATCTGGCAACAACAACAACCAGCTAATACCATCTGGCAACAACAACAAAAAGCTAATACCATCTGGCAACAGCAACAACCAGCTAATACCATCTGGCAACAACAACCAGCTAATACCATCTGGCAACAACAACAAAAAGCTAATACCATCTGGCAACAACAACAACCAGCTAATACCATCTGGCAACAACAACAACCAGCTAATACCATCTGGCAACAGCAACAACCAGCTAATACCATCTGGCAACAACAACCAGCTAATACCATCTGGCAACAACAACTAGCTAATACCATCTGGCAACAAAAACAACATCCAGCTAATACCATCTGGCAACAACAACAACCAGCTAATACCATCTGGCAACAACAACAACCAGCTAATACCATCTGGCAACAACAACAAAAAGCTAATACCATCTGGCAACAACAACAAAAAGCTAATACCATCTGGCAACAACAACAACCAGCTAATACCATCTGGCAACAACAACAACCAGCTAATACCATCTGGCAACAGCAACAACCAGCTAATACCATCTGGCAACAAAAAACAGCAAAATTCCATCTGGCACCAATTTAAAGAGGTTGCCCGACCCTAAAATCCAATTTTTAAGATTATCTGTGCTCTATTGTAATTTATAATATCCCTATAAAAAAATTTTGGTTTCTAACTTTTGTTTGTCCTGAATTTCACTTCATTGCCTGCACCCAGTTTGTTTACATGCTCCTCTCCAGACTAGGCAACTCCCTTTGCTTTTTTCTAAACTCACAGGCAGAGCTAGAACTGCCTGGCCCAAGTATCCAGCACTACCCTCTGCTTATATGATGCTGGATGATACTAGTGAGTAGGATCACATTGTCAAGGCCGGTTCCAGGTTTTTGTGGGCCCTGGGCGAAAGAGTCTCAGTGGGCCCCTTTAATACATACCACGATTCATGATTCACAGAAAACGCAGAGAAATATATATATATAGTACAATGCCAAAGATTTCACTTCTTACATAACATGAGCGATGTCTATTGTAAATTCTAAAATAGCACAGAAATCGGCGAATCCTTGCAGCGCACAGTGCAGACTGGATAGTGTAGTCCTCCATACAGTATTATGGGCACCACATAGTCCTCTATACAGTATTATGGACCCCATATATTGCTCCATACAGAATAATAGACCCCATATAATGCTCCATAGAGAATAATGGACCCCATAAAATGCTCCATGCAGAATAATGGACCTCATAAAATGTTCCATGCGAAATATTGGTCCCCATATAACGCTCCAAGCAGAATACTGGCCCCCATAAAATGCTCCATACAGGATACTGGCCCCCATATAGCGCACCATACAGGATACTGGCCCCCATATAACGCTCCATACAGGATACTGGCCCTCATATAACGCTCCATACAGGATACTGGCCCCCATATAACGCTCCATACAGGATACTGGCTCCCATATAACGCTCCATACAGGATACTGGCCCCCATATAACGCTCAATGCAGGCTATGCCCCCACATAATACCCCAAGCAGGCTGTACCCCCACATAATGCCCCATGCAGGCTGTGTCCTCCACATAATGCCCCATGCAGGCTGTGTCCCCCACATAATGCCCCATGCAAGTTGTTCCCCCCATATAATGCCCCATGCAGGATGTCACCCCCCCCCATATAATGCCCCATGCAGGATGTCACCCCCCAAAATAATGCCTCATGCAGGATGACACCCCCTCATATAGTGACCCATGCAGGATGACACCCCCCCCATATAGAGCCCCATGCAGGATGTCACATCCCCCCCATATAATGCCCCATGCCTCCATACATTAAAAAAAAATCAAATACTTACCTCACTTCTCCTCACCTGCTGCCGCTGCTCTGGACTCTTCAGCCACGTTGCCGTCTTCCCGCTCTGTGTTGTGACTGCTCAAGAGAGGGCGCAGTGGAAAGACATCATCGAGCCCTCTGACCTGAGACGTCACAGTGCAGCAGCCGTGAAAGATGCAGGACCTGCTGCTGAGGCACGGGGAGAGGTAATTATTGTGCCGGGGCCCTGAGCAAGCAGGGGAGTGGGTCCCATAGCGAGCCGGCATGCCCGACAGCGAGTGGTCCCCCCCACCTGCTCAGGGCCCCGGTACTTGCCCGGGTGCTGAGTGCTGACACCAGGCATGAACATTGTGACCCCTGCGGTAATGTGCCAAGTTACGTTTTTTTTCAATTGCTTGTCACAGTACCTAGGGGACGTAATGTATTGGACCCTATTCACTTTTTTCTACTCCTATGTAATGTAGCAGCAGTTACAATGATTTTGTGCTACACAACCTGTGCCATGGCCAAAGTCACTGTGTATCCAGCATCAGTATATAATACAGTGTAATGTAGAGCCGAATAAAAAGATCCATACGACTCCATGGTTATCAGATCAGGGTCATTCAAAGTTATTGGGTCTGTCAAGAAATAGTGTGTCCTTGTAAATGCCACATACATCCAGGATGCTTGTGTCCCAATACCAGCTGAAGAAGTTTGCAGGACCTTGGTCCGACTACAATAGATCCTGTGATCGGTTGGCTCGAGTCTGTAGATATACATTTCATATATGAGGACAGGTGTGCAGTTATTGCTTTACATATAAAAAAATAGTAACCATATGATTAGAGATTGATTTAGATACATATTTATAGTGATATACAGCAAAAAATGTCAGCACCCCAGACATGATGGTAAAAAAAATGTTTTTTTCTCAAGCATGTATGTGCGACGTTTAATCTCTTTTAGCTGTGAGCAATGAGCATTCACAGTGCAGAAACAAGGTATATATAGGTTCCACGCCATAATCAGTGATTAACCCTTTCGCAACCTTGGGTTTTGTCGTTTTTGCTTTTTCGTTTTTTGCTCCCCTTGTTCCCAGAGCCATAGTGTTTTTATTGTTTGGTCAATATGGCCATGTGAGGGCTTATTTTTTGCGGGACGAGTTGTACTTTTCAACGCCATTACTAGTTTTACCATATCATGTACGGGAAAACTGGAAAAAAATTCCAAGTGCGGTAAAATTGCAAAAAAAGTGCAATACCACAGTTGTTTTTTATTTATTTGTTTTACCACGTTCACTGAATGCTAAAACTGACCTGCCACTCTTATTCTACAGGTCATTACGAGTTCATAGACACCAAACATGTATACGTTCTTTTATATTTTAGTGGTGAAAAAAAATTCCAAAATTTGGTAAAAAAAAAAATAAAAAAATAGCGCCATTTTTTGAGACCTGTAGTGTCTCCATTTTTCGGGATCTGGGGCTGGGTGAGGGCTTATTTTTTGCGTGCCAGGCTGACGTTTTTATTGATAACATTTTGGTGTAGATCCGATGTTTTGATCGCCCGTTATTGCATTTTATTGCAATTTTGCGGCGACCAAAAAACATAATTCTGGCGTTTAGAATTTTTTTCTTGTTACGCCGTTTACCGATCGGATTAATTCTTTTTTTATATTGATAGATCGGGCGATTCTGAACGCGGCGATACCAAATATGTGTATGTGGGGTTTATTTTTTATTATTTTATTTTGAATGGGGCAAAAGGGGGGTGATTTAAACTTTTATATTTTTTTAAAACTTTTTTTTTTCACTTACTGCATGCTTCTATAGTCTCCATAGGAGACTAGAAGCAGCAGTTGTCTGATCGGCTCTGCTACATACAGGGGACGAGCAGATCCCCTGCATATAGCAGAATTGGTCCTGTGCTATGAGCGCCGACCACTAGGTGGCGCTCATAGCGACCAGATCATGACAACCACAGGCGTCTGCTGCAGACCCTGGGTTGTCATGCACGCCCATCGGCGACCCGCGATCACGTGACGGGGTCGCCGGTGGGCGGGGCTTAGGACGTGCTTCCAGGAAGCGCGCGTTAAATGCCGCTGTCGGAGATTGACAGCGGCATTTAACAGGTTAACAGCCGCGGGTGGATCGCGATTCCACCCGCGGCTGTTGCGGGCACATGTCAGCTGTAAGAATCAGCTGACATATGCTCCGTTCAGTGAGGGCTCAGCGCAGCAGCCCTCACTGAACGGGCAGTACGCAAATGTGCGTACTAATACGGCCTGGGCTCTAAACGGGTTAATATACATCAGGAAAGCATAGTGCACATGTGTGCAATCTCCTCATATGTCATAATGATATAACAAAAATGTATTTTTATTCTGTGCCAGATCACAAGTAGTGTGCATATAATACAAAAAAATACCTTAATTGCACCAACGATAATGTGAGAACACTTGTGTTGTAAGTAAACATTGCTCACCCAGTTGCTGATGTACGGTAAGTAATATACATAGTATGGCGTACCAGGGACGGCATTGCATGTGCTCTAGGCTCAGCTGTGATGTTAGGGATCCCAGATACTCACTGCACCAGGGGTGGAAATATCGCCGGTGCAGCTGCACCGGGGCCCAGAGGTGGAGGGGCCTGGATGCACATGCAGCTGAAATGTAATGTAATGTGCCGCAGGGGACCCACCAGATCTCTTCACTGCAATACACGCGGGCAGCCAATCAGGAGTCGGCAGCTGACATCTGCGTGCCGGTAACTGGGGGCACATGGCAATGACGTCATGCACCATGGTGGGGACGTAGTATGTCTTGTTACATACCGCCCCTTACATAGCGTATTCTCGTTATTTTTGTTAATCACAGTGATTTCTCTTTTACATAGAGTCCTCTCTTGTTAGATATACAGTTGTGCTCAAAAGTTTACATATCCCTGCAGAATTTTTCCTTTCTTGGCCTTGTTTCAGAGAATACGAATGATAACAAAAAACCTTTTTCTCCACTCATGGTTATTGGTTGGGTGAAGCCATTTATTGTCAAACTACTGTGTTTTCTCTTTTTAAATCTTAATGACAACCAAAAACATCCAAATGACCCCGATCAAAAGTTCACATACCCTGGTGATTTTGGCCTGATAACATGCACAGAATTTGACACAAATAGGTTTGAATAGCTACTAAAGGTAACATCCTCACCTGTGACCTGTTTGCTTGTAGTTTTTGTGCATAAAAGCTAAGTGAGTTTCTGGGATCCAGACAGACTCTTGCATCTTTCATCCAGCTACTGACATTTCTGAATTGTGAGTCATGGGGAAAGCAAAAGAATTGTCAACGGATCTATGGGAAAAGGTAGTTGAACTGTATAACACAGGAAAAGTATACAAAAAAATATCCATGGAATTGATAATGTCAGTCTGATAATGTCAGTCAGCAGCGTTCAGACTGTGATTAACAAATGGAAAATAAGGGGCTCTGTGAAAACCAAACCACGGTCAGGTAGACCAACAAAAATTTCGGCCAGGAAAATTGTTCGGGATGCAAAGAAAAACCCACAAATAACATCAGCTGAAATTCAGGACTGTCTAAAAACTAGCGGTGTTCCAACATGACAATGATCCAAAACACAAGGCCAAGTCGATCTGTCATTGGTTACAGCAGAACAAAGTGAAGGTTCTGGTGTGGCCATCCCAGTCTCCTGACGTAAATATCATTGAGCCACTCTGGGGAGATCTCAAGCGTGAAGTTCATGCTAGACAGCCCAGGAATTTACAGGAACTGGAGGCTTTTTACCATCTGAGAAAATAAAGAACCTCATCAACAACTACCACAAAAGACTTCAAGCTGTCATTGATGTTAGAGGGGCAATACACGTTATTAAGAAGTGGGGTATGTGAACTATTGATCAGGGTCATTTGGATGTTTTTGGTTGTCATTAAGATTTAAAAAGAAAAATCACAGTAGTTTGACAATAAATGGCTTCCCCCAACCAATAGCCATGAGTAGAGAAAAAGATTTTTTGTTATCATTCATATTCTCTGAAACAAGGCCAAGAAAGTAAAAATTCTGAAGGGCTATGTAAACTTTTAAACACAACTGTATAATGACTGCGGATGGAGCAGCATCTGACTAGAAGATCGGTCCATCATCCGACTCCAGGGCCGCCATCAGGGCATTACTGCCCTTACTAGTGTATGGAGCCCCAGTGAGGAGGGGGGCCCAGGGGAGGGGATTTGGTCATTCGCTCAGTAACTGAACGTGCGTCCTCGGAAATGCTCAAATCTTCCCGTTAACGGCTGCTCTGGTCTACTCTTTTCAGAGTCTTCTGACGCTGACGTGTCAGGGCAGAGGGTGCAATGACATCACTACAGCGCACCCTCTGTGCTGAGCAGTACAGAGAGCCAGAAGACGCTGAGGAGACTGGAGCAGCGACCAGCGGGCAATGAGGAGTGGTAAATATTTTATTTTTTTTTATGTATGGAGCACGACATGGGGCCCATTATACTGTATGGGCAATTGTATACTGTATGGAGCAATATATGGGGTCATTGTATACTGTATGGAGCAATATATGGAGTCATTGTATACTGTATGGAGCAATAAATGGGGTCATTGTATACTGTATAGAGCAACATATAGGGCATTATACTGTATGGAGCATTATATGGGGACATTATACTGTATGGAACAATATACAGTACAGACCAAAAGTTTGGACACACCTTCTCATTTAATGATTTTTCTGTATTTTCATGACTTTGAAAATTGTACATTCACAGTGAAAGCATCAAAATTATGAATTAACACATGTGGAATTATATACTTAACAAACAAGTGTGAAACAACTGAAAATATGTCTTATATTCTAGGTTCTTCAAAGTAGCCACCTTTTGCTTTGATGATTGCTTTGCACACTATTGGCATTCTCTTGATGAGCTTCAAGAGGTAGTCACCGGAAATGGTTTTCACTTCACAGGTGTGCCCTATCAGGTTTAATAAGTGTAATTTCTTGCCTTATAAATGGGGTTGGGACGATCAGTTGTGTTGTACAGACGTCAGGTGGATACACAGCTGATAGTCCTACTGAATAGACTGTTAGAATTTGTATTATGGCAAGAAAAAAGCAGCTAAGTAAAGAAAAAGGAGTGGCCATCATTACTTTAAGAAATGAAGGTCAGTCAGTGCGAAAAATTGGGAAAACTTTGAAAGTGTCCCCAAGTGCAGTTGCAAAAACCATCAAGCGCCATAAAGAAACTGGCTCACATGAGGACCGCCCCAGGAAAGGAAGACCAAGAGTCACCTCTGCTTCTGAGGATAAGTTTATCCGAGTCACCAGCCTCAGAAATCGCAGGTTAACAGCAGCTCAGATTAGAGACCAGGTCAATGCCACACAGAGTTCTAGCAGCAGACACATCTCTACAACAATTGTTAAGAGGAGACTTTGTGCAGCAGGCCTTCATGGTAAATTAGCTGCTAGGAAACCACTGCTAAGGAAAGGCAACAAGCAGAAGAGACTTGTTTGGGCTAAAGAACAGAAGGAATGGACATTAGACCAGTGGAAATCTGTGCCTTGGTCTGATGAGTCCAAATTTGAGATCTTTGGTTCCAACCACCGTGTCTTTGTGCGACGCAGAAAAGGTGAACAGATGGACTCTACATGCCTGGTTCCCACCGTGAAGCATGGAGGAGGAGGTGTGATGGTGTGGGGGTGCTTTGCTGGTGACACTGTTGGGGATTTATTCAAAATTGAAGGCATACTCAACAAGCATGGCTACCACGGCATCTTGCAGCGGCATGCTATTCCATCTGGTTTGCCTTTAGTTGGACCATCATTTATTTCTCAACAGGACAATGACCCCAAACACACCTCCAGGCTGTGTAAGGGCTATTTGACCAAGAAGGAGAGTGATGGGGTGCTACGCCAGATGACCTGACCTCCACAGTCACCAGACCTGAACCCAATCAAGATGGTTTGGGGTGAGCTGGACCGCAGAGTGAAGACAAAAGGGCCAACAAGTGCTAAGCATCTCTGGGAACTCCTTCAAAATTGTTGGAAGACCATTTCCGGTGACTACCTCTTGAAGCTCATCAAGAGAATGCAAAGAGTGTGGAAAGCAGTCATCAAAGCAAAAGGTGGCTACTTTGAAGAACCTAGAATATAAGACATATTTTCAGTTGTTTCAATCTTTTTTGTTAAGTATATAATTCCACATGTGTTAATTCATAGTTTTGATGCCTTCAGTGTGAATGTACAATTTTCATAGTCATGAAAATACAGAAAAATCTTTAAATGAGAAGGTGTGTCCAAACTTTTGGTCTGTACTGTATGTGGCCATTATATACTGTATGGCACAATATATGGGGCCCGTAATATTGTACGGAGGACTATGTGGTGCCCACAATTCTGTCCAGAGGACTATGTGGAGCCCACAATTCTGTCCAGAGGACTATGTGGTGCCCACAATTCTGTCCGGTGGACTATGTGGTGCCCACAATTCTGTCCGGAGGACAATGTGTTGCCCACAATTCTGTACGAAGGACTATGTGGTGCCCACAATTCTGAACGGAGGACTATGTTGTGCCCACAATTCTGTCCGGAGGACTATGTGGTGCCCACAATTCTGTCCGGAGGACTATGTGGTGCCCACAATTCTGTACGGAGGACTATGTGGTGCGCACAATTCTGTACGGGAGACTATGTGGTGCGCACAATTCTGTTCGGGAGACTATGTGGTGCGCACAATTCAGTACAGGGGACTATGTGGTGCACACAATTCTGTATGGGGGACTATGTGGTGCCCGCAATTCTGTACGGGGGACTATGTGGTGCCCGCAATTCTGTACGGGGGACTATGTGATGCCCACAATTCTGTACGGAGGTTCTATATGGAGGACTATGTGGTGGCCACAATTCAATGCAGGGGACTATGTGGTGGCCACAATTCGGTGAGGGGGACTATGAGGTGGCCACAATTCGGTGAGGGGGACTATGTGGTGGCCACAATTGGGTGCGGGGGACTATGTGGTGGCCACAATTGGGTACGGGGGACTATGTGGTGGCCACAATTCGGTGCGGGGGACTATGTGGTGGCCACAATTCTGTGCAAAAGACTATGTGGTGCCCACAATTCTGTACAGAAGACTATGTGGTGCCCACAATTCTGTACAGAAGACTATGTAGTGCCCACAATTCTGTACAGAAGACTATACTGTTCGGTCTAAAATGTAGTGCACATAGTGTGCGCTGCAAGGATTCGCCAGTTTCTGAGTCATTGTAGAATTTACAATAGATATCACTCCTGATGTAAGTAGTAAGTTAAATCTTTGACATTGTACTATACCTTTATTTCTTATCTGTGCATCATTAATCGTGGTATGTGTTAAAGGGGCCCATTGAGACTTTCACCTGGGGCCCACGAAAACCTGTAGCTGACCCTGACAGCAACAGTTACCAGCTGCCAACCACCTGGAGGCTGGCAGCTGACATCGGTGCGCACATTGCCGGCGAATTAAGTCACAGCCATGCGGCAGCGTGGCAACGCCTCAAATGGATAAGGAAGAGGACGCAACGGGACCGTGGCCAGGTATGGAAAAGCATTTTTTTATTTTTTGATGGGACCAGGATGGTACATCATATGGGGCATATTGGCCAGGATGGGACATCATATGGGGCATATTGGCCAGGATGGGACATCATATGGGGCCTGGGGGCCAGGATGGGACATCACATGGGGCCAGGATGGGACTTCATATGGGAACTGGGGACCAGGATGGGACATCATATAGGGCCTGGGGGCCAGGATGGGACATCATATGGGGCCCGAGGGCCAGGATGGGACATCATATGGGGCCCGAGGGCCAGGATGGGACATCATATGGGCCCTGGGAACCAGGATGGGATATCATATGGGGCCTGGGGACCAGGATGAGACATCATATCGGGCCTGGGGACCAGGATGGATACACAATGGGTGGAAGAATGAGACACAATGGGGGCCAAGAATGAGACACAATGGGGGCCAGGAATCTGTGGGAGGAAATAACATAACAAATAAACGACCCCTATTTTACTGCATTTCTATAAAGTACTGTATTTTGGAAGTATGTCCACAGTTGCAATCAAAATTATTTAATCACCACTGCATATTAGGTTTATTAGTAAAAATGTACAAACTTTCTGCTGTTTGTGGGAAACAAACAAATGAAACAAAAACTATTTATATAGCTCAACACAACTAATATAACAAGTGGTCTCTCCAAATTCATCAAAAAAGATGATTTTTAATGACTATTACAGTCTCAGAATTATTCATCTCCTTTTTGACAAACATCCTTATTACTTATTTATTTTACTTTCTTTTATAGCTCCATCATATTCCACAGCACTTTACAGATATTATCATGACTGTCCCCATTGGAGCTCACAATCTAGATTCCCTATCAGTATGTCTTTAGAGTGTGGGAAGAAACCGGACCCGAAGGAAACCCACACAAACATGGGGAGAAGATACAAACTCCTTGGACAGGCTGTCCGCGTTTCCTCTCTGAAGAAACAAATTCATTTTGTATTATGTCATGTGAATTGTGTCCTGGATCTTAAAAATATTGTGTAATGTGATAAGTGTTAATAGTATTGTGATGTAATATGAATAGTGTAAAGCGATAAATATGTTAATGATGTTGGTAGTGTATATAATTGATGTAACATACCTGGCGGCGTCCTTGCATAGTGGTCCATCTCCCACTGTGCAAGAGGGCGCACTTGATCTCCAGTCCAGTTTGCTAGCCTGGCTTCCCTCCATGCTGTCTGTTTGCCTCTGTGTCTGCTGCTTAAGGGCGGCGCCCGATCACTTCCTGCTTTTTGTACCTGCTGCAGACACACCCCTTGTGCGTCCCCAGCCTATTGCTGTCTGCCATCTGGTATTTAACCCAGCTGCTCCAATGAATCCCTGCCTGAGCATTGTGTTCTGTCAGTTGGCCTTTGGTCACTGATATGCCAAGTCCCGTTTATGTTTCCTGCCTTCGGTATCAGTTCCCGTGTCTGAACTGTGTCCTGTCTGTATTATCTTCTAGCCTGTTGTCTTCTGCCTATCCTGGAGGCTGTATTTCCCGGCCTGTGTGAACCCGCTCCTGTATCTTGCTGCTGTGTCTGTTCTTGTCTGAATACTCTCCTAGCCTGTTTTGTTTTTCTCTATGTCTGTACTTTCCCTTTTTCTGCAGAGTCTGAACTCGTACCTAACTCCTGCTCGTTGTCACTGTACTTCCGTTTGTGAGATTGTGGTCCACTCGCTACTTCTCTGCAAGTACCCTGTGGGTATCTGGTTCTGCCTTTCCCTTCTAGTCTGTTCCGTGTGAACAGAGCCCTGTCCCCACCGCGTCTGCGGTTTTGCTTTGCTCAGCCCTGTCCACCGCGTCTGCGGTTTTCGCTTTGCTCAGCTCTGTCCACCGCGTCTGCGGTTTTCGATTTGCTCAGCTCTGTCCACCGCGTCTGCGGTTTTCGCTTTGCTCAGCTCTGTCCACCGCGTCTGCGGTTTTCGCTTTGCTCAGCTCTGTCCACCGCGTCTGCGGTTTTCGCTTTGCTCAGCTCTGTCCACCGCGTCTGCGGTTTTCGCTTTGCTCAGCTCTGTCCACCGCGTCTGCGGTTTTCGCTTTGCTCAGCTGTGTCCACCGCGTCTGCGGTTTTCGCTTTGCTCAGCTCTGTCCACCGCGTCTGCGGTTTTCGCTTTGCTCAGCTCTGTCCACCGCGTCTGCGGTTTTCGCTTTGCTCAGCTCTGTCCACCGCGTCTGCGGTTTTCGCTTTGCTCAGCTCTGTCCATCGCGTCTGCGGTTTTCGCTTTGCTCAGCTCTGTCCACCGCGTCTGCGGTTTTCGCTTTGCTCAGCTCTGTCCACCGCGTCTGCGGTTTTCGCTTTGCTCAGCTCTGTCCACCGCGTCTGCGGTTTTCGCTTTGCTCAGCTCTGTCCACCGCGTCTGCGGTTTTCGCTTTGCTCAGCTCTGTCCACAGCGTCTGCGGTTTTCGCTTTGCTCAGCTCTGTCCACCGCGTCTGCGGTTTTCGCTTTGCTCAGCTCTGTCCACCGCGTCTGCGGTTTTCGCTTTGCTCAGCTCTGTCCACCGCGTCTGCGGTTTTCGCTTTGCTCAGCTCTGTCCACCGCGTCTGCGGTTTTCGCTTTGCTCAGCTCTGTCCACCGCGTCTGCGGTTTTCGCTTTGCTCAGCTCTGTCCACCGCGTCTGCGGTTTTCGCTTTGCTCAGCTCTGTCCACCGCGTCTGCGGTTTTCGCTTTGCTCAGCTCTGTCCACCGCGTCTGCGGTTTTCGCTTTGCTCAGCTCTGTCCACCGCGTCTGCGGTTTTCGCTTTGCTCAGCTCTGTCCACCGCGTCTGCGGTTTTCGCTTTGCTCAGCTCTGTCCACCGCGTCTGCGGTTTTCGCTTTGCTCAGCTCTGTCCACCGCGTCTGCGGTTTTCGCTTTGCTCAGCTCTGTCCACCGCGTCTGCGGTTTTCGCTTTGCTCAGCTCTGTCCACCGCGTCTGCGGTTTTCACTTTGCTCAGCTCTGTCCACCGCGTCTGCGGTTTTCGCTTTGCTCAGCTCTGTCCACCGCGTCTGCGGTTTTCGCTTTGCTCAGCTCTGTCCACCGCGTCTGCGGTTTTCGCTTTGCTCAGCTCTGTCCACCGCGTCTGCGGTTTTCGCTTTGCTCAGCTCTGTCCACCGCGTCTGCAGTTTTCGCTTTGCTCAGCTCTGTCCACCGCGTCTGCGGTTTTCGCTTTGCTCAGCTCTGTCCACCGCGTCCGCGGTTTTCGCTTTGCTCAGCTCTGTCCACCGCGTCCGCGGTTTTCGCTTTGCTCAGCTCTGTCCACAGCGTCCGCGGTTTTCGCTTTGCTCAGCTCTGTCCACCGCGTCCGCGGTTTTCGCTTTGCTCAGCTCTGTCCACCGCGTCCGCGGTTTTCGCTTTGCTCAGCTCTGTCCACCGCGTCTGCGGTTTTCGCTTTGCTCAGCTCTGTCCACCGCGTCTGCGGTTTTCGCTTTGCTCAGCTCTGTCCACCGCGTCTGCGGTTTTCGAACTTGTCTCCCAGTCTGTACTGGACCCTACCCAGCCTGCGCTCTAGTCTGCCTGTTCCTGTATTCCCCGGTGTGGGTCAACAGCCGTGTCCGGAGTCTGACCTGGAGTAGACCCTGGTTCCTCTGCTCGGTTCCTCCCTGGTGCACTGGCGTCGTATGCTGTCGTGCGACCTTGGTCGGATCGGGCAGATACTTAGTTACGCCCCTCCAGGCACTCTCCGGTTCATGGCACAGTGGAATCACTACATAAACACGCACACGCCAGTCAGTCCGGGCGTGTGCATTACAATTGACCATAGCGTAAGTTAGAGTTAAAGGTTGGGACTAGGCCACAGTTGGAGGGGCTAGTATAAGGGAAAGTGACTACTGCTAGGAAGTCAGATAGGATCGAGATTACAAAGTTAGCGGACTAAAAGGTCCATAGTGAGCAGTGCTGCATTGGAGGGCGACCCTGAATGAGAGGAGACTGAAGGGAAGGGAGAGTGAGATCCTGAGGAAAAGTGACTGACGAGACAGAGTGGCCTCCCGGAGACGGGTCCTTGGAGTGGACGCCTAGCCATGAGACCTTGGGCTTGTAACGCAGAAAGAAATGTCCTTAACAGGACTTTGAGACTGAGACTAGTGAAGGGTCCCGAGCAGGAGCTCCAGGGCCACAGTAGTGGAAGAAATAGGATGCGGAACTGCTGAACAAGTAGTGGAGGCTTGTTGATCAGGACCGCTGCGTTAAAGCTGGGTTGTGGCGAAGTAGGGAGGAACAGCAGATATAGAAAGCCCTGGAGTATACTACAGAGGAATGATACTGTGTGGAAATTGCTTCATACAGTAAAGGAAACGTCTTTAAGACTTTGTACCCGCTATCCCTTGTTTATAACCCTGATCAAGTTGCCGTTCAGTAGAGTTTACTTTCTAATGATGGCCTCTCTCATTGAACTGTGAAACATCTAGTCCTGGAAAACCAGCAACATTAGCTACATTTGGCCTGCATGGGTGTAAGGATCTCACAGCATAAATCCACACACCCAGCCAGGACCTTCACTTTCATGTAATGTGCCGGGGCGCTGGAGACGAGTGCCTCGCCCACGGCTACTGCTCCACGCTGTGTTACACCACCACGCTGCTAACTCTACTTAGTAGAATTGCAATGGTGATACCCAGCCAGACATAGCTTCTGGTAGTATTCTTGGGGAATCTTAACCCATTTATCATGGTCTACAGGTCACTAATTTTCTTGGCTTTCCATGTTGCAACCGCCTTCTTCAAATCCCAACAAAAATTTCTATGGGTTTCAAGTCAGGCGACTGTGACAGCCACCTCAGAATCTTCCAAGACTTCTTCTGAAACCATGCCTTGGTGGACTTTTGGGAACATTGTCTTGTTGGATAGAATAGTGTAATAATAGAATTGGTGCGAATTGATTTGCAGGACCCAATCAATTGGCCAGGTCAGTAATCTGTGTCTGCTCTAAGGGCGCCCTGAGAACCGCCTCTTGCCTAACGGCATCTTCGGCTCCTCCGGCCTGGCACCACATCATTGTTGGAGTGTGATGTACATGTGATGTCGCACCAGGCCGACTAATCAAAAAAAGATCCACCGATGCCAGGAGGTAAGAAGTGATATTCAGGCCTCCCATCCAGCAAGCACAGATTACGGACGTGGCCGATGAATTAGATCCTGTGACTTGGTTCGCACCAATTCTAAGACCACGTTCACACGTTCAGTATATGGTCAGTATTTTACCTCAGTATTTATATGCCAAAGCCAGGAGTGGAACAATCAGAGGAAAAGTATAATACAAACACGTCACCAGTTCTGCATTTTTCACCCACTCCTGGTTTTGGCTTACAAATACTGATGTAAAATACTGACCAAATACTGAACGTATAAATGTGGCCTAAGGTCGTAGACAGACAGCCGTATAACTCAGGTGAGGATCGCATCGCAATATTCGGACTGGCTGTCGGCTCCTGACCTGAGCGTGGCAGCATGTATTTCTCTGCAGCTGTCACGCTCAGGTCAGGAGCCGACAGCCAGTCCGAGGATTGCGATGCGATCTTCACCCGAGTTATATGGCTGTCTGTCTGCGCCCTAACGCTCAAGCTTCATCTTCCTCAGGAAGACCCTCCACACGCTGCAGGTTTCCAGTGGCAGAGGAATTGTAACAAGCGTGTGGTCATTAAGTGATTTACTACAAATTGAATTCTGTTGTGTTTTTTACCAGTTTTATTTCTGTTGATTTGCATATGTATTACTAGGCTGTTAGTTCTTTTGTTAAAATAATATAGTCAGTGATCGCCAAATGTGAAATTTCACTTCAGATATGTGCACACAGGAGTTTTTGAGGCTGTATTGGAGCAGAGACTGAGCGGAAACTCTCCAAATCCTCCTCAAAAACTTAGAGGATCTGCTCTGAAAACAGCAAAAAAGACTCGGTGTGCACATAGAAGAGGTGTTTCAGGATCAATATCCGGCACCCCCACCGATTAGCTGTTTTCAGCTCTGGTGGCTGCCAGATGTAACCAGTGAATGGAGTGAACAGCATGGTCCGGTTCGTGGCCTATTGGCTGTTCATGAATATTTCAGCTCAGTTTTTATCCACTATGCTATAAGAGCTGCACACAGAACAGCCAATACACCGTGAACAGAGCTGTGGGGGTCTGCATGGGTCACTTTCACATCCCCCCGCTGCCAGAGCTGAAAACAGTTGATTGGTGGGGTACTGCGTTCTGGGACACCATGCATCTGATATTGATGACCTATCCTAAGAATAACTTACCAGTATCTTAAGCCTGGAAAACCCCTTCAGATTACTATATATATGTTGTAGGTAGGCAGAGCAAAAACATTGTCTGCTGAGAGCACAGAATTAAAGGTGTTGTCCAGGCATACTGTAGTTACAGTGTTTATGACGCGCCCCCTGGGCCATGTTGTTAGGGATACCCGGAGCCGGATCAGATGGGGGTTGTAGTCTCCGAGTGGCTGTGACCCGGTCCGTGCCCAGGGTGTCAAACTCAGTGTGCGGCAGTCCTTGCAGATGTTCTTAGTGTCGACTACGCCACCCGTTGATTTGCGGTCAAAAGGCCGCCGCTGCAGGATGGTCCGCTGAGGCTGGTGGTGTGTGTGCAGCTGTGGTAGTATAACCCCCAACGGGAGGGGTATAGCCTCAGGGGGTCAGACGTGGAGGATGGTGGTTGTGAAGGTGCAGCAAGGAGACTCAGAGGCATGAAATGCAGTTTCAGGGTTTTTACTCACTGGTGTTGCTCGGGTCACTCTGTACAGCAGTGACCACCCAAGCCGTGCTGCGTCCACCAGGTGCGGGACTCGGTCAACTCCCGGGCAATTCCTGAGTATGGTCCTGAGCTCCCTTCTTCTCTCTCTCTCTCTCTGGCCGTTCTCACCAGGGATCCACCTATGTCCGGCTCCCTCGGGTCTCTTGGTGGTTGAACCTTCTCTGGCTTCCCTGACCCTATGCTCGGTGTGCCATTCTGGTGGATTTGGTGAGGGTCGTGGCAAATCTTGCCCACGACCTCCGGTTCCTGGCTAAGGTTTGCTTTGGCCTCCGCCAGCTTGGGATCCGGTACCCTTTTGCCGACCCTTCACCCTTTTGTCCTTATTCTGGGATCTTGGGGTCCCCTCTCGTCCTGCGCCTCTGGGTCCCTCTTCCTTCTCTTCTCCTGGAGTTACTGCTGACTCACTGACTGACTGACTGACTGACTGACTCTGTCCTAAGATGGTGCCCACCTTATATACTCCCTCTATGTGTGAGCTCAGGTGACCAGCACCCAATGAGCTCCTATCTTTACCCAGACTACTCCCCCTATCTGCCCCTACACTACTGGGATGTTCCACCCCCCTCCCACTCCAGCCAGGGACAGACGCTGTCGTACCTGCACATATACTGGTGGGAGTACCGTAGTTCTGTCCCCCGGAAATGGGATGTATGTAGTGCATGCAGCCTTCTGAGCTCAGTTCCACACTCCATCCTTACCCGGGAGTGGAATACCACACCTCTGGCTTGAGGTGCAATACCCCTGTAGCAGCCGAGTCCTCAGGGTGCTACATTCCCCCCTGGTAAATCACAGCACGTCCTCGGGCTGTAAAAGAATACCAATATCCAAAAACATACAATTTTTTTCAAAACATCATAAACATATAAAACAATATATATATTATCAGCATAAAACTTTTTCATATAAACATTCTTGTTCCTCCGGCCACGGTGCAACTTGTGACCGGGTAAAGTGCAACAGTCTCTTGTAGTAAAAACAACAGTTTCCTATAAAACCGGTAGGGGGCGCTTTAAGAAGCGCAACTATGTACAAAGGGGAATATGGCCGCTCTCAGTCCTCGGCCAGTGGGGAAAAGGAATGGCTGTTCACAGTCCTCAGCCTGTTAAGGGATAGGGACACACGGGTATTCACTTGCTGGTCCCGACGGGGACTACACTTTGGTAGCAACAGTTTTTGTACCCACACGGGTAACTATTTACATATTCTATTTACAGTTCATCAGTGGCGGTGTGCTCTTGGCTGAGGGTAATCTTTAGACCCGTCCGGGTCCTCTTGATCCTCCTCACCCCGTAGCTCCTTCTCAGTAAGTCTATGCACGTGCAGGGCATACGGGCCCTTGGCGCACTGATGCCGGGTGAAGGTGACCTCATCACCCAGGTATAGGTCACGACCTCTGTGTCCCTCCGGCAGATGACTTTCAACGTCTCTGCGGGTGACAAAGACGTCGCCGGGGGTCTTGTGGTCCCGGATGAAACCCCACCCGTGCTCCAACTGGAATTTTATTACAGTCCCGCTGGGCAGCACGGGGGTTTCTGCGGGCTCGGCTCTTCTGCTCGGCGCTCTTCACTTGGAGCCGCTCCTCGCGGACCCGCCTCTCTCGTCGCTCTCTAGCAAAAACCTCCAATTGTTGCTGGCAGCACTCCGCACGCTGGGCTGCGGCTGCCCAGGTCTCCTCGGTGAACCCGATGAGGTCTTCTCCGGTGGGGTCCCACGCAAACTGCGCTTCCTCCAACGAGAGTGGGGTGATCTTGGCGGGCGCCGGAGCCGGGATCAGGGGCTCATCCAGGGGTCTTTCCTTCCGGAGTCGGGGATGGTAATACTCCGGTGGCCACACAAAGGGCTGCCCATCCGGGCATGTGTGCTGGGCAAATAGGTCTTCACCCAGGTGTGGCGCTGTGGACGTTGAGGGCGCTGTTGTGGTGGCGGCGCCCGGGTTCACCAGGCCTTGCGACCAGACCTGGGGCACCCTGAATGTAAAGGGCACCGTGAAGACGGCGGCGCCCGGGGTTACCTGGCCCAGTGACCAGGCCGGTGGCACAGTGGAGGTAGAGGGCGCTGTTGGCACTGCGGCGCCCGGGGGCACTCGGCCTTGCGACCAGGCCGGTGGCGTCTCCTGCTTGGCCGTGCTCTGGATCGAGGCGCGTGACGTCACAGGGGGCGTGGCCGCGGCTCCGGCCGCTTGAGGCCTAGCTTGGAGCGATGACGCAGCGGCTACGGGAACGGTGAGTGGGGCTTCGGGCTCTGCGACGGGGAGCTGGGGCAGGTTTACGGCTTCTGGGCACGGGATATTGTCGTCCCCATTACCTGCCTTCATCTCTTCGGCTCCCTCCGCGGCGTCGTCTCCGGCCGTCGTCCCTCCTTCGCCGTCCTCAGAGGTGGACTTGCTCCTCGCTGCGGGTGGCATGCTTCGCTGGCAGGCTCCAGCCTGCAGGGCCATCTCTCGGGTCCACTCCGCCAGTGTTTCCTGCTGCACCCGGGCCATCCTTCGTGCGAGGCCCTCCAGCGCGGTCTGTGCACACTCCCGATCTCCGGGGAGCTGCGCCAGGATCTCCAGCAGGCCTTCTGGAGTGGCGGCCTGCAACAGGCTCCTGACCACAGGGTCGGTGCTGCCTGACTCTCCCTCCATCTCCGGGTGTGTTCTCTCTGGACTCCTCCAGGCTGCTCCCATCTTCTTCCTTTTGTTCTGTATCCGCCCACATTGGGGGTCGTCCTGGGGCAACTTTGTGATTGCCAGTTCCAGGGGCAGTTCCCTCACGCTGATGGACATATCAATCATCACAGTCTCTGCTGGTGGGGGCGGTTTCCACTTTTGGCGCCATTTCCGATCCTGGCCCACGATGGGAGGTGGCCTCTTGCCATCCTCTGGCACGCCCATAATGGCGTCCGCTCTGCCAAGGCGGGAAATCTTCTCAGATGGCGGGAACCGCTTCCCAGTGGTGGGAAACACTGCAGATGGCGGGAAAAGACTGCAGATGACGGGCAAATGGCGGGAACTGATCCGAGATGGCGTCCGATGGCGGGGACCCTCTGGAATTGGCGGGAGACTTCGTTTTGAGGTAAATGCGAATTTTTCTTCAGGCACGCAGTACCCGGTTGTTGCGGGCACGTGATCCTGCCGACTACGCCAAAGTTGACGCGCCCCCTGGGCCATGTTGTTAGGGATACCCGGAGCCGGATCAGATGGGGGTTGTAGTCTCCGAGTGGCTGTGACCCGGTCCGTGCCCAGGGTGTCAAACTCAGTGTGCGGCAGTCCTTGCAGATGTTCTTAGTGTCGACTACGCCACCCGTTGATTTGCGGTCAAAAGGCCGCCGCTGCAGGATGGTCCGCTGAGGCTGGTGGTGTGTGTGCAGCTGTGGTAGTATAACCCCCAACGGGAGGGGTATAGCCTCAGGGGGTCAGACGTGGAGGATGGTGGTTGTGAAGGTGCAGCAAGGAGACTCAGAGGCATGAAATGCAGTTTCAGGGTTTTTACTCACTAGTGTTGCTCGGGTCACTCTGTACAGCAGTGACCACCCAAGCCGTGCTGCGTCCACCAGGTGCGGGACTCGGTCAACTCCCGGGCAATTCCTGAGTATGGTCCTGAGCTCCCTTCTTCTCTCTCTCTCTCTCTGGCCGTTCTCACCAGGGATCCACCTATGTCCGGCTCCCTCGGGTCTCTTGGTGGTTGAACCTTCTCTGGCTTCCCTGACCCTATGCTCGGTGTGCCATTCTGGTGGATTTGGTGAGGGTCGTGGCAAATCTTGCCCACGACCTCCGGTTCCTGGCTAAGGTTTGCTTTGGCCTCCGCCAGCTTGGGATCCGGTACCCTTTTGCCGACCCTTCACCCTTTTGTCCTTATTCTGGGATCTTGGGGTCCCCTCTCGTCCTGCGCCTCTGGGTCCCTCTTCCTTCTCCTCTCCTGGAGTTACTGCTGACTCACTGACTGACTGACTCTGTCCTAAGATGGTGCCCACCTTATATACTCCCTCTATGTGTGAGCTCAGGTGACCAGCACCCAATGAGCTCCTATCTTTACCCAGACTACTCCCCCTATCTGCCCCTACACTACTGGGATGTTCCACCCCCCTCCCACTCCAGCCAGGGACAGACGCTGTCGTACCTGCACATATACTGGTGGGAGTACCGTAGTTCTGTCCCCCGGAAATGGGATGTATGTAGTGCATGCAGCCTTCTGAGCTCAGTTCCACACTCCATCCTTACCCGGGAGTGGAATACCACACCTCTGGCTTGAGGTGCAATACCCCTGTAGCAGCCGAGTCCTCAGGGTGCTACATTTACAGTCCGCTAGAGCAAAAAAACAGCTGATCGGTGGGGGGCGCTGAGTGTCGGAATCCCACCAATCAGCTGTTCATGACCTATCCTGTAGATAAGTCATCAACACCATAAGCCCAGACTCCTTTACACCTGAGATGAGTGAATGTGCAGTGCCTTAATACTTGTGCCAACTTCATGTCAGCTCACTAGGGACATCTAGTGGTCACTATCTGAAAGTACATTTACAACTGAAAAATAATCTGTTCGCTATTTTGACTCTCCAAGACCACTATCACTATTAAATGGGTACAAACTCAGGTGTAGTAGTAATAGTAAATGTACCTTAGAAACAGAAGTTTTAATATCTCCTGCTTTGTTGCAAATTACTCTAATATCGTAGACTGGATGTTTCTTTAGCAGACGTGTATCGAGCACTGGTGGACACAGGCAGAAAAGGGCCCCTGTGCAAGAACAATATATGGGCCCTTTGCAGCCCAAGAGCTGCTAAAAATGCAAAATTGTACCTGCTTTGGAGGTAGAAATGGGCCCTTTTACCTCTTGGGCCTCTGTGGGGCCGCACAGGTTGCACCAATTATATGTCCGCCCCTGGTATCCAGTGATCTCCTCATAACCCCTCTCCTTTAGGTTAGATTGATGCCTCTGACCTCTCCTGCATCATCCACCTTTATATGCATAAACATCAATCAAATCTAAACAAAAAGGGGTCGCTGCTGAGACCACAGGACATTTGGCTACTAGAGAAACTGTGAAGGCTTTTAAAGGGAATCTGTCATCCCCGGGAACTTATCAGACCTCTAATATAGGCATACAGGTGATAGAAATGTAAGTCTATACATACCTGTATGCCTAATATTAGAGGTCTGCTTGCTTTGAAATGTCTTTTTATTCAGTTAGTTTTCTCATTCTTGAGAGCCGGGGGACGGGAAGAAATCCCAAACTACTTTGCTAATTACAATGTTCCCCCCCTCCCCTGCCCTGTGACGTACAGTCTCGTCTTCCAGATCCCGCGCATGCACAAATCACCTATAACGCAAGGTGCACTTTTTTTTATCCCGGCTATATTTTTCCGGCAGTGATCCTTCCAGACATTTAGGCCTCATTCAGAAGTCTGTTTTCCACATACTTGTTTTTAATGGATTACAAAAAATAATAAGAGGAATAATAAAAAGAATCAAAGTGCTGGATCACGATGCAGAGTAGACAGAGTACATAATTTCTCCATCTTGTCCCTTGTCTGAGTCCGTGGTAATTGGACTGCACTCAGATGACATCCGAGTGCAGTTCAATGTTTCACACTGATGTCATACAAGTCCATAGACTTGTATGAAAAATCGGCATGAGAAAAAAAACACTAGTTGGCACTGCCCCACAGTATAACATTGGGCAGAGTGCCATCTGATAAAACATCGGACAGCACTCGGCCATGTTAAGCGGTCGTGTGGACGAGCCCTCAGTCTGAGCCTGCCATTGATAATTATGACTTGACACTATAGGTCCCATTATTTTCTTTGTGTTGTCAACCAGACATTTAACAGAACGAGTATTTTTTAAACACATTTATACACAGATAGTTTATTCTTGTAATGATTTAATCCTATTTGTATCTCTATTTATACCCAGCTTTACGCATACAAGGACTCTATCTGTCCCACCCTCTTTTACTGCATAGATTCATTTATCATCAGGTTTTTAATCTTATGTATTTTTATTTTTATTGATTTTAATGATCTTTTAATCTTATGTATTTTTAATAATGTTTGTGCTTTTTCACAATATCCCTCCACCCCTCACGACATTTATCAAGGGATGCGGTGATCTTTTTTTTTTAACTAAAAAGTAAGTTCAAGAGATAAATACGCGGCACATGGCAAATGGTGAAAATATACATTTTTCCCCAGTTAAAGTTTATTTTTTACAGCATCGACCATTTCATATAAATCACATATTAACTTTATTCTGTGAGTCAGTACAATTAACATAAAATCACCATTTACTTATGTTTTATGATGTCTGCATGAAAATAACACATTTTCAAAAACAAAACAATTTTACATTGCCATATATGGAGAGCCATAACTCTTATTTTTTCTTAACTGATTTGTATGAGAACCTATTTTTTTGCGGGACGAGTTGTATTTTTTATTATTGTTGTTATTTTGGAGTATAGGTGCTGTGAGGACCCGGGGTCTTCCGTGGGGGTAACGCTACTCAGACAACGCAGGGTTAGGGTAAAACAGCGTGGCAATATTTTATTGAACCACACAGCGGACAACACATAGAACAGTCCCAGCAAATGCCCAAGATGGTGCAACATTACACAGTCTCACCCTTTCATCTCCGCCCGCCTGGGATAGAAAAGCTGCAACTTTGGAGACTTCCAGGGCCGACTACCTCAACCAGTGGCCCCCCGCTTCTGGTGGGCCCCCACAGAGAGAAGGTAGCGGCAAGCTTAGGAAGCTAGCAGTCCATCGAGGTACAAGGCCACGAGACCCGAGGGTTCCAACCTGGCCTCTCCGAGAGTTTCCATGGGGCCAGATGACCAGTGAGTCCCTCCTGGCAACTCCCAATGTCTCCATGGCTTCTAAGCAACCGGTGAGCCCCTCCTAGCAACCCTAAAACAACATATCCATGGCGCCAGGTGACTTCTCAGTCCTCTCCTGGTCTCCCTAAAAGTATCCATGGTCTCTCTGATGGTTAATTGAGGAGATCCAAATCTTTCCAGTCAGGGCCATATCTTTAGACTAGAATCATGTAGAATACAAATCTGTGTCTCTTTGGATGCCATGCAATCCATCTACTTTCCTGAATGATGTCTCTCATTTTCCTTCTAAGGTCTATCAGAAAGACCTTAGAAGGAAAATGAGAGACATCATTCAGGAAAGTAGATTCTTAAATACACATCCACAGGTTAAGAATTAATGAGTTCACTAGGAGGAATATTTCTGTGTAGGCACATATAAGCGACTGACCAAGGTTAGGGAAGTGGCTTAGTGTAAAAAAATCTGTGGATTGCTACATAGTTTGTGTCACTCTTTCCTAACTTTCAAAGTTGGGAAGTATGCCTCTGTGCCTCCATACCTAATAATGCCCCTTTTGTGCCTCTTTATTATAAGAATGCCCCATTTAATTTGGCAGTACCACAGAGCTCAGTGATTGGCTGCAGCGCAGTTGACATGAAGATGCAGCTGATTAAAAATGTCTGGAGCAGCAAAAAGCAGTGCTGGACCCCGGGTGAGTAAAAGCTCAGTTTGATTGTTTGTTTCCTCATGACCATCGTTGGAGTTCGGCCGTTTAACCCACTGGATATAATAGAGTCAATAGTGACTGTGTCATTTAGAGGAAATCAAATTATATTTCCTTAAAAAAATGTTCATAGTGTGCAAAAGTAGCAAAGCATAAAAAAACTAAACACATCTGGTATCACTGTGAGGTCGGGGCTACACGAGTGTGAAAAAAAATAGTGGAAAAAATTTGGATGATTTTTATCGATTTTGCCATCCGTATGGCATCATTCCTTATTTATAAAAAGATCAGAAATTTGATATAAATTTACAAAAAATTGCAATTTTCAAACTTTTAATGATTATCCCTTTAATCCAGATAGTCATGCCACACAAAGCAATAATAAATTACATTTCAATAATGTCTGCTTTCTATCAGCACCATTTGTAAAATGTAAAAATGTTTTATTTTGTTAGCATTTTAGAAGGTTTAAAAATGGAGGAGTAATTTTTCATATTTTCAAGGAAATTTACAAAACTTATTTTTATAGGGACCTGTTCAGTTTTGAAATTACTTTGAGGGTCCTATATATTGGAAATCCCCCCAAAAGTGATACCATTTTAAAAGCCGCATCCCCGTATTAAAAATTGCTTTCAGGTGGTTCATTAACCCTTCAGGTGCTTTTCAGGAATTAATGCAAAGTGGCATAACAGGAATGTAAAAGTTTATTTTCACCACCTACATTTTAATAACTTCTGAACAGGCCACTATACGCGGCAGGCTCTAAGGCCGTTATTTGACTGCCATGGCGAACATCAGGACCGCACGATCAAGATCTCAGGGTGCCAATGTAGTTAAAGAGGGAGCCCCCACACTCTGTTAACCATCTAGATGCCGTAGTCACTATTGGCAGCAGCATTTAAGGGGTTAAATGGCCATAATCAGTGCCGACCCTGATCGTGGCTGATGCAGCAAGTTGTTAGCTATAGTGTACAGCTGATAGCTGCAGGATTGTCACCTCTCGGGGGATGCTAATCTCTTATATCGCAGGTCCGTAAAAAGACGTATTGGTGGTCACTATGGGGTTAAAACAACAGAATTGTTTCTTAATCTTATGTTTTTTTGTCACAATATACACATACACATTATACAGACACATGACCTACTCATTATATATACACATATATACATGACCTTTAGATATACACATGACCTGTACATATATACACTGTATATATACAGGAAAAAATAGAAAAATGCTCCAAAGAACCAAAGGATGAATTAAAACAAGCAAAGTTTACTGTTACATATTAAGAATATGCGGGATACGGGATGAGGTGCCATACACCCCAAAGTAGATAGTCTTAAGTCAAGATACAGGAGGATTAGATGGTATTATGCCGTTTCTCCACTTAGTGGTAAGTTGTGCTCCATTCTGGAGCCACAAATGGGAAACTCGTAAAAATCCTCTGTTCTTCAGCCGGAATTGTCTCGTTCAGGTCTTCACTGCGCGGTGCTGGGATCTGCTGTCTCATGCTGACATTCATGTTCCTTCTTATGATAACTGGAGATGGCGCTTTCCCTGTTTCTATGTCTGTCCAGTTTAGATTTGAAAATAAGGGGTGTTTTCTGATTTTTCCATTAACCCCTAGCCGGACATAATGGTCTTTGCAGAGTAGTTTGGACATAATGTCCACAGCATCGTGGTCAGTGAGGTTTTCATATGATGGTTCAGAGTAGATGACATTTCTCTCAATCTCTTCAGTGGTGTCTCCTGGAAATGGTGAGTCTTGGAAAATCATGTTGTACAATATGACTCCAAAGGCGAACCAATCTACACCTTCATCATAAGCGTCTCCCATGATCATTTCTGGGGCGCCATACCCAGGTGTTCCACTGAAATCTCTGGCATTAAATCTCTTATCAAACTCATAAAGAGATAGTCCAAAATCAGTAATTTTTATGTGGCCGTCACCAGTCAGCAGGATGTTATCCGGTTTTAAGTCCCGGTGAATGATGTCATTGCTGTGCAGGAATTGTAGGCCACAGACGATTTCTGCTGCTATAAAGGTTACAGGTTCCTTCAGGGGAATGGTACTATATATATAGTCATGCAGATCCCCTCCACTGGCTAGCTCGGTGACAAAATAGGCATGGTTTTCAGTATGAAACGCGGCATGGCAATGAGTTAAGAAGCTGCTGTTGTGGCTAAGCTTCAGGACATGGTGCTCAACAAGGCATTCAGGGAAGGAGATTAGGCTTTCCTTCTTTATGATTTTAAGGGCCACACTTTGTTTCCGTATCTTATCCGTGGCCAGTACAACCTTCCCATAACTCCCTTCTCCAAGTATGCCATGGCAGATAAACTTATCCCTGGTGAGAGGGACAGTGGTCTTTATTTTTTTGCTACTGGGGCCACTAAATTCCCCTGAGATGTCATCTTGACTGGTGGCTGGATCTTCATGATGTTTCCTTTTTCTCCCAGTTCTCTTCTCTTCTGCTGCACTTTCATTACCTCTCGTGTTAATGATCCTGGTTGGACCCACAGTCTCTCTTTTCCTCTCTCTTGTACTCAGCTTTTGTAGATTGGTATCAGCTTGATTTGTGATGTATCCCACAAACTTGTCACATCTGTTTTGTACAGTGTCTAGGAAGGAAATATTCTGGGTTCCCTCATTGTCAGGTAATATTTGACCATCCTGCCCAGATTTCTTGGAGTCCATCTTCCTTATCTTTGGTGGAGGTTCCTGGTTATTTCCAGTGTCTTCTCCATCTGGTGTTTCTTTCCTTTTTCTCTTTCTTTTCCCTGTAAAGTCCATGTTGCATCAGGCAACAACAGGGCAATTATCCAAAAAACGTATGTAAAATTACTAAATGCAATCCACACGTATATTGTAGTCAAAGCCAACTACAACTAAAGCTCAATGGCTGCAGTCAGTTGTATATGGAACTTTGTGGAATGTGATGTCACTGTGCCGGTGATGTCACACTGACTGTGATGTCAGCAGATGTATGTGAGTGTTCCATCACTGCTGAACGTGAAAGTCTAGGAAGGGGCGGGGCTTAGTCACCAATAGCAACCTGACTAGTCACACTATTATAAAAGAAGAGTTAATGACTTATAAATGACTACCTGGGCAGATCTGGCATTATGCAGACTGGAAAAGCTGGGTAATAACCTCTGTCTAAAATGTGACACATTGTTTCTGTAGGCTAAATATATACAAAAGGAAAATATTAGGAGTGTTATAGAACAACTCTTCATTTTTACATAACACTGATTCAATTAAATTGATATTAAATAGGTTGCTGTTACAGTAATAAAAATATAAGGCACGAATGTGCTTAAAATAAAAAATGGTGGCATACTCTCCCTACACTGCCCTCGCAAATCAAGCGCAGTCCACTTCAGAGATCGGTGACGACTCCTGAAGTGATGGCTACTTTTTTACAAAGTCAGAGAACCAGCGCAGCTAGTGATTGGCTGCAGCTGTCAGTTACCTAGAAAAGTGAGTCCTGCGTTTTTTTCTCTAATGATGTGCTCTTCTAGTGATGATGGGAAGCAGTACGGTATACCACTATTTGTGAATTACTGGTGGACTTGTTACCACTACTGGAATCTAGGAAAATCCTTCCAGCAAAGAGCCAGCTCACGGTGTAGACAAAACGCATGAAGCTTATACCCAGACCCTCCATATGGCCTCCTTGGCTCTTGTGCACTGGCCTTAAAGGTTTTCTTCACCTCAGGAGCTCACCGTTTCCCTGCTGCCCAGCTTCCTTTTGTGCGGAGGTTGTGGCGTTGTTGTCGGACTGTCTGCTCTTCGTTTCTGCAAGCAAAGTCATCCTTGTCTTACAGCATTGGAGGAGCTGGGTGGTCCTGAACCGGTCCTGATCCAGCAATCCAGAGAGCTTCAGAATTGCTCCTTGCCTAGTAGATTAGTTACTCCTCAGCTGTAAGCAATAATACCTAAAAATGACTCCATTCTTGGAGAGGATTTTTAATAACAAGCAAATTGCAAAATTGCTTTTGCTTTTTTCAAGTGCTTTAAAATTGCACCCATTTATGATGAGACACCCCCTTCATAACATAGCTGCTCCTGTGGTAAGAATACGCTGCTCTTCTGTTTTATGTTTTTAAATAGAAAAATCAAACAAAATGAGAACAAGAAATATATCAGAGCAGGGAAATCTAAATACAGTGAAGGGAAGAATTATTCCATCCTTTGCTGTTTTTGTAAGTTTGTCCACTGACAAAGACATGAACAGTCTATAATTTTAAGGGTAGGTTAATTTTAACATTGAGAGATAGAATATCCCCCCCAAAAAATCAAGAAAATCCCATTGTATAAATTAGATAAATTTATTTGCATTTTGCAGTGAGAAATAAGTATTTAATCCCCTACAAACCATTATGAGTTCTGGCTCCTACAGACCAGTTACATGCTCCTAATCAACTGGTTACCTGCATTAAAGACAGCTGTCTTACATAGTCGCCTGTAGAAAAGACTCCTGTCCACAGACTCCATTAATCAGTCAGACTCTAACCTCTACAACATGGGCAAGACCAAAGAGCTTTCTAATGATGTCAGGGACAAGATCATAGACCTGCACGAAGCTGGAATGGGCTACAAAACCATAAGTAAGACGCTGGGAGAGAAGGAGACAACTGTTGGTGCAATGAGTAAAGAAAATGGAAGAAATAGAAAATGACTGTCAATCGACATTGATCTGGAGCATCATGCAAAATCTCACCTCGTGAGGTATCCTTGATGATGAGGAAGGTGAGAGTTAAATTATGCAGATTTAGATCAAAACTGTTCATTTTTACAAGAGGAAAATTAATGAAATACACTGTATTTTATTATGCAATTTCTCCCAAGAACGGCAACATCTTATACAGTTATATGAAAAAGTTTGGGCACCCCTATTAATCTTAAGCTTAATGTTTTATAAAAATTGGTGTTTTTACAACAGCTATTTCAGTTTGATCTATGTAATAACTGTTGGACACAGTAATGTTTCTGCCTTGAAATGAGGTTTATTGTACTAACAGAAAATGTGCAATCTGCATTCAAACAAAATTTGACAGGTGCATAAGTATGGGCACCTCACCAGAAAAGTGACATTAATATTTAGTAGATCCTCCTTTTGCAAAAATAACAGCCTCTAGTCGCTTCCTGTAGCTTTTAATGAGTTCCTGGATCCTGGATGAAGGTATTTTTGACCATTCCTCTTTACAAAACAATTCCAGTTCAGTTAAGTTTGATGGTCACCGAGCATGGACAGCCCTCTTCAAATGATCCCACAGATGTTCAATGATATTCAGGTCTGGGGACTGGGATGGCCATTCCAGAACATTGTAATTGTTCCTCTACATGAATGCCTGAGTAGATTTGGAGCGGTGTTTTGGATCATTGTCTTGCTGAAAGATCCATCCCCTGCGTAACTTCAACTTTATCACTGATTCTTGAACATTATTGTCAAGAATCTGCTGATACTGAGTGGAATCCATGCGTTCCTCAACTTTAACAAGATTCCCGGTGTCGGCATTGGCCACACAGCCCCAAAGCATGATGGAACCTCCACCAAATTTTACTGTGGGTAGCAAGTGTTTTTCTTGGAATGCTGGGTTTTTTTGCCGCCATGCATAACGCCTTTTTGTATGACCAAACAACTCAATCTTGGTTTCATCAGTCCACAGGACTTTCTTCCAAAAAGAAATTGGCTTCTCCAAATGTGCTTTTGCATACCTCAGCCGACTCTGTTTGTGGCGTGCTTGCAGAAACAGGTTCTTTCGCATCACTCTCCCATACAGCTTCTCCTTGTGCAAAGTGCGTTGTATAGTTGACCGATGCACAGTGACACCATCTGCAGCAAGTTGATGCTGCAGCTCTCTGGAGGTGGTCTGAGGATTGTCCTTGACTGATCTCACCATTCTTCTTCTCTGCCTTTCTGATGTTTTTCTTGGCCTGCCACTTCTGGCCTTAACAAGAACTGTCCCTGTGTTCTTCCATTTCCTTACTATGTTCCTCACAGTGGAAACTGACAGGTTAAATCTCTGAGACAGCTTTTTGTATCCTTCCCCTGAACAACTATGTTGAATAATCTTTGTTTTCAGATCATTTGACAGTTGTTTTGAGGAGCCCATGATGCCACTCTTCAGAGGAGATTCAAACAGGAGAACAACTTGCAAGTGGCCACTTTAAGTAGCTTTTCTCATGATTGCATACACCTGGCTATGAAGTTCAAAGCTCAATGAGGTTACAAAACCAAAAAAAGTGCTTTAGTAAGTCAGTAAAAAGTAGGTAGGAGGATTTAAAACAAGAAAATGATAAGGGTGCCCATACTTATGCACCTGTCAAATTTTGTTTGAATGTAGATTGCACATTTTCTGTTAGTACAATAAACCTCATTTCAAGGCAGAAACATTACTGTGTTCAACAGTTATTACATATATCAAACTGAAATAGCTGTTGCAAAAACACCAATTTTTATAAAACATTAAGCTTAAGATTAATAGAGGTGCCCAAACTTTTTCATATAACTGTATGTGGTCATATACCACTTTTTGGACGCAGAAAGATAGGAGCGCCAATCTTGCTGGAATGGTTTTAAAAAGTGGCCAAGAGATATGAGTATAATGTAAAAATTGAAAACTTCGTTAAAAATATATTAGATTTAAAAAATCATAAATCCAGATTTAGAATGAATCCATAAACTTAGCTCCTGATGCAGCTTCTTGTGCGAAACACAGTAAGTGAGTTGGGCATCCTGTGTCCATGTTGTTGGTGGTTTTATGCTAATTATGAAATAATTTTCCAGGCTATCACTATTTTTACTTTAAGCTACTGCCTGTCAGTGTTGGACTTAAGTGGCAAGAGCCCACCAGTAATATTGACAGCTACATTTTGTCTGGACATAGTGAATCAAATGTATTGGGCCAACTACTGCTCATGTTAGGGGGTACGTTACTTACTCCTGCATAGGGGACCCCCGGGGGATTTACATGTTACCCTGTGGGTCAGGGCTCGCTTACATGGCCATCGATTCTCTCATGCAAGAGAATCTGGACGATTATGCTAATGTCACTTGGATCAAACTCTGTCAGAGATTGACCTGAGTGTCAACTTAGTGCGATCCGATTCTCTCTCATGCGAGATTTGTATCACAGGTGCAGAGTAGACAGAGTACATAATTTCTCCATCTTCTCCCTTGTCTGAGTCCGTGGTAATTGGACTGCACTCAGATGACATCCGAGTGCAGTTCAATGTTTCACACTGATGTCATACAAGTCCATAGACTTAAAACCAAGCAATGTGAACTGAGGTCTAAGATGGTACACATGCAAGATATAGGAGCATGTTCACACTAGCAAAAAGATGCAAAACCTACAAAAGACAAAAAATATATCTCATAACCTACCATCATTATATATAAATGTAAAGCAAAGTTGCATATGAAATATAGGGTACTTAGTGAACTATTTTTGATCAAAAAAAGTATACAAGCCGTCCCACCAGCAACAAGGTGACCCTAAATTGGGACGGTCCTACACTGTCTATATTAAAAACCTTACTGTATATCAAAGTTGAAGTAATGCATATAAAAGGGTAGACAAATAGAACTGGGTCCCAATATCAGACCACCCAAGCCAGTGGTAAGCTACATATATACTAACCAGCTCAACAAGGGGTATGCCACACCCCTAATTTGCACAGAATGCAAACAAGACAAAAAAACAAGCAATGTGAACTGAGGTCTAAGATGGTACACATGCGAGAAATAGGAGCATGTTCACACTAGCAAAAAGATGCAAAACCTACAAAAGACAAAAAATATATCTCATACCCTACCATCATTATATATAAATGTAAAGCAAAGTTGCATATGAAATATAGGGTACTTAGTGAACTTGTATGCAAAATCGGCATGAGAAAAAAAACACTAGTTAGCACTCTGACCAATGTTATACTGTGGGGCAGTGCCAACTGATAAAACATCGGACAGCACTCGGCCATGTTAAGCGGTCGTGTGGACGAGCCCTCAGTCTGAGCCTGCCATTGATAATTATGACTTGACACTATAGGTCCCATTATTTTCTTTGTGTTGTCAACCAGACATTTAACAGAACGAGTATTTTTTAAACACATTTATACACAGATAGTTTATCCTTGTAATGATTTAATCCTATTTGTATCTCTATTTATACCCAGCTTTACGCATACAAGGACTCTATCTGTCCCACCCTTTTTTACTGCATAGATTCATTTATCATCAGGTTTTTATTTTTAATTATTTTAATCATCTTTTAATCTTATGTATTTTTAATAATGATTGTGCTTTTTCACAATATCCCTCCACCCCTCACGACATTTATCAAGGGATGTGGTGATCTTTTTTTTTTACTTAAAAGTAAGTTCAAGAGATAAATACGCGGCACATGGCAAATGGTGAAAATATACATTTTTCCCCAGTTAAGGTTTATTTTTTACAGCATTGACCATTTCATATAAATTACATATAAACTTTATTCTGTGGGTCAGTACAATTAACATAAAATCACCATTTACTTATGTTTTATGATGTCTGCATGAAAATAATACATTTTCAAAAACAAAACAATTTTACATTGCCATATATGGAGAGCCATAACTCTTATTTTTTCTGTTAACAGATTTGTATGAGAACCTATTTTTTTGCGGGACGAGTTGTATTTTTTATTATTGTTGTTATTTTGGAGTATAGGTGCTTGTGAGGACCCGGGGTCTTCCGTGGGGGTAACGCTACTCAGACAACGCAGGGTTAGGGTAAAACAGCGTGGCAATATTTTATTGAACCACACAGCGGACAACACATAGAACAGTCCCAGCAAATGCCCAAGATGGTGCAACATTACACAGTCTCACCCTTCCTTCTCTGCCCGCCTGGGATAGAACAGCTGCAACTTTGGAGACTTCCAGGGCTGACTACCTCAACCAGTGGCCCCCCGCTTCTGGTGGGCCCCCACAGAGAGAAGGTAGTGGCAAGCTTAGGAAGCTAGCAGTCCATCGAGGTACAAGGCAAGGAGACCCGAGGGTCCCAACCTGGCCTCTCCGAGAGTTTCCATGGGGCCAGATGACCAGTGGGTCCCTCCTGGCAACTCCCAATGTCTCCATGGGTTCTAAGCAACCAGTGAGTCACTCCTAGCAACCCCAAAACAACATATCCATGGCGCCAGGTGACTTCTCAGTCCTCTCCTGGTCTCCCTAAAAGTATCCATGGTCTCTCTGATGGTTAATGGAGCAGATCCAAATCTTTCCAGTCAGGGCCATATCTTTAGACTAGAATCATGTAGAATACAAATCTGTGTCTCTTTGGATGCCATGCAATCCATCTACTTTCCTGAATGATGTCTCTCATTTTCCTTCTAAGGTCTTTCTGATGTTCCTTGATTCTCTGTCCCAAGTCTTATTCTGTCTCAAAAACACATCTCCCTTCTTAAATACACATCCACAGGTTAAGAATTAGGGATGATATTATTTCACAAGGCTTGAATATCCACAGCTCATCCCCCAAGATTGACTGGCAAACACCTTACAATGGTATTTAACATATCTAGAAAACATTCCTTGTTCTAGCTAATCTATGGCTCTTGTAAATACATATCATTGTTTCAGAATCAAAGAACATATAACATTCAGGGTTATACAAATAATAGTCTGTGTTAATCAACTAAAGAAGAGCACAGATTAAAGAGTCAACATAAAAATAAAGGTATGCTTCTCTTGCCATCAGAAAGTACAGTACAGAACAAAAGTTTGGACACACAGAAAAATCTTTAAATGAGAAGGTATTTTCATGACTTTGAAAATTGTACATTCACACTGAAGGCATCAAAACTATGAATTAACACATGTGGAATTATATACTTAACAAAAAAGTGTGAAACAACTGAAAATATGTCTTATATTCTAGGTTCTTCAAAGTAGCCACCTTTTGCTTTGATGACTGAATTGCACACTCTTGGCATTCTCTTGATGAGCTTCAAGAGGTAATCACCGGAAATGGTTTTCACTTCACAGGTGTGCCCTGTCAGGTTTAATAAGTGGGATTTCTTGCCTTATAAATGAGGTTGGGACCATCAGTTGTGTTGTGCAGAAGTCAGGTGGATACACAGCTGATAGTCCTACTGAATAGACTGTTAGAATTTGTATTATGGCAAGAAAAAATCAGCTAAGTAAAGAAAAACGAGTGGCCATCATTACCTTAAGAAATGAAGGTCAGTCAGTCCGAAAAATTGGGCAAACTTTGAATGTGTCCCCAAGTGAAGTTGCAAAAACCATCAAGCGCTACAAAGAAACTGGCTCACATGAGGACCGCCCCAAGAAAGGAAGACCAAGAGTCACCTCTGCTTCTGAGGATAAGTTTATTCGAGTCACCAGTCTCAGAAATCGCAGGTTAACAGCAGCTCAGATTAGAGACCAGGTCAATGCCACACAGAGTTCTAGCAGCAGACAAATCTCTACAACAACTGTTAAGAGGAGACTTTGTGCAGCATGCCTTCATGGTAAAATAGCTGCTAGGAAACCACTGCTAAGGACAGGCAACAAGCAGAAGAGACTTGTTTGGGCTAAAGAACACAAGGAATGGACATTAGACCAGTGAAAATCTGTGCTTTGGTCTGATGAGTCCAAATTTGAGATCTTTGGTTCCAACCACCGTGTGCGACGCAGAAAAGGTGAAGGGATGGACTCTACATGCCTGGTTCCCACCGTGAAGCATGGAGGAGGAGGTGTGATGGTGTGGGGGTGCTTTGCTGGTGACACTGTTGGGGATTTATTCAAAATTGAAGGCATACTGAACCAGCATGGCTACCACAGCATCTTGCAGCGGCATGCTATTCCATCCGGTTTGCGTTTAGTTGGACCATCATTTATTTTTCAACAGGACAATGACCCCAAACACACCTCCAGGCTGTGTAAGGGCTATTTGACCAAGAAGGAGAGTGATGGGTTGCTACGCCAGATGACCTGGCCCCCACAGTCACCAGACCTGAACCCAATCGAGATGGTTTGGGGTGAGCTGGACCGCAGAGTGAAGGCAAAAGGGCCAACAAGTGCTAAGCATCTCTGGGAACTCCTTCAAGATTGTTGGAAGACCATTTCCAGTGACTACCTCTTGAAGCTCATCAAGAGAATGCCAAGAGCGTGCAAAGCAGTCATCATAGCAAAAGGTGGCTACTTTGAAGAGCCTAGAATATAAGTCATATTTTCAGTTGTTTCACACTTTTTTGTTAAGTATATAATTCCACATGTGTTAATTCATAGTTTTGATGCCTTCAGTGTGAATGTACAATTTTCATAGTCATGAAAATACAGAAAAATCTTTAAATGAGAAGGTGTGTCCAAACTTTTGGTCTGTACTGTATGTCTGGCATAATTAAGAATTTACGCTTCATCGTCACAGGTGCCTTTTTGATCGCATTTTTATTCCACTTTTATGTGAGAGAAGGTACCAAAAAAACAGCAATTCTGGCTTTGTTTTTTTCATGTTCTCATTGTACAGAATAAACAACCTATTTATTTTATATTTTGGGTTCTTATGGACACAGCGAGACAAAACATGTATAGTTAATTTATATTTTAGTACATTTTTGCAATAAAATCACTTATAAAAATTTATGTCCTGTGTATTTGCCAGAAATGTACAAGATAGGAATACAACTTTAAAGTGTCAATATAGGTGCTAGTGACGAGCCCCCTGGGCCATGGGGTACTCGGTAGCCGGGCCGGTCATTGCTAGGGGAGATGTCACAGTGGCGGTGACCCGGTCCGTGACCCAGGGCGGTCAATAAAAGGGGATATTTGCAGGGGATTTATAGGTTTTATATAATGCTCGTGATGCCACCTGTGGTATGCGGCTAAAGGGAGCCACCGCTGCAGAGCAGATCCTCTGGAGCTGTTGATAATGCAGCAGAGTTGGTTTGGCTCTCCACAGGTAGAGCTTAGCTCCAGGGCAGGAAGTGGTGATTTTATTAGATGCTGCTGTGCAGTATAGTGCAGGGGATGATGGCGCAGTAATAATTCGCATAGACAGTGGGATGCAGTCTTCAGAGTTTTTACTCATGGTTTTAGACTCCATGTTACCAGGCCAGGGTAACTTCCCACGCCGTCCTGTGCTTACTCAGGGAGGGGTTCAGCAAACCCTCAGGTACCTCCGGAGTACATAACAGGACCCCCTTCTGTGTGTTCCTTCTGACCATCTCCCTGCACCTCACACCCAGTGTCCCAAGCCAGTGACCACAGACCTTGTCGGGCGACATCTTCTCTGTCCCCTGGGTCCTCTATGGCCACCTTTTTGGTGAGCTAGATGTGGCTGTTGGCTGCTGCATCTGAAATGCTGCACCCTCCGGTTAGCTAGTTGAGGCTTAAAGAACTCTGCTAGTTTAGGGGCCGGTCCCCTCTCTGCGACCTGATCCTTCCGCTCCTCTGCAGACTCGGGCGCACGGGTGGCATCTGCACTGCCCGTGCCCCTAGGATCCTTTCTACTTTCCTGGAGCCTTTCTCCTGCTCCTCTCTCTCTTCCGTCTGTCCTGGGCCTTTCTCACTGGGCCCTCCTCCTGCCTGGCAGGGGGCAGAGATTCCGATGCTACAATTACCACCACAGAATCTGAGGATTCTGAAGAAAGTAGTGTGGAAAACCCTGGAATATCCAGAAACAAACAATCTTTCAAAAAACGGGGGAGGCGGGGAGGAAGAAGGCATCCCAATAAGAAAAAGCAACAGAAAGAAAAGATTTTAAATGAAGCGGTTCCAGTATGGAACCTTTCAGCGCAAATTTTGAAAGAGGAACACATATCCGTACTATCGAAAGGTCTAGGATACTCACCTTCAAGGAATTTTGACCTGTTTTCCACTTTTCGTGATATTAATAAATTGGCAAGGAATATAACGTTAAAATGCCATTTTTATCAGATGAAAGTGAGGAAACGAGAGATACTATAACATCCATTTCTACATCCCTGCAAAGTGATGTTCCTGATGCTACTATACCATTTTTTTCTGAATAGCAAAAAACTATTCTATTGAGATAAATGGGTGCTGATTCCCTGCCCGCGAGTCAGCCAGATAAAGTGTTTTTTAAAACCAAAAATTCTAATTATTATCCCCTACAGTCCAGACCACAGGTACTGAATCATTTTCAAGATGTGGTGGAAGAGGAACTTCCCAAGATGGATAATCAAAGAGAAACATCAGCCTATAGTAATCTTACAAGAAAAGAAAAACTAGCATTGAAGGATATAAAAAACAACACTAATATCGTAGTCCGTAAGGCTGATAAGGGGGGTGCCATCGTTATCCTGATCTGTACCATCAATGTAATTTGTGGATTCTGCAAAACAGAGATATTTATGAGACTTTAGGAAGTGATCCTACAATTACATTTCAAAAGGAATTATTACATTTATTAAAGGGGGTCTGGAAGATGGTGTGTTGTCACAGAAAATATTTGATTATTTATATGTTGACACCCCGGTGACACCCATCTTCCATTCTCTCCCAAAAATCCATAAACCGAGATTCCCCCGCAAGTTGTGGTTCTTCCCTACAATAAAGAAACTGATGTTAACAGCATTTTAAAACCCAATTCATGCCACCCTCGACACGTGGTGAATAATATCCCATACGGAGAAGTATTAAGAGTAAAAAGGAACTGCTCTGACCCTAAGTTAGTCAGTGGTGAAATAAAAAAGAAGTGTGAAAAACTTGAACTTAGAGGCTACTCTCATAAAACATTAAAACAAGCTGAAAAAAAATTGAGTAAAATCAACAGGGATTTTCTCATAAAAGATAACATGAAAAAATTACCTACAGATAATGTCATTTATTTCACCACTCAATACAGCAGGGACTATAATAAAATTATTAATGTTATTAAATGCTTTTTACCAATACTGTACCAAGATAGGAAAGTAAAAAAAGTGCTACAAAACAACCAAATCCGTTTCTCAGCCAAAAAAGCCCCTACAATCGGATCTTTGGTGTCACCCAGCTTATTTATTGAAAATAAATCAAATACTGACGGGAACTGGCTAAAAACCACAGGTTTTTATGGTTGCGGCAAAAATATATGCATCAGCTGCAAACATATCATTAAATGCAAGGATTTTTCCTCCACTAGTACAGGTATCACATACCCTATACAGGATTTGATAAATTGTGATACCACAGGGGTGGTTTACTTGGTGGAGTGCATCGAGTGTAAACTCCAATATGTAGGGTGTACAATTGGCCCTTTAAAAAGACGCATTCGAAGACATATGTCTGATGCAGTTGGAGACTGAGGCTATGTGCCCATGTTGCGGAAATGAAGCATATTTTTTACGCTTCTCCCTGGCAGGAAAAATGCATGCGGATTTTACATGCTTTTTCCCGCCAGATAGAAGCATTTGTAAAGCGTCTTTGCATCCATTTTTGCATGCGGGTTATCAAGCGCTTTTCCAAGCGATTTTAGCATCACTTGGAAAAGTGCTTAACAACTTGTTCACACTATATAAATCCATGCAATCGGCATGGATTTATAGTAGTGTGACCAAGTTAGTTAAAAAAAAGAATAAGAATGGTGAAAAAAAAAAGTTTATACTCACCTTCCGATGTCTTCCCGGTGTTTTGTCTGCTCCGTCCGGTGTCTTGCACTGCTTGCGGTAGTGTGAAGGACCTGCGGTGACGTCATTGAGCCATGTGATGGGTCACATGACTCAGTGACGTCGTGGCAGGTCCTTCACATCAACGCGAACATTGCTAGACACCGTCCCGGAGCAGACTGAACACCGGGAAGACACCGGAAGGTGAGTATAAACTTTATTTTTTATTTTAAATTCTTTTTTTACAGTTTCTATGGTACCCAGGTCTGGATGAGAGTCTTCTCTCCTCCAGACTTGGGTACCATCCGCACATAGAAACGCATATAATCCGTGAGTACAAATGTACTGACACGGATATTATGCGTTTCAATGCAAGTCAATGGCGGCGATTACGCTGCGTGTCTGCAAAATTAATGGATGTGCTGCGGATTTTTGAGCGCAGCATAAACGCTGCGGAAAAATCCGCAACATGGGCATTGAAAGTGCGGCTTGTCATTGGGGACCATGGGGGGCGGATTACCAAGCGTTTCCCAAGCGTTTATGCTGCAGAAATTCCGCAGCATATACGCTTGTAAAACGCCATGTGGGCACACAGCCTTAAAGGTGGGAATTTCAGCAGTATCCAGGCATTTTTTCTGCTTGTCATGGGGGTGATACAACCAGGCTGAAGTTCTGTGGTATAGAAAGAGTGAGACGATCTGCACGGGGCGGTGATTTCAGGAGGAAAATTTTGAACAGGGAAAGATACTGGATGTTCAAGCTGGATACAAGAACACCGGTCGGCTTGAATGTTAGAAGGGATCTTGTGTTACAATATAATTAAGATCATGTTATCATCCAGTGCTATCTCTGTTAAATAAATAAAGGATACATGGGAGAGGAAAGAAACCCAAAAATTATATGAGTCTCCGAAGTGCATTTCTCTCTCTCTTTCTTACACATTAACGTGCAATAAATATTTAGATTGTGGAACACAGGGTCAATTTAACCATTTCTAGAAGTTAAAGTAGAAAGTGGATGTGAAACCAAACGAGTGTGAACAAGCGTTTGTAGCGACGAATAATTAAGCAAAAAAATAAAAAAATTCACAATGACATATATTTTTCTTTCTCAGTAATAGTAATAAGTGGAGGAGAGATTAATAATACATTAATAACAGGTCATTGTGAACAAAAAGTTATCAATTTCTTTCTTTTTTGACAGCAAACTGTACGTAATTTTTCGTTCTATATATACTAATAAATAATGCCAACATATCTTTTGTATACAGCAATGGATAATTGAAAATAACAGTTTTATTATATACGGTAGTACGATATATATAGGGATATCTAGATGAAAGCTGGAATAACTGGACAAACTAAACTGGTCACCTCCCGCTGTGGGAGATTTTTTATTCAGCTACACATACATATATTTCGTTGGTATATATTGTGTTTCGTATACTTATTACTGTTTCCAACATGCAGAATCTACACTGTTCAGCTAATTTGTTTCAATTCTCTTGCCAGAAACCTCAATGTCAGGACTTTTATTATAACATCTGTAGCATTAAATAACCACAAAAAGAAAAAAGCCTGTCTCCAACTTGGAAACGAAGATGTAACACCTGAACGTCACAAGAATTAATTAGTTAACTGATTGGAATTCCTTTGTCAGTTTGCTGTTCTTTTGTATTTATACCCTGCCTGTATTCCAATGTATGTACCATCATAAAGGCTTTTCTAAGCCGAATCGCGTAGCGTTTTTTTTACTCTGTTTGCCCATATGGTGTGAATTGGATCTTTTTGTAAGTGCATTTTTTGTGGAAATATCATCCTTCAAATAAATGGAAATTTTAATTACACCACATCGTTGGAGTCTCCTCACTCGCTGGATTTTGGTCTGAAGTTGCGTTCAATGCAACAGCCTGCTGCTATCCGAGCAGAAAGGAGGAAACACCGCAAAGGAGTTTATAGGTGAGCGGACTTCATCATTTTCTTTGTATACATACCATGATGAGGGGTGCCAAGCATACCAGGAAGAGGGATTAGGAGGGCCATACATGCCAGGAAGAGGGATGAAGGGTGCTATACAAACCAGGAAGAGGGATGGGGGTGAAAAACATACCAGGATGAGGGATGAAGGGTGCCATACATACCAGGATGGGGATGAGGGGTGCCATACATACCAGGATGGGGATGAGGGGTGCCATGCATACCAGAATGGGGATGAGGGGTGCCATACATACCAGGATGGGGATGAGGGGTGCCATACATACCAGGATGGGGATGAGGGGTGCCATACATACCAGGATGGGGATGAGGGGTGCCATGCATACCAGGATGGGGATGAGGGCCACATATAACAGGAAAGAGGGGGCCATATATACCAGGATGGGGGATATTAACAGAATTTGGGGACATTACCCCTATAACAGTGTCAGCAGCAGACCCCCTTTCCATAACAGGGCATCATGACCACATTTTTTGCTTACATTTTTTCTTCTATTTTCCTCCTCTAAAACCTAGATGCATCTTATGGTCTGGTGCGTCTTAAAGTCCGAAAAAAACGGTACCTTCATAAGTCACATGCTTAGTGAAAGAAAGTCCACCTGTGTGCAATCTAAGTGTCACTTGTCTGTCAGTATATACACTTTACCTTTTCTGAAAGGCCACAAAGGCTGCAACACCATTAAGCAAGAGGCACCACTAAACAAACACCATGAAGACCAAGGAGATCTCCAAACAAGTCAGGGACAAGGTTGTTGAGAAGTACAAGTCAGTGTTGGGTTGTAAAAAGTATCCTAATCTCTGATGAAGTGTGAGGACCTGGCCACTTTTTAAATACTTTTCCAGCACTGAGCACCCATTTTCATCGATCTTAATTTTGTATTTTGTCAGAAATTTGCTTGCTGTGTTTTGTTAGTGATTTGTTTGCTCATCAGTACAACCTCAGGTATCTATTCCATTCAGTGACCATATCTCCGAGACCTTGGGCCATTATTCTCTCCGTCACCACAGGTAGTCACCAAATGTATTGTCCCCGGCAGCTGTATGTTAGTCAATGTAGCCGGAGGAGAATCTTTGAACATTCGGAGGGCCCGACTACATTTAGACTGGGGTCACAGTCATGGAATGGTGGATGTAGGAGTAGTGCGGCACCTACCAGTAGATGTGTTGCTGGGAATCAATCTGGGAGCAGGATTGGTGTGCCACTGGGCCAATGTCGTAACCGGAAGCGAAGGACTGGTTCACACTGCATCAGCCAATAGGGAAAGGAGCAATATCAACATGTCAGCGGTGAGTGATACACAAAATGCAATGACTGTCACAATGAAGGAATGTAATCTGGGGGAGGTAAATTACATCAGGGAGGAGGCCCAGGGACTTCGGGACACTGGATCTACCATCACCCTGGTCAGCCTAGATACTGTCCCCCCAGAGCTCCCTTTACCAGGCTGCCAAGTGACCATCCCCCTAAGTGGGTGTCAGCACTCTGGGGTTGGTCGCAATGGATCCAAGTTTGGTTCTCATTGGGCATGTGTGGAATTTCCCAGGACAAACCGGGGATCAGGGGGGGGGATATGGAGGACCCCGCAGAAGGGACAGACCCCTGAACCAGCTAGCTAAATACAGAGTTCTCGTTTCAGGGCTTCCCCCATCGGGAAGTTGGCAGGATCTAAAAGATCATATGAGAAAAGCTGGAGATGTCTATTATACTGATGTATACCAGAGTGGAATGGGGACTGTGGAGTATATTCACAAGGGCGACATGGAATATGCTTTGAGGAAACTGGATGATACAAAATTTCGTTCTCATAAAGGCGAGACCTTTTACATTCGTGTCTGTGTTGAAAAAGTGGGGGAGGAGTGTGAGAACCTGGCCACTTTCTAAATACTTTTCCAGCACTGAGCATCCATTTTCATCGATCTTAATTTTGTATTTTGTCAGAAATTTGCTTGCTGTGTTTTGTTAGTGATTTGTTTGCTCATCAGTTCAACCTCAGGTATCTATTTCATTCAGTGACCATATCTCCGAGACCTTGGGCCATTGTTCTCTCCGTCACCACAGGTAGTCTCACATGCAAACCCAGGGGATGGGTTCCACCTGAGAAAATATCTCCACTAAAGGCCCCGTCACACTTAGCGACGCTGCGACGATCCCGACAACGATAAGACCTGTCAGAGATCGTTGCTGCGTCGCTATCTGGTCGCTGGTGAGCTGTCAAAAAGGCAGGCTCACCAACGATCAGGGGAGCAGCAACATCGTGGAAAGAATCTTTCCACGATGTCCTGTTCCTGGTTACGAGCCTGCTGAAGCAGGAGCAGGCTGGTAACTATGGTAAACATCGGGTTACTAGGGGCACACGCGCTCCTAGTAACCCGTTGTTTATCATGGTTACCACTCTGCTACAGTGAGCGGGAGGTTACCGCTCACTTTAGCAGGCTCGTAACCATGATAAATAGCGGGTTACTAAGTGCGCGTGTGCCCCTAGTAACCCGATGTTTACCATAGTTACCAGCCTGATCGCTGCTCCCGCTGGTCACACACAACGATGTGTGCTGACCAGCGGTAGAGCAACGACCAAAAAATGGTCCAGGACACTTTGCAGCGATCAGCGACCTCACAGCAGGGGCCTGATCGTTGCAAAGTGTCACACATAGCGACATCGCTGGTGAGGTCGCTGTTGCGTCACCAAAACCGTGACACAGCAGCGATCTCGCTAGCGATCTCGCTATGTGAGACGGGGGCTTTAGGCACAATTAGCTGGGGGAGGGAGGGGTGAGCACTTCTGCCAATTCAGGGGGCTGAACCCTGTGCAGGAGAAAGAGAACATTCATTGTTAGTCGGACGGAGAGCTGGGTAGAATCACGGTCTGCGGTCGTGATATCCATCATCCAAAGGAGCATATGCTGTGACTGCCAATATACCGGCGGGAGATACAAAAAGCTGTGGGCCAACCAAAAGTTGGAGGACAGTGGGTATCACCTGGTACGTGGCAGTGGAACTACTGATCACAGGTTGGAACTCTAGGACTAAGAGAATTGCCTGTTGGACATTTACCTGGAATTGCTGTTCACCGTGGCGGAAGGAATAAAACTAATTGCATCGATAACCTGCCTAGGTGATTATTAAAATCCACAACCGCACATCTTTACAAGTCACATGCTTAGTGAAAGAAAGTCCACCTGTGTGCAATCTAAGTGTCACCTGTCTGTCAGCATATAGACTTTACCTTTTCTGAAAGGCCACAGAGGCTGCAACACCATTAAGCAAGAGGCACCACTAAACAAACACCATGAAGACCAAGGAGATCTCCAAACAAGTCAGGGACAAGGTTGTTGAGAAGTACAAGTCAGTGTTGGGTTTTAAAAAGTATCCTAATCTCTGAGGATCCCCCGGAGCACCATCAAATCCATTACCATCAAATGGAAAGAACATGGTTTCATAACAAGAGATAACCTCCCACCAAAAATCTCAGCCCGGGCAAGGAGTGCATTACTCAGAGGTAGCACTGAGACCAAAGGTAACCCTGAAGGAGCTGCAGACTTCCCAAGCAGATATTGGAGTATCTGTCCATACGACCACAATAGGTCATACACTCCATAGAGGTGGCCTTTATGGAAGAGTGGGCAGAAAAAAAGCCTTTACTTACACAAAAAAAATTGTAAGGCTCATTTTGAGTTTGACCAAAGACATATGGGAGACTCCCCAAAGATACGGAGGAAAATACTATGGTCAGATGAGACCAAAATTGAACTTTTTGACCACAGAGGTAAACTATGTCTGGCGCCAAACCACACAGCTCATCACCCCAAGAACACCATCCCTACAGTGAAACGTGATCGCAGCATCATGCTGTGTGGATGTTTTTCAACAGCACGGACAGGGAAACTGGTCCAAGTTGAGGGGAGAGGAAGATGGATGGTGCAAAATACAGGGATATTCTTAAGCAAAACCTGTTTTAGTATGTAAGTAATTTGAGACTGGGACGGAGGTTCACCTTCCAACAAGACAATGACCCAACGCATACTGCTAAAGAAACACTCAAGTGGTTTAAGGGAAAACGGGTAATAAATGTATTTTAGTGGCCTAGTCAAACCCCTGTCCTTAAGCCAATTGAGAATTTGTGGTCAGACTTGAAGATTGCTGATCAATCAGAGGAAACCATCTAACTTGAAGTTGCTGGAGCAGTTTTGCCTTGAGGAATGGGAAAAAATCCCAGTGGTAAGATGTGGAAAGCTCATAGACACTTATCCAAAGCAAGTTGCAGTTATAATTGCCATAATTGCTGCAAAATGAGGCTCTAAAAAGTATTGACTTAGGGGGGTGAGTAGTTATGCACCCTGAAGTTTTTATTTATTTTGTCCTATTTGTTTTTTGATTAACAATAAAAAGAAAACTAAATGTTCACAATTATAGGCATGTTCTTTACATGAACTGATGCAAACCCTCAAAAAAAACAATCAAAATTCCAGATTCTGAGGTAGAATAGCACAAAAAATGCCAAGGTGGGTGGGGGGGGGGTATTACTTTTGCAAGTCATTGTGCAAACATGGCATGTAATGGGATATTTCAGTGCAAAGGAATTAGTGGCATTATTTCTTAATGAATAATAGCAAATACATTATGCATATTGTAAAACATCACTCTTCCTCTGCACAAAAAAAAATCTTTTAAATGTTTTTTTTTTCTTTTCATTTTTTATTAATTACTACATTGAGATATTATTTATTAGTGTAGCATAATGTTTTTGCTGAAATTTAAACCATGTGGGGGCCGGGTGCTTAGTTCTAAAATCCACCAGGCTTCCCTATTTTTCAATATTTCTTCCCCATCTCCTCCTCTGTTGCTGTACAGTGCAAACGCTACCACATAAGAATAAATGAAGTTTTCCTTGAGAAAGCAAAGTTATTTCACACGTGAAACGCGTGTTGGGGTCTTCATTTATTTGTATGTGGTAACGTTTGTAGTGTGCACTGGCACTATGGGTAGACATTTACTTTTAATTATGTTTGATGAGAATTGGATGTCAGTTTTGGGAACAAGACCGCTGTGCTATTTGAGAGATAATATATGTACACACTTGTGCACATCCATCTCATATATGACTTCTATAAATGGATACACTGCTGGTTAACCTGTTACCTGTTTGGCTGTCATTTATCCAAATGGTTTCATTATATGTGTAATTAATAAATATACAGGGGGGAAAACAAGTATTTGCTACACTGCCGACTTTACAAGTTTCCCCACCTACAAAGAATGGAGAGGTCTGTAATTTTTATCATAGGTTCACTTCAACTGTGAGAGACAGAATCTTAAAAAAGAATCACGTTTTACGATTTTTAAATAATAAATTGTATTTTATTGCATGAAATAAGTATTTGATCACCTACCAACCAGCAAGAATTCTGCCTCTCACAGACCTGTTAGTTTTTCTTTAAAAAACTCTCCTACTCTGCACTCATTACCTTATTAATTACCGTATTAATTGCTTCTGTTTGAACTTGTTACCTGTATAAAAGACACCTGTCCACACAATCAAACACGCTCCAACCTGTCTATCATGGTCTAGACCAAAGATTGTCTAAGGACACCGGGGACAAAATTGTAGACCTGCACAAGGCTGGGATTGGCTACAGGACAATAGCCAAACAGCTTGGTCAGAAGGCAACAACTGTTGGTTCAATTATTAGAGAATAGAAGAAACACAAGATGACGGTCAATCTTCTTGGTCTGGGGCTCCAAGCAGGATCTCGCCTCGAGGAGTAAGGATGATTCTAAGAAAGGTAATGAATCACCCCAGAACTACACGGGAGGACCTGGTGAATGACCTGAAAAGTGCTAGAACCAAAGACTCAAACATTACACCATCATGGATTAAAAGCCTGCAGGTCATGCAAGTTCCCCCTGCTCATGCCAGCACATGTCCAGGCCCGTTTAAAGTTCACCAATGACCATATGGATGATCCAGAGGAGGCATGGGAGAAGGTCAGATGAGACCAAAATAGAACTTTTTGGTATCAACTTCACTTGTGTTACGGATCCGGGTGGTGGAACCTCTGTGCTGCGGTGCAAGGAGGGACCCAGAGGGGCGTAACTAAGTATCAATTCGGACCGACCTAGGTCGTACGGCGGCTAACGACTCCATGATCAGGGAGGGACCGAGCAGAGGGACCAGGTGCTACTCTGGGGACGACCTTGTAAGAGAGCAGGTGACTCCCACGGGTCAGATGGCTGGGACTGACCGGTATAGCAGATGGGCACAGCAGGCAGGCTGACGAGTGGTCCTGGTGGATGGACTGGCAGACACGGCAGGTGACAGGCAGGAGCCTCTAGGTAGGCTGTCAGGTTGTCACGGCAAGTGACGGGCAGGAGCCTCCAGGTAGGCTGACAGGTGGTCACGGCAAGTGACAGTCAGGAGCCTCTAGGTAGGCTGTCAGGTGGTCACAGCAAGTGACAGCTGGAGCCTCCAGGTAGGCACGGCAGGTAGCAAGCGGGAGTCTCCAGGTAGGCACGGCAGGTAGCAAGCGGGAGCCTCCAGGTAGGCACGGCAGGTAGCAAGCAGGAGCCTCCAGGTAGGCACAGCAGGTAGCAAGCAGGAGCCTCCAGGTAGGCACGGTAGGTAGCGGGCAGGTGCTTCCAGGTAAGCAGGCGGGCAAAGCCCATAGACAGACTGGCAGACTGAACGGAAGACAGACTGTCGGGCTGGAGAGTAGTCAGGCTGGCGAACTGGACTGATAGTCAGGCTGGCGGGCAGGACTAGTAGTCAGGCTAGCAGCGGGACCTGAGGGCTGAAGCAGAGGTGAGTACACTGTGCATCAACTATTGCTCGGGCACCTCCATATTGGAGAAGGTGCTTTATATATGGGAGGACCTCCGGCAATTGGCCGGGGACTCCTTAGGGCGGCGCGCGCGACCCCTTTAAGAGGGAGGGAGCGCGCGCGCGCCCTAAGCACAGTGCCCAGGAAGCTGCGCGCGCCGGCAGAAGCAGGAAGAGGAGCGCTGGAGGACGTCGGGTGGGGAGTGCGGCGGTGAGAGGGACGGCGTCTCTGTCTGGCAGGGGGCAGAGACGCCGATGCTACAGTACCTCTCCCCTTTACGCCCCCTCTTTTTTAGGCCAGAAAGAAATTTTTCAAGTAGAAGCGGGGCATGAATGTTCTCCCTGGGTTCCCAAGTTCTCTCCTCTGGGCCAAACCCCTTCCAATCCACCAGAAAAAAAGGTCTTTCCTCTTACCCTCTTGGTGGCCAGAATGTTCTCTACCTCAAAAACATCCTCAGCGGAAACCGGAGTAGGGGGAGTACCTGGATTGTTGGAAAAAGAATTAAACACAACTGGTTTGAGGAGAGATACGTGGAAGGAGTTGGGAATCCGTAAGGTGGCCGGGAGTTTTAACTTGTAGGCCACTGGGTTGATTTGTTTGAGGACTTCAAATGGGCCGATGAACCGAGGACCCAACTTGTAGGAGGGTATTTTGAGTCGAACATGTTTGGAGGAGAGCCAAACCTTGTCTCCCGGACGGAATTGAGGCGGACCCAGACGTCTCTTGTCAGCATATCTCTTCATCCGCTCGGAGGACTGAAGAAGTGCGGACCTAGTATTTTCCCAAATGGTGGAAAATTCGCTGACCAGAGACTCCACGGCAGGGTTGTCCACAGAAGCGGAGACGGGAAACAGAATCCGAGGATGTTGACCATAGACTACAAAGAACGGGGACTTGGAAGTCGATTCGCTCTCATGATTGTTGTAGGAGAATTCGGCCCATGGTAGGAGGTCCACCCAATCGGTATGGTGAGCATTAACAAAGTGCCGGAGGTAGCTGGTAAGGATCTGGTTGATGCGCTCTACTTGGCCATTGGACTGTGGATGGTAAGCGGAGGAGAAATCCAGGGTGACATCCAGCAGTTTACACGTAGCTCTCCAGAAGCGTGAGGTGAACTGAACCCCTCGATCCGACACAATGTGGAGAGGTAGGCCATGGAGACGGAAGATGTGAAGGAAGAAGTCCTTAGCCAGCTCTGATGCAGACGGGAGACCAGGCAGAGGGATGAAGTGGGCCATTTTAGAAAAGCGGTCGGCGACCACCCAAATGACTGTACAGCCTGCAGAAACAGGGATATCTGTAATAAAGTCCATAGCAATGTGTTGCCAAGGGGCAGCAGGTACGGGAAGAGGCAGGAGGTGACCGGCTGGAAGATGTCTGGGAACTTTGTTGCGGGCACAAGATGAACAGGCCGAGACGAAGTCTACCACATCCTTGCGCAGGGTAGGCCACCAGTAATGCCGGGTAATGAGCAGGAAAGTTTTCTTCAGACCGGCATGGCCGGCTAGTTTAGATGAATGACCCCAGTGAAGAAATCTTCTCCCGATCTGGAACTGCTACAAACGTCTTACCGGGTGGGAGACGAGTCAGATCTAAGGGGGCTACTGTCGGGAGATCAGCGGCTAGGGTGTCAAGGGAGGACCGGGGAGCGGCGCTGCGGGTCTGGATACTTCTGCTGCGAACAGTCGTTCATCTCCCGGCTTCTCACAGCGGAAGTAGCCGCACAGGCAGCGGCGCTCCCCGGTCCTCACCAATACGATTCCGCACGCCGTTCCTCACCAATACGATTCGCTGACCGCGACCTATCAGTGATCTTGCCGCAAAAGTTAAACACCGCTGTGCTGATTGGTCGCGGCCGATTTGGGCGCCACATTTAAATAGAGGCTGCAACCAATCACCGATTTTGGCATCAAATTTAAACAACGCTCTGCTGATTGGTCACGCCCGCCAGCCGACCGCGACCAATCAGCGAGATTGGTGCCAAATTTAACCCCTTAAGCCCCGCGGGTGGTTTGCACGTTAATGACCGGGCCAATTTTTACAATTCTGACCACTGTCACTTTATGAGGTAATTACTCTCGAACGCTTCAACGGATCCCCCTGATTCTGAGATTGTTTTTTCGTGACATATTGTACTTCATGATTGTGGAAAAATTTCTTCGATATCACTTGCGTTTATTTGTGAAAAAAACGGAAATTTGGCGAAAATTTTGAAAATTTTGCAATTTTCAAAATTTGAATTTTTAAGCCCTGAAATCAGAGCGATATGTCACACAAAAGAGTTAATAAATAACATTTCCCACATGTCTACTTTACATCAGCACAATTTTGGAACCAAAATTTTTTTTTGTTAGGGAGCTATAAGGGTTAAAAGTTGACCAGCGATTTCTCATTTTTCCAACAAAATTTACAAAACCATTTTTTTAGGGACCACATCACATTTGAAGTCACTTTGAGAGGTCTTTATGACAGAAAATACCCAAAAGTGACACCATTCTAAAAACTGCACCCCTCAAGGTGCTCAAAACCACATTCAAGAACTTTATTAACCCTTCAGGTGCTTCACAGGAATTTTTTGAATGTGGAAGAAAAAAATGAACATTTAACTTTTTTCACAAAAATGTTAATTTAGACCCAATTTTTTTTATTTTCACAGGGGTAACAAGAAAAAATGGACCCCAAAATTTGTTGTGCAATTTCCCCTGGGCACGCAGATACCCAATATTTGGGGAAAAAATACTGTTTGGGCGCACGGCAGGGCTCGGAAGGGAAGGAGCGCTATTTGACTTTTTGATTGTAAAATTTGCTTGAATAATTAGCGGACGCCATGTTGTGTTTGGAGAGCCCATGTGTGCCCAAACTTTGGAGCTCCCCCACAAGTGACCCCATTTTGGAAACTAGACCCCCCAAGGCACCTTTCTAGATGCATAGTGAGCACTTGGAACCCCCAGGTGCTTCACAAATTGATTCGTAACAATGAAAAAGTGAAAAAAAAAAACACTTTTTCATTTTTATGAATCAATTTGTGAAGCACCTGAGGGTTCCAAGTGCTCACAATGCATCTAGATAGGTGCCTTGGGGGGTCTAGTTTCCAAAATGGGGTCACTTGTGGGGGAGCTCCAAAGTTTGGGCACACAGCGGCTCTCCAAATGCAACATGGTGTCGCTAACAATTTGAGCCGATTTTCCGTTAAATTTGTTAGAGGACACCATGTTGCATTTAGAGAGTCCCTGTGTGCCCAAACATTGTAGCTCCCCCACAAGTGAACCCATTTTGGAAACTAGACCCCCCAAGGCACCTATCTAGATGCATAGTGAGCACTTGGAACCCCCAGGTGCTTCACAAATTGATTCGTAACAATGAAAAAGTGAAAAAAAAAAACACTTTTTCATTTGTATGAATCAATTTGTGAAGCACCTGAGGGTTCCAAGTGCTCACTATGCATCTAGATAGGTGCCTTGGGTGGTCTAGTTTCCAAAATGGGGTCACTTGTGGGGGAGCTCCAATATTTGGGCACACAGCGGCTCTCTAAATGCAACATGGTGTCCGCTAACAAATTTAACGCAAAATTGGCTCAAATTGTTAGCGACACCATGTTGCGTTTGGAGAGCTGCTGTGTGCCCAAACATTGGAGCTCCCCCACAAGTGACCCCATTTTGGAAACTAGACCCCCCAAGGCACCTATCTAGATGCATAGTGAGCACTTGGAACCCCCAGGTGCTTCACAAATTGATTCGTAACAATGAAAAAGTGAAAAAAAAAACACTTTTTCATTTTTATGAATCAATTTGTGAAGCACCTGGGGGTTCCAACTGCTCACTATGCATCTAGATAGGTGCCTTGGGGGGTCTAGTTTCCAAAATGGGGTCACTTGTGGGAGAGCTCCAATGTTTGGGCACACAGGGACTCTCTAAATGCAACATGGTATCCGCTAACAAATTGAATGGAAAATCGGCTCAAATTGTTAGCGGACACCACATTGCGTTTGGAGAGCTTCTCTGTGCCCAAACTTTGGAGCTCCCCCACAAGTGACCCCATTTTGGAAACTAGACCCCCCAAGGCACCTTTCTAGATGCATAGTGAGCACTTGGAACCCCCAGGTGCTTCACAAATTGATTCGTAATAATGAAAAAGTGAAAAAAAAAACACTTTTTCATTTTTACGAATCAATTTGTGAAGCACCTAGGGGTTCCAAGTGCTCACTATGCATCTAGATAGGTGCCTTGGGGGGTCTAGTTTCCAAAATGGGGTCACTTGTGGGGGAGCTCCAATGTTTGGGCACACAGGGACTCTCTAAATGCAACATGGTATCCGCTAACAAATTGAATGGAAAATCGGCTCAAATTGTTAGCGGACGCCACATTGCGTTTGGAGAGCCCCTCTGTGCCCAAACTTTGGAGCTCCCCCACAAGTGACCCCATTTTGGAAACTAGACCCCCCAAGGCACCTTTCTAGATGCATAGTGAGCACTGGGAACCCCCAGGTGCTTCACAAATTGATTCGTAATAATGAAAAAGTGAAAAAAAAAACACTTTTTCATTTTTACGAATTAATTTGTGAAGCACCTAGGGGTTCCAAGTGCTCACTATGCATCTAGATAGGTGCCTTGGGGGGTCTAGTTTCCAAAATGGGGTCACTTGTGGAGGAGCTCCAATGTTTGGGCACACAGGGACTCTCCAAATGCAACATGATATTCGCTAACAATTTGAGCCGACAATTTGTTAGCGGATATCATGTTGCATTTGGAGAGTCCCTGTGTGCCCAAACATTGGAGCTCCCCCACAAGTGACCCCATTTTGGAAACTAGACCCCCCAAGGCACCTATCTAGATTCATAGTGAGCACTTGGAACCCCAGGTGCTTCACAAATTGATTCATAAAAATGAAAAAGTGTTTTTTTTTTTCACTTTTTCATTTTTACGAATCAATTTGTGAAGCACCTGGGGGTTCCAAGTGCTCACTATGCATCTAGAAAGGTGCCTTGGGGGGTCTAGTTTCCAAAATGGGGTCACTTGTGGGGGAGCTCCAAAGTTTGGGCACAGAGGGGCTCTCCAAACGCAATGTGGTGTCCGCTAACAATTTGAGCCGATTTTCCATTCAATTTGTTAGCGGATACCATGTTGCATTTAGAGAGTCCCTGTGTGCCCAAACATTGGAGCTCCCCCACAAGTGACCCCATTTTGGAAACTAGACCCCCCAAGGCACCTATCTAGATTCATAGTGAGCACTTGGAACCCCAGGTGCTTCACAAATTGATTCATAAAAATGAAAAAGTGTTTTATTTTCACTTTTTCATTTTTACGAATCAATTTGTGAAGCACCTGGGGGTTCTAAGTGCTCACTATGCATCTAGATAGGTGCCTTGGGGGGTCTAGTTTCCAAAATGGGGTCAGTTGTGGGGGAGCTCCAATGTTTGGACACACAGGGGCTCTCCAAATGCAACATGGCGTCCGCTAACAATTTGAGCCGATTTTCCATTCAATTTGTTAGCGGACACCATGTCGCGTTTGGAGAGCCCGTGATGTGCCTAAACAGTGGAGCTCCACCACAAGTGTCCCCATTTTGGAAACTATACCCCTCAAAGATTTTATTAAGGTGTATAGTGAACATTTTGAACCCAGAGGTACGGCACATTATTTGTTTACGTTAGGTCATCATATTGAATAAGTTTTCATTATTCTTGAGCGCAAGTGCTCGCTACTTGAGTTTGCATCGGGTACTCAGGTATGCACCATGTACAGCGTGTGCTCGAGTGACATGCTCGAGTCCCTGCTCCGCATGTTTCACGGTTATTAGACACCCAAAAAAAAACATGCGGGGATCGCTCGTGCATGGCAGGCAATCCCCGTAAAGTTTTTTGGCCGCGAAGCATATGGGGCAGAGACTCGAGCATGTCACTCAAATACCCATGATACTAAATGCATACCAGAGCACCCGATGCAAACTCAAGTAGCGAGCACTTGCTCTCAACACTAGTCGCCATATCGTCATCTTTTTTTCTTACTTTTGAAAAAAATCCCAACCCCAGCCCTAACCCTAGCACAACTCTAGCCCCAGCACAACCCTAGCCCCAGCACAACCCTAGCCCCAGCACAACCCTAGCCCCAGCACAACCCTAGCCCCAGCAGAACCCTAGCCCCAAACCCAGCCCTAACCCTAGCCCAATCCTAACTCAAGAGTTTATTTTTGACGCCGTTCCTTGTGTGGTATAAGTGATTAGACGACTTTATTCTTCGGGTCGGTGTGATTACAGCAATGCCAGAATCATATGGGGTTTTTATGACTGACAGCTGTCACACACTAAAAGACGCATTTTTTGTAAAATCTAGTTTTTGCATCGCCATATTTTGAGAGCTATAATTTTTCCAGATTTTGGCAGACAGTCATGTGACGGCTCGTTTTTTGCGGGATGACTTGACGTTGTTATTGGTGCCATTTTCAGGCACGTGACATTTTTTGATCGCTTTCTATTCCGATTTTTGGGAGGCAGAATAAACAAAAACCAACAATTCAGGAATTGTTTTTTTTTTTTTTTTTTTATTCTGTTCCGCGTGTGGTAAAATTGATGAGGCAGCTTTACTCTTCGGGTCAGTACGTTTACAGCGGTACCACATTTGTATCATTTTTCTATGTTTTGGCGCTTATACACAATAAAAGCTATTTTATAGAAAAAAATATTTTTTAGTATCGCTTTATTCTGAGAGCTATAACTTTTTTATTTTTCGGCTGATGGAGCTATATGGCGGCTTGTTTTTTGCGGGACGAGATGACGTTTTCAGCGGTATCATTTTTATTTATATGTGTCTTTTTGATCGCGTGTTATTCCACTTTTTGTTTGGCGGTATGGTGATAAAGCATTGTTTTTTGCTTGTTTTTTTTTTTTTTTTTTTTACCGTGTTCACTGAAGGGGTTAACTAGTGGGACAGTTTTATAGGTCAGGTTGTTCCGGACGCGGCGACCAAATATGTGTACTTTTATTGTTTTTTTTTAATTTTTTTTATAATAATATTTATTGATGGGTACATTATATTTTTATTTTTGGTGTATTATTTTTTTTATTTTTTTATAATATTTTTGCACATTTTTTTTTTTTTTTTCCACTTTCACACAGTTTATACACTTTATTACTTTGTCCCACTCTGGGACTTTCACTTTTTTTTTCTGATCGCCTGCATGGCACAGGAATGGAGCACCATCCCTATGCCATGAAGGCTGTCAGAAGTGCACAGTGTGAAGATTGCTTGGAGATGCACTGCGCATGTCCAAGCAATCTTCCTGCTCTCTGGTGACCCGGATGTTGTCATGACGACATCGGGTCGTCATGGCAACACCCGGGAAGCCTTTGCAGACTGCGCTGGAAGCCGGAAGAGGAGGTGAGTATCGCCGATCACCTCCCCTTGCCCCCGCAATGCCGCGATCGACTTCGATCGACTTCGATCGCAGCATCGCGGGGGTTAATGTGCTGGGAGCGGTGCGTGACCGCTCCCTGCACATAGTACCGGGTGTCAGCTGTGACAATCAGCTGACACCCGGCGGCGATCGCGCCCGCACAGCCTGTGTGCGCGCGCGGTCGCGATGACGTACTAATACGGGTCTGGCTCTTAAGTCCCAGGGCACAGACGCGTATTAGTACGTCAGATGTTATTAAGGGGTTAAACACCGCTCTGCGAGATTGGCGCCAAAGTTAAACAACGCTCTGCTGATTGGTCGTGGCCGCGACCAATCAGCAAGATTGGCGCCAAATTTCAACAACGCTCTGCTGATTGGTCGCAGCCGCCGGCCGACCGCGACCAATCAGCGATTTTTGCTTGAAATTTAAACACCGTTCTGCTGATTGGTCGCGGCCGCCAGAGATTAGCGCCAGATTTAAACAACGCTCTGCTGATTGCCGGCCATGACCAATCAGCGATTTTGGTGCCAAATTTAAACACCCCTCTGCTGATTGGTCGCGTTTGCAGGCCGCGAACAATCAGCATTATTGGCGCCAAATTTAAACACCACTTTGCTGATTGTGCCCGGTCGGCCGCATACATATTCTAGAATACCCGATGCGTTAGAATCGGGCCACCATCTAGTAAAATAATAAACACTTATACTCACCTTCCCTCCTCACCTCTGCTCCAGCGCTGAGTCCTGTCTGCAGCAGCTCATGTCGGCATCTGAGCTGCGCACGCTCTCAGAAGCCGAGGTGAGCTGCTGCTGCTGTCGGCACATTCACTCCTTTCCACGCCGGGACTATGGGTGTGGAGAAGAGTGAATATGCTTTCTCTTTAGCGGCGGCCACTGACAGCAGGAGCCGGGGCTCAGCGCTCCTCCGTGCCCGCTACTAAAGAAAATGAATATTCCGTCTTTTCCACGCCCATGGGAGTGGAGAAGAGGGAATATTCATGTCTCTTTAGCAGCGGGCACACGTGGTAGCTGCAGCAGCGGCTACAGCGTGTGCTCCGCTCCTCCACTGCTGCAACCTGCTCCTCTGCCGCCGCAAACTTCTACTCACCTATCCTCCTCGTTCCCAGGCTGCTTGGGGCCCTCACGGGCCCCCTCCGGCCACGGGCCCCATAGCAGTGGCGTGGTCTGCCGCCTTGGCGGTACGCCACTGTATCCAATTAATAACCTGTTCACACTGATCAGTTCGCAATACTGGTGTTGTTCTGTGCTTCCCTAGTAATTCGGTCAAGAAGTGGGAGCGAGAAGATGTGGCTGTTGGTTATGGCACATTTTCACCTTGGCCACGGCCCCGTCCTCTGCACGCACCATCACCAGAACGTCCACTTCCACGTCCCTTGCCACGCGCCTTGCCCATTGTAAAGGAAGTAAAATAGCTTACACTCGCACTATCATTGGAAAAAGGGTAATAAAAAAGTAGATTAGAACCGTGGAAGAGGAAAACCACAGTTCTATTTCTCTGGCCTACACCCGATTCTTTTAAACAATCTGAACAATCAGGGAGAAAATATTACTGTTTTTCTTTACGGAAAAAATACCAAAAGCTGAATATTAGAGATTTTTTACCGTGGAACAGCAAAACCACAGTTATAATTTACTGGTGTATGTATACCAAACTTTTTTAAATATATATATATTTGCGGCTGAACAGTGAGCGACACACTCAAACTGTTTTTTTTAGATACAAATGGCCCAAAAGTGGATAATACAGAGGTTTGAACCGTGGAACTGCAAAACCACACTTGTATTTCTCGGGCCTACACCAGACTATTTTCAACAGATATATTTGTGTCTGAACAATCAGGAGACACTATTATTTATTTTTTACGGCAAAAATGCCAAAAGCAGGATAATAGAGATTTTTTACCGTGGAACAGCAAAACCACAGTTATAATTTACTGGTGTATACCAGACTATTTTCAACAGATATATTTGTGTCTGAACAATCAGGAGACACTATTATTTATTCTTTATGGCCAAAAATTGCGAAAAGCAGGATAATACAGAGATTTTTTACTGTGGAACTGCAAAACGACACTTGTATTTCTCGGGCCTACACCAGACTATTTTCAACAGATATATTTGTGTCTGAACAATCAGGAGACACTATTATTTATTTTTTTCGGCAAAAAATGCCAAAAGCAGGATAATAGAGATTTTTTACCGTGCAACAGCAAAACCACAGTTATAATTTACTGGTATATACCAGACTTTTTTAAATATACAGTACAGACCAAAAGTTTGGACACACTTTCTTATTTAAAGATTTTTCTGTATTTTCATGACTATGAAAATTGTATATTCACACTGAAGGCATCAAAACTATGAATTAACACATGTGGAATTATATACATAACAAAAAAGTGTGAAACAACTGAAAATATGTCTTATATTCTAGGTTCTTCAAAGTAGCCACCTTTTGCTTTGATGACTGCTTTGCACACTCTTGGCATTCTCTTGATGAGCTTCAAGAGGTAGTCACCAGAAATGGCTTTCACTTCACAGGTGTGCCCTGTCAGGTTTAATAAGTGGGATTTCTTGCCTTATAAATGGGGTTGTGACCATCAGTTGTGTTGTGCAGAAGTCTGGTGGATACACAGCTGATAGTCCTACTGAATAGACTGTTAGAATTTGTATTATGGCAAGAAAAAAGCAGCTAAGTAAAGAAAAACGAGTGGCCATCATTACTTTAAGAAATGAAGGTCAGTCAGTCCGAAAAATTGGGCAAACTTTGAAAGTGTCCCCAAGTGCAGTTTCAAAAACCATCAAGTGCTGCAAAGAAACTGGCCCACATGTGGACCGCCCCAGGAAAGGAAGACCAAGAGTCACCTCTGCTTCTGAGGATAAGTTTATCCGAGTCACCAGCCTCAGAAATCGCAGGTTAACAGCAGCTCAGATTAGAGACCAGGTCAATGCCACACAGAGTTCTAGCAGCAGACACATCACTTCAACAACTGTTAAGAGGAGACTTTGTGCAGCAGGCCTTCATGGTAAAATAGCTGCTAGGAAACCACTGCTAAGGACAGGCAACAAGTAGAAGAGACTTGTTTGGGCTAAAGAGCACAAGGAATGGACATTATACCAGTGGAAATCTGTGCTTTGGTCTGATGAGTCCAAGTTTGGGATCTTTGGTTCCAACCACCGTGTCTTTGTGCGACGCAGAAAAGGTGAACAGATGGACTCTACATGCCTGGTTTCCACCGTGAAGCATGGAGGAGGAGGTGTGATGGTGTGGGGGTGCTTTGCTGGTGACACTGTTGGGGATTTATTCAAAATTGAAGGCATACTGAACCAGCATGGCTACCACAGCATCTTTCAGCGACATGCTATTCCATCCGGTTTGCGTTTAGTTGGACCATCATTTATTTTTCAACAGGACAATGACCCCAAACACACCTCCAGGCTGTGTAAGGGCTATTTGACCAAAAGAGAGAGTGATGGGGTGCTACGCCAGATGACCTGGCCTCCACAGTCACCAGACCTGAACCCAATCGAGATGGTTTGGGGTGAGCTGGACCGCAGAGTGAAGGCAAAAGGGCCAACAAGTGCTAAGCGTCTCTGGGAACTCCTTCAAGATTGTTAGAAGACCATTTCCGGTGACTACCTCTTGAAGCTCATCAAGAGCATGCCAAGAGTGTGCAAAGCAGTCATCAAAGCAAAAGGTGGCTACTTTGAAGAACCTAGAATATAAGACATATTTTCAGTTGTTTCACACTTTTTTGTTAAGTATATAATTCCACATGTGTTAATTCATAGTTTTGATGCCTTCAGTGTGAATGTACATAGTCATGAAAATACAGAAAAATCTTTAAATGAGAAGGTGTGTCCAAACTTTTGGTCTGTACTGTATATATATTTGCGGCTGAACAGTGAGCAACACACTCAAACTGTTTTTTTTTTTAGATACAAAAGGCACAAAACTGGATAATACAGAGATTTCACCCGTGGAACTGCAAAACCACACTTCTGTTTCTGTGGCCTATACCAGACTCTTTTCAACAGATATATTTTTGTCTGAAAAATCAGAGACACACTTTTTTTTTTTGGGGGGGGGGGGGGGGCGGGGGAGGCGACACCAATATGACGGGTATTTGTACAGTGTGAAGGAGGAAAAAAAAGAGGATTTAGATGAAAAAAAAAGGATTTTTCCTGGCCCCCGAGACCTGGAGCTAAGTCCAGCAATTTCAGAAACAGGAGCACACAGGACTGTAATGCAGCGTTTGCTGGTATAACCACTGCGTCTCCTATACAGCCTGCCTGCCTTGCTGCCTGATATCTGGGATGGATATTAGTCCTGAGAAGGACTGCTTGTTTGATCTTGCAGCCTTTACACTAACTATTTTGCAGGATAAATCTCTCCCTAGCTCAGCAGCGCTGTCCCTACACTGTCTAATCCGGAGCGACTGTGTCCAAGATGGCGGCGCCCGGTTTTAAATACTCGAGGTGACGCTGTGCGGCCAGCCAATCACTGTAATGCCCACAAACAACATGGCTGCGGCATTACAGTGACTGGCTGGCAATCCCTGCATGTTCATTGGCTCTGTAAAGAGCGCCAAACATGCAGGGCGGAAACCCGAGCTCCCGCCCGAGTAACCCGGAAATGCTCGGTGCTCGCCGAACATCCCGAGTGGCGTGATGCTCGGGCGAGTACTGAGCAGTGTCGAGCATGCTCGCTCAACACTAATCATCAGTTTAGAATATCAGAGAAGCAATTTCACCAAGACAGAGAAACCCCTGGAAGTCTCACAACACTGAATGGGCGGGTATCACAACACTGTACACATCAGTACGGGTCCAAAAGCTTCTGCTTAGTAATATTTTCTCTGGCCCTATACAGTGAATGTACACTACTAAGTCTAATTCACCTTTGCCCCAATAGTGGCCAGCTAAAGACAAAAAGGTGAATCAGAGAAAGGCTCTCACATATACAATGGTGTGCAATAAACGTACACAATTCAATAGCTCTTGGTGATCAAGTAAGTAAACTAAACACAAAAGGTTATGTAAATCTTCTTGTTTTACAATTACACTCAATAAACAGAAGACTATTTGTGATTAATGTTTCAGACAATGTGAATACGCTGTTCTCAAGATGTTGTTGCTTATTAACATTATCTTGTGTCTAAACATCAAGTAAATACAAAGTAAAGTTAAACAGAATGAGCCTCATCTGTCTGTCAATATATAACCAGACTGGAGCAATGCTGTTTTGAATACATTCTGCATATTTCAATATGGATTCAAAATAGCCATTTTTATATTTACGATACAACTCATCGTTGCTGGGTCTTACAATATGACAATGACCCGAAACACACAGCCAGGGCAACTAAGGAGTGGCCTAGCCAGTCTCCAGACCTGAATCCAATAGAAAATCTTTGGAGGGAGCTGAATCTCAATGTTGCCCAGCGACAGCCCCGAAACCTGAAAGATCTTTAGAAGATCTGTATGGAGGATTGCACAAAAATCCCTGCTGCAGTGTGTGCAAACTTGGTCAAGAACTACAGGAAACATCTGACCTCTGTAATGACAAACAAAGGTTTCTGTACCAAATATTAAGTTCTGTTTTTCTATTGTATAAAATACTTATTTCATACAATAAAATGTAAATTAATTATGCAAAAATCATACAATTTGTTTTCTGAATTTTTTTCAATATTCTGTCTCTTACAGTTGAAGTGTACCTATGATAAAAATTACAGACCTCTCCATGCTCTGTAGGTGGGAAAACTTGCAAAATCGTCAGTGTAGCAAATACTTATTTTCCCCACTGTATATATTTTATTTTATAGGCATCCTCTGCATAAAAATTAAAAAATGAATCATACTCACACGTATTACTCCAAGGCAGGGCCGGCTCCAGGTTTTCGTTGGCCCCGATCGAAAGAGTCTCAGTGGGCCCCTTAACACATACCACAATTCAAGATGCAAAGATATAGCAGAGAAATATATATATAGTACAATGCCAAAGATTTCACTTACTTCTTATGACGCGCCCCTTGGGCCGTGTGTGGGTTACCCGGAGCCGGGTCTCTGGGGGTTGTAGTCTCCGTGGCGGCGACCCGGTCCCGTGGCTCAGGGTGGTCAACCAGTGGCAGTATTTTATATGTTTTAGGTTAATGTCCGACTACGCCACCCGTGGATTGCGGTCAGGGTGTACCGCCGCTGCGTGGCAGACCGCTGAGGCTGGTGTTGTGTGCGCAGCAGAGGATGGGACAACTCCCCACGGGAGGAGTATAGCCTCAGGGCAGTGAGTGTGGATGATGGAAGTGATGGTGCACGGGTGAAGCAGGAAAGACTTAGAGTCTTTGCAGTGCAGTTCAGGGTCTTTACTGATGATGATAAGGCAGACCCTCCCGGGAGTACTGGCTAGCATAAGAGGCCGGGTCAGTCTGTGAACAAACAGGAGTTCCCCTGGCCAGGTGGAGTTGTAGGCCTCCCCGTCTGTCTGCACTCTTCCTGGCTACCTTGCTGTAAGCGAGTGGAAGTAGCCCACGTCCCTGAGTGTACCGTGTGGTGCTCACCCGTATGGCTGGTGACTTGGGGCCTTCTGTTAGCCTCCGCTCCTCGATGGCGGTGCTGGTCCCTTGCTCGTGACTGAGCCTCCGGGCTTCTATGGCCAGAGGACCTGGAATCCCCTGCCGGCTGGTTTCTGCTGCTGGACGTAGAGATCCTCACAGCCTCGGACTCCGTTGTCCGGTCGTAGTGTCTTCAGACAGGACGAGCTATATCTGCTTCAAGTCCCTGGCACTCAGCTCCTGCTCCTATAGAGCTCCTAGCTGTTGCTTTCCCTGTGTCTGGAACTTCACTCTCAACTAGACTCAGCTCTGTCTCAGCCTCCAGTCTCTGGTCTCTCTGGAGCTTCACTTCCTAACCCCGCCCCAGATCCAGTTTATATAGGGCAGGTTCCTCCCCTATCTGGTCTGGGACAGGAGGTGTTGCATGTTCAAGGGCTCCTGACCAGGGAACCTCCCACTTGCTCCCAGACGTGATATTTCTATCACCGTGGCAACCAGACCCCTGTGGTGCCACACTTACATTACATGGGTGATATCTATTGAAAATTCTACAATAGCTGAAAAAAACGGCGAATCCTTGCAGCGCACAGTGCAGACTGGACAGTATAGTCCTCCATACAGTATTATGGGCACCACATAGTCCTCCATACAGTATTATGGACACCATATAAGGCTCTATACAGAATAATGGACCCCATATAATGCTCTATACAGAATAATGGGCCCCATATATTGCTCCATACAGAATAATGGACCCATATAATGTTACAGACGGAATATTGACCCCCATATAATGCTCCAAACGGAATACTGGCCCCCCATAATGCTCCATTCAGAATAATGGACCCCATATAATGCTCTTTACAGAATAATGGGCCCCGTATATTGCTCAGTACAGTATTATGGGCCCCATATATTGCTCCATACAGAATACAGAGTCTGTATCAGGAGTGCAGCAGGCAGAGTCTGTATCAGAAGTACAGCAGGCAGAGTCTGTATCAGGAGTGCAGCAGGCAGAGTCTGTATCAGGAGTGCAGCAGGCAGAGTCTGTATCAGGAGTGCAGCAGGCAGAGTCTGTATCAGGAGTGCAGCAGGCAGAGTCTGTATCAGGAGTGCAGCAGGCAGAGTCTGTATCAGAGTGCAGCAGGCAAATTCTGTATCAGGAGTGCAGCAGGCAGAGTCTGTATCAGGAGTGCAGCAGGCAGAGTCTGCATCAGGAGTGCAGCAGGCAGAGTCTGCATCAGGAGTGTAGCAGGCAGAGTCTGCATCAGGAGTGCAGCAGGCAGAGTCTGCATCAGGAGTGCAGCAGGCAGAGTCTGCATCAGGAGTGCAGCAGGCAGAGTCTGCATCAGGAGTGCAGCAGGCAGAGTCTGCATCAGGAGTGTAGTAGGCAGAGTCTGCATCAGGAGTGCAGCAGGCAGAGTCTGCATCAGGAGTGCAGCTGGCAGAGTCTGCATCAGGAGTGCAGCAGGCAGAGTCTGCATCAGAAGTGCAGCAGGCAGAGTCTGCATCAGGAGTGCAGCAGACAGAGTCTGCATCAGGAGTGCAGTAGGCAGAGTCTGCATCAGGAGTGCAGCAGGCAGAGTCTGCATCAGGAGTGCAGCAGGCAGATTCTGCATCAGGAGTGCAGCAGGCAGAGTCTGCATCAGGAGTGCAGCAGGCAAAGTCTGCATCAGGAGTGCAGCAGGCAGCGTCTGTATCAGGACTGGTACGCAACCTTACATAACTTAGACTGCAGAACAGGAACGTTCCAGCCAACCCAATAGATGAAGACCCAATCAGGATTCCTCACATTTAAAAAAATTAGTGGCAGATCACTTATTTCACTACTGTACAAATAGTGTAAATAAAACCCACACCTCTTCCAGTACAGCCAACCCAGGAGATGGAGACCTAACCAGGAGTGTTCATGTGGCGCCCTGCTGCGCATTGGTGCCACAGATCCTAGAGGGGTGCATGGACGGATTCTTCCACAAGAGGCCCTCATAGCATTCACACACCTCCACCTTCCACCTCAGACCACCAGAGGGAGCCCGGATAGGGATATAAAAAGGGAAGGTGGAGCTAGGTAGTTAGTCAGTCTAGAGTCCACAGAAAGTGAAGTCTGTGAGAAAGTCAGTCCAGCCCAGACTCTGGGAGCTCAGGTTAGTGAGCCTAAGGCGTGCCGACGCCGTAAGAGCGGTGAAGAGTAGCGAGGCCTACTGCCAGTGTGAAGCCTAATGAGGGCCCCGAGCGGCTGAAGGCAAGTGGAGTAGCGAGCTACATAGGGGGCAGAGGAGCTTAGCCAGCTCACCCCAAGACCATATACCGGACACCGGGTCCACGTCTGCAGGGATTCCTTAGGCCCAGCAGAAACTACCGGAACCCCTGGTGAACTATATGTCCCAGGAACACCAAAAGCTGACCGTTATACCAGGGTCAGGAGTCACTGAGGCCCAAGAAACCAGGGAGTGTGATCTCCAACAGAAGGCCCTACCACCAGGTCAGCTGGTGCAAGACAGAGACCAAGTTAGGCCTAGCTCCAGGCAGGTCATAAACTTGCCAGGAAAAGGCAAGAAGCAGGAGGCCCCACACCCGCTCACTGGGGAGAGTCCCGATATGCACCCGTCACCCTACAGTGCCGTGGATCGTGCCTGAAACACCACCAGTAAAGGTACTGAAGTGAACTGTTGTGAGTGTGCCTATTCTTCCTCCGACCTGGCTGGGTCCCCTCTGTCCTGCATCCCTTCTCCTACGCTGCCCTGAGGCCATGCTCCACCTGTGGGGAGCTGCACCAACTAAGCTGCTTGATCACCGGCCTCAGAGGACTGTAGCAGCGCTGGTGATCCTCACCAGACACCACGGGTGGCGTCACGAACAATTTCCCCTTTCCCATATAATTTTCCCCCACATTTCCGCGACATGTCCCCAACACTCTGGGCGCGTCATCTCTTCCTGGCGTCACGAACAGGATTCCGTGCCTGCTGCAATGACAGAGTGTTGTGCCCGTTGCCACCGGGTACTATGCGCCTTTAATCAAAAACTGTGTATTTAACTGTGGCGAAGATTGCCGCCATTGTTGTGCCGCCGAGCGGGAAGAAGGGCGTAACCGCGGGAAACTGAGAGGCGTACCTGCTGAAGCGCGCGAAGCTCCGGACACGCCCCACGCCTCGACGTCAAACCAGGAAGTGCCAGGTCCTGGAAGGAGCCTCGGTGAGCGCTCTGACGTAGGACGCAAGCGACGCAAGGTCCTGAAAGAAGACCGTTACCTGCGGAGCTGCGGCCTACCGGAAGACAAGAAGGTAGGCTACGGTTCGCTAGGGGGGCGCCAGAATGTCCGAAGAACAGCACAACACCGGAGTACCGGTTACCGTCTCTGATAATCAACCTGCGCTCGGCGCCGAGCAGGCCAAAGCAGACGCTCCACCAGCAGGGCCAGTAACCCCTGTCATACCCATGGCCCTACCGTACATCCCTGGAGCGAAGTGGCTCCCCCAGTACAGCGGTAAACCAGATACCCTTCTGGATTCAAAAGGAAAATATGTGGTATACTGGATATGTACTCTATGACAGGCAAGCAAAGAGCCGCTGTTGTATTGGGACAATTGACTGGTGCTGCGGAGTGAGAAGTAGAAACCTGGTCGGCCACAGACCAGGAGTCAGTATCCGCAATCTTTAAAAAGTTACAGACTGTCTTTGAGAATCGTACTGAGACAGACCTCCGGATGAGGTTCTACAACTGCTCTCAGCAACCGGAGGACAGTGTTCGGGGCTATGCCTGGCGTTTGCAAGGGACCCTGTGAGCTCTGAAACAGGTTAGTCCAACCAGCATCAATGATGAAAATAAAATGCTGAAGGAACAGTTTATCCGGGGACTGAGGTCCCAAGAGGAGAGCAGGACTGTGCGTTGGTGCTCCCTAGATCATCCAGATGCCACCTTTGACACCCTTAAGGACATGGCTATAAAAGGACTGCAGCCCCTGGAAACAACTGCTATCCAATGTTACCAGGGTGGGGCCACCCCAGTGCCTGCGGCGTCCACCTTTTCCCCGGTAGCTGCTGAAGCCAAGGTGCAAGCAACATCCCCTAGTGAGCTGGACAGCCTGCGCTCTGAAGTGCGTCAGTTGAGCAAAACCCTGACCACTGTGCTGAGTGCCCTGCAGCTGCAGACGGAGCCCGAGGAGGAAGGAAGGATCCTTCTAGCCGACAGCCCTGAGGATGTCCCCTGGATGAGAAGGAGGAGGAGGACAACGCCACCCCCTGGGAGGACTAGCGACCAACACCGCCCACCGAGGGACCCTGTCTGCCACCGATGCCACAAGACAGGTCACACCGTCCAGAGCTGTCCTTTAAACGAGCAAACCCTGGGGCCGAGGGCCGACACCCAGGAGTAGACCCCCCAGGCCCATCAAACTGGTACCGCAGGTTCGTGGGAGGAAGACCTTTCCTGTCCATCGTGCTGGACAGCATCGCGACACCTGGCTCTGCTGGACACAGGATCTCAGGTAACCATCATGCCTGATGTCCTCTACAAAAGGTTCTGGTTCATAGACGAACTTCACCCACCAGATCCAAATCTTTTCGTCTATGCCTCAAACGGCCTCCCTCTTAACCTAGTCGGGGTTAAGGGTGTGGCAGTAAAGGTGGGAAGAGTGGAACTGAAGGACCAGGGACTAATTGTAGTAGAGACTAATCCTGATGATACAGACTTGTATATGGTACTTGGCATAAATGTTGTTAGTAACTGTTTGGGAGAAGTGTTGTTCTTGCTCCAACAGATAGCTGACACTGCCAGACCAGGGCAGAGAAGGGCGCTCCAGAAAGAGATCCGAGCCCTTATGTACCAGCAACAGGTAAAGCTAACAGGCGGTGAAATTGGTAATGTACGGGTGACAGACCCGGTACCCATTGTGATTCCCCCGATGAGTGAAATGCTGATTTGGTGTAGAGCAGCAATAGGTCTCAAAGGACGGAGCTACCAGGCGGTAGTAGAGCCCCTTACCTCGGAGCATAGGCCTACACTCTTGACTGCCAGAGGGGTAGTGGATGTACGCAATGGGAGGGTGCTCGTACGCCTAATAAACTATGGGGAGGTCGAGGTTAGATTACCACGCTACGCCACTGTTGCCAAACTGTACACGGTAAATAACAACTCCATACACAAGGCGGAGTCCTTAACCTCACCAGACGAAGTGGAGGATAATGACCCGGGAACCCAGGTGGAGAATTGGTGTCAACAGCTCCATGTTGGGACAGACACCACTCCTGCCCATCAGAAGCAGGGTGTACACCGGGTGGTTCAGGAATACGAGCAGGTATTCAATAAGCACCCACTTGACTTTGGGAGGATTAAGGGGGTTCAAACCATATCCCCACAGGTGACCATCCACCCATCAAAGAACGTTACAGGCCTATACCACCAGCACACTACCAGAAGGCGAAGGAGATGTTGCACGACATGAAGAAGGCAGGGGTAGTAAGGGATAGTTGTAGTCCCTGGGCAGCTCCCCTAGTTCTAGTCAGGAAAAAGGACGGAAGCATGAGAATGTGTGTAGATTACAGACAAGTAAATCACATTACACATAAAGATGCATACCCTTTACCACGTATAGAGGAATCACTGGCTGCCTTGAAGTCTGCAAATTACTTCTCCACCCTTGACCTCACTAGCGGGTACTGGCAAGTAGCTGTTGCTGAGGAGGTTCGGGAGAAGACGGCCTTCACCACCCCGATGGGACTCTGGGAGTTCAATAGTATGCTGTTTGGAGTCTGCAACGCCCCCGGAACGTTTCAGAGATTGATGGAGTGCTGCCTGGGACACCGCAACTTCGAGACTGTACTACTATACCTGGATGATGTAATCGTGTACTCCAAAACGTATGAGGACCACTTGAAGCACCTGGCGGAGGTATTTGAGTCGCTGTCCCGGTATGGGATGAAGCTGAAGCCCTCAAAGTGCCACCTGCTCAAGCGAAAGGTACAATACCTGGGGCACATCGTTAGTCCTGAGGGACTAGCACCAGACCCATAGAAGGTCACTGCCATCCAGAAATGGCCGGAGCCGAAGAGCCTCAAGGAGGTACGTCAGTTCCTGGGACTAGTTGGGTACTACCGGAGGTTTGTGAAGGACTATACCAAGAAAGCGGCACCTCTGCAAGACCTCCTAGTAGGACAGTCCCCCAGAGGCAGAAATCCCCCGTTCCAGTGGGGTAAGGAGCAGGCTGAATCCTTTAATGTGATGAAGGAGATCCTGACCGGCGAAGAGATCCTAGCCTACCCTGACTACAGCCAACCGTTCCTGCTGTACACTGATGCCAGCAACGAAGGATTAGGAGCTGTACTGAGTCAGAAGTAGAGAGAGGCCGAGAGAGGGTGATTACCTATGCAAGCAGGAAGCTCCGCCCGACCGAGAGGAACCCGGAGAACTATAGCAGCTTCAAGTTGGTCTGGGCCATCACCGAGCGGTTCAAGCACTACCAGGCCTCCAGTAAATTCACTGCCTTCACTGATGACAACCCCTTGACTCATCTAGAAACAGCCAAGTTAGGAGCCATGGAGCAGCGGTGGATGGCTCGGCTGTCAAACTACCAATTCACTATTAAGTACCGGGCGGGCTGCAAGAATGCCAACGCCGATGCCCTGTCCAGGATGCCTCACCAGTCGGACACTGAAGAAGAAGTGGATGACCTGGAGGAGATTGAACTACCTGCCTTTCATCAGAATGGGATGGTCCACGAGCAACGAGCCTCCAGGAGGCCTCGCGGTAAGACATTAAATCCCCTGCCTCACCACAGCTGGAAGGAGACCCAGGACAGCGACCCGGTTGTCAGCCGTATCAAAGAACTGATAACCCAGGAAAGTTCCTCCCTGGAGAAGGAAGCGTCTCTCCAAGCCAAGCAGCTGTGGAGGGAGAAGAGCCGGCTGTTCATCTATAGAGAGAAGCTGTGCCGGAGGTACGTCAACTCCAAAACCCATGAGATGATATGGCAGATAGTGGTGCCCAAGACAGACATCCAGATGGTGTTGGAGGCCTACCACGATCAGGCGGGGCACTTTGGCTGGAAGAAGCTAGAAACCCTGCTGAAGTGTCAGTTTTATTGGGTAGGAATGTGCAGTTCCATCGAGAGGTGGTGCCGGAATTGTGTACCCTGTAGCCTCAGAAGAAGAGACTACAGCAGCCAGAAGGCACCCCTGCAACCCATCAAGACAACTCGACCTTTGGAGATCGTGGCCCTGAATCATGTCAAGCTGTCACCCAGCAGGTCAGGATATTCTTATGCCCTGACCATGGTGGATCACTACTCTCGGTTCCTGGTGGTCGACCCCGTCAAGGATCTGACGGCAGAAACTGCGGCGAAGACGTTTCAGGCGTACTTCTGCAGGCCCCATGGATACCCGGAGCAGGTGCTGTCGGATCAAGGCCCAATCTTTGAAGCCGAATTGTTCAAGGAGTTCTGCCATCTGTACGGGTGTACCACCCCCAAACCAACGGTCTCTGTGAAAAGATGAATAACATCATCATCGACCTGCTGAAGACCTTACCACTAGAGGAGAGAAATCAGTGGCCAGACCTACTACCAGACATGGTAGATCTGTACAACCACATACCTGTGAGTTCCACCAATTGTACTCCAGCTTATCTCATGCGAACAGGACCCGGGAAGTTGCCCATGGACCTGGAGCTTGGTGTAGTAGAACCAGAAGCAGATATGTCTACTGAGGACTGGGACATGACTAGACAGGAGCAGTACAGGAGAGTACAGGCCTGTGTTGAAGACAGTCTCACTCGGGTAAGGGACAAGCAGGAAGCCCACTACAATAAAAGTGCGCCCGCAGAACCCTTCACACCAGGAGAAGTGTTGTTAAAAAGGAAAAGGAGAAACCACAAACTTGATGACCAGTGGGAGAGAGAACCCTACACTGTGTTAAATTCAAGATTTGATAATAGGAAGACCTGCCTAATTAGTAGAGACGGAGGAAGAACGACTGCAACGGTATCTAGAGACCATCTGAAGTTGTGTCCAGACCTGCTAAAGCCCCAAGAAGAAGTGCCTCTCACCGTACCGGAGGAACCTAAAGAAGCAATACTCCATACTGACTTAGGAGATTTCCCGGCAGATTGGCCTCAACTAGGAGGAGCAGTAATAATCCCTGTGATCCACTTCTTTCAACAGCCAGAAGACCCTCCACAGCAAGGAGAGCCTGTAAGTGCTTCAGAAGAGCCTGCTCAAGAAGAATCCCCAGAAGAAGGATCCCCGGTTGGAGCAGAGCAAGAAGGCCCAGCCAATGGTATACTTGCCAGTCCTGTAGAGAGGTTAAGGCAACCCTGCAGCTCCCCAACAATTAGAACTGACAGAATGGGAGGTAGTGCAAATACTAGTGCCTCACGCATCCCACTACCACGTAGGTCGACGCGTAGCACACGAGGTCAGACCCCTGTCAGATACAGAGAGTAAAGAAGGAAACTGACAGTGTAAATAATTGCCCTTGGGGTATCATATTGTGTATTTTCATGTATATGTACTTATCAGCTTGTGTTTTGCCTTATAATGGACAATTTAAGTGAAATGGACACTTCCCTTGTTATCTCTAGTTACCCGTCAGGGTACATAAAGAACTTTGTGGCTGAGGACTATGTGCAGCCCAAAAACTGTTGCTGTAAATAATTGCACTGGAGTTCCCCTTTAGGTGACCTCAGAAAAAAAACCTGTCTGGTGTGGCACAAGCGGAGGTACAACTCAGGATTGTCATGCCCTGCAGCGACCCCAGGGCCTACGTGGAGGGTTTGCTTTGGACAGGTCCCTCAAGCTACCAAGTACTCTACCCTGTGAGATGGACATCCTGTCGGGAACCTCACCGGAAGAGACTTGAATTCTGGGGTTGCTTATTGAACTGTACATATCTGTTTATTATTTATAATGTTTTATATGTAACGTTTAAGTAAAGTGCCTCCCATAAAGGGAAGAGTTATCGTTATTGTTGTCATAAAAAAAGTACTTCAGTCCGGGAGTACTGAGCTTTGCTAGGGGGGAATGTGGCGCCCTGCTGTGCATTGGTGCCACAGATCCTAGAGGGGCGCATGGACGGATTCCTCCACAAGAGGCCCTCATTGCATTCACACACCTCCACCTTCCACCACAGACCACCAGAGGGAGCCCGGATAGGGATATAAAAAGGGAAGGTGGAGCTAGGCAGTTAGTCAGTCTTGAGTCCACAGAGAGTGAAGTCTGTGAGAAAGTCAGTCTAGCCCAGAGTCAGGGAGCTCAGGTTAGTGAGCCTAAGGCGTGCCGACGCCGTAAGAGCGGTGAAGAGTAGCGAGGCCTACTGCCAGTGTGAAGCCTAGTGAGGGCCCCGAGCGGCCGAAGGCAAGTGGAGTAGCGAGCTACATAGGGGGCAGAGGAGCTTAGCCAGCTCACCCCAAGAATATATATCGGACACCTGGTCCGCGTCTGCAGGGATTCCTTAGGCCCAGCAGAAACTACCGGAACCCCTGGCGAACTATATGTCCCAGGAACACCAAAAGCTGACCGTTATACCAGGGTCAGGAGTCACTGAGGCCCAAGAAACCAGGGAGTGTGATCTCCAACAGAAGGCCCTACCACCAGGTCAGCTGGTGCAAGACAGAGACCAAGTTAGGCCTAGCTCCAGGCAGGTCATAAACTTACCAGGAAAAGGCAAGAAGCAGGAGGCCCCACGCCCGCTCACTGGGTAGAGTCCCGATATGCACCCTTCACCCTACAGTGCCCTGGATCGTGCCTGAAACACCACCAGTAAAGGTACTGAAGTGAACTGTTGTGAGTGTGCCTATTCTTCCTCCGACCCGGCTGGGTCCCCTCTGTCCTGCATCCCTTCTCCTACGCTGCCCTGAGGCCCTGCTCCACCTGTGGGGAGCCGCACCAACTAAGCTGCCTGATCACCGGCCTCAGAGGACTGTAGCAGCGCTGGTGATCCTCACCAGACACCACAGGTGGCGTCACAAATAATTTCCCCTTTCCCATATAACTTTCCCCCACTTTTCCTTGCCTTTTAAAGAGTGACCCCAGGGTACAGGCCCGGGAGCTGGCCACCGCGACATCCCCCAAATCTAACAACAAGGCCCGGGCGCCGAGTCATCCTCAACACCCTGGGCGTGTCATTCACATTGCCCTAAATGAGGGCCTAACACCCCCGAAGTGTCATCAATGTCATCAGACCCATGCCTGTCCCACTACAGCCAACCCAGGAGATGCAAACTCAATCAGAGTGTTTACATTTAAAAAAAATAGGGCCTAAGACCACCATTTCCGTGGCCATAAGTTTGGAGATGGTGGAGTTCAACCTCTTAGCTTTTTCATGTGTAGGATGAAACAATCTTTTAGGTGACCACAACAACGGGATCGAGGGCTGGCTGCAGTTCTCAGAGAGGGCAGAGTACGGTGAAACGGACAAACCGATAGACTGTGAGTGAGGTGCAGGCGAAGATATGATGGTGGATGGAGAAACGTGTGGTGTGCTCGGAGAAACAAACACAGCAGGCATGTCCGCTTCACTTACAGCTGACGGGTTGTCACTCAGCCTAACTGCCACGGGTATACTGCTGGTTCTGTCGGGAACCTGCTTGACACCACTTGGCACGGTAACAGAGGAGGAGGAAGAAGCAGCAGAGGTGTTTGATGGGGCAGCTGATGGTTGTTTATTGAAAATCAATTTAGAGTTTATTACGTTTGCGTACCCATTTGGGGAGAATAATATCTGCACCAAATGCTCAATTTCACTACAGTATAACTATAGAAATGCATGGAGACCAAACCTCTTCCACTACAGTCAACCCAATGGATGGAGACACATTCAGGATTCCCCACATTTTCAAAAATTAGTGGCAGACACCAGCAAAGTGTAATTAATTTCACTACAGTAGAAATAGTGTAAATGAGACCCACATCTCTTCCTGTACAGACAACCCAAGAGATGGATAACTTAACAAGGAGTGTTTTCATTGCCCTAAATGAGGGCGTAACAAACACCACCAAAGTGGCATCAATTTCACTAGAGTATAAGTATTGCAAAGGAGGCCAAAATCAGTTCCTCTACAGTCAACCCAATAGATGGAGACTAGTGTTGAGAGAGCATGTTTGGCGAGCACCGTGCATTTTCGGGTTACTCGGGCAGGAGCTCGGGTCTCCGCCCTGCATGTTTGGCGCTCTTTACAGAGCCAATGAACATGCAGGGATTGCCAGCCAGTCACTGTAATGCCGCAGCCATGTTGGTTGTGGGCATTACAGTGATTGGCTGGCCGCACAGCGTCACCTCAAGTATTTAAAACCGGGCGCCGCCATGTTGGACACAGTAGCTCCGGATCAAACAGTGTAGGGACAGTGCTGCTGAGCTAGGGAGAGATTTATACTGCAAAATACTTAGTGTAGGGTCTCTAAAGCCTGCAAGTACAAACAAACAGTCCTTGTGAGGACTAATATCCATCCCAGATATCAGGCAGGCTGTATAGGAGACGCAGTGGTTATACCAACAAACACTGCATTACAGTCCTGTGTGCTGCTTCTGGTCAAATTGCTAGACTTAGCTCCAGGTCTCAGGGGCCAGGAAAAATCCTTTTTTTTTCATCTAAATCCTCTTTTTTTTTTTCCCTCAGTCAGACTGTACAAATACCCATCTTATTAACCTTTTGGTATCCCCCCCCCCCCCCCAAAAAAAAAAAAAAGTTGAGTGTGTCTGTGAGTGTTCAGACACAAATATATCTGTTTAAAAGAGTCTGGTGTAGGCCAGATAATTAGAACTGTGGTTTTGCAGTTCCACGGTTCAAATCTCTGTATTATCCACTTTTTTGCCTTTTTTACTTAAAAAAAAAACAGTTTGAGTGACTCGCTGACTGTTCAGACAGAAATATATCTGTTTAAAAGATTCTGGTGTAGGCCAGAGAAATAGAACTGTGGCTTTCCTTTTCCACGGTTCAAATCTGGGTGTTATCCACCTCTTTGCCTTTTTTCCATTAAATAAAAAAACAGTTTGAGTGTCTCGCTGACTGTTCAGACACAAATATATCTATTTTAAAAAGTCTTGTATACGCCAGGAAATTAGAACTGTGGTTTTGCAGTTCCACGGTTCAAATCTCTGTATTATCCACTTTTTTGCCTTTTTTACATAAAAAAAAACAGTTTGAGTGTCTCGCTGACTGTTCAGACACAAATATATCTATTTTAAAAAGTCTTGTATACGCCAGGAAATTAGAACTGTGGTTTTGCAGTTCCACGGTTCAAATCTCTGTATTATCCACTTTTTTGCCTTTTTTACATAAAAAAAAACAGTTTGAGTGTCTCGCTGACTGTTCAGACACTAATATATCTGTTTAAAAGAGTCTGCTTTCGGCCAGATAGCTAGAACTGTGGATTTGCAGTTCCACGGTTCAAATCTCTGTTTTATCCACATTTTTGCCTTTTTTCCATAAAAAAAACAGTTTGAGTGTCTCGCTGACTGTTCAGACACAAATATATCTGTTTAAAAGATTCTGGTATACGCCAGGAAATTAGAACTGTGGTTTTCCTCTTCCACGGTTCAAATCTGGGTGTTATCCACCTTTTTACCTTTTTTCCATAAAAAAAAACAGTTTGAGTGTCTCGCTGACTGTTCAGACACAAATATATCTATATTAAAAAGTCTGGTATACAACAGGAAATTAGAACTGTGGTTTTGCAGTTCCACGGTTCAAATCTCTGTATTATCCACTTCTTTGCCTTTTTGACATAAAAAAACATTTTGAGTGTCTTGCTGACTGTTCAGACACAACTATATCTATTTTAAAAATTCTGGTATACGCCAGGAAATTAGAACTGTGGCTTTGCAGTTCCATGGTTCAAATCTCTGTATTATCCACTTTTTTGCCTTTTTTAATTAAAAAAAAACAGTTTGAGTGACTCGCTGATAGTGTTGAGCCACCCCCGTAGTGTTCGAGTTCGGTTCGGTTCGTCGAACACCCGTGTGTTCGCCGAACTGTTCGTCGAACTGTTCGTCGAACACCTTCGAACACCGTTAAAACCAATGGCAGGCAAACAAAAACACATAGAAACACATAGAAAACACCTTCAAAGGTGTCCAAAAGCTGACAAACTGCTCAGAAGACATAACTAACACATGGAAAAGTGACAAGTACATATAGTCATGCGAAAATAAAAGAGGTGGAGGAGTAAAAGGAGGGGGAGACACAGATATAGGCATGTCATGCCCTTCTAAAATCCAAAAAGTGAGAAGCCGACACGGCCAGTCCGCTCCTGCCCGTGCCACCTCCGTGTCGCCGGGTTTGTGCCAGAGCCGCGGTGAACCCTGACGGCCAGCCCCCCTCTCCCAATACTGGTGCCTGTCCGCTGGTGGGTCGAGCGAGCCCCCCTGTGGTGGAGGCAGCTCTAAGCTTTTTAATTTAAATTGTCTCTCTAATTTGAATGAATACACTTTAAATCCATTTACAAGGATCTATTGGAGGGCAAGTCTCATGCCAGCAGCCGCGGTAATTCCAGCTCCAGTAGCGTCCACTAAAGCTGCTGCAGTTAAAAAGCTTTTATAAGGATCGAGCTCGGCTGTCCACCGCAAGGCATCCTACTGCCAGTCCCAGCCCCTATGCCTTGGGGTGCCTCCTGATGCTCTTCACTAAGTATCCCATGGTCCCGAAGCATTTCCTTTGAAAAAATTAAGTGTCTAAACTTAACAGCCGGGATAATCCGCTCACTAGCAGACACTGCTACTAGGCACAAAGTATTTCCTGGGCTAGATGCAGTTAAAAATTTGTAATTAGATACTCTCGTTGGATGCTGAGAAAGCATTCCATAGAGTCTCCTGGCACGCCATATATGATTCTCTTAAAAAGCTTGGGGTAGGGGTCTAGGGGACCCTTTTATAGCCAAAATCACGGCCCTGTATCGCAATACGTCACCTAGGCTGAAGATAAATGGAACTGTAGCACCCTGAGGGCTCGGTTGCTACAGACGTATTGCACCTCACCCAGAGGTGTGATATCTCACTCTCAGGTAAGGATGGAGTGTGGATCAGGACCCGACACCTGCATGCATTACACCACATTGCCGTGGGGCAGGGCGACCAATATGCCCCTGAGATGGGCACGACAGTCCCTGTCCCTGGCTGGAGTGGGGGGAGGGAACACTGAGGAAGGGGAACCCTGTAGTGCAGGAGCAGGGAGGAAGCAGTTCCTGGGTGCATTGAGAAGGGAGTATAAAAGGTGGGCACCATCTTAGTTCAGTGCAGAAAAGTCTGAGCAGAAGTGGCAGGGAGCAGGGGCTCTGCATGAGCTCTGCTCCGGAGGCGGGCCTAGTAACAGAGGCCCAGGCCTGGAAGAGGGAGAAGGAAGGAAGAGGAGCGGAGAAGGCTCCAGGAACGAGGAATGAAGGGATCCCAGGGGTGCGGACGGGCGAGTCGCCACCGCACGCCCGAATCCACCTGCGTGGAGGGGTCAGGCCAAAGGGGGAGACCGGTCCCCGAACTAGTGGAGGCAGGAAACGACCCTCAGCTAGAAACCGGAGGCTGTGACATTTTATGTGGCGCAGCCCCTCGCTACACCCGCTAGGAAGGCACCACATAGGGTCAGGGAAACTGGCGCCAAGTTTACCAAGAGGAGGCCCGAGGCAGCCGGACAGAAGTGTTGGTAAGAAAGGCCAGACAAAGGACACACAAAGGGGGTACTGTGAAGTGCTCCAAAGTTATCTGGGAGTTGTCTGAGCCCCTCACCTGGTGAGCACAGTACGACGTGGGCAACCGTTACCTGCAGACGTGGTCTGGATAATAAGAACTGTGAGTAAAGGCCCTGAACTGCATCACTGACTCCGTGTCGTTACTGCTGCTGCCCTGCACCATCACCCCCATCCTCCGCATACACTGCCCTGAGGCTATACTCCTCCCGTGGGGAGTTATGCTACGCTCTGCTGCACCCACAACACCAGCCTCAGTGGTCTGCCCTGTAGCGGCGGTTCACTCTGACCGCAATCCACGGGTGGCGTAGTCGGACATTTAAACATGAAAACCACATAAATAGTTCCGCCACTGGTTTGACCGCCCTGAGCCACGGAACTGGGTCGCCGCCACGAAGACTACAACCACCAGCATCCACCAAAAAGGGTCCGGCTCCGGGTGTCCCAAGGCCCAGGGGGTGCGTCAGAACATTTTCATCACCTTTCACAATCACCAATGGGACAAGGCAGTGATGTCCTCTGTCCCCTCTCTTATACATCCTAGTGACGGAGCACCTGCTCTCATCAATTCGCCATAACCCCAATATTAGGTGGATTGAGGTGGGAGGCACCGAGTACAAGTGCTCTCTATTTGCTGATGATGTCCTAGTATATATCACTCAATCACATATATCCATCCATGCTGTTATGGCTGAAATAGATCACTTTGTTACATGGTAAAATTTTAAAATCAATGCAGCGAAGTCTGAGGCCCTCGATGTCTCACTCCCCAAATCCATATAGGATTCCATCCAGTCCAACTTTCCCTTTGCCTGGCCCTCACAGGGTATCAAATACTTAGGAATTCCTATTCATAGAGACCTCTCCCATCTATGTTATCTTAATTTTGGGCCCTTTATTGAACAACTCCATACAGACCACGGTTGGCAAGTTAGAACTGTAAGATTCACTACGTGAACCACTGGTGTTTTGTGGAAAAGCACATGTACACTGCGTTCCAAATTATTATACAAAAAGTGTTTAGGAGTGATAAGGGAAGAATTTGTTTGTTTGTCAGTTAAACTCATTGATGGTGATGTGTGTCAGGGCTCTTTATATCACTGTAAGCAATTGCAGACACCTGTGCTAATTAGTTTGGCAGGTGTGTCCAATGAAAGGCAAGACTACTTAAGAAGGCTCTCTCACATTATTAAGCAGCCTACATTTTCTGCCAAAATGGGAAAGAAAAACGATGTGTCGGCTGCTGAGAAGCAACAAATTGTGGAGTGTTTAGGTCAAGGCATGACTACAATCAACATTGTGCGATGATCAGGATGAAGTGTCTTGGCAATCAAGAAGTATGTAGCTGATTCACAGTACACACGTGTGCGTGCTGATAAGGGCAAATTGAGGACTCTTTCCTACAGGCAATTACGTCAGGTTGAAAGAGCAGCGGCAAAAAAGCCTTGTCATAGCAGCAGACAAGTTTTTGAAGCTGCTTGTGCCTCCAACGTCCCCCGAACAACAAGATGCAGGGTCCTTCAGAGGTTTGCAGCTGTGCATGCGCCATCCTGTCGACCTCCTCTATCCACTTCACACAAGCAGAAACGGCTCCAGTGGGCCAAACATTACATGAAGACTGATTTCAAAACTGTTTTGTTCACGGATGAGTGCCGTGCAGCGCTCGATGGTCCAGATGGATGGAGTGGAGGATGGCTGGTTGATGGACACCCCACGCAAACACGGCTACAGCGCCAACAAGGAGGAGGTGGAGTAATGTTTTGGGCTGGAATCATGGGGAGAGAGATTGGCGGCCCCTTTAGGATCCCTGAAGGCGCTAAAGATGAACTCCATAATGTATGTGGATTTTCTCAAACAGCAAGATCATTTTTCTGCATGATAATGCACCATCTCATGCTGCACATAAAATATCTGCATCTCTGGCTGATATGGGCATAAAAGGGGACAAACTTATGGTGTGACCCCCATGCTCCCCTGACCTCTACCCCATTCAGAACCTTTGGAGCATCATTAAAAGGAGTGTCTATGATGGCGGGAGGCAGTTCACATCTAAGCAACAGCTCTGGGAGGGTATTCTATCCTCATGCAAAACAATTGAAGCAGAAACCATCCAAAACCTGACAAATTCAATGGACGAGAGAGTTCAGAAGCTCCTTTCGAACAAGGGGTCCTATGTGAAAATGTAACATCACCTAGAATAAAGTTTTGAGTTGAAAACTGTTTGATTTCAGTTTCTAACAACCTGCTAATGCTTATAATTTCAAAAATGACCATTTTTTTGGTCTTTATTAAAATGAAAAGGTTGATCGAAAAGTTTGGGGGATCTAAGAGTGTGGCAACCCAGTAGTCATGATTACTTCGAATTCTGACAATATGAGGGTCATGCTGCAGGTAGTGCAGCAAGAAGGCACTTATGTGCCTTGCGCATCTCGGAGCCCCAAAATTATTTTCCGGGCTAGATGCAGCTAAAAATTATTTTTAATTTTAAATCTGGTGAAGCTTTAGTATAGATGGCCTAATAGGATCAGTGCTGCACACTGCTACAAAGCCCAAATTATTTTCCAGTCAAGATACAGATACACATGATTAGTAATTTGAAAGCTTAAAACGGTTGGTAGGGTGATTTTAACCAATCATCAAGCTTTTACTCTCCCCAGGATGACACAGGGGTAGAAAAGTCGTTTCGGATCCATGATTTGTTCATCTTTATGAACGTGAGTCTGTCTACATTATCAGTGGAGAGCCGCGTGCGCTTATCTGTCAGCACACCACCAGCAGCGCTGAACACACGTTCAGACAGAACGCTGGCTGCGGGGCATGACAAGATCTCCAAGGCGTAAGTGGCTAGCTCCGGCCATTTATCCAGATTGGAAGCCCAAAAAGAGCAAGGGTCCAGTGACACAGTCGTGGCTTCAATGTTTACTTGGAGATACTCCTGTACCATCGTCTCTAGGCGTTGACTATGTGTCAGACTTCTTGTCTCCTGTGGCCTTGCAAAGGATGGGCTAAAAAAGTGGTGAAATGATTCCGCAAAATTGATGTTACCAGCAGATACTGTGGTTCTGTTACGGTTTGAGTGCTGAACACTTGACGGTCCCACGGTTGGCAAGTTGGAACTGTGAGATTCACTACGTGCACCACTGGTATTTTGTGGAAAAGCACATGTAAGATTCTGCAACAGTCTCTGCTGATACTCCTGCATGCGTGCATCCCTTTCTATGGCAGGAATAATTTCTGCAAATTTACTTTTGTACCGGGGATCTAACAGTGTGGCAACCCAGTAGTCAGGATTATTTCTAATTCTCACAATTCGAGGGTCATGTTGCAGGTAGTGCAGCAAGAAGGCACTCATGTGTGTTGCGCATCCAGGAGCACCAAGTCCCTGTTGTGTTGGTGGCGAGGTAACAATCATGCTTCCTTCCTCTGTCCTCTCCCCCCAACCTCGCACAACAGAAATGTGATCAAGGTCTACCTCATCTGATGAGTCTTCCATCAGTTCGTCCTCCACTTCTTCCTGGGCTCCTGCACCTTCCTCACTAGTTTGGCTGCTACCATGCGCCCTGGTAAAACCATCTCCCCCACCCTCACATGCCTGCCGCCTTGGTGCTGCCGACCGTCTGGACCTAGCAGATGTTAGCCCTTCCGCATACAACTCCTCCTCCTCTACTTCCTCCACCTCCTCTTGTGCCACCACCTGACTCCGAATTCTGTTTAACATGTGCTCCAGCATGTAAATCACCGGAATAGTCATGCTGATAATGGCATCGTCAGCACTAAACATCTTCGTCGCCATTTCAAAACTGTGCAGAAGGGTGCATAGGTCCCTGATCTGAGACCACTCCTCCAGCGTGATTTGCCCCACCTCTGAATCTCGTTGGCCCAGGCTATACGTCAGAACGTATTGCACCAGGGCTTGTCGGTGCTGCCACTGTCGCTGCAACATGTGCAGAGTTGAATTCCACCGGGTAGGCACATCGCATTTTAGCCGGTGAAGTGGCAGGCCCAACGACTTCTGTAGAGATGTAAGTCGCTGAGCTGCGGGATGCGAACGGCGGAAGTGAGCACACAGCGACCGTGCCCTCTGCAGAAGGCCATCTAGTCTGGGATAGTGGGCTAAAAATTGCTGGACAACCAGGTTCAACACGTGAGCCATACAAGGCACGTGTGTGACATTGCCCCGGCGAAGGGCCGCACCCAGGTTTGCAGCATTGTCGCACACGGCCTTCCCTGGTTTCAGGTCCAGTGGAGACAACCATTCATGAAATTGGTTCTCCAGAGCTGACCACAACTCCTCAGCTGTGTGACTCACATTTCCCAGACATTTCAATGTAAAAAACGCCTGATGACGTTGAGCCCTACTGCCAGCATAGTAAGGAGGTGTGCAGGATCCCTTCTGCGCAGTTAGAAAGCTTGTGGCATGACCAGACAGGCTTTGGGTGCAGGTGGAAGACCGAGAGGAGGTTGAGGAGGCAGAAGCAGTGGAGGAACTTTGACATAAAGAGGATTGACGCGCAACTCGTGGGGACGGCAAGACTTGGACAGCAGCACCTTGTCCTGCTGTCACCATAGTTACCCAGTGCCCAGTCAGCGACATGTAACGCCCCTGTCCATGCCTACTCGTCCAAGTGTCTGTGGTGAAATGCACCCTGTCACACACAGAGTTTCTCAAAGAAGCGGTGATGTTGTGTGCGACATGCTGGTGAAGCGCAGGCACACCTTTCTTTGAGAAGTAGTGCCGACTGGGCATCTGGTACTGGGGCACTGCGACGGACATAAGGTCTCGAAAATCCTCTGTGTCCACCAGGCGGAAAGGCAGCATTTCTGTAGCCAAGAGCTTGCAGATGGTGAAATTCAACCTCTTAGCTTTCTCATGGCTAGGAGGAAATGGTCTTTTACTTGTCCACATCTGAAGGACCGAGGGATGGCTATTGTGCTTAGACGGGGTTGATAAGGGTGTCCCCGGCAAACTGCCGGTCTGTGAGGAAGATGCAGGCGGACATGTTAGGTTGCCTTGATCCAAAGGTGGTGCTATCGATGTCGGACAGCGCTCAACACCAGCTGGTGTTACCACCTCCAAAGAAAATGATGACCTGCCAATCACGCTGGCTGTTGCGGGTAAAGAGGTGGCAGGTCTGCGCCCCAAAACAGGTGTGACTGCTGTCCCCCCAGTCACAGAGGATGAAGAGGCCGCGGATGCACAAGATATGGCAGACGGTGATTGGCCCGGCCGGCTAAGCCGCATTGTAGCACACTGAGCTTCCCACTGCAACTTATGCTTCATGTCCATGTGCCGGTTCATGCATGAAGTACTCAAACTATGTATTTTTTGGCCTCTACTTAGCTTTTGCTGACAAATGTTACAGATAACACGAGTTGGGTCATCTTTATCGATCTGAAAAAATGCCCAGGCTATGCAAGGCTTAGCACCCATGCGACCTGAAGAGCCACCACGACTTGTGGTGAGAGGCAGAGTTGTGTTTGAGGATGCAGTTGTTGACGTGCTTCCAGTACTACGTCTCTGTCCAGGAAGGCGCAACCTGACCTCGTCGTCACTAGCATCTTCCTCCACCTCCTCTGCTGACCTCATCTCTTGGCTGACTGTGGGTTGACAGTAAGTGGGATCTCCGACCTCATCATCATCACCCTGTGCGTTATCACACCCGTCGTCCTCAGAGCCAACCTGTTCCTGCCCTGACAAAAAACTAAAGTTGTCGCTCCAATCAGGTATTTGAGTCTTATCATCGTCTTCCTCATTGTCTCCACCAACAGGAGTTACAGTTTGGGAATGAGGGTCTACATTATGGTCAGAACCTTCTGCGTCTGGTCCTGGATCCGACTCATAAAGATTCTGGGCATCAGTGCAGATCATTTCCTCGTCTGGATTCACAGAAGCGCTGGAGTCGACCTCTGATTCCCAGGCTATAGTATGAGTAAACAGCTCTGCAGACTCAACCATCTGTTCTACCTCATACTCAGACGGGCAGCTGGAGATTTGGGAGCTGTGAGGAAGCAAGTGCGATTTGGGTGACACCTTTGAGGACTGGAGTATTTGTGATGTTGAAGTTGATGTGGAGGAGAGCCCACTTAAAGGAGCACTTGATATTGTTGAAGCACCTGCTGTTTTTGTGCCTCATCTGGAATTTGTAGCGATTGGCGTGGCCGTAAGAAAGGGATCTTATCACATTGTCCGCTAAAAGAAGTAGACATTTTAGTTTGGCTGGAAGATGGTCTTTCTTCTGCAGATGTTACTGTTGCTTTAACACCTACCCCACGGACACAACCTTTTTTCCCCTTCCCAACACGCCTATTCCCCTTTCCACCAGCAGCAGGCCTTTTTCCACTCATTTTGGTGGTTAACTAATTCACAACTCTGGAGTTGTTTGCACAAAAAAACAATGGATGGTAACCGAGCAGAGCTGAGTGGTCAAACTGTGGTATTAGGCCAAAACTATTGGCTGGGTTAGATGCAGAAAAAAATTATTTTGAATTTGCAACCTGATGGAGGTCAGTATAGATGGACTAATACAAATAGTCCCACACACTGCTAGAAGCCCAAATATTTTTTCAGAGGTACTGTAGATGCAGATAAAAATTATTTTTAATTTGAAACCTGATGGAGGTCAGTATAGAAGGACTAATAGACCAAGTCCCACACACTGCTAGAAGCCCAAATATTTTTTCAGAGCTAAATGAAGAAAAAAATTATTTTTAATTTGCAACCTGATGGAGGTCAGTATAGATGGACTAATAGACCAAGTCCCACACACTGCTAGAAGCCCAAATATTTTTTCAGAGCTAGATGCAGAAAAAAATTATATTCAGTTTGCAACCTGATGGAGGTCAGTATAGATGGACTAATAGAATGATGCTATGCCCAAAAGATTTTACTTCACTAGGTGCAGTAAAAAAATTGGTATTCTATACACAGGTGTTATATCTTGCAACACAGATAGGCTACTCCACTGACTAACACACTCTGCAATAGGCCAAAAAGGATTAGCTTTGCTAGATTCAGCCAAATGCTGTGAAAAAAACTTGCACAGCACTGGCACAGACCTGCCTGGCAAAAACTGATAGGAACTCATGTAACCTAGTCCTGAAAAGGACTCCAATTTCAATTAGTCTTTACTCCCACAACCTATCTATTTAAGAGCACAGACCTCCCTGATAAAAGTCGTAGGAAATGCTGTAACCTAGTCCTTAAAAGGACTGCAATCACAACTATTCCCTACTCCCAAGCTATCTGTATATTTGTGCGAAAATTGGCTTGAAATTAACAAAGTATAGCGCACACAGCAACAGCGGTGCCGTCTAACACGCAGCTGCAGCAGTGAGAAAATGGTGGCGACGGGGAAAATGGCTTGGTCTTATAGGGCAAGGACATGTGACATACACTGCCAATGACACATGCCCTTGCTTGTGTGAAAAAAAGCACTTCGCTCCATGTGTGCGCTGCTGATAGGCTGACAGATTGCACCTCCCCACTGCAAATGCGGGAAAGAGAAAAAAAAATGGAGATCTTCATTGTTCCTGCAGAGATCCATCCCCTGCCCCTCCCCCCACCCCGCTGTACACTCAAACTGCGTATTAACATTAATTTTCATCATTACTGAGAAAAAATCCAGTTATGATTTTGGTGCACGAACAGTTATCGAACATAACCTCGAACAGCCGAATTTTTCTCAAATTGTTCGTGTTCGCCGAACGGCTCGAACACCGCCCAAAACAGCTCGAATTTGAGATTGGCGAACAGTTCGAGTAGAACAACGCTCATCTCTACTCGCTGACTGTTCAGACAGAAATATATCTGTTTAAAAGATTCTGGTGTAGGCCAGAGAAATAGAACTGTGGTTTTCCTCTTCCACGGTTCTAATCTCCTTTATATTACCCTTTTGACATTGATAGTGCGAGTGTAAGCTATTTTACTTCATTTACAATGGGCAAGGCGCGTGGCAAGGGATGTGGAACTGGACGTTCTGGTGATGGTGCGTGCAGAGGACGGGGCCGTGGCCAAGGTGAAAATGTGCCACAACCAACAGCCACATCTTCTCGCTCCCAGTTCTTTACTGAATTACTAGGGAAGCACACAACACCACTATTGCGAATTGATCAGTGTGAACAGGTTATTAATTGGATAGCAGATAATACTTCAAGTCACCTGGGCACCACCACCTCTGGTCTGTCTTCTACACGGTCAAGTCTTAGTAGCCGTGAGTCTCGACAGCATACTCCTCCTCACCCTGATGCTCCTTCCTCCCACCATGCCGAGTGTCGTCAGACAGCAACTGATCCCACAGTTGGACACTGGTCCATTTCCATATTTGTGCCCCTCGCCTGCTCCGCTTGAAGTGGTGGAAGAGGAGATCCCATGTAGCAATGGCCAAATATTTGAACAGCCACGGCCACAAGAAGGCAAAGCTGGCAATTTTTCACAAGAGGTGGATGGTGACGAGACACAATTGCCACGAAGTGAGGAGGAGGACCGTGGTGCGGAAGTGGAAGAAGAGGAGGTGGTGGATGATCTAGTAACTGCCACAACGTGGCAGGAGGACACACAGAGCGAGGCCAGCAGCACACAGGAGGAGGTAGGCAGAGTACTCCAACAGGCAGGAAGAAGCAGTGTGGTGGCCGCAGACAGAAGGAGGGCAACCGTTCCCCGTAACACCAACACGAGGGACGTTGCCAGTACAACCGGTAGGTCTTCCAGAGTCTGGAATTTTTTTAAAGACTCTGCTGATAACCCCAAAAAGGCCATTTGTACGACCTGCCAGGCCAGCACCAGCAGGGGTGACAAAAGTACCAGCCTGACCACCACCAGCATGATCAGGCACATGTCAGCAAAGCACCTGACTTTGTGGGGCGAACCCCAGGGTCCACGACCAGTGTCAGCGGGTGTCACCACTGCTTCTTCCGCTGTTGTGCGTGTAAGAGAACCCCCTGTTGTGCGTGCAAGGCAATCCCCTGTCCATACTGCATGCAAAGATGCCCCCTCCTCTCAGTCTTCACTTGTTAGGGCAGTTTCTCAAGAAACAGCATCAACGTCCACGTCCACGTCCCACCGCAGAGTTCAATTGTCCATATCCCAGACCTTTGAACGAAAGCGGAAATTCGCAGCCAACGCCCCACAGGCCACAGTCCTAAATTCACACATTTCACGACTGCTTGCGTTGGAAATGCTGCCTTTTAGGCTGGTGGAGACGGAATCCTTCCACAACCTTATGGCGGTGGCCGTCCCTCGGTACTCGGTCCCCAGCCGACACTATTTTGCCCGGTGTGCCATTCCCGCACTACACAAGCACGTGTCCCAAAACATCTGCCGTGCCCTCAACAACGCAGTTACTGGGAGAGTCCACCTGACAACGGACACGTGGACAAGTGCTTGTGGCCAGGGACAGTACATCTCCCTGACACACTGGGTAAGCATAGTGGAAGCCGGGACCCAGTCGGACCTTGGGATAGAACACGTCCTCCCCACACCGAGGTTTGCGGGCCCTATGTCAGTCAGAGTTGCCCCCACAGTGTACAGCTCCTGTGCATCATCCTCCTCCTCCTCCTCATGTTCAGCCTCCATCTCAGATAACACCACATCAGTTACAAGCTGGAAGCACTGCAGTACTGCCTCCGCCAAGCAGCAACAGGCTGTGCTGAAACTCATAAGCTTAGGTGATAAACCTCACACTGCTTGCGAGTTGTGGACAGCTGTGAAAGAGCAGGCAGATCCGTGGCTGAGAACTCTGAACCTACATCCAGGCATGGTCGTGTGTGACAATGGCCGTAACCTGGTGGCGGCTCTGAGGCGAGGCGAGATCACACACGTACCATGCCTGGCTCATGTGCTTAACCTCGTGGTTCAGCTGTTTCTTAAATCGTACCCCGAGTTGCCAGATCTGCTCATCAAAGTACGCCGCCTGTGAGCTCATTTTCGGAAGTCGGCTACAGCTTCCACCGCCCTTGCTGTGTTGCAGCGGCGTTTGCAGCTTCCGGCACACCGACTGGTGTGTGATGTCCCCACATGTTGGAACTCTACCCTCCACATGTTGCAAAGGATTTGTGAGCAGAAGAGAGCAGTTGTGGAGTACCAGCTGCAGCAAGGCCGTCGATATTCAGGTCAGACTCCACACATAAGACCTGGATGTCTGACATATGTACCATCCTGACAAACTTTGAGGAGTCCACCAAGCTGGTGAGTGGCGATGACGCCATCATTAGCGTCAGCATCCCACTTGTCTGTCTTTTGCAACGCTCTCTGCAGAGAATTAAAGAGGAGGCATTGCAGCCAGAGTATGATGAGATGGATCAAGAAGCCGTAGCGGGCGATTACACACAGCCCAGCCTCATCTCATCCCAACGTGCATTGGGGGACAATGAGGGAGAGGAGGAGAAGGAGGAGGAAGAACAGGAGCTGGTATCATGCGCTGTAGACGGTAGTACCTGTACAACTGTCATACCGTCGGTTCAGCGTGGGTGGCCTGAGGACAGGAGGGGGGAGGAGAGCATGGTCAGTCGTCATCTTGGTGAGGACACGGAAGTCTTGCCCGTTACCAGTCTGGCACGCATGGCTGACTTTATGTTATGCTGCCTTAAAGGTGACCCTCGCGTTGTCAAAATGTTGGGTGACAGTCATTACTGGTTGGTGACACTTTTAGACCCCCCGCTGCAAGGAGAACTTTCACTCTCTTATTCCTGAGGTGGAGAGGTCTACAAAAATGGGGCAGTACCAGAAGGCCCTTGCTGCAGAACTGTTAAAAAAATTCCCATCTGAACACGCTAGCGGCAGAGATCACAGTTCGTTGCCCAACCAAGGCGTACAGACGAGAGAGACGCAACTCCAATCCAGCAGAGGCAGGGGAACACTGTCAACGTTCTGGGACAGTTTTCTGAGACCCGCCCAGCTTACAAGCCCTGAGGCGTGGGGTACTCTCACAAAGAGTGGAAAGTTTCAAAAGATGGTGAGGGAGTACCTTGCTGACCGTACCAGCGTCCTCCGTAATTCCTCTGTGCCTTTTAATTATTGGGTATCCAAGCTGGACACTTGGAATGAACTCGCTCTGTAAGCCTTGGAGGTCCAGGCCTGCCCTGCCACTAGCGTGTTATCGGAGCGTGTTTTTAGTGCCACTGGGGGAATTATAACTGATAAATGCACTCGCCTGTCATCTGACAATGCTGACAAGCTGATCCTTATCAAAAATGAACAAAGGCTGGATTGGGCCAGACTTCTCATCACCACCAAATGACAGCAGATTAACATAAAGTCAAATCCACTGTGTTGTTTCGGGAGGTGTATTCCCATGCATCGCTTCACACCCACACATGGGTATACGCTTCCTCATTTTGGCTGTTTTTTGCTCTTCTCCTTGTCCTCAGCCTCCACCACCACTATACCACCAGGGTGACCGTGGTCCGTGTTGCCAGCATTGCAAGTTTCTCCGTCATAATTTTTGGCAGCTTTTGCTTGGAAAGCATAGGCAAAGACTATGGGAGACCCACTCCCCAATAATGGAAATAATGTTTTTAATATGCTGTACTGCATGGCTCTTGTAAGGGGCATTAAAATCGTCTTGTTAAGCTACTGTGACCCACACGTCTCTTCCAAGGGGCATTGATATTGTCTTTTTAGTCCACTGCGACCTCCACCATTCTTCCAAGGGGCATTGATATTGTCTTTTTATTCCACTGCCACCTCCACCACTCTTCCAAGGGGCATTGATATTGTCTTTTTATTCCACTGCGACCTCCACCACTCTTCCAAGGGGCATTGATATTGTCTTTTTATTCCACTGCCACCTCCACCACTCTTCCAAGGGGCATTAAAACAGTCTTGTTAAGCTACTGTGACCTCCACGTCTCTTCCAAGGGGCATTAAAACCATCTTGTTAAACCACTCTGAACTCCACAGCTCTTCAAAGGGGCATTAAAACCGTCTTGTTAAGCTACTGTGACCTTCACGTCTCTTCCACGGGACATTGATATTGTCTTTTTATTCCACTGCGACCTCCACCACTCTTCCAAGGGGCATTGATATTGTCTTTTTATTGCACTGCGAACTCCACCACTCTTCCAAGGGGGAGTAAAACCGTCTTGTTAAGCTACTGTGACCTCCACATCTCTTCCAGGGGGCATTAAAACCATCTTGTTAAACCACTCTGAACTCCACAGCTCTTCCAAGCGCATTGATATTGTCTTTTTATTCCACTGCGACCTCCACAGCTCTTCCAAGGGGCACTAAAACCATCTTGTTAAGCTACTGTGACCTCCACGTCTCTTCCACGGGGCATTGATATTGTCTTTTTATTCCACTGTAACCTCCACCACTCTTCCAAGGGGCATTAAAACAGTCTTGTTAAGCTACTGTGACCTCCACGTCTCTTCCAAGGGGCATTAAAACCGTCTTTTTAAACCACTCTGAACTCCACAGCTCTTCCAAGGGGCATTGAAATGTTGTTTTTAATTACCTCTAACCTCCACGACTCTTCCAACGGGCATTGCATTTCCTCCTAATCTTAGTCAGCTTTTGCTTTTCAATGCATAGGCGAACACTAAGGGAGACCCACTCCCCAATAATGGGTAGAAGGTTTTTAGTACGCTGTAATCCACGTCTGTTTCAAGGGGCATTGCAGTTCCTCATAATTTTTGGAAAGCCTTCCATTCACTGCTTAGGCCAACAGTGTACAGGAGACCCAGTTGCTATAAATGGAAAAAACGGTTTAGTTAAGGCCCTCTGACCTCCATGACACTTCCAAGGGGCATTGGAGTGCCTCGAAATTTTTGGTAGGCATTGCACTCACTGTATGCCATATAACTGTGTAGTCGAACCGCTCCTTTTGGTACAGAAACATATCCTACAAGAGATGTGTGGTTGACTGGCCTGATATTGATGTGAATGGTCCCTGTTCCTCCTGCTCTTTCTCCTTTGCCACCACCTCATCCATCATTCATCACCTGAAGCTTTGTTTTAACGGGAGTCATAGAACGGGGATAGTAGCAGGAAAACATCCAGCAATCCTCGAAGGAGGTAGGATATGCGCCAAAACGCTGACCACCTCAGGCCTAGCCGCTACTACATACATGCGCTTGCATTTCAAGGAACAGAAAGCTAAGGAGATGGATAGCCTCATGATCATGAATAATTTACTCGTTGTGTAGGAGGCCAACCACTGCTGCTGTCTACCTTCTGAACTTTGTGTTGAAGCCTGATTGACCCAGGATCCGCAATCCTCTATTTCTGGAGGACGTGTTGCATCCCAGTGTACAACTGTGTCCCGGCTTCCACAATATTAACCCAGTGTGAAGGCATCAGTGAGATGTACCATCCCTGGCCACATTCACTTGTCCATGTGTTTGTGGTTAGGATGTCCTTCCCACTAAATGCACTGAGGAGGGCGCAGGTAATGTTTTGGTATGCGCGCTTGTGTATTAGGCGCACCGGAACAAATAGGGGCGGCTGGGGACCGTTAATGGACACCCGGCCGCCACCTGGCGGCTGGGGACCAAGCGTGCACACCCAGCCGCTGGGCGTCTGCTGACTGAGTATGGATACCAGGCCGCCGACGCAGCCATGACGTGGTGGCCAGATTCCGCCTCTACATGCTTAAAAGGCCTTATTTCAAGTGCAAGCAAGCAAGCAGTATGGTACTGCAGCCTGGGGGTGGGTGGCAGGCTGCATACTTGCGCTTGCATTTCAAGGAATTGGGGAGGTACAATTGAACACTGCCCTGGGACAAGGACTTGCACGGGGATAATTGCAAGTCTGCATCTTCAGATGCGGCAAGGATCACTTCTGATGGGCACACTTTTAGGCAGTGACCTGGGTGTCAGAGATGCTTCCAGGAGTCTTCCCCATGCTGTTCCCATGTCTTTTCAGCACTGTATGCATGTGTCACACAGCACATGGCCAGATAAGGTTGTAAAATGTTAAAATGACATTTCCCGGTGAATGCATTTGTCACGGTTGAAAGCAATACAAAAGTGCAAAAACGCATAAAAAATGGTACTTGTGAACATAGCCAAGGTGTGGAGGAGTATTTTTGATTTTGGTTATTTATTTTACCTTATACACAAGTCTTTACCCTGGAAAGGATGTTCTTTAACATATTTCACAGGAAAACCGTTTCAGTTTTCTTTTTGAAAGTTTTATTGTGAGCCCGTAAAAGTGGCTTAATACCTCTGACCACATTGTTGACAGCAGTGACCTGGGGGTCAGAAATGCTTCCTGGGGCGATCCCCATGCTGTCCCCATGTCATTTGAGCACTGTCACTATCGTTTTGGGCACTTTTTAGGCTTTGTACAGACTGCCGGGGGTGCCGCCGCAAAAATGCTTGGGTCTCCCATAGACTAACATTGGGCTCGTTGCTCGGGTCGAGCACCCGAGTATCACGGTGAGCTCGGCACGAGCTTTCAGCACCCGAGCATATTAGTGATTTGTGGATTTTAGTGGATTTAGTGGATTTTAGTGAAATGTGGAGAATCTTGATTCTCCACATTTCAAAAAATTAGTGGCAGACACTTGCAATGTCTCATCAATTTCACTACAGTAGAAATAGTGTAAATAAGACCCACACATGTTCCAGTACAGCCAACCCAGGAGATGGAGACCTAACCAGGAGTGTTTACATTGCCCTAAATGAGGGCCTAACACCACCGAAGTGGCATCAATGTCATCAGACTACAAGTAGTTTAACGCAGACCCAAACCTGTCCTACTACAGCCAACCCAATCAATGGAGACACAATCAGAATTCTCCACATTTCCCAAAATTAGGGCCTAAAACCTGCAGCAGCAGCAAGAGCAAACACAGAAGCCATATCCCAGGCTGCAATTTCAAGAGATCAATGCAGCACACTCAAAACGACAACATCGCCGACTCTGTACAGTCTGCAATTGGGGTGCAAAAGTCCTTGGAGATTCATAACTTGTTCATCTTGATGAAAGTTAGGTGGTCTACACATTCAGGGGACAGCCGGGTGCTCTTATCCATCAAGACACTACCAGCAGCGCTGAAGACATGTTCAGAGAGAACACTGGCTGCCGGGCATGATAAGACCTCCAAGGCGTGAGAGGCGAGCTCAGGCCATTCATCCATTTTTGAAGACCAAAATGGAAAAGGGTCCAAGCCCTCCCTGATGGTATTGATATTGAGATATAGATACTCCTGCACCATCCTCTCCAGTCGTTCACCACGTGTCAGACTTGTACTCTGTTGTGCTGGTGCATGAGCTGGAGCAAAAAATGTGTGAAAGGACTCCCAAAAATTGTTTCTGCCACTTACTCTGCTGCTGCTGCTAATGTTTTGGTGTTGACAAACTGACGTGCAGGAGGTTGAAAAACTACAGCTGCGATGCACACTGTGTGCCTCACTGTTACCTTGGGGAAAACCTTTATTAAGGTTGCTTAAAAGCTTGTTTCGATACTCCAACATAAGCGGGGCCCTTTCCAGGGCGGGAAGCATCTGGCAAAATTGACTCTTATAACGGGGATCTAACAGAGTGGCAACCCAGTAGTCAGTATCATTTCAAATCCTAACTATACAGGGATCATGTTGCATCAAGAAGGCACTCATATGTCTGGCTCTTCCAGGAGGTCCAAAGCCAGGCTGTATTGTGGGTTGTGTAACACTGATGTTTGTTTCCTCCGTCCCCTCCTGCCAACCACCTTCAAACGAGAGGGGATGATTATCCTCTTCATCCTCTGACAGCTACTTGCCCATCACCTCTTCCTCCTCCATTAGTTCCTCAGCTCTTGCACCTTCACTTACAGTTTGCCTGGTATCAAAAAACCCCCTCGATTGCTGTAATCCACCATCACTTGGCATCCGCCTGTGTGACGACAGTCTGGAAATTCGAGACATTGGTATCCCTTCCGCATCCTACTCTTCTTCTGGGGCCACCGCCTCCTGCCACAGGTTATTCAAAGTCTGCTCCAGCATGTATATGACCGGAATAGTGATGCTGATGATGGCATCGTCAGCGCTAACCAGTTTAGTAGCCATTTCCAAACCGTGCAGAAAGGTGCAGAGGTCCTTAATCTGTTCCCACTCCGCAAACGTGATATGCTCTAAATTCGTACTGCGTTGCCCCAAGCTATACATCATGACGTACTGCGTCAGAGCTCGTTGCTGCTGGCACAGTCGCTGCAACATGAACAGAGTGGAATTCCACCACATCAGCACATCAAAGATCAACCTGTTAACTGGCAGGGACAAAGACCTCTGTATCGATGCAAGTCAATGACATGAGGGGTGCGAACGGCTGAAGTGAGCACACAGCTTCTATACTTTGTGAAGCAGCTCATCCAGGCCAGGATAGTAAAGGAGAAATCGCTGGTTGAGGACGTGAGCCATGCAAGGCACTTGTGTGAGCTTGCCTCGGCCTTGGGTGGCAAACAGGTTCGCACCGTTATCGCATACGGCCTTCCCTGGCTCTAGGTTCAGCGTAGACAGCCATTGCTCAAACTGAGCCGGGTGAGCTGCCCACAACTCTTAACCTGCATGACTGCGATCTCCAAGGTATATTAATTTGAAGACTGCCTGATAACAGTGAGCCCTGACTGCGCAGTACGGAGATGGTGTGTATTCCCTCCGCACCCTTGGAACGCGTGTCTCGTTAAGGCAGAGGTTGAGTGCGCAGGTGGAGGCTCTAGAGGAGGTGGACGAAAAAGTGGGAAATACAGAGGTTTCTTCTACAAGCCTTGGGGATTCCAAGATTTGTGGAGCAGCCCCTTCCCGCCTGTCTCCACAGCCTCCAGAGTCACCCAGTGCCCAGTCAGCGAGATGTAACCCCCTTGGCAATGTTTACTCGTCCAGGTATCTGTGGTGAAATTCACCCTGTCACATGTAGATTTAGACAAGGAACGGGTTATGTTGTCAGCTTTCTTAGAGAAGTAATGGCGACTGGGCAACTGGTACTGGGAGACTGTGACGGCCATCAGTTTTCAAAAACCGTCTGTGTCTACCAGGCGGAAAGGCAGCATTTCCATGGCTAACAGTTTGGAGATGGTGGAGTTCAACCTCTTAGCTTTGTCATGCATAGGATGAAACAATCTTTTACATGACCACAACTGCAGGACCGAGGGCTGGCTAAGGTGCTCAGAGAGGGCGGAGTATGGTGAACCGGAAAAACTGGTGGAGGGTGAGTGAGGTGCAGATGTTACGGTGGATTGAGAAACATGCGATGTGCTTGGTGAAACAAACACAGCAGGCGTATCCGCTTCTGTTACAGCTGACGGGCTCTCACTCAGCCTGACTGGAGCCGGTAAAGAACCGGAGTTTCTGCGATGGGAGACCTGCGTGAGAATATTTAGCACGGTAACAGATGAGGAGGAAGAAGCAGTGTATGTGTTTGATGGGGCAGCTGATGGTTGTTGAGGTGCTCTGGCCCGCATTTCAGCACGGTAGGATTCCCAGCGTAAAGAATGTTGTTTCTGTATGTGAACGTTCATGCATGTAGTAGTCAAATTATTGAATTTTTTCACTCTACTGAGTTTTTTATTGCAAAGTTTTCAGATAACGTGAGTTGGCTCATCCTTTGCAGTGTCTGCTGACTGCTGGCCACAGCCACGATTGTGGCTAAAGATGAAGTGCTCCTCGTACTTGCATCACTCCGTGTTTGCTCCGTACAGCGAAATGTAACCTCCTCGTCTTCCTCCTCCACCTCCTCAGATGAGCTACTCGGCTGCGTGACTCTGGGTTCACACCAAGTAGGATCTTCAACCTCGTCATCATCCAATGTGTTATCCCATTCCTTGCCCTCAGAGTGACCCCTCTCTTCTTGCTGCCCTGACAGCACAGTACAGTCCGCATAATCCACAGGTATCTGAGTCTCATCGGGATCACCTCCCTCCCCTGCGGTTAACGTCTGGTGATGAGGGTGAGGAACCTGCTCGGACCCTACTTCGTCCTGCCTCGAATCCAAGTAAAAAAAATTTTGGGCATCGGTGCAGATGCTTTCCTCCCCTTGACTTTGTGACTATTTGGAGTACACTTCTGATGCCCACGATATAGAATGGGTGAAGAGTTCTACAGACTCACCCATCTGTGGTTCGCTACAGTCAGTTGGGCAGTTGGCGAGTTGTGACGCGGGGTGAAGCATGGGTAATTGGGGTGCCACCTCTGTGGACTGTACTGCGTGTGATGTTGAGGTGGAGGAAGATGAGGAGAGGGCACTGGAAGCAGAGCTTGCCATCCACTGGAGCACCTGCTCTTTCTGAGCCTTATCAACAAGGCGTATCGCTGTGCGGCTGCCAAAGGGAGGGAGTGCAGTAGGCCACCCACTAACATAAGTTGTCAGTTGTCTTTGGATAGGACCTGTTTGTGTTGGTTCACTAGTGCTTTCACTAACATTATCACGTACCCCACGTACATGTTGAACACCAAGCCTATTCCCCCTTCCACCACGCCCTCTCTTTTTCACACTCATGTTGGTCAGATACAGTGGTAGGAGCACGCAATTAACTAAAGAAAAATAAGTTTTTTTCTGTGAAATAGCTGAGAACAGATCTGAGTTTCAGCGACACTAAATGACAAGGTAAGATATGGCCTGCCATATAACGTTACTAAACTACAAAAGAAATTTGTTAGTGTGCATGAGGCCGAAAAAACCTACGAGATATTCTCCAAACAATTTCAAACTGAGATGTCCCCTGCTATATTACTTTAGGAACAGAAGACATTTTTTTTAATGTGGATGAGGCCAGTATCACATAGATTATATGCTCCAAAATATTTCAAACTCAGATCTAGCCAGCTGTACCACTTTACTCGGAACAAAAAATATTTTTGGGTTACTCTGCATAAGGTCTGCATCCAGCTGACTTTGACCGCCACTGATGTAGTAGCTGGCTTATAGCTCTGTATGACTTTTGGCACAGGAAAAAATATTTTTTGGACTGGGCCTAGTAAGAGAAGTTTTTATTTTTTACTGTGAAACCAGGACAAGTTCAACGCCACTAAAATAGGATCTGCCTTTTAGTAGACTGGATCAACTTTGCCACAGTAAAAAATCCTTTGGTGGACTCTGCCTGCCAACCAAAAATATATAAAGGTTTGACTCTGCGTACAAGCTGAATTTGACCACCACTGACGTTGTAGCTGGTTTATAGCACTGTATGACTTTTGGCACAGGAAAAAATATTTTTTGGACTGGGCATAGCAAGAGAAAAAACACATTTTTTTTACTCTGAAACCACCTGAAGTTCAATGCCACTAAAATAGTATCTGACACTAGAAAAAACTTTAGTGCACACAGCTTTCAATATCACAATAGCAACAGAAAAAAAAAACAGATTTAGTGCTCTGCAATAAGAAGCTCTGCAGACTGTGCAGAGCACAATTTCCACCCCACTAAATGAAAAGGTGCACTGCGCTTGCTTCATCACATTAGCAAGCGCAAAAAAACATTCAAGGTATAGTGAGACATGGAGCTCTATACCAGTGGTGCACAGCACTGTTGTATGGCATGGACCCTCTGTTTCTGTCCGAATCTCAGTACTTGCACAAGAACACCAAAAATGTCCTGCACCAGCGGTTGCAGAGGTACACAGGCCAGGAATTATCTACACTATCTGACTACCACACAAGCGCCCATCTATCTAGCTAATATCTCTCATTACACAGGAGAACACTGAGCTGCGTCTGTCTCCAGCAGTGACATGGACATAATGGCGCTGAGGGAACATGGACGCTTTTTATATTGAGAGGACATGTGATTTCTGCAGCCAATTGTAGAAGCCCTTATGTCTGGACAGTGTTGATGCTTCCTGCGCTATGATTGGCTGGCCGCGCTTTCCTCAGTTAAAGTTACCGCCTACAGAAAAAGAAAAAAAACATTGCGCCACTGATCTGACCTGATCTAAGCTCTCCACAGCCCCACACTCACCTGGCACATGTCACTACTCATCATACACTTGCACTATGCTAACAAAACTGTTCAAAACGCCGTGGTTGCCCTGTATTTGCGGTCCCGCGCAAATTCGTCAAACTTTTCCGATATTAAGAAAATTTGCTTGCCTTTGCAGTCACAAATCCGAATGTGCCATATTTGTGCCAAATTTGAAACTTTCGAACATTCGACAAACAAATTTGCTCAACACTAGTCATAAGGGTAAAGGGAAAAATGAGGAAGACGAGGTCATGCATTCTCAATATTTTCCACTAGAGGTCAGTGTTGTTTTACTTCAGTAAAAGGGACATTAGTTTAGAAAGCTAAACAATATTAGCACAAAACAGAATTTCCCACTATAAAGCAAGATCTCATTTGGCAGGGTTACCAATAACAGTTCAGTAGCTGGCAATGAAAATGTGAATCCAGTGTGGTATGAATCTATGTTGTATCGATCCATAATACAGCAGCTCATACTGAAAGGCTGCGTCAAGCGTCATTTTTTTTTCTCTACGTGAAAAACATGAATACAGATTTATACAAAATCTGTGAGAAAATTTGCAGCACGTCATATTAGGAAGAAATCGCCCCCTAGAATGAATTCTGTATGGAAAAACCCCCGCAGAGTGCCTATAGCGCTGAGGGTCTCATTTTGCACAGAGTATTTTTATAATGTTTTTTTTTCTATTGTGCTTTCATTGACATTTTCACAGTTTTCTGCTTAAAACCCTGGACAATTATATAAAACACAACAAAGCAGAATATTAAAATTTCTATATACGCAGCTTTTGGGAGGTTTGGGGTCAAAAAGTGACAAAATAAAAACCGCTACCAAAATTGGTTGTTAAAAATTGCATTAAACACTTGAAATACAGGGCGTTATAAAACTCTTGAAGGAATTCAATTGGGGAAAATTGGTCATTGGAAAGGCGGCAAAAACATATTTACAATAAATATTTTCAGTGACTTTGTGGTGTATGTAAAAGTCGCTAGCCACAATCCAACTAGACTGTTTCTGTCCTCACTCAATACACTTGCATTGAGCAAGGCAGAGCCCACCTAGTCAGATTGTGGCCAGGAGTATGCACATCTAAAACTTGTGGTCACATGACCGCCGTTCTATAGGCTCATCACACTTTTTTTGCATAAATTTATATTGAGGCCCCTCCTGTAGTATCATCACTGTGGTAGATCGCTCACTTAGCTGCACATGGAGGTAGACACAAGTAAGCTGTCTCTTTAAATCTCTTGTTGGTTTATTAAAATGCGGCATAAACCAACATTGAGTCCATAAAAATAATCACGGCCCTTTGGTCAAAATAGGAAAGCAAACAAAGCAAAAGTGGTCATGCAAAACACAGTCCTTGTGTTAGCAGGGGTCCGCCTGCCCAGAGTTTAGCAACTCCACATGGTTCAGGTCAGCTAGACACAATCATGTCTGGAGTTAGCATCCCCAGACTTACTGAACTGAATGCCTCAACAGGTCGAACATTTAAACCCAAGACCACACCCTGGGGTGGAGATATGGTGAACAACCTCCCACCCGCTCTATAGTCGTTCACCAAAAAAAATGGGCCTTTTAAATATGGCTGATTAATCCTCTCAGCAAATAGCATGCAGGAGAAGACTTCCAGGTTTCACATCACTGAAACTAATAGCCTCAGTGAAACATATCTCCCTCCAGCACTCTGCCAGTGACTTTGTCACATCACATATAGAGTCTCCCCTACAGTGTAATCACATATAGAGCCACCTGTAATGTAATCACATATAGAGCCCCCCATAATATAATAACATATAGAGCCCCCCATATTGTAATCACATATAGATGTGTGGCACCCCAGGAGTCCGGTTGCCACAGTGGCATTGGCTCCCTCACAGAGGGTGATGTTATGCCTGGAAGCAAGGAGGGGTCCCCTAATCAGGTTTGCCAGCATACAACACTTTCCTGGCTCCAGACCAGAAATGGGAGCCCCTCCCCTTTACACTGGAATCTGGAGGCGGGGTTAGTAAGCGTGAGTTGAGAGGAGTTGGAGAAAAAATCCAAATCTACTAACCTTGAGGTAATTAACCTTTCTACACATGCTTTGTCCGATAACCAACGAGAGGTTCTTGCTTTGGGTTTAACGTTTGTGCCGACTAATAACTATAATTTCTTTACAGTACTGAAGGATCTACAATTATTTCTTAGAAAGGTGATTCTACGGAAATTGCACACCAAACCCTTGTCGGACATCCACCTGAATACCACTATGGAAAAAGAGGCCCTGTCAGCTCTAGAGGAATTGGAGAGTGAAAATATCTCAACCCAGAAAGGTAATTTCCCCTGTTCGGTTCTGGCTAGATCTACGACTTTCCCTCCCTTTCTCCTCTGCCCACAAGTAGAGATATTTAACAAACTCGTTAGTAATGACCTGAGGACATTGCCAGGGGGACCTAAACATGATAATCTCACTGTTGGTCAGGGCACTTAGCGAGCTACAGTCGCTTAAGGATGTAGTATTCAAACCTGCGGATAAGGGAGGGAACGTGGTGATCTGGCCAGTTGCGAAATACGAGAAAGAAGCCTTTAGACAACTTAGGGACCGGTCTTCATACATCACTCTACCTAACAATCCCTTGACAGCTTTCAGGGCGGATCTTTTTGACATTCTTGAGCGGGCCTATGAACAAGGTATTATACCAAAAAAAATCTTTGATGGCCTATGTGTCAAATGCCCAGTTATTCCCACTTTCTATTTACTCCCGAAAGTGCATAAGAATCTTAGGGAACCACCGGGGCGTCCCATTGTCTCTGGCATTGGAGGGCTGTGTGATCCCATTTGTAAATTCATCGAATATTATTTACATCCACTTGTTGAGACCCTGCCCTCCTATGTCAGGGACACTGGTGACGTCCTTAGGAAAGTTGATGGTTTATACCTTGACTCAGGTAGTCTTCTAGTGGCCATTGACGTTGAGTCATTATATACTAGTATTGACCATGTGGATGGACTACGGGCCGCGGCGTTCTTTCTCGAGACTAGCAGTCTAGATGTCTCTCTCCGTGCACTGATCCTGGAATTATTAGAGTTCATATTGACTCATAATTTCTTCACATTTAAAGATAGATTTTTTCTTCAGAAGCGGGGCACTGCGATGGGCGCGGCGTGCGCGCCGTCCTGCGCTAACCTCTTTCTCGGGCTTTGGGAGAGGGAGGTTTTCGGGGGGGGGGGGCGCGTGCGCCGCTACCCATGCGCAGTGCTGGTATAGATATATAGATGATATCTTTATCATTTGGCAAGGTCCCGAGAGTGAGCTTCATGATTTTATCTCTTCTCTGAATTCAAACGACCTAAATATTAGACTTACTTACACTTGGGATTCGACCCATATTGATTTTTTGGATATTGGGATTACTGTCCAACAGGATGGCCTAGTGCTGACTGATGTTTTTCGCAAAAAGACATCAGTGAATGCATTACTTCATGCAACATCTGCGCATATACCGTCTACTATACGGGCCATTCCAGTGGGACAGTATCTCAGAGCAAAGCGCATTTGTTCTACTGATGCGGCGTTTGAGGCTCAGTCTCGGGACCTCCAACAGAGATTCCATGATCGAGGTTACAGTGCACGGAGTATCAAAAGAGGCTATAGACGGGCGAGGAGGACTCCGCTTGATCTCCTAACTAGCGTCAAAAAGTTACCAGAGAAGGATCCCCCCATTAGGTTCATATCGACATATAATAGTCATTGGCATGCGATACGAGGAATTCTCAATAAACATTGGTCAATTCTTAAAACCGAACCTACACTCAATAAGATTCTGCCTGATAGACCATTAATGACGGCCCGGAGGGGTAAAAATCTGAGAGACTCGTTAGTCAGGAGTCATTATGTTGCCCCCACTCCTGCTCCCTTTGGGATGGTCAACAAAAAAAGATGGGGATGTTACCCATGTGGATCTTGTATGGCGTGCAGAAATATAATTCGTACTAAATCATTCTTCGCCAATAATGGCCAAGAATTTAAAATCACGCACTATATTTCTTGCAGCTCTACACACATTGTATATATGGCTACCTGTCCATGTAATCTTAGTTATGTGGGACTTACTTCCCGTGAATTTCGGGTGCGTGTTAGGGAACATATCAGGGACGTGATTGCTGCGTGGGATATCTCTGACGTCTCAACACTCAAGACTATCCCGCGGCACTTCAAGCTGCGCCATAATTGTGATCCCTCATCCCTTATATTCAGGGGTATTGACATGGTACATTTGGGCACGAGAGGGGGTAACTACAAGCGTACTTTGGCGCAGCTTGAGTGCCGCTGGATTGCTATCCTGGACACGGTGACCCCTGGTGGTTTGAACGAAATTAACAGTTTTTCATCATTCTTATAGAGATATCTTTTCCCTTGTTTTTTATGTGGATTTTAACTTCTTTTGTTTATGTTGAAATTTTTCCTTCATAGCTTTGCATCTTGTTATCACCATTTATATGCCTCGACTACCACATGGAACTACTGGACACTCTAGGGATGTAACGATCTCATCAATCAGGAATCAATCACCATATACAAGATTTCAATGATTCAATGGAACGACATTATTGTATCTGTATTGACATTGCATCTGTATATATGTTTATACTGTACTGATGTCTCTCCCGATTAGGGTGACAGTCGTTTTCTTATTGATTCACTGTTTTCCCTCTCTTGTATACTGTGCTTTGTTACATACATTTAGTTGTATCTCTGTGCCCTCACTTCATCCCTTACTTGTCATGGCTGCCGCTGAGCCGCGCATGCGCAGTGCCGTCCTGCTCCGGCCGCGTCCCGTCGGGCTTCCGTACGTCGGGGCTGTGGATGGTGACGTCACTAGTTGCACGTCCCTGCCCATGGTTCCGTCGGGAAACTGGCCGGATGTGACGCGGTGCGGGGGTACGTCCTGTCACTCCGCATGCGCTGCAGTAATCAGCGCTGTCACCTGCATTCAGTCTGTGCTGGAGATAAAATGGTGCTTATTCGTTCCACAACCACCGCCCCCCGAAGAAGCCACGCGAAACGCGCGTCGGGGCTGCAGAGTGGCTTAGTGGTAATTTTTGTACCTTATGGGTGAGCACTCTGGTTCTACTTGTGATCGCTATTTCTGCCTGTTCAACTTCTTTCAGTGACTCTCTATGATTGCTTCTCTCTGTGTGGAGGTACCTACCTTGGGGAGACCATTTTAACTCCATACAGTGCCTCTTGCTACTTTTTTACTGTACACATGTACTATAGACTATGATATGCTATAGTTGAATAGGGTTAGCCAGTTGTTCCCCTAGGACCCACTTATTTATTGCTGCTCTGCACTTGTGTGTATCCTTACCTCATAAGATCTATTTTCTTAACTTTGTTATGTGATTTTATCTTATCTATGAAATAAAGTGTTTTTTATATATTAATATGGATTTACAATTGATTTGGGAAATTACTTCAATTTTGTAGGCTGTATAAAGGAGGACAACGAGGAAGGACCTGGGGAAGGGAGCTGTGAATAAGCTCGCCCCAGAGGGAAGCGCAAGTGAACCGGACACCGGAGTCCGTGGTTGTGGGGCACTGAAGGCCCGGCAGCTGAATCCGGAGGGCAGGAGACTGCAGGTCTCCTGGCACGACCAGGCGCCCGGCGGCACAGCAGCACCATAGGGCCCTGCACCGCCATGTGGGAGCGACACTTAAGGAAGGCCTGAGCTGCCTGCCATACAGGTGAGGAAAAAGATGCTTTACTCAAGGACGAGGGCCGCAGCATAGCTTCAAGCAGCAAGGAATAAAGAGAATAGCGCAGAGGGAAGGCTAACAACTCCACCTGGCGAAGTGGATCCCCAACTTGGTTCCAGGCCGCCCGGACCTCTACTACCAGCTAGTACCCGTGCCCCGGTCAGCTTAACAAACCGCAAGTAAAGATAAGAGGAAACCGCCATTAAGCTGTGGACTGGTCATTATCTGCGCCATCGCCTGCAATACACCGCACCAACAACATCTACCTCCACAATTCTACATATACTGCCCTGGAGCTTAGCTCTGCCTGTGGAGAGGTGAACCAACTCTGCTGCATCACCACCAGCTCCAGTGTATCTGCATCGCAGTGACAGCCCCATATAGCCGCATACCACAGGTGGCATCACGAACATTATCTCCAAAAACTTTATTCACCTTTTACTTTCCCTTTAATTGACCGGGTCACTGCCACTGTGACTTCCCCCAGCATCGACCGGCCCGGCTACCGAGTACCCCATGGCCCAGGGGGCGCGTCAACCTGGCGTCACGAACAGGGTAAACAAAGCCCGGTGTAACCCGGTACTGTGTGCCCTAGAGTTTACTGAACTGTATCATCACGTCATTTGCCATCAGCCGAGGGGAAGCTGGAGGCCCGATCCGAAACCACCGGGTAAGCAATGCCTCTCGCCAGCAGAGCGGCATACTGGTACGTCAACAGAAACCCAGGACCTGGCTGAGGTTCACTAGGGGGGAGGAAGATGCCCAACCTGGGAGAGGATTCAGCCGGGGGCGCAGCCGCCGCCACTGTAATGCCGTTATCAATGCCATATATACCAGGGGCGGCGTGGTTGCCCTAGTGCTCAGGGGCGTCGCATACCCTAAGCGAATTTGAGGAGAGACTGCTCAGTTTGTTTCAAGTGTACCCCCTGTCTGAGGAGCAAAAAGTCAGCATCCTCATAGGCCAGCTAATCGGTGCAGCCCAGAGGGAGGTGAAGTCCCGGGCAGGGACAAAAGCACTGTTAAGGAAATTCTGACCCTATTGAAGGAAACCTTTGACACCCGCACAGCAGCAGAGATTAAAATGAAGTTCTACGGGTGCAAACAAAGGGTGCAGGACAGTGTACGGGACTATGCTCTAAACCTGCAGGAGGAGCTGCGGGCCATTAAACAGGTAGACCCCTACAGTGTGCAAGACAAGGACAGATTGCTAACTGAGCAGTTTATCGAGGGTCTCCTGTCTAACGCTCACCGGACACAACTGCGCATTATGGCTCTGCAAAACCCTGATCTGGACTTTGCGCAATTTAAAGACAGAGCCATCCGGATGCTGCGAGAATCAACCCCAAGTGGCACTGCACCCCTCCAGCACCCAGCTATAACATACCACCAGGAGGTGGCATCCTTTTCCCTGGCACCTGTGGAGGCTGACACGCAGATAACAGAGAAGGATTCCACCGACCAGAGGGAGAAACAGCGATCGCTGCGACCAGGACTGAGAACCCATCTGTTGTCGCTGTCAAAAGGCGGGTCACCTCGCAAGATTCTGCAATTTAAACGAGCAACCCCTGGGGCAGAGGACCAACCCCCAGGAGTAAGATGACCAGACCCACAGAGCTGGCGAGACAAGTACGTGGGGGACGACTGGTCCTATCTGTCGTGCTTGATGGCATCTCGATGAATGCGTTGCTGGAGACTGGTTCCCAGGTGACAACGATGCCACATATCCTTTATAAACGATACTGGACTGATTCAGACATTACCCGCGGTCCAGATGAACATATTAACATCTATGCCAGCAATGGTCAGCCCTTGCCTCAGGTGGGGTATAAAGAGGTGACCATAAAGGTTGGCCGAGTAGAATTGCTATCACAAGGGATGATTATTGTTGATATTGATCACAGAGAAAGCCATCCTATGATAACCTTAGGCACCAATGTGATGGAGAATTGTCTTGGGGAAATTATTGTTTTGTTGCAACAGGTCGCAGAGTCTGCCAGCTCTGGTCAGCAGCGAGTTCTGCAGAAGAAGATCAAACCCCTGATGCAGAGACAACAGGTAGAGCTGTCTGGAGGAGAAGTCGGCAGTGTCAGAATGAGTGATCCATTCCCCATTGCAATGCCCCTAGGAGTGAAATGTTAATATGATGTCGGGCAGCCATAGGTCTCAGGGGTCAAGATTATCAGGCCCTGGTAGAACCCGTGTACTCTGATAGTAGGCCCACCATCTTGACAGACAGAGGGGTAGTCAATGTTCGCAAGGGGACAGTACCAATACGCGTCCTGAATTGTGGGGAGAAAGAGATCCATTTACCCCGGTATGCTACCCTTGTTAAGTTGTTCACTGTCAGTAACAAAGCAATAAAGGCAGTGGAACCCTTGCCTCCGTCCGAACAGACGGAAGACAATGGCCCCAAGGGGCAGATGGAGGATTGGTGTCAGAAGCTACAAGTAGGCACTGACACAGCCCCTTTGCACCAAAAGCATGGAGTATACCGGGTAGTCCAAGAATATGAGCGAGTCTTTAGCAAACACCCACTAGATTTTGAGCAGATAAAAGGGGACCAACATCATATCCCCACAGGAGATCATCCGCCCATTAAAGAGAGGTACCGGCCTGTACCACCAGCTCACTATCAATGTGCCAAAGGACTGTTACGGGAGATGAAGGAGGCTGGGGTGATCAGAGATAGTTGTAGCCCCTGGGCAGCTCCATTAGTCCTCGTTAGAAAGAAAAATGGTACAATGAGGATGTGTGTTGATTATAGGCAGATTAACCGCATTACACATAAGGATGCCTACCCATTACCCAGAATTGAGGAATCACTAGCTGCACTGAGATCCACTATCTATTTCTCCACTTTAGATCTCGTCAGTGGATATTGGCAGGTTTCTGTGGCAGAGGCGGACAGAGAGAAGACCGCATTTACGACACCAATGGGCCTCTGCGAGTTCAACTGCATGCCATTCAGGCTCTGCAACGCCCTGGGACCTTTCCAGCAGTTAATGGAGTGTTGCCTAGGACACAAAAACTTAGAAACCACTCTGCTGTATTTAGATGACATAATTGCCGAGGTGTTCGAAGCCCTATCTGGTTATGGCCTGAAAGTAAAGCCGTGCAAGTACCAACTGTTGAAGCCCAAGGTGCAGTACCTAGGTCATGTGGTAAGCGCCGAAGGTGTAGCACCAGACCCTGAAAAAGTCACCGTGATCAAGGACTGGCCAAGACCCTCCACTATCAAAGAATTGCGGCAGTTCCTCGGGCTAGTAGGCTACTACAGGAGATTCATCAAGGGTTTCACCAAGATAGCAGCATCCATGCAGGACCTCTTAGTGGGCCAGTCAAAGAGGGCCAAGAACCCGAATCCTCCGTTCAAATGGGGTAAAACCAGAAGACAAATCCTTCACTCGACTGAAAGTGGCTCTTACGGGAGATGAAGCCCTGGCCTAACCCGACTATGGCCAACCCTTTATTCTCCATACGGATGCCAGCTACGTGGGATTGGGAGCGATGCTGTCCCAGGTACAGCAGGGCAGAGAGAGAGTGATTGCCTATGCCAGCAGGAAGCTCCGTCCCACGGAAAGGAACCCCGACAACTATAGTTCCTTTAAGTTGGAGTTTTTAGCCACAGTCTGGGCTGTAACAGAGCGCTTCAAACACTACCTCGCCTCCTCCAGATTTACAGTCTTCACGGATAACAACCCGCTGACGCACCTGGAGACTGCAAAGCTTGGTGCCGTAGAACAAAGATGGATGGCTCGACTGTCCAACTACGAGTTTACCATTAAGTATCGGGCAGGGCATAAAAACGCTAATGCTGATCTATGGCACCCCTGAGGGTTCAGTCGCCACAGAGGTACTGCATCTCACCCAGAGGTGTGGTATCTCACTCTCAGGTAAGGAAAGAGTGCTGCCCGGGACCCTAACACCCGCATCCAACACTACACTACTCCAGAGCAGCAGGAGGGGCAAGATGCGTCTCTTTTCCTGCTGAGCCCTGTTCCTGGCTGGAGTGGGGGGAAACAAGTGAGGGGGAACCATGTATTGGGTGTGGGTGGAGGAAGATTAGGGAGCACTTAGAAGGAGGATATAAAAGAGGGAAGCCATCTTGGCAGTGTAGTCAGTCTGAGGAGGACAGTGAGAGGAGCAGGAGCTCTGCAGGAGGAGGGCCTAGCCAGAGAGGCCCAGGACAGACTGAGGAGAAGGAGCAGGAGGAAGAGCTCCAGGAGCGAAGAGGGGATCCCAGGGGTACGGGCAGTGCTGGAGGCCACCTGTACGACCGAATCTACCAGGCGGTGGAGGGATCGAGCTGCAGAGGGGACCGGCCCCTAACTGGTGAGAATTACAAAGTTCAACTAGAAACCGGAGGCTTCTGTACTTTCAGGGTGCAGTTTCTACATCCGCACTCATTCTCTAAAAAGCTAGCCACATAGGATCCAGGGAACTCCAGGTTGCCCAGAAAGGTCCAAGGATACCAGCTTGGGACATTGTTTGCGAGGCGCAGGGCAGGAAGTTTGAGAGCCAGCGCAGAAAGACGGCTGAGAAGGCCATATAGAATGGGGTCCTGTCAAGCACTCTTGAAATACCTGGGGGATTGCTGAACCCCTGCCCGGTGAATGCAGCACAACGTGGGGAGTTATGATCTGCAGTCGTAACCAGGAGCAAAGTGAGAACTGTGAGTAGACCCAGAAGACTGCACCCCACTGTCTCTGTGAATTATTGCTGCGCCATCACCCCCTGCACTACACTGCCCAGCATCATCTACAACAGCTATAACATCTACACTGCCCTGGAGCTAAGCTCTACCTGTGGAAAGCCAAACCAACTCTGCTGCATTAACACAGCTCCAGAGGACCTACTCCGCAGCAGCGGCTCCCTTTAGCCCCATGCCACAGGTGGCGTCACGAACTTTATATAAAAACTATAAATCCCCTGTAAATAACCTCTTTATTAACTGTCCTGGGTCACGGACCGGGTCCCCGCCACTGTGACATCTCCCCTAGCAACGACCGGCCTGGCACCGAGTACCCCACGGCCCAGGGGGGCACGTCATAGATGCGCTGTCTAGGATGCCCAACTTGCCAGATGGGGGAGAAGACCCGGGAGAGCTGGAGGAGATAGAGTTACCGGCTTTCCATCATCACGGGGTGACCCAGTGCTCCCACTGTGTGAGGAACGAGCTCTCCACCAACAGAGAGGCCACGTTTAACCCATTGCCCCACCATGGATGGGCAGAGACTCAGGATAGCATCCCGGCTGTCCACCTAGTAAAGGAGTTGCTGACACAAGCTGACTCACACCTTGATCCAGATGCTCCACAGGAGACCCAACAGTTGTGGAAGGAGAACAGCAAGCGGTTCATCTATGAGGGAAAGCTGTGTCGAAGAAACATCAACTTCCGGACACACAAACTGGTCTGGCAGGTGGTAGTCCCGAAGCGGGATATGCCAATGGTCTTAGAGGCGTACCACGATGGAGCAGGACACTTCGGGTGCAAGAAGTTGGAAGTCCTGATACGTGGGCGATTCTACTGGGCTGGCATGAGGAAAGCAATCGAGAGATGGTGTCGAGAATGTGGTCCATGCAACCTGAGACGGAAAGACCGTGATGGCCAGAGGGCTGCCCTGCAGCCCATAATCACCAAACAACCACTAGAACTGGTAGCCTTGGACCACATGAAGCTAGCCCCAAGCCAGTCAGGCTATGTCTACATTCTCACCATAGTAGACCACTAATCCCGATTCCTGGTAGTAGTGCCAGTGAAAGATCAGACGGCTAAGACCGCAGCCAAAGGGTTTCAACAAAACTTTTGTCGCCCGCACTCTTACCCTGAGCGAGTGCTTACCGACCAAGGCCCAGCTTTGGAAGCAGAAGTGTTTCAAGAATTTTGTAACTTGTATAGCTTCAAGAAAATAAGGACGACGCCATATCATCCCCAGACCAACGGGTATTGCGAGAAAATTAACCAGGTGGTAATAGACCTGTTGAAGACATTGCCCCTTGAGGAACGTAGCCTGTGGCCAGAGAAGTTACCAGATTTGGTGGACTTATACAACCACATCTCAGTGAACTCCACCAACTGTACACCCGCGTACCTGATGAGAGCAAGACCTGGCAAGATACCCATTGACTTAGACATGGGAGTTTTAACACCTGAGATGACATCACCAGATGCAGACTGGGATACGAAGCGGCAGCAACAATACCGCAAGGTGCAAGAATGTGTGGAGAGAAGGTTGTCCCAGGCAAGAGAGGAGAAAACTTATAATCAGCATGCACCTGCAGTTCCCTTGTCACCTGGAGAACAGGTACTCGAAAAGATGAGTTCACAAATTAGATGATCAGTGGGAGGTTGAGCCATACACCGTCTTACCTTCAAATTTTGACAACACCAAGGTGTGCCTCATCAGTAAAGATGGAGGAGAGACGTCAGCGGCAGTCTCAAGAGACTACCTGAAGATTTGCCCTGATCAATTGAGACACAAAGAGGAAGATCAAAACAGCCCCCAGCACACAGAAAAGATGGAAGAGACGGTCCAAACCATCCTTGGAGAATTTCCCCGGTCTTGGACGCAGGTGAATCAAGCAATCGTGGTAGCTGTCTTAACCTTTCCCCAAGTAGCTTCACCGGAAGCCACAGAGATTCTAGAACAGCAGAGAGACCAGTCAGCCCCAGAAACAGATTCTTCATCAGCAGCGGATCAGGAGAATCTACCCCCTGCTAGCGGTGAATCTGTCATACCCATGGTGAGTTTAGGAGTTCGCAGAAGGCGATCTGGTATACCAGTACTACGTAGGTCCACAAGAAGCGTAGTGAATAATGCAACCACCACACCAGCGGTAGACACTAGAGACCCGGGTAGGTCATTGGCAACAACTGTACTGCGTAGATCAACCTGTAGTACCATAGGTCTGCTCCCTGCCCGTTATAGGGACTAAGAAGTAGTAAAATAATAGTATACACTACCATTCTAAAGTTTGGGGTCACCCAGGCAATTTTGTGTTTTCCATGAAAACTCATACTTTAATTTATCAAATGAGTTGCAAAATGATTATAAAATATAGTCCAGACATTGGCAAGGTTGGAAATAATGATTTTTATTTGAAAGAATAATTTTCTCCTTCAAACTTTGCTTTCGTCAAAGAATGCTCCTTTTGCAGCAATTACAGCATTGCAGACCTTTGGCATTCTAGCTGTTAATTTGCTGAGGTAATCTTGAGAAATTTCCCCCCATGCTTCCTGAAGCCCATCACACAAGTTGGATTGGCTTGATGGGTACTTTTTGCGTACCATACGGTCAAGCTGCTTGCACAACAGCTCAATGGGGTTGAGATCTGGTGACTGCGCTGGCCACTCCATTACAGATAGAATACCAGCTGCCTGCTTCTTCCCTAAGTAGTTCATGCATAATTTGGAGGTGTGCTTTGGGTCATTGTCCTGTTGTAGGATGAAATTGGCTCCAATCAAGGGCTGTCCACAGGGTATGGCATGGCGTTGCAAAATGGTGTGATAGCCTTCATTATTCAAAATCCCATTTACCTTGTACAAATCTCCCACTTTACCAGCACCAAAGCAACCCCAGACCATCACATTACCTCCTCTATGCTTGACAGATGGCGTCAGGCACTCTTCCACAATCTTTTCAGTTGTTGTGCGTCTCATAAATGTTCTTCTGTGTGATCCAAACACCTCAAACTTTGATTTATCTGTCCATAAAACTTTTTTCCAATCTTCCTCTGTCCAATGTCTGTGTCCTTTTGCCCATATTAATCTTTTCCTTTTATTAGCCAGTCTCAGATACGGCTTTTTCTTTGCCACTTTGCCCTGAAGGCCAGCATCCTGGAGTCGCCTCTTCACTGTAGACGTTGACACTGGCGTTTTGTGTGTACTATTTAATGAAGGTGCAAGTTGAGGAGCTGTGAGGCGTCGATTTCTCAAACTAGAGACTCTAATGTACTTGTCTTGTTGCTCAGTTGTGCAGCAGGGTCTCCCACTTCTCTTTCTACTCTGGTTAGAGCCTGTTTGTGCTCTCCTCTGAAGGGATTAGTACACACCGTTGTAGGAAATCTTCAGTTTCTTGGAAATTTCTCACATGGAATAGCCTTCATTTCTAAGAACAAGAATAGACTGTTGAGTTTCACATGAAAGTTCTCTTTTTCTGGCCATTTTGAGAGTTTCATAGAACAAGCAAATGTAATGCTCAAGATTCTCAACTAGCTCAAAGCAAGGTCAATTTTATAGCTTCTCAAATCAGTCAAACCATTTTCAGCTGGGCTGACATACTTGTGCAAGGGTTTTCTAGGGTTTTCTAACCATCCATTAGCCTTCTTACACAGTTAACAAACACAATGTACCATTAAAACACTGGAGTGGTGGTTGTTGGAAATGGGCCTCTTTACTCTTATGTAGATATTGCAATAAAAAAAAGACTTTAGCAGCTAGAATAGTCATTTACCACATTAACAACGTATAGGGTGTATTTCTGATTCATTTAATGTTAGTTTCATTGAAAAAAAAAAGTGCTTTTCTTTCAAAAATAATGACATTTCTAAATGACCCCAAACTTTTGAACGGTAGTGTATGTTATATAGTTGTAACCGGTAAGTAATCCTGAGTATATATAGTTATTCAATTTATGGACAAATGGACCACAGGACTAGGTGTGGTCAGGACAATGCTGAATAAAGTTGATTGTTGGCCTTGAAAATAAACCGCAGGGGTGGCCGAAAACCAGGCCCACTAACAGGGTGCCCTAAAGCAGGACGATACACGAAGTGGGTTCAGGTGGTTATCACCAACCAACCTTCAGGTATCCGGGAAAAAGACAATTCCTTGATAGTGGCATAAAGACTAAGCGCCGCAGTGACTGCTACCAATTTTTGTTGGTTTTTTGAGATTTTTGCGACTTTGTAAACTATTTGTAATGTGAATTGTTATTGTTGTTAATTGTTCAATTCAAAAGGTGTCCTCAGTCTGGGAGTACTGAATTTAACTAGGGGGGAATGTGGCACCCCAGGTGTCCGGTTGCCACAGTGGCATTGCCTCCCTCACAGGGGGTGATGCCATGCCTGGAAGCAAGGAGGGTTCCCTAATCAGGTCTACCAGCATACAACACTTTCCTGGTTCCAGACCAGAAAGGGGAGCCCCTCCCCTTTACACTGGAATCTGGAGGCGGGGTTAGTAAGAGTGAGTTGAGAGGAGTTGGAGACAGGAGGACGACGAGGAAGGACCTGGGAAAAGGAGCTGTGAATAAGCTCGCCCCAGAGGGAAGCACAAGTCAACCGGACACTGGATTCCGTGGTTGTGGGGCACTGAAGGCCCAGCAGCTGAATCCGGAGGGCAGGAGACTGCAGATCTCCTGGCCCCACCAGATGCCCGGCGGCACAGCAGCACCATAGGGCCCAGCACCCCCACGTAGGAGCGATACTTAAGGAAGGCCCGAGCTGCCTGCCATACAGGTGAGGAAAAAGAAGTTTTACTCAGGGACGAGGGCCGCAGCATAGCTTCAAGCAGCAGGGTCAAAGAGAATAGCGCAGAGGGAAGGCCTACAACTCCACCTGGCGAGGTGGATCCCCAACTTGCTTCCAGGCCGCCCGGAAAGAGGAAACCGCCATTAAGCTGTGGACTGCTCATTATCTGCGCCATCACCTGCATTACACCGCACCAACAACATCTACCTCCACAATTCTACATATACTGCCCTGGAGCTTAGCTCTGCCTGTGGAGAGCTGAACCAACTCTGCTGCATCACCACCAGCTCCAGTGGACCTGCACCGCAGCAGCGGCCCCATATAGCCGCATATCACAGGTGGCATCACGAGCTTTATCTCTAAAAACTTTATTCCCCTTTTACTTTCTCTTTAATTGACCGCCTTGGGTCACGGACCGGGTCACTGCCACCATGATATCACCCAGCATCGACCGGCCCGGCTACCGAGTACCCCACGGCCCAGAGGGTGCGGCAGATGCCCCTTGTAATTTATTTATTATTTATTTATTTTACTCACTTATATAGCGCCATTAACTCCACAGTGCTTTACAGACATTATGAACACTGGGGGCTCACAATCTAAAATTCCCTATTAATGTGTCTTTAGAGTGTGGGAGAAAGCCGTACAACCGGGAGGAAACCCACACAAACACGGGGAGAACATTCAAACTCCTTGCAGATGTTGTCCTTGGTGGGATTTGAACCCAAGACCCCAGCGCTTCAAGGCTGCAGTGCTAACCACCAACTGTGCTTTAATGTAATCACATATAGAGCCTCTCGTAATGTAATCACATATAGAGCCCCCTGTAATGTAATCACGTATTTGTTAGAACCTTGCTGTTAGGTTTTTTTTCCTTTGCTGGTCACATGACCTTGTTGGCCTATTTAATCCTGCTCCGCCCTTCTGGCTTTGCTGGACTTCATTGTATATCTACTTTCTAGCTAGCCTGTGCTCTGTATCTAACTCTGTTAGTTTGCTTGGTCTGCGGACCTCTATGTTCTATCTATTTTGTTTGTTCGTCTGTCTGCTATTATTTCTGTTAGGAGGTGTCCCATATTCCTCCCAGTCCTTAGTACTTGTAGGGATTCCCTCCCCACATCTATAGGTCTCCGTACAGACTAGATTAGGACTTTAGCAGGTCTGATCGCAGGATCAGGTTCCCTGTTACATCGTAGGGATTCAGCTGAGTCCTATAGTAGGGACAGATCTCCTCTCTTTCCTTAGCTTTGGTAGCAGAACATAACAGTAAGTCCAGCCTGCAAATTCTCTAAGGAAAGATTTTTTTTTTTGTTCCATCATGGTGTCGGTTCAGGATTTGGCTAAACACCTGCAGGGACTCTCTCTGGAAGTGGCCGAGCTCCGTCAGCACGTGAGTAACTGTCCTGGAGCATATTTCTTGGAGCCTAAGGTATGTTTGCCGGATTTATTTTTTGGTGAACATCGAGAATTTTTTTCATTTAAAAATGCTTGCTTATTGTATTTTCGTTTGAGACCCAAGTCCTCTGGGGATGAATCCCAGCGCGTAGGGTTCATAATGTCACTTTTGCGCAAAGAGCCTCAGGAGTGGGCCTTTTCTTTGCAACCTAGTGATACATGCTTCAGATCAGTGGATAGTTTTTTTTCTGCTTTAGGACTATTATATGATGATCCTGACCGTGTGGCATCAGCTGAGACTGAGTTGAGACGTTTAAAACAAGGATCAGGTAATGTCGAAAAATATTGTACTCATTTTCGTCGTTGGTCCACTCAAACAGGGTGGAACGATTCTGCTCTGAAAAGTCTATTTCTTGCTGGGCTCAGTGAAAGGGTTAAAGACCTGCTAATTGCTTATCCTACACCTGAGGATTTGCAACAGGCTATGCAATTAGCTATACGGGTGGATAGAAGACTGCGTGCTAGGGTTAATGAGAGCAAATCCTCTGCTATGTCAGTTTCTGGTTATGATAATGTGTGTACTAACAGTGGTGAACCGATGGAGATTGGATCGGTGGCACCTCGCTCTCAAGAAAAAGACCGTCGTTTTTCGGAAGGCTTCTATTGCGGAAAATCTGGTCATTTGATTAAAGGCTGTGAGCTTCGTATGAAGAAAGAAAAAAAAATGGTCAGTCACGCCCGTATTGCCTGTTTAAATTCCAAGGGTATATTTTTAGCTGCTTCCACGATTGCTCAGGAAAAATTAATGGAATTTCGGGTGTTTGTTGATTGCGGGTCTACACTGAATGTAATTGATGGGGGATTCGTGGAAAAACTCAATTTAAAACCTGAACCTTTATCATTCCCCATTGCTGTGGTTTCTGTGGATGGCTCCCCTTTGAAGAATATTACTCTTAAGGTCAGTGAATTTCCTCTCACTATTAATGGTGTTCACCATGAGAAATTGGATTTGGTAGTGTTGAATAACTTGCCTTCTCCAGTAATATTGGGTTTGCCCTGGTTAAAATTTCACAATCCTGTACTGGATTGGTCTACCAGTGAAATTAAATCCTGGAGCCATAAATGTTATGACAAGTGTTGTAACGGGCGTATTGCAGCTTTGGATAGGGGAGAATTGCCTGTTCCTATTCAGGATTTTTGGAGAGTTTTTTCTGAGAAGGAATCGCAGGTTTTGCCTCCCCATAGAGACTATGATTGTTCTATTGAATTTGTCCCTGGAGCGACTCTTCCTAAAAGTCGTTTATTTAACCTTACTATTCCTGAGAGGAAGGCTTTGGAGGAATACATACAGACAAGTTTGGCCGCCGGTCACATTAGGCCCTCTAAGTCTCCTGTGGCGGTTGGATTTTTTTTTGTAAAAAAAAAGGACGGCGGTTTACGTCCTTGTCTGGATTTTCGTGAGATTAACAAAATTACGGTACGCAATCCTTACCCACTGCCATTGATTCCTGATCTGTTTAACCAGTTATTGGGGGCCAAGTGGTTCTCTAAAATTGACCTTAAGGGGGCATACAATCTGTTGCGCATGAAGGAGGGTGATGAATGGAAGACTGCTTTTAACACTCCTGTGGGTCATTTTGAGAATCTGGTTATGCCTTTTGGTCTTACTAATGCTCCTGCATTTTTTCAGAATCTGATTAATGACATCCTTAGACCTTTGATCGGTAAAAATGTGGTTGTGTATTTGGATGACATTTTGATTTATTCGCCAGATCTGGAGTCTCATTGGCGGAGCGTGCGTGAGGTATTACAGTTATTAATGGACAATTCGCTTTTTGCTAAGCTGGAGAAATGTGAGTTCGCTGTACAGAGAATTAGTTTTTTGGGCTACATTATCTCCAGCAAAGGTTTTGAGATGGATCCGGTTAAGGTTCAGGCTGTGCAGGAATGGCCTAGGCCTATTGGTTTGAAATCGATACAGAGGTTTTTGGGTTTCACCAATTACTACAGAAAATTCATAAAAAAATTTTCTAGTATTGTCAAACCTCTGACTGATCTCACCAGGAAAGGTGCTGATGCGGTTCAGTGGTCTTCTGAGGCCATTGAAGCTTTTGTGTATCTCAAGGAGAGGTTCACCTCTGCTCCCATCCTTATGCAGCCTGATGTTACTAGGCCGTTTTTGGTTGAGGTTGATGCGTCCTCTGTGGGGGTTGGCGCAGTATTGTCTCAGGATAACGGGGATGGATTACATCCCTGTGCCTTTTTTTCAAAAAAATTTTCGGAGACTGAATTGAATTACGATATTGGTAATCGGGAATTATTGGCTATTAAACTCGCATTTGAACACTGGCGCCACTTCTTGGAAGGTGCGGAATTTCCCGTTCAGGTTCTTACGGATCATAAAAATCTGATATATCTTGATGCTGCCAAGCGCCTGAATGCCCGTCAGGCTAGGTGGGCACTGTTTTTCTCGCGGTTTAATTTCTCCGTTACTTACATCCCTGGTACTAAGAATGTTAAGGCGGATGCCTTGTCTCGCAGTTTTTCTCCCATAGTCAGTGCTGAGAAAGAGGAAAACATTTTACAAGAAGGTGTTGTGATAGCTGCTTTAGACTCCGTTTTGGAAGATGAGATTCTTAAAGCTCAGGAGAATGCCCCATCTAACACTCCTCATGGGAGGTTGTTTGTGCCTGGGACCTTTAGGAGAGATTTGTTTGTTGAGTGTCACGAATCTCGGTTGGCAGGTCATCCCGGAATCTCTGAGACTAAGAGACTGGTGGGTCGCAGTTTTTGGTGGCCTGGATGGCAGAAGGAAGTCATTAAGTGGGTGCGCCAATGTACTATATGTGCTAGATCTAAGTCCTCACATACTCCTGCTGCGGGGTTGCTTTGTCCTTTGGAGGTCCCCAGTGCTCCTTGGACACATTTGGCTATGGACTTTATAACTGACCTTCCCCCCCTGAGGGTTTTACTGTCATCTGGGTGGTCGTGGACCGTTTTAGCAAGATGTGCCACTTGGTTCCCTTCGTCAAACTGCCCTGCGCTAAAACTCTCGCTAAGGCCTTTGTCAAGGAAATTGTCAGACTTCATGGCGTTCCTACTGACATTGTTTCTGATAGGGGTCCTCAGTTCGTGGCTCGTTTTTGGCGTGCCTTTTGTGACAGGTTGGGAATTCATTTGTCGTTTTCGTCCGGATATCATCCTGAATCTAATGGCCAGACAGAAAGGAAAAACCAGGATGTTGAGCAGTTCTTGCGTTGTTTTGTGGCAGACAATCAAGAGGGGTGGTCTGAGTTTCTGCCACTTGCCGAATTTGCTCTGAACAATCATACATCTTCTTCTGCTGGTTGTTCGCCTTTTTTTTGTTGTTCTGGGAGACATCCGTCGTTTGGGTCGTTCTCCAAGTTGGGATCTGCCGTGCCTGAGGAGGAGAATTTTTCCGGTGATTTGGAAAGAGTTTGGACGGATGTGCGTGGTAATCTTCAGGAGGCCAACAGAAAATCTAAAGACTACTTTGATAGGAAACGACAGGAGGTTTTGTTCGCTGTTGGTGACATGGTTTGGTTGTCCTCTAGGAATCTGCGGTTGAGGATTCCTTCTAAGAAATTGGGTCCCAAGTTTGTAGGGCCCTTTAAGGTGCTTCAGGTTGTCAACCAATCTGCTGTTAGGTTGGAGGTTCCTACCTCCTGGAGAATTAATCCGGTCTTTCATGTCTCTCTGTTAAAAAAAGCTGTTGTGTCGGATGGTGACGCCTCTGCCTCTGTTCCTCCGGTGGTGGAGGACGGGGAATATGAAATTTCTCGTATCCTTGACTCTAGACGGTATAGAGGTAGTTTGCAGTATCTTGTGGCCTGGAAAGGTTTCGGACCCGAGGATAACTCTTGGGTGAGGTCAGATGATGTTTCCGCGTCCAGACTTATCAGAGCGTTTCACAGGAGATTTCCTGATAAGCCTGGTCCTAGGGGATCCAGAGGATCCTCTTAGAAGGGGGGGTACTGTTAGAACCTTGCTGTTAGGTTTTTTTTCCTTTGCTGGTCACATGACCTTGTTGGCCTATTTAATCCTGCTCCGCCCTTCTGGCTTTGCTGGACTTCATTGTATATCTACTTTCTAGCTAGCCTGTGCTCTGTATCTAACTCTGTTAGTTTGCTTGGTCTGCGGACCTCTATGTTCTATCTATTTTTTTGTTCGTCTGTCTGCTACTATTTCTGTTAGGAGGTGTCCCATATTCCTCCCAGTCCTTAGTACTTGTAGGGATTCCCTCCCCACATCTATAGGTCTCCGTACAGACTAGATTAGGACTTTAGCAGGTCTGATCGCAGGATCAGGTTCCCTGTTACATCGTAGGGATTCAGCTGAGTCCTATAGTAGGGACAGATCTCCTCTCTTTCCTTAGCTTTGGTAGCAGAACATAACAGTATAGAGCCCCCATAATGTAATTGTGGCACCCCAGGGGTCTGGTTGCCACAGTAATAGAAATATTATGTCTGAGAGCAAGTGGGAGGTTTCTCTGGTCAGGAGCCCTAAGCATGCAACACTGACCGCCCAGACCTGGGAGGGGAGGAATCTGCCCTTATAAACTGGGTCTGGGGCTTGATTAGGTCAGTCAGAGCCTGGAGATGGAAAGTGACAACAGGAGCTCTGTAGGAGCAGGAGCGAGTGCCAGAGGCTGGAAGCTAGAAAGCTCGCCTTGGCTGAAGACACTAAACCCGGACACGGAGTCCGAGGCTGTGGGGACATCCAGGTCCAGCAGCAGAATCCAACCCGCAGTGGATTCCATGTCCTCTGGCCATAGAAGCCCGGAGTCACGGTCACAAGCAAGGGACCAGCACCGCAATCGTGAAGCAGAGGCTAACGGAAGGCCCCAAGTCACCGGTCATACGGGTGAGCACCACACGGTATACTCAGGGACGTGGGCTACTTCTACCCGCACACAGCAAGGTAACCAGGAAAGAGTGCAGAGAGACGGGGAGGCCTACAACTCCACCTGGCCAGGGGGAGATCCTGCTAGCTCTCAGACTGACCAGACCTCTACTGCCAACCAGTACTCCCGGGAGGGTCTGCTTTATACCATCAGTAAAGACCCTGAACTGCACCACACGTCTCTGTGTTTCATCGCCGCACCAGCACCATTAGTACTGGGACGCTCACACCATCACTCCCATCATCCACACTAGCTGCCCTGAGGCAATACTTCTCCCGTGGGGAGTTATCCCATACTTGGCTGCGCTTACAACATCAGCCTCAGCGGTCTGCAGCGCAGCGGCGGTCCCCACTGACCGCAATCCACGGGTGGCGTAGTTGGACATTTGTTATTACACTAAGACTGCCACTGGTTTGACCACCCTGAGCCACGGACCGGGTCGCCACCACACGGAGACTACCACCCCCAGCATCCCACCAGAGGCCCGGTTCCGGGTTCCCCACACCGCCCAGGGGGCGCATCATAATCATATATAGAGCCCCCATAATGTAATCACATATAGAGCCCACCATAATGTAATCACATACACACCTGGTCAAAATTGTTGGTACCCCTCGTTTAATGAAAGAAAAACCCACAATGGTCACAGAAATAATTTGAATCTGACAAAAGTAATAATAAATTAAAAATCTATGAAACTGAACAAATGAAAGTCAGACATTGCTTTTCAAGCTTTTCAGGCCTGCTTCCACAGAATTTAAAAAAAAATTAAACTCATGAAATAGATTGCTTTTCAAGCCTGCTTCCACAGAATTTAAAAAAAAATTAAACTCATGAAATAGACCTGGACAGAAATGATGATACCCTTGAAAATAATGTGACAAAAGAGATATGTTAAATCAAGTTGTGTCCACTAATTAGCATCACAGGTGTCTACAATCTTGTAATCAGTCAGTGGGCCTGTATATAGGGCTACAGATACTCACTGTGCTGTTTGGTGACATGTTGTGTACCACACTCAACATGGACCAGAGGAAGCAAAGGAAAGAGTTGTCTCAGGAGATTAGAAAGAAAATTATAGACAAGCATATTAAAGGTAAAGGTTATAAGAACATCTGCAAGCACCTTGATGTTCCTGTGACTACAGTTGCACATATTATTCAGAGATTTAAGATCCATGGGACTGAGCCAACCTCCCTGGACGTGGCCGCAGGAGGAAAATTGATGAAAAATTAAAGAGACAGATAATACGAATGGTAACAGAAGAGCCCAGGAAAACTTCTAAAGAGATTAAAGGTGAACTTCAAGCTCAAGGAACATCAGTGTAAGATCGCACCATCCGTCATTGTTTGATCGAAAGTGGACTTCATGGGAGACGACCAAGGAGAACACCATTGTTGAAAAAAAATCATAAAAAGCCAGACTGGAATTTGCCAAACTACATGTTGACAAGCCACAAAGCTTCTGGGAGAATGTCCTATGGACAGATGATACAAAAATGGAAGTTTTAATAATAACGCTGGCACTCTTGGTACAGGATGACACTGACACTCGGGGTAGAAGATAATGATGCTGGCACTATGGGCACAGGATAATGACGCTGGCACTATGGGCACAGGATAATGACGCCGGCATTTGGGGTACAGGATAATGACGCTGGCACTCTGGGAACAGGATAATGATGCTGGCACTCTGGGCACAGAATAATGACGCTGACATTTGGGGTACAGGATAATGACGCTGGCATCACAGGCCGGCAGCTGATGTCAGCGCGCACATCGCCAGCGTATAACATCACTGCCAGCCTGTGACTGGCTGGCATCTGCGCCTCAGATCGACGAAGGAGAGTCGCCGTTGGAACGGCAACCAGGTAAGGAGAAGCTTTTTTGTAAAGCCGCACTATGAGGGCGGAATGGGAGATGACATGGGGGCAGAATGGAGAGACATGGGGACAAAATGGGAGGTGACGTGGGGACAGAATGGGAGATGACATGGGGGCAGAATGGGAGATGACATGGGGGCAGAATGGGAGATGACATAAGGGCAGAATGGGAGAGACAGGGGCAGAATGGAGGAGACGACATGGGGGCAGAATGGAGAGACATGGGGACAATCTGGATTATGTTGTGACAGTGGACAGGTGAGGGATATGGTTGTTTTTTATTTGTGTTTTTTTCAGGAGACGAGGGCGTCGGGGATTGAGAGAACAATAAAAAAATGATTAAAACCGTGTGTAATTTTATTTCAATAAAATACTTTATTCAGGCCGTGTCTTTATTGAAAAAGCGTTGAAAACTTTACTACGGGGTTACTAACCTGGGATTCATATCAGCCACCAATACAAGGTGGTATTACCTCATTACCCCACTCCTCACCGCTACACGACAGTGGGAAGAACGGAGATAAGCACCAGATTTGGTGCATCTTATGGATGCACCATTCCTGGGACTGCTGAGGGGTGATATTATTAGCCGCGGAGGGGGCTAGTATCCATGGCCCCTTCCCTGGTTATTAATTTCAACCCACAGCTATCTGCTTAGCTTTTTCTGATTATATTTTATAGGGGGAACTGACGTCAATTTTTTTCTGGGGTCCCCCTGTAATCTAGCCAGTAAAGGCTAAGCAAACAGCTGCGAGCTGTTATTAATAGCCAGGGAACATTTTTAGCTAATGGCCCATTCTCCAGCTACTAATATCAGACCCCAGCGGTCGGCTTTCCCTCTGCTGGTATTAAAATGACGCAGGAGCCCACAGCATTTTTTTTTAACGCTATGTGCCCACGATCCGGATATAGCAGCGCTTTGGATGCAGCATATTTTTGACATGGGATTTCTAGAGATCCCATCCACAATATTGTAATATCTGGACGCTGTGGGTTTGATGCTGCATAAACATGCAGCTTCAAACCTGCCACTCCTGACCGTGGCCATGTACCCAAACTCACCCTGCTGCATGTCAATTTCTGTATCGGACACGCTAGTCTCCGCTGCAAATTTTGACCAACTGAAGTGTCATTATATGCGGTCGATTCGCATGTATTAACAACAAAAGTGCAGAATTAGAACACAGCGTTTTGTACGCAGTGAAAATACGCTGCATCCAAAGCGCTGCTTATTGCTGTTAGTGAGGATGTAGCGGCTAACAAAACAGCTGTGAGCTGTTATTAATAGCAGGGAACATGTTTGCCTAATGGCACCTTCCCAGGCTAAAAATAGCAGCTCTCAGCTGCCCCAGAAATGACTTGAATGGAAATGCTAATGAGATTGAGTGTATGGGATTAGCTGACACCGAGCCCTTTTGTTTGGTGATGACAAGGTGTCAATCAGAGCCTTTCATTACTAAAAGCTAATTAAAGTAAATTAAAGAGTTAAATAAACACACACAGATTAAACACTTTATTTGAAGTACAACAGACACATTCTTTAATCATTTAAATTAACCAATATACTCACCCCAGGTCTGACAGTAATCCAAGGGTTGAAGCAATGTCCCACGTTTCTTTTTTCGAATATCTTTATTTAGCTCCAAAAAGCATTCATTCATGTCCAAAAACGCATTAAAAAAACGAATTAAAAACGCATAAAAAACAAGTTAAAATCGCGGCAAAATGCATGTTTTTTCTGCAGTGTTTTTCCTGCCAAGAGATGCAGAAATGCTGCAGAAATTTCTGCATTCAAATCCTGAACGTACACATATAGCCTTATTGTGTGATTGGTAAGGATGTGGTACAGAAGTGGAGTTTTTCCAAGAGTGGATGGTGGGACTATGTAAGGCTCGAGGGGTGGAGGCAGAACTGGGGTGGAGCCTGGGCAGAGTCTCAAGTGACCCAAATTTTTTTTTGAAATTCCTGGTGGCAGCCCTGGCCCTGCATTTCAATCTCGGTTCGATTTATACGGCCGTCTGACTGCACCCTAAGTCTATGTGCACACGATCAGGATTTGAAGCAGAAATTTCCCGAGCATTCCTTGGCAGGAAAAATGCAGTGCATTTTTGAAACATTTTTGATGCATTTTTTTATGCAGTTTTTGAAGCGTTTTTGTACATCAATGAATGCTTTTTGGAGCTAAATAAAGTTATTTGGTGGGACATTGCTTAAACCCTTGGATTACTGTCAGAACTGGGGTGAGTATGTTGGTTAATTAAAATGGTTAAAGAATGTGTCTGTTGTACTTCAAATAAAGTGTTTGCTTTGTGTCTGTGTGTTTATTTAACTCCTTACCTTACTTTAATTAGGTTTGGTCATGAAAAGGTCTGATTGACACATTGTCATCACCAAACAAGAGAGCTAGGTGTCAGCTGATCCCATTCACCCAATCTCCATTAGCATTTCTATTCATGTAATTTATGTGGCAGTTGTGAGCTGTTATTCTTAGCATGGGAAGGTGCTATTTGCAAACATGATCCCTGGCCATTAATAACGACTCACAGCTGTTTCGCTAGCCACTACGTCCTCACAAACAGCAACAAGCAGCGCTTTGGATGCAGCGTATTTTTGTTGCGTCCAAAATGCAATGTTCTAATGCTGCACTTTTGCTGTCGGTACTTGTGAATCCACCGCATATAATGACACTTCAATCGGTCAAAATCTGCAGCAGCGACTAGCGTGTCGGCTACAGAAATTGACATGCTGTGGGTGAGTTTGAGTAGGTGGCCACGGTCAGGAGCCGCTGCAGGTTTGAAGCTGCGTGTTTATACAACATCAAACCTGCAGCATCCAGATGTTACAGCATAGTGGATGGGATCTCTAGAAATCCCATGTCCACTATGCATGCATCAGAGGCTGCAAATCACCCGTGAATACTGACATGCAGCGCGTCTTTCAGGACCGCAGCATGTCAAAGTCCCCAGTCTCCACAAAAGAAATTTGACCACTAGAATGTATTGAATGCGGTGAATACGCATGGTTCAGTGAACACATGTGAATTCACCTGCGTTCAATAAAATGCCACGTTTTGGACGCAGCAAAAATATGCGTCCAGAGCACAGTTACGTCCGGATCGTGGGTACAAATGTAAAAAAAAATGCTGTGGGCTCCTGCGTCATTTTTATAACCAGCAGAGGGAAAGCTGACTGCTGGGGGCTGACATTAGTAGCCGGGAAAGGGGCCATTAGCCAACAATGTTCTCTGGCTATTAATATCAGCCCACTGCTGTTTGTTTAGCCTTTACTGGATAGATTACAGGGGGACCCCAGAAAAATTTGACGCAGGGTCCCCCTATAAACTATAACAAGAAAAGCATAAACAGACAGCTGCAGGTTGATATTAATAGCCAGGGAAGGGGCCATGAATACTATCCCCCTCTGCGGCTAATAATATCACCCCTCAGCAGTCCCAGAAATGGTGCATCCATAAGATGCGCCAGATCTGGCGCTTAACCTCCCCTCTTCCAACTGCAGTGTAGCGGTGGCGAATGGGGTAATAGGGTTGGGGTTCACATCAGCCTTGTATTGCATACTGTATTGTATAGTAAAGTTGTCGCCGCTTTTCCAATAAAGACACGGCCAAAATAAAGTATTTGAATGAAATAAAAAACAAGTTTTTTTTTTAAAATAAATTATTGTGCGCACAGTTCCCGAACTCCCTCGATCTTCTGTAAAAAAAGTAAAACAACTATATCCCTCACCTGTCCGCCGTCACGGTGTAGTACACAATTACCGCGGTCACGATTGTCCCTCGGCGATCCGGGTAACTTCTACAGCAGTGACATCAGCAATCACTGATGTCACTGCTGTAGAAGACAGCAATGTATACTGACAAGAGTGACTCCTGTCAGTGTACATGCTTCTGCAGTAGTGAGATCACTGGGGTTCATCAGCTGAAAATCAGCTGATCAGCCTCGGTGACCTCAGCATCAGTACTTGTGGGAACATTCTTCAGAATGTTCCCACGCAGCACCGTGCAGGTCCTGGCAGCGCAGTGTACCGTCGGCCGCCGGGAGGATGACATCGCGAGGACCGAGGACCAGGAGGACACCGAGGGGCGCCGGACAGGTGAGTATAGTGTTTTTTTTGTTTTTTTTTACTTTTTTTCCCACCACGCGCAGTCCTGGCTCAGTTGTGGAGACTACTGCTCCACTCACCCATGCCGCTCTTGCTGTTATCAGCGGGAGAGGCGGTCGGATGAGGGGATTAGTAGTCGTCCCCAGCCGACCCGGGTACCACTCGCGTTTCCACAGCCCATTGACTTTAATTGAACCGCAGCAAATCTGCAGGTATAAATATACCTGCGGATTTTTCATGCGTTTTCGAGCCAAAAAAACGCCGCGAAAATGCATGAAAAACGCTACGTGTGCACTGAAGGTGACTGTGATGTACAATTACTGTAGTTTGCATTAAAGGTTTCTTTGATGAAAAGATGTTATCACTGATCCATAGGTTAGGTAGGTGATGACTTATTGATCAGTGGAATCTGAGCATTGGAAACCACACAAATCAGAAGAATGGGGAACTTTTATCCCTGACCGGGCACTTTTATCCTCATTTTAAAATAAAGCGACAGGTGGGATGCCTAACCGCAGCTCCATTCATCCTCTTTGGGAGCTTCCAGAAAAATCCAAGTGCAGCCACTGAGGGAATGAATGGATCAGTGGTTGAGTCATACGTGATACTCCATACTAATGGAGATAAAAGCTCCACATTCTACAGATCGACTGGGTCCCAGCAGTCAGACCCCCACCAATCAACAACTTATCACTTATCCTTTGGCCATGTTCACATGTTCAATATTTGGTCAGTATTTTATCTCAGTATTTGTAAGCCAAAACCAGGAGTGCAACTATCAGAGGAAAAGTATAATAGAATCCCTGTCACCACTTCTGCATTTATTACCTACTCCTGGTTTTGTCTTACAAAGACTGATAGTGTGAATGTGGCCTTAGGCTAGATGATTATGTGGCACCCCAGGGGTCTGGTCTCCACAATAATAGCAATATTATGTCTGAGAGCAGGTGGGAGGTCTCTTGGTCAGGGATCTTATGCATGCCACACCTCCTGCCCAGTCCTGGGAGTGGAAGAACTTCCCCTATATAAACCTGGGGCTGAGGCAGGGTTAGGAGAGAGAGAACAAGAGTAGAGAAGAGAAGCAGCATAGGAAGAAACAACAGGAGCTCTGTGGGAGCAGTGCTATAAGGAGTCAGGGCTGGCAGCTGCAGAGCTCGCCCTGACTGAGAAGTTATCACCGGACCCGGAGTCCGAGGCTGTGGGGACTAATCCTTACCCAGCAGCAGAAACCGACCGGCAGGGGATTGCAGGTCCTCTGGCCCAGAAACCCGAAGGCACGGTCACACGCGTGGGACCAGCACCGCCATCGTGGAGCGGAAGCCATTAGAAGGCCCCGAGTCACCGGCCATACGGGTGAGCACCACACGGTACACTCAGGGACGTGGGCTACTTTTACCCGCCTCTAGCAAGGTAGCCAGAAGAGTACAGTTAGCTGGGAAGGCCTACAACTCCGCCTGGCCAGGGGAGATCCCATCTGCTCAAGGACTGACCAGGCCCCGATCGCTAGCAAGTACTCCGGGAGGGTCTATCTTTGTCACCAGTAAAGACCCTGAACTACACGCATCGTCTCTGAGTGGTTCCTGCTACCCCCATCATCCACGTCAGCTGCCCTGAGGCCATACCCCTCCCGTTGGGGGTTATACCATCCCCGCTGCACCATCCTTCCACCGGCCTCAGCGGTCTGCCCTGCAGCGGCAGCTCCAAAGCTGCATTCAACGGGTGGCGTAGTCATCCAACATCTACTGCTAATAGACTCGCCACTTAGTTTGACTCCCTGGGCACGGACCGGGTCACCGCCACGAGACTACTACCCCCATCTGATCCGGCTCCGGGTAAGCCCCCGTGCGCGCGATGCCGCACGACACAGAAGGCCCAGGGGCGCGTCAATTACATGTTTTCACTGTAGAACACCTGTAAGTGCATATTTGCTACTGTGTAATAATCACAGGACGGGGGAGGGGGGGTTAAACATCTAAGTATTTAACCTCTATTGGAAATCAAGAATCTTCCCCTTATTGATATCAGAGAAAACAAGTGACCTTCATACACAACACAATCCCACCATCCACTATACTAAGATCAATAATACCACATACAAGGAACAAATACCGCCACACTGTGACCAGACTACATATTATCACCACACAGTGACCAGATAATACCAGATACAAGGGATAAATACCATCACACCATGACCAGATCACATATTATCACCACAGAGTGACTGAATAATACCACATACAAGGAACAAATACTGCCTCACCATCACCGGATCACATATTACCACCACATAGTGACCAAATCATACAAGGAACAAATATCACCACACCATGACCAGATCACATATTACCACCACATAGTGACCAAATACAACAATACTGATCATTACACAGGGGCTCTGTATATAGTATACAGTGTATAGCATCAGTGTACATACAGTACATTGATCACCAATGACCTTATGCACAGGAGCTCTGTATATAGTGTCAGTGTACAGGTAATATAGTGATCAACAGTGCAATTATACACAGGAGCTCTGTACATAGTATATAGTGTATAGTGTCAGTGTACAGATAACACACTGACTCACCAGTGACGTCTTTAGTTGAAGTCCTTTGTCTTCGCTTTTCTTCTTCATCCAGTGCAGACCACCCTCACTTCTTCTAGCCAGGACTCTGCTGAAAATATAACACGGTTATCTATAGCTGATCACTTCTACAACACATTCCCCACTTTTTTCCCTGACTTCTACACTACGTCAAATGAAGAAAAAAAGTGACATAGTACCGCCCTGTACAGTAACAGGACCCCCCTTTTGTTACCCCCCACCATGGAAGACAGTATCCTCAAAAGTAAATTAAGTTACAGCAGTAATAATGTTCCCTGATTGGCCCATACAGTAATTATGTCACCCCTTTATGTAATAAGGTCCCAGATCCTCGTCCTCTTTATTTAGTGTCCCCATCCCAGGCTCCTATGTTGTCCCCGTCTATGTCCACTTTAATAATGTCCCCATCCTGGGCCCCTTCCAGTAAAAATGTCCCCATTCTGGGCTCCTTCCAGTAATAATGGCCCCACGTAGTCTTCCATACAGAATAATGGCCCCATATAGTCCTCCATACAGTATAATGGGCCCCACATAGTCCTCCATACAGTGTAATGGTCCCCACATAGTCCACCATACAGTATAATTGTAACATCCCTGGCGGAGTGCTTGCATGGCTTACCACCTCCCACCATGCAAGACCGCAATCTGTGTGCATGTCTCTTGTCTGATTGCTTAGGGCGGCGGTGCTGGCACTTACTGATTCTTAAAGCTACTGTGTGCGCACTCCTAATGCGTCCCCAGCCTATTGCTGTGAGTCACTGGATAATTAAACCCCCTCCACCCAGTAGGAGGTGCCTGAGCAACACTTTCTATCAGTGTGCTTCTTGCATCTGAGTTGCCAGGTCTTGTCCTGTATCTTGTCTGTTTCTGCCACCCTGGGGGCTGCATACTCAGGCCTGTTATCTGTGACTTCTAGTCTGTTTCTGCCACCCTGGGGGCTGTCTACCCAGGCCTGTTATCTGTGACTTCTAGTCCGTTTCCGCCACCCTGGGGGCTGAGTACCCAGGCTCGTTCCTGTATCTCGTTCCAGTGTCTGTTCCTGTCTGAACTGTCTCCTAGCCTGTTGCCTGTTTGTCTCTGTGTCCGATCCTTCCCTTTTCTTGCAGTGTCTGAACCTGCACCTAACTCCTACTCGTTGTCTCTATACTTCTGTTTGTGAGTTTGGTGTCCACTCGCTACTTCATTGTAAGTACCTTGTGTGCATCTGGTTCTGCTTGTCACATTTCCCTGCCTCCGTATCTACCTCCTGTGTTCTAACTATCTTCCTGTATTTTCCAGTCTGTTCCATGTGAACAGAGCCCTGTCCCGTCTGCCTGCACCTTCTGCTCTGTTCTGCTTGCCCACTGCACTTGCGCTTTCGTTCCGCTTGATCACCGAACCTGCAGTTTCGCTCTGCTCTGCTTGCTCACTGCACCTGCGGTTTCACTCTGCTCTGCTTGCTCACCGCACCTGCGCTTTCGTTCTGCTCTGCTTGCTCACCGCACCTGCGGTTTCGCTCTGCTCTGCTTGCTCACTGCACCTGCGGTTTCGCTCTGCTCTGCTTGCTCACCGCACCTGCGGTTTCACTCTGCTCTGCTTGCTCACCGCACCTGTGGTTTCGCTCGGCTCTGCCTTGTCCACCTCTCCGGCAGTTCCTCTCTGCTCCGCTTGTCCACCGCACCTGTGGTTTCCCTCTCCTCTGCCTTGTCCACCGCTCCGGCGGTTTCCCTCTGCTCTGCCTTGTCCACCCCTCCGGCGGTTTCCCTCTGCTCTGCCTTGTCCACCGCGCCTGCGGTTTCGCTCTGCTCTGCCTTGTCCACCGCGCCTGCGTTTCGCTCTGCTTGTCTACCGCATCAATGGCTCTGTTCCTGTATCCCAGTCTGTACTGGTCCCTATCCAGCCTGCGCGCCTACCTGCTAGTATCTGCCTGTCTGCATACCAGCCGTGCTTGCCAGTACCCACCTGTCTTCAAACCAGCCGTGCTAGCCAGTACCCACCTGTCTGCATACCAGCCGTGCCTGCCAATACCCATCTGTCTGTATGCCAGCCTAACCTGCCTCTTCCTGCACTCCCCGGTGTGGGTCAACAGCCGTGACCGAGGTCTGACCTTTAGTAGCACCTGGTCCCTCTGCTCGGTTCCTCCCTGGTTCACGGAGTCGATTGAGCTGCCGTGCGACTTTGGTCGGACCGGGTTGATACTTAGTTACACCCCTCCAGACACTCCTCGGTTCATGGTCCAGTGGGATCACTAATCACGCTCACGCCAGTCAGTCCGGGCGTGTGCGTAACAATAATGGGCCCCACATAGTCCTCCATACAGTAAATTAGGCACCACATAGTCCTCCATACAGTATAGTGGGCACCACATAGTCCTTTATACAGAATAATGGGCCCCACAGAGTCCTCCATAGAGTATAATGGGCCCCAGATAGTCCTCCATATACAATAATGGCCCCCACATAGTCCTCCATACAGAATTATGGGCACCACAAAGTCCTCCATACAGTGTAATGGGCCCTACATAGTCCTCTATACAGAATAATGGCCCCACATAGTCCTTTATAGAGAATACAGAATAATGGGCCCCACATAGACCTCCATACAGTATAATGGGCCCCATGTAGTCCTCCATACACGATAATTGCCCCCACATAGTCCTCCATACAGAATTATGGACACCACAAAGTCCTCCGTACAGTGTAATGGGCCCTACATAGTCCTCTATACAGAAAAATGACCCCACATAGTCCTCCATACAGAATAATGGGCCCCACAAAGTCCTCTATACAAAATCCCCACATAGTCCTCCATACAGTGTAATGGGCTCCACATAGTCCTCCACACAGTATTATAGCCCCATATATTGCTCCATACTGTATTATGGCCCCATAGATTGCTCTATACAGTATAATGGCCCCATAGATTGCTCCATACTGCATAATGGCCCCATAGATTGCTCCATAACTATAATGGGCCCCACACATTGCTCCATAAGTATAATGGGCCCATAGATTGCATCATGCTGCATAATGGCCCCATAGATTGCTCTATTCTGTAATGGCCCCATAGATTGCTGAATAATGCCCCCCTAGATTTTTCCATAAGTATAATGGGCCCCATAGATTGTTCCATACTGAAATGGTCCCATAGATTGCTCCATGCTGCATAATGGCCCCATAGATTGCTCCATGCTGCATAATGGCCCCATAGATTGCTCCATATTGTATAATAGCCCCTAGATTGCTCCATACTGTAATGGCCCCATAGATTGCTCCATACATTAATTGCCTCATAGATCGCTCCATCCAACATAATGGCCTCATAGATTGCTCCATGCTGCAAAATGGCCCCATAGATTGATCCATACTGTAATGGCCCCATAGATTTCTCCATAGTGTATAATGGCCCCATAGATTGCTCCCTACTGTATAATGGCCCCCTAGATTGCTCCATATTATAATGGCCCCATATATTGCTCCATGCTGCATAATGGTCCCATAGATTGTTCCATACTGTAATGGCCCCATAGATTGCTCCATACTGTAATGGCCCCATAGATTGCTCCATGCTGCATAATGGCCCCACATGATGCTGCAAACTGTATAATGGCCTCATATACAACTCCATACTGTATAATGGCCCCACATGATGCTGCATACTGTATAATGGCCCATATAATGCTCCATACTGTATAATGGCCCCATATATTGCTCCATACTGTATAATGGCTCCATAGATTGATCCATGCTGCATAATGGCCCCATATATTGCTCCATACTGTATAATGGCCCCATAGATTGCTCCATACTGTATAATGGCTCCATAGATTGCTCCATGCTGCATAATGGCCCCATATAGTGATCCATACTGTATAATGGCCCCATATATTGCCCCATACTGTATAATGGCTCCATAGATTGCTCCATGCTGCATAATGGCCCCATATGTTCCTCCATGCTGCATAATGGCCCAATATATTGTTCCATACTGTAAAATGGCCCCATATATTGCTCCATGCTGCATAATGGCCCCATAGATTGCTCCATACTGTATAATGGCCCCATAGATTGTTCCATGCTGTAATGGCCCCATAGATTGTTCCATGCTGTAATGGCCACATAGATTGCTCCACACTGTATAATGGCCCCAAAGATTGTTCCACGCTGCATAATGGCCCTATAGATTGCTCCATACTGTATAATGGCCCCATAGATTGCTCAATGCTGTAATGGCCCCATAGATTGCTCCATGCTGTAATGGCCCCATAGATTACCCCATACTGTATAATGGCCCCATAGATTGCTCCATATTGTATAATGGCCCTATAGATTGATCCATACTGTATAATGGCCCCATAGATTGCTCCATGCTGTTAAACAGTATGGGGTAATCTATGGGGCCATTATACTTATGGAGCAATCTATGGGGCCATTACAGCATGGAGCAATCTATGGGGCCATTACAGTATGGTGCAATCTATGGGGCCATTATACAGTATGGAGCAATCTATGTGGCCATTATACAGTATGGGGTAATCTATGGGGCCATTATACTTATGGAGCAATTTATAGGGCCATTACAACATGGAGCAATCTATGGGGCCATTACAGTATGGAGCAATCTATGGGGCCATTATACAGTATGGAGCAATCTATGGGGCCATTATAGAGTATGGGGTAATCTATGGGGCCATTAGACTTATGGAGCAATCTATAGGGCCATTACAGCATGGAGAAATCTATGTGGCCATTACAGCATTGAGCAATCTATGGGGCCATTATACAGTATGGAGCAATCTATGGGGCCATAACAGCATGGAGCAATATATGAGGCCATTACAGCATGGAGCAATCTATGGGGCCATTATACAGTATGGGGTAATCTATGAGGCCATTACAGCATGGAGCAATCTATGGGACCATTACAGCATGGAGCAATCTATGGGGCCACTATACAGTATTGAGCAATCTATGGAGCTATTATACAGTATGGAGCAATATATGGGGCCATTATACCGTATGGATCACTATATGGGGCCATTATGCTGCATGGAGCAATCTATGGAGCCATTATACAGTATGGAGCAATATATGGGGCCATTATACAGTATGGAGCACTATATGGGGCCATTATACAGTATGTAGCATCATGTGGGGCCATTATACAGTATGGAGTTATATATGGGGCCATTATAGAGTTTACAGCATCATGTGGGGCCATTATGCAGCATGGAGCTATCTATGGAGCCATTATACAGTATGGAGCAATCTATGGGGCTATTATGCAGCATGGAGCAATATATGGGGCCATTACAGTATGGAGCAATCTATGGGGTCATTACAGTATAGAACAATCTATGGGGCCATTATGCAGCATGGAGCAATATATGGGGCCATTATAGTATGGAGCAATCTAGGGGGCCATTATACAGTAGGGAGCAATCTATGTGGCTATTATACAGCATGGAGAAATCTATGGGGCCATTACAGGATGGAGCAATCTATGGGGTCATTATGCAGCATGGAGCAATCTATGAGGCCATTATGTTGCATGGAGCAATCTATGAGGCAATTGATGTATGGAGCAATCTATGGGGCCATTACAGTATGGAGCAATCTAGGGGCTATTATACAATATGGAGCAATCTATGGGGCCATTATGCAGCATGGAGCAATCTATGGGGCCATTATGCAGCATGAAGCAATCTATGGGGCCATTACAGCATGGAGCAATCTAGGGGCTATTATACAATATGGAGCAATCTATGGGGCCATTATGCAGCATGGAGCAATCTATGGGGCCATTATGCAGCATGGAGCAATATATGGGGCCATTATAGTATGGAGCCATCTAGGGGGCCATTATACAGTAGGGAGCAATCTATGTGGCTATTATACAGTATGAAGAAATCTATGGGGCCATTACAGTATGGAGCAATCTATGGGGTCATTATGCAGCATGGAGCAATCTATGAGGCCATTATGTTGCATGGAGCAATCTATGAGGCAATTGATGTATGGAGCTATCTATGGGGCCATTACAGTATGGAGCAATCTATGGGGCTATTATACAATATGGAGCAATCTATGGGGCCATTATGCAGCATGGAGCAATCTATGGGGCCATTATGCAGCATGGAGAAATCTATGGGGCCATTACAGTATGGAGCAATCTAGGGGCTATTATACAATATGGAGCAATCTATGGGGCCATTATGCAGCATGGAGCAATCTATGGGGCCATTATGCAGCATGGAGCAATCTATGGGACCATTTCAGTATGGAACAATCTATGGGGCCCATTATACTTATGGAGAATTCTAGGGGGGCATTATACAGCAAACTATGGAGCCATTACAGAATAGAGCAATCTATGGGGCCATTATGCAGCATGGAGCAATCTATGGGGCCATTATACTGTATGGAGCAATCTATGGGGCATAATACAGTATGGAGCAATCTATGGGGCCATAATACAGTATGGAGCAATCTATGGGGCCATAATACTGTGTGGAGGACTATATGGAGCCCATTACACTGTATGGAGGACTATGTGGGGCTATTATTCTGTATAGAGGACTTTGTGGGGCTCATTATTCTGTATGGAGGACTATGTGGGGTCATTTTTCTGTATAGAGGACAATGTAGGGCCCATTACACTGTATAGAGGACTTGGTGGTGCCCATAATTCTGTATGGATGACTATGTGGGGGCCATTATACTCTATGGAGAACTATGTGGGACCCATTATTCTGTATGAAGGACTATGTGGTGCCCACTATACTGTATGGACGACTATGTGGTGCCTAATTTACTGTATGGAGGACTATGTGGGGCCCATTATACAGTATGGTGGACTATGTGGGGCCCATAATTCTGTATGGAGGACTATGTAGGGACCATTATACTGTATGGAGGACTATGTGGGGTCAATAAATTTGTATGGAGGACTATGTGGGGCCCATTATACAGTAATGACTATGTGGGGCCATTATACTGTATGGAGCAATCTATGGGGCATAATACAGTATGGAGCAATCTATGGGGCCATAATACAGTATGGAGCAATCTATGGGGCCATAATACTGTGTGGAGGACTATATGGAGCCCATTACACTGTATGGAGGACTATGTGGGGCTATTATTCTGTATAGAGGACTTTGTGGGGCTCATTATTCTGTATGGAGGACTATGTGGGGTCATTTTTCTGTATAGAGGACAATGTAGGGCCCATTACACTGTATAGAGGACTTGGTGGTGCCCATAATTCTGTATGGATGACTATGTGGGGGCCATTATACTCTATGGAGAACTATGTGGGACCCATTATTCTGTATGAAGGACTATGTGGTGCCCACTATACTGTATGGACGACTATGTGGTGCCTAATTTACTGTATGGAGGACTATGTGGGGCCCATTATACAGTATGGTGGACTATGTGGGGCCCATAATTCTGTATGGAGGACTATGTAGGGACCATTATACTGTATGGAGGACTATGTGGGGTCAATAAATTTGTATGGAGGACTATGTGGGGCCCATTATACAGTAATGACTATGTGGGGCCATTATACTGTATGGAGGACTATGTGGTGTCCATTATATTGCATAGAGGACTATGTGGTGTCAATTATTCTGTATGGAGGACTATGTGGGGCCTATTATACTGCATGGAGGACTATGTGGGGCCATTATACTGTATGGAGGACTATATGGGACCATTATTCTGTATGGAAGACTACGTATGGCCATTATTACTGGAAGGAGCCCAGAATGGGGACATTTTTACTGGAAGGGGCCCAGGATGGGGACATTATTAAAGTGGACATAGACAGGGACAACATAGGAGCCTGGGATGGGGACACTAAATAAAGAGGACGAGGATCTGGGACCTTATTACATAAAGGGGTGACATAATTACTGTATGGGCCAATCAGGGAACATTATTACTGCTGTAACTTAATTTACTTTTGAGGATACTGTCTTCCATGGTGGGGAGTAACAAAAGGGGGATCCTGTTACTGTACAGGGCGGTACTATGTCACTTTTTTTCTTCATTTGACGTAGTGTAGAAGTCAGGGAAAAAAGTGGGGAATGTGTTGTAGAAGTGATCAGCTATAGATAACCGTGTTATATTTTCAGCAGAGTCCTGGCTAGAAGAAGTGAGGGTGGTCTGCACTGGATGAAGAAGAAAAGCGAAGATGAAGGACTTCAACTACAGAAGTCACTGGTGAGTCAGTGTGTTATCTGTACACTGACACTATACACTATATACTATGTACAGAGCTCCTGTGTATAATTGCACTGTTGATCACTATATTACCTGTACACTGACACTATATACAGAGCGACTGTGCATAATGTCATTGGTGATCAATGTACTGTATGTACACTGATGCTATACATTGTATACTATATACAGAGCCCCTGTGTAATGATCAGTATTGTTGTATTTGGTCACTATGTGGTGGTAATATGTGATCTGGTCATGGTGTGGTGATATTTGTTCCTTGTATTATTTGGTCACTATGTGGTGGTAATATGTGATCCGGTGATGGAGAGGCAGTATTTGTTCCTTATATGTGGTATTATTCAGTCACTCTGTGGTGATAATATGTGATCTGGTCATGGTGTGATGGTATTTATCCCTTGTTTCTGGTATTATCTGGTCACTGTGTGGTGATAATATGAAGTCTGGTCACGGTGTGGCGGTATTTGTTCCTTGTATGTGGTATTATTGATTTTAGTATAGTGGATTGTGGGATTGTGTTGTGTATGGAGGTCACTTGTTTTCTCTGATATCAATAAGGGGAAGATTCTTGATTTCCTATAGAGGTTAAATACTTAGATGTTTAACCCCCCCCCCTCCCCATCCTGTGATTATTACACAGTAGCAAATATGCACTTAGAGGTGTTCTACGGTGAAAACATGTAATCACCTAGCCTATGGCCACATTCACACTATCAGTCTTTGTAAGCCAAAACCAGGAGTGGGTGATAAATGCAGAAGTGGTGACAGGGTTTCTATCATCTACTTTTCCTCTGATTGTTGCACTCCTGGCTTTGGCTTACAAATACTGAGAAAAAATACTGACCAAATATTGAACGTGTGAACATGGCCTAAGGATAAGTGATAAGTAGTGTTGAGCGATACCTTCCGATATCAGGAAATATCGTATCGGATTGGATCGGGCCGATACCCAAAAAGTATCGGATATCGCCGATTCCGATACCGGAAACCAATGCAAGTCAATGGGACACAAATATCGGAATGAAAATAAACCCTTTCTTTCCTTGTAGGTTAATTCTACATGAAGTAAAACAACTAAGAATAATGTAGAATGACATGAAAAGCCGGCAATTCATCAGCGGCATTCACCGGTACCCGACAATTTACAACAGAAAGAATAGAGCTTCACACATAGATTAGATAGATAGAAACATGTCAGTCACATATATATGAAGTACAGTGACAGTGTTGCTTACTGTACTTGTCATTTAGTGTAAAGGATTTATTAAAAAAAATATTAGTGTTTTCGTGCACCGTCTCTTTAAAAAAGCCGGCCGGCAATTCAGCATCTGTACCCGACAATTTATAACAGACAGAATAGAGCTTCACACATAGATTAGATAGATAGAAACATGTCAGTCACATATATAAGAAGTACAGTGACAGTGTTGCTTACAGAACTTGTCATTTAGTGTAAAGGATTTATTTAAAAAAATAATAGTGTTTTCATGCACCGTCTCTTTAAGAAAGCCGGCCGGCAATTCAGCATCTGTACCCGACAATTTAGAATAGAAGGAATAGAGAATCACACATAGATTAGATAGATAGAAACATGTCAGTCACATATATATGAAGTACAGTGACAGTGTTGATTACTGTACTTGTCATTTAGTGTTAAAATAAAGGATTTATTTAAAAAAAAAATGGCGTGGGGTTCCCCTTAATTTTAGGCTCTAGCGGAGGTTAAGCAGACAGCTGGGGCAAATGTTTGAAGCCTGGGAAGGGGGTAATACCCACGGAGCTTCCCAGGCTACTAATATCAGCCCCCAGCTGAATACCTAGCCTTTACTAGCTATTAAAATGGGGGACCCCCCAAAAAAAATGACGTGGGGTCCCCCCTAATTTAATAGCTAGCACAGGCTAGGCAGACAGCTGGGGGCTGATATTAATAGCCCAGGAAGGGTGCCATGAATATTGGCCCCCTCCCAGGCTAGAAACACCAGCCGTCAGCCGCCCCAGAAATGGCGCATCCATAGGATGCGCCAATTCTGGCACTTAGCCTCGCTCTTCCACGCTGCCCTGGTGCGGTGGCAGGGGGTAATAGGGTTGGGGTTGATGTCAGCTTGTAATGCCAGCTGACATCAAGCCCAGGTTAGTAATGGAGAGGCGTCTATAAGACACCCCCATTACTAACCCCATAGTCAAAGTTAAAAGAAAACACAAACACCCAGAGTAAAGTCCTTTAATTGAAATAAAGACACAATTCTTTATTGTTCTAAATTAAACCATACTTACCATCACGCCCATTCCAGCTGAAGCCAACGATCTCCTGCAATAAAAGAAAAATAATAAAGCAACCTCATCCTTACCTTTCGATGGTTCCCAGGACAGCTCCAGCTCTGCTACATCGAGATGACAGGCTGGACCGCAGCAGAAAGCTGCCATCCAGCCTGTCATCCCGCAGACACTGAGAAGCGCAGGCATGCTTGCGCTCCTCAGTGTCTCTCTGTGACGTCATCCAGATGAGCCGAGTTCATGTCCAATGAACTCAGCTCACCTCATGCACGTCACTGACAGCGTGGGAAAATTCTCCTGCACTCAGCGCTTCAGCGTGAGAATTCTCCCACGCTGTCAGTGACATACATGAGGTGAGGTCATGTCCAATGAACTCAGCTCACCTCATGCACGTCACTGACAGCGTGGGAAAATTCTCACGCTGAAGTGCTGAGTGCAGGAGAATTTTCCCACGCTGTCAGTGACGTACATGAAGTGAGCGGAGTTCATTGGACATGACCTCGGCTCATCTGGATGCCGTCACAGCCAGACACTGAGGAGTGGAAGTATGCCTGCGCTTCTCAGTGTCTGCGGGATGACAGGATGGATGGCAGCGTTCTGCTGCGGTCCAGCCTGTCATCTCGATGTAGCAGAGCTGAAGCTGTCGTGGGAGCCATGGAAAGGTAAGGATGAGGTTGCTTTATTATTTTACTTTTATTGCAGGAGATCGTTGGCTTCAGCTGGAATGGGCGTGGTGGTAAGTATGGTTTAATTTAGAACAATAAAGAATTGTGTGTTTATTTCAATTAAAGGACTTTTTTCTGGGTGTTGTGTTTTTCTAAATACTTTACTAGAAATTCATGGTGGTCATGTCTAATATTGGCGTGACCCCATGAATTTTGGGCTTAGGGCCAGCTGATAATGCCAAGCTGGCCTTAACCCCTTTATTACCCAGTGAGCCACCGCACCAGGGCCCTGGATGAGTTGGGTACAGCGCCAGAAGATGGCGCTTCTATGAACGCGCCATTTTCTGGGGCGGCTGCGGACTGCAATTTGCAGCGGGGGTGGCCCAGAAAGCTTGGGTCTCCCTGCGCTGCGGATTCCAGCCCCCAGCTGCCTAGTTGTATCTGGCTGGGCACAAAAATAGGGCGAAGCCCCACGCATTTTTTTTTAAAATTATTTCATGAAATTCATGGAATAATTAAGAAAAAAAGGGCTTCCCTATATTGTTGTGTCCAACCAGGTACAAATAGGCAGCTGGTGGTTGGGGGCAGCCCATTCCTGCCTGCTGTACCTGGCTGGACACAAATATAGTGCGAAGCCCCACGTCAATTTTTTTTTAATTATTTCATGAAATAATTTTTTTAAAAAAGGGCTTCCCTATATTGTTGTGTCCGGCCAGGTACAAATAGGCAGCTGGTGGTTGGGGGCAGCCTGTTCCTGCCTGCTGTACCTGGCTGGACACAAATATAGGGCGAAGCCCCACGTCAATTTTTTTTAAAATAAGTCCTTTATTTTAACACTAAATGACATTTGAGGAGTTAATAAAGATGCAGTCCCTAAATTATTATTTATTTTTTAATTAATTTTTCCCAAAACTTTTGACGTGGGCTTCGCCATATTTTTGTATGCCAGCCAGGTACAGCATCCAGCTTCTATGAACGCGCCATTTTCCGGGGTGGCTGCGGACTGCAATTTTCAGCGGGGGGAGGGGGGGGCAGAAAGCTTGGGCCTCCCTGCGCTGCAGATTCCAGCCCCCAGCTGCCTAGTTGTACCTGGCTGGACACAAAAATAGGGCGAAGCGCCACACATTTTTTTTTTTAATTATTTCATGAAATTCATGAAATAATTAAGAAAAAAAGGGCTTCCCTATATTGTTGTGTCCAACCAGGTACAAATAGGCAGCTGGTGGTTGGGGGCAGCCCGTTCCTGCCTGCTGTACCTGGCTGGACACAAATATAGTGCGAAGCCCCACGTCAATTTTTTTTAAATCATTTCAGGAAATTCATGAAATAATTTTAAAAAATTGATGTGGGGCTTCGCCCTATATTTGTGTCCAGTCAGGTACAGCAGGCAGGAACGGGCTGCCCCCAACCACCAGCTGCCTATTTGTACCTAGCCGGACACAACAATATAGGGAAGCCCTTTTTTTCTTAATTATTCCATGAATTTCATGAATTTAAAAAAAAAAAACGTGGAGCTTCGCCCTATTTTTGTGTCCAGCCAGGTACAACTAGGCAGCTGGGGGCTGGAATCTGCAGCGCAGGGAGGCCCAAGCTTTCTGGGCCCCACCCGCTGCAAATTGCAGTCCGCAGCCGCCCCGGAAAATGGCGCGTTCATAGAAGCGCCATCTTCTGGCGCTGTACCCAACTCATCCAGGGCCCTGATGCGGTGGCTCACTGGGTAATAAAGGGGTTAAGGCCAGCTTGGCATTATCAGCTGGCCCTAAGCCCGAAATTCATGGGGTCACGCCAATATTAGACATGACCACCATGAATTTCTAGTAAAGTATTTAAAAAAAACACAAACACCCAGAAAAAAGTCCTTTAATTGAAATAAACACACAATTCTTTATTGTTCTAAATTAAACCATACTTACCATCACGCCCATTCCAGCTGAAGCCAACGATCTCCTGCAATAAAAGAAAAATAATAAAGCAACCTCATCCTTACCTTTCCATGGCTCCCACGACGGCTCCAGCTCTGCTACATCGAGATGACAGGCTGGACCGCAGCAGAACGCTGCCATCCAGCCTGTCATCCCGCAGACACTGAGAAGCGCAGGCATACTTCCACTCCTCAGTGTCTGGCTGTGACGGCATCCAGATGAGCCGACAATGAACTCGGCTCACCTCATGTATGTCACTGACAGCGTGGGAGAATTCTCCTGCACTCAGCGCTTCAGCGTGAGAATTTTCCCACGCTGTCAGTGACGTGCATGAGGTGAGGTCATGTCCAATGAACTCGGCGCACCTCATGCACGTCACTGACAGCGTGGGAGAATTCTCACGCTGAAGCGCTGAGTGCAGGAGAATTTTCCCACGCTGTCAGTGACGTGCATGAGGTGAGCTGAGTTCATTGGACATGACCTCGGCTCATCTGGATGACGTCACAGAGAGACACTGAGGAGCGCAAGCATGCCTGCGCTTCTCAGTGTCCGCGGGATGACAGGCTGGATGGCAGCGTTCTGCTGCGGTCCAGCCTGTCATCTCGATGTAGCAGAGCTGAAGCTGTCCTGGGAACCATGGAAAGGTAAGGATGAGGTTGCTTTATTATTTTACTTTTATTGCAGGAGATCGTTGGCTTCAGCTGGAATGGGCGTGGCGGTAAGTATGGTTTAATTTAGAACAATAAAGAATTGTGTCTTTATTTCAATTAAAGGACTTTTTTCTGGGTGTTTGTGTTTTTTTTAAATACTTTACTAGAAATTCATGGCGGTCATGTCTAATATTGGCGTGACCCCATGAATTTCGGGCTTAGGGCCAGCTGATAATGCCAAGCTGGCCTTAACCCCTTTATTACCCAGTGAGCCACCGCACCAGGGCCCTGGATGAGTTGGGTACAGCGCCAGAAGATGGCGCTTCTATGAACGCGCCATTTTCCGGGGCGGCTGCGGACTGCAATTTGCAGCGGGTGGGGCCCAGAAAGCTTGGGTCTCCCTGCGCTGCAGATTCCAGCCCCCAGCTGCCTAGTTGTACCTGGCTGGACACAAAAATAGGGCGAAGCGCCACACATTTTTTTTTTTAATTATTTCATGAAATTCATGGAATAATTAAGAAAAAAAGGGCTTCCCTATATTGTTGTGTCCGGCTAGGTACAAATAGGCAGCTGGTGGTTGGGGGCAGCCCGTTCCTGCCTGCTGTACCTGGCTGGACACAATTATAGGGCGAAGCCCCACATAATTTTTTTTTAATTATTTCATGAATTTCCTGAAATAATTAAAAAAAAATTGACGTGGGGCTTCACACTATATTTGTGTCCAGCCAGGTACAGCAGGCAGGAACTGGCTGCCCCCAACCACCAGCTGCCTATTTGTACCTAGCCGGACACAACAATATAGGGAAGCCCTTTTTTCTTAATTATTCCATGAATTTCATGAAATAATTAAAAAAAAAAAAACGTGGAGCTTCTCCCTATTTTTGTGTCCAGCCAGGTACAACTAGGCAGCTGGGGGATGGAATCTGCAGCGCAGGGAGGCCCAAGCTTTCTGCCCTCCCCCCCCCGCTGAAAATTGCAGTCCGCGGCCGCCCCGGAAAATGGCGCGTTCATAGAAGCTGGATGCTGTACCTGGCTGGCATACAAAAATATGGCGAAGCCCACGTCAAAAGTTTTGGGAAAAATTTATTAAAAAATAAATAATAATTTAGGGACTGCATCTTTATTAAGTCCTCAAATGTCATTTAGTGTTAAAATAAAGGATTTATTTAAAAAAAAAATGGCGTGGGATCCCCCATAATTTTAGTCTCTAGCGGAGGTTAAGCAGACGGCTGGGGCAGATGTTTGAAGCCTGGGAAGGGGGTAAAACCCACGGAGCTTCCCAGGCTACTAATATCAGCCCCCAGCTGAATACCTAGCCTTTACTAGCTATTAAAATGGGGGACCCCCCCCGAAAAAAATGACGTGGGGTCCCCTCTATTTTAATAGCTAGCAAAGGCTAGGCAGACAGCTGGGGGCTGATATTAATAGCTCAGGAAGGGTGCCATGAATATTGGCCCCCTCCCAGGCTAGAAACACCAGCCGTCAGCCGCCCCAGAAATGGCGCATCCATAGGATGCGCCAATTCTGGCACTTAGCCTCGCTCTTCCACGCTGCCCTGGTGCGGTGGCAGGGGGTAATAGTGGTGGGGTTCATGTCAGCGCCAGCTGCCATGAAGCCCAGGTTAGTAATGATGGCCGTCTATATGACACCCCCATTACTAACCTACAAAGTGTTAAAAAGAAAAAACACACTACACCCAGAAAAAAATAATTTATTTGAAATAAAACACCATTTTATTTAATTCTTAGTTTACTAAAGAAAAAATAGTTACCTGTCCACGTTCCTGCGCTGATCTCCCATGCACAGCTGTCACATCTGGAGATGGTGACAGCTGTGCATGGCTGCTGTAAGCTCACGCTGCCGGGAACACGTCCGCTCCCGGCAGCGGTAGCCACTGACTGAGGTCACCGGAGTGCATTCAGGCAGCGCAGCTCCGGAGACCTCCTTTACGGCAGTGCTGTACCGTGGGAATTTCTCACGATACAGCAGTGCCGTAAAGGAGCTAACCGGAGCAGCGCTGCCTGAACTCCGGTGAACCCTTACGGCCCCGTCATTCTAGCGGCGGCAGCGGTTCAGAGCGGTCACATTCTATGTGGCTGCTCTGAACTGGAGATCTTCGTGGGACACTCGTGGACTACTACGGAGGGGTAAGGATAAGGTTGTGGTTTATTATTTTATATTTTATTACAGGAGATCGATGGCTTCGGGGAATTAGGTGTCTTGGTGAGTATAGGTGTAGTTTTTTATTTTTTACTTTATTTTAGGTGGCGATCGGCGGGGACAGGTAATGTATGAACTAATTTCTTTTAGGTAACCACTGGCCACCAATGACATGTATTTAACATTTATTGGGGACACAGTAGGGCAATTTAAATAGCAGGATCAGGCTGATGGGAACTACTGCTCCCATCGAGCTGATCCTGCTGGCAGGAGTGGACGGGGGACAGACATAGGCCGATGGGAGTAGTAGTGTCACATCGGCCTATGTCTGCCCGCACACACACCCGCACACACACCCGCACACACACACCCCGCACACACACCCGCACACACACCCCGCACACACACACACCCCGCACACACTAATCATGACGGGTCCGGGAGGTGAGGCTGACCTGTGCGGCCGTGGGAAAGTTGATGTGAGTTCATGCAGTCAAGCATGAACTCACATGAACCCTCTGAGGGCACCGCGGCTACTTCAAATGAACAGCTGATCGGCATCACCTGATACCTCAGCTGTTCATTTGAAATAACCGGCGGGAAAGCGCAGCACAGAACGGGAAAGCCAGCGGTGAAGTCTTTTCACTGCCGGCTTCCCTGCCCGGGTCCTTCGCTCCTTGGTGCTGCGCTCCCCGCCCGGTCCTAATTTACGATCGGGATGGGAGGTGGCGAGGGGAGCGGAGGATCGGGGTGGGAGGCTGCGGGGAAGCAGTATGGGGCTGCGTGATTGTTTAAAAGCCGGCGGCTTTTTACCGCGCGCCGGCTTTTAAACAATCAGGAGAATTCTCCCACGCTGGGATGGCATTCTGATGACAAGCTGGATCGCAGCTGAGCGCTGCCATCCAGCTTGTCATCCTTCAGAGACACTGCAGAGCGCAGGCATTATGGGAACTTCCGATTCCGGTATTCGATATTATAAAAGTATCGGAATTAAGTATCGGAATTCCGATACAGTGAATATCGGCCGATACCCGATATTTCAGTATCGGAATGCTCAACACTAGTGATAAGTTATTGATTGGTGGGGGTCTGACTGCTGGGACCCAGTCGATCTGTAGAATGTGGAGATTTTATCTCCATTAGTATGGAGCATCATGTATGACTCAACCACTGATCCATTCATTCCCTTAGTGGCTGCACTTGGATTTTTCTGGAAGCTCCCAAAGAGGATGAATGAGGATAAAAGTGCCTTGTCAGGGATAAAAGTTCCCCATTCTTCTGATTTGTGCGGTTTCCAATGCTCTGATTCCACTGATCAATAAGTCATCACCTACCTAACCTATGGATCGGTGATAACTAGTGTTGAGCATTCCGATACTGAAATATCGGGTATCGGCCGATATTCACTGTATCGGAATTCCGATACTTAATTCCGATACTTTTATAATATCGAATACCGGAATCGGAAGTTCCCATAATGCCTGCGCTCTGCAGTGTCTCTGAAGGATGACAAGCTGGATGGCAGCGCTCAGCTGCGATCCAGCTTGTCATCAGAATGCCATCCCAGCGTGGGAGAATTCTCCTGATTGTTTAAAAGCCGGCGCGGTAAAAAGCCGCCGGCTTTTAAACAATCACGCAGCCCCATACTGCTTCCCCGCAGCCTCCCACCCCGATCCTCCGCTCCCCTCGCCACCTCCCATCCCGATCGTAAATTAGGACCGGGCGGGGAGCGCAGCACCAAGGAGCGAAGGACCCGGGCGGGGAAGCCGGCAGTGAAAAGACTTCACCGCCGGCTTTCCCGTTCTGTGCTGCGCTTTCCCGCCGGTTATTTCAAATGAACAGCTGAGGTATCAGGTGATGCCGATCAGCTGTTCATTTGAAGTAGCCGCGGTGCCCTCAGAGGGTTCATGTGAGTTCATGCTTGACTGCATGAACTCACATCAACTTTCCCACGGCCGCACAGGTCAGCCTCACCTCCCGGACCCGTCATGATTAGTGTGTGCGGGGTGTGTGTGTGTGCGGGGTGTGTGTGCGGGTGTGTGTGCGGGGTGTGTGTGTGCGGGTGTGTGTGCGGGTGTGTGTGCGGGCAGACATAGGCCGATGTGACACTACTACTCCCATCGGCCTATGTCTGTCCCCCGTCCACTCCTGCCAGCAGGATCAGCTCGATGGGAGCAGTAGTTCCCATCAGCCTGATCCTGCTATTTAAATTGCCCTACTGTGTCCCCAATAAATGTTAAATACATGTCATTGGTGGCCAGTGGTTACCTAAAAGAAATTAGTTCATACATTACCTGTCCCCGCCGATCGCCACCTAAAATAAAGTAAAAAATAAAAAACTACACCTATACTCACCAAGACACCTAATTCCCCGAAGCCATCGATCTCCTGTAATAAAATATAAAATAATAAACCACAACCTTATCCTTACCCCTCTGTAGTAGTCCACGAGTGTCCCACGAAGATCTCCAGTTCAGAGCAGCCACATAGAATGTGACCGCTCTGAACCGCTGCCGCCGCTAGAATGACGGGGCCGTAAGGGTTCACCGGAGTTCAGGCAGCGCTGCTCCGGTTAGCTCCTTTACGGCACTGCTGTATCGTGAGAAATTCCCACGGTACAGCACTGCCGTAAAGGAGGTCTCCGGAGCTGCGCTGCCTGAATGCACTCCGGTGACCTCAGTCAGTGGCTCCCGCTGCCGGGAGCGGACGTGTTCCCGGCAGCGTGAGCTTACAGCAGCCATGCACAGCTGTCACCATCTCCAGATGTGACAGCTGTGCATGGGAGATCAGCGCAGGAACGTGGACAGGTAACTATTTTTTTTTTAGTAAACTAAGAATTAAATAAAATGGTGTTTTATTTCAAATAAATTATTTTTTTCTGGGTGTAGTGTGTTTTTTCTTTTTAACACTTTGTAGGTTAGTAATGGGGGTGTCATATAGATGGCCATCATTACTAACCTGGGCTTCATGGCAGCTGGCGCTGACATGAACCCCACCACTATTACCCCCTGCCACCGCACCAGGGCAGCGTGGAAGAGCGAGGCTAAGTGCCAGAATTGGCGCATCCTATGGATGCGCCATTTCTGGGGCGGCTGACGGCTGGTGTTTCTAGCCTGGGAGGGGGCCAATATTCATGGCACCCTTCCTGAGCTATTAATATCAGCCCCCAGCTGTCTGCCTAGCCTTTGCTAGCTATTAAAATAGAGGGGACCCCACGTCATTTTTTTTGGGGGGGTCCCCCATTTTAATAGCTAGTAAAGGCTAGGTATTCAGCTGGGGGCTGATATTAGTAGCCTGGGAAGCTCCGTGGGTTTTACCCACTTCCCAGGCTTCAAACATCTGCCCCAGCCGTCTGCTTAACCTCCGCTAGAGACTAAAATTATGGGGGATCCCACGCCATTTTTTTTTTAAATAAATCCTTTATTTTAACACTAAATGACATTTGAGGACTTAATAAAGATGCAGTCCCTAAATTATTATTTATTTTTTAATAAATTTTTCCCAAAACTTTTGACGTGGGCTTCGCCATATTTTTGTATGCCAGCCAGGTACAGCATCCAGCTTCTATGAACGCGCCATTTTCCGGGGCGGCCGCGGACTGCAATTTTCAGCGGGGGGGGGAGGGCAGAAAGCTTGGGCCTCCCTGCGCTGCAGATTCCATCCCCCAGCTGCCTAGTTGTACCTGGCTGGACACAAAAATAGGGAGAAGCTCCACGTTTTTTTTTTTTTAATTATTTCATGAAATTCATGGAATAATTAAGAAAAAAAGGGCTTCCCTATATTGTTGTGTCCGTCTAGGTACAAATAGGCAGCTGGTGGTTGGGGGCAGCCCGTTCCTGCCTGCTGTACCTGGCTGGACACAAATATAGTGTGAAGCCCCACGTCAATTTTTTTTAAATTATTTCAGGAAATTCATGAAATAATTAAAAAAAAATTATGTGGGGCTTCGCCCTATAATTGTGTCCAGCCAGGTACAGCAGGCAGGAACGGGCTGCCCCCAACCACCAGCTGCCTATTTGTACCTAGCCGGACACAACAATATAGGGAAGCCCTTTTTTTCTTAATTATTCCATGAATTTCATGAAATAATTAAAAAAAAAAATGTGTGGCGCTTCGCCCTATTTTTGTGTCCAGCCAGGTACAACTAGGCAGCTGGGGGCTGGAATCTGCAGCGCAGGGAGACCCAAGCTTTCTGGGCCCCACCCGCTGCAAATTGCAGTCCGCAGCCGCCCCGGAAAATGGCGCGTTCATAGAAGCGCCATCTTCTGGCGCTGTACCCAACTCATCCAGGGCCCTGGTGCGGTGGCTCACTGGGTAATAAAGGGGTTAAGGCCAGCTTGGCATTATCAGCTGGCCCTAAGCCCGAAATTCATGGGGTCACGCCAATATTAGACATGACCGCCATGAATTTCTAGTAAAGTATTTAAAAAAAACACAAACACCCAGAAAAAAGTCCTTTAATTGAAATAAAGACACAATTCTTTATTGTTCTAAATTAAACCATACTTACCGCCACGCCCATTCCAGCTGAAGCCAACGATCTCCTGCAATAAAAGTAAAATAATAAAGCAACCTCATCCTTACCTTTCCATGGTTCCCAGGACAGCTTCAGCTCTGCTACATCGAGATGACAGGCTGGACCGCAGCAGAACGCTGCCATCCAGCCTGTCATCCCGCGGACACTGAGAAGCGCAGGCATGCTTGCGCTCCTCAGTGTCTCTCTGTGACGTCATCCAGATGAGCCGAGGTCATGTCCAATGAACTCAGCTCACCTCATGCACGTCACTGACAGCGTGGGAAAATTCTCCTGCACTCAGCGCTTCAGCGTGAGAATTCTCCCACGCTGTCAGTGACGTGCATGAGGTGCGCCGAGTTCATTGGACATGACCTCACCTCATGCACGTCACTGACAGCGTGGGAAAATTCTCACGCTGAAGCGCTGAGTGCAGGAGAATTCTCCCACGCTGTCAGTGACGTACATGAGGTGAGCCGAGTTCATTGTCGGCTCATCTGGATGCCGTCACAGCCAGACACTGAGGAGTGGAAGTATGCCTGCGCTTCTCAGTCTCTGCGGGATGACAGGCTGGATGGCAGCGTTCTGCTGCGGTCCAGCCTGTCATCTCGATGTAGCAGAGCTGGAGCCGTCGTGGGAGCCATGGAAAGGTAAGGATGAGGTTGCTTTATTATTTTTCTTTTATTGCAGGAGATCGTTGGCTTCAGCTGGAATGGGCGTGATGGTAAGTATGGTTTAATTTAGAACAATAAAGAATTGTGTGTTTATTTCAATTAAAGGACTTTTTTCAGGGTGTTTGTGTTTTTTTTAAATACTTTACTAGAAATTCATGGTGGTCATGTCTAATATTGGCGTGACCCCATGAATTTCGGGCTTAGGGCCAGCTGATAATGCCAAGCTGGCCTTAACCCCTTTATTACCCAGTGAGCCACCGCATCAGGGCCCTGGATGAGTTGGGTACAGCGCCAGAAGATGGCGCTTCTATGAACGCGCCATTTTCCGGGGCGGCTGCGGACTGCAATTTGCAGCGGGGGTGGCCCAGAAAGCTTGGGCCTCCCTGCGCTGCAGATTCCAGCCCCCAGCTGCCTAGTTGTACCTGGCTGGACACAAAAATAGGGCGAAGCTCCACGTTTTTTTTTTTTAAATTCATGAAATTCATGGAATAATTAAGAAAAAAAGGGCTTCCCTATATTGTTGTGTCCGGCTAGGTACAAATAGGCAGTTGGTGGTTGGGGGCAGCCCGTTCCTGCCTGCTGTACCTGACTGGACACAAATATAGGGCGAAGCCCCACATCAATTTTTTTAAATTATTTCATGAATTTCCTGAAATGATTTAAAAAAAATTGACGTGGGGCTTCGCACTATATTTGTGTCCAGCCAGGTACAGCAGGCAGGAACGGGCTGCCCCCAACCACCAGCTGCCTATTTGTACCTGGTTGGACACAACAATATAGGGAAGCCCTTTTTTTCTTAATTATTTCATGAATTTCATGAAATAATTTTAAAAAAAAAATACGTGAAGCTTCTCCCTATTTTTGTGTCCAGCCAGGTACAACTAGGCAGCTGGGGGATGGAATCTGCAGCGCAGGGAGGCCCAAGCTTTCTGCCCCCCCCTCCCCCCCGCTGAAAATTGCAGTCCGCAGCCACCCCGGAAAATGGCGCGTTCATAGAAGCTGGATGCTGTACCTGGCTGGCATACAAAAATATGGCGAAGCCCACGTCAAAAGTTTTGGGAAAAATTAATTAAAAAATAAATAATAATTTAGGGACTGCATCTTTATTAACTCCTCAAATGTCATTTAGTGTTAAAATAAAGGACTTATTTTAAAAAAAATTGATGTTGGGCTTCGCCCTATATTTGTGTCCAGCCAGGTACAGCAGGCAGGAACAGGCTGCCCCCAACCACCAGCTGCCTATTTGTACCTGGCCGGACACAACAATATAGGGAAGCCCTTTTTTTCTTAATTATTCCATGAATTTCATGAAATAATTTTAAAAAAAAATGCGTGGGGCTTCGACCTATTTTTGTGCCCAGCCAGATACAACTAGGCAGCTGGGGGCTGGAATCCGCAGCGCAGGGAGACCCAAGCTTTCTGGGCCACCCCCGCTGCAAATTGCAGTCCGCAGCCGCCCCAGAAAATGGCGCGTTCATAGAAGAGCCATCTTCTGGCGCTGTACCCAACTCATCCAGGGCCCTGGTGCGGTGGCTCACTGGGTAATAAAGGGGTTAAGGCCAGCTTGGCATTATCAGCTGGCCCTAAGCCCAAAATTCATGGGGTCACGCCAATATTAGACATGACCACCATGAATTTCTAGTAAAGTATTTAAAAAAACACAAACACCAAGAAAAAAGTCCTTTAATTGAAATAAACACACAATTCTTTATTGTTCTAAATTAAACCATACTTACCATCACGCCCATTCCAGCTGAAGCCAACGATCTCCTGCAATAAAAGTAAAATAATAAAGCAACCTCATCCTTACCTTTCCATGGCTCCCACGACAGCTTCAGCTCTGCTACATCGAGATGACAGGCTGGACCGCAGCAGAACGCTGCCATCCATCCTGTCATCCCGCAGACACTGAGAAGCGCAGGCATACTTCCACTCCTCAGTGTCTGGCTGTGACGGCATCCAGATGAGCCGAGGTCATGTCCAATGAACTCCGCTCACTTCATGTACGTCACTGACAGCGTGGGAAAATTCTCCTGCACTCAGCACTTCAGCGTGAGAATTTTCCCACGCTGTCAGTGACGTGCATGAGGTGAGCTGAGTTCATTGGACATGACCTCACCTCATGTATGTCACTGACAGCGTGGAAGAATTCTCACGCTGAAGCGCTGAGTGCAGGAGAATTTTCCCACGCTGTCAGTGACGTGCATGAGGTGAGCTGAGTTCATTGGACATGAACTCGGCTCATCTGGATGACGTCACAGAGAGACACTGAGGAGCGCAAGCATGCCTGCGCTTCTCAGTGTCTGCGGGATGACAGGCTGGATGGCAGCTTTCTGCTGCGGTCCAGCCTGTCATCTCGATGTAGCAGAGCTGGAGCTGTCCTGGGAACCATCGAAAGGTAAGGATGAGGTTGCTTTATTATTTTTCTTTTATTGCAGGAGATCGTTGGCTTCAGCTGGAATGGGCGTGATGGTAAGTATGGTTTAATTTAGAACAATAAAGAATTGTGTCTTTATTTCAATTAAAGGACTTTACTCTGGGTGTTTGTGTTTTCTTTTAACTTTGACTATGGGGTTAGTAATGGGGGTGTTTTATAGACGCCTCTCCATTACTAACCTGGGCTTGATGTCAGCTGGCATTATAAGCTGACATCAACCCCAACCCTATTACCCCCTGCCACCGCACCAGGGCAGCGTGGAAGAGCGAGGCTAAGTGCCAGAATTGGCGCATCCTGTGGATGCGCCATTTCTGGGGCGGCTGATGGCTGGTGTTTCTAGCCTGGGAGGGGGCCAATATTCATGGCACCCTTCCTGGGCTATTAATATCAGCCCCCAGCTGTCTGCCTAGCCTGTGCTAGCTATTAAATTAGGGGGGACCCCACGTCATTTTTTTTGGGGGGTCCCCCATTTTAATAGCTAGTAAAGGCTAGGTATTCAGCTGGGGGCTGATATTAGTAGCCTGGGAAGCTCCGTGGGTATTACCCCCTTCCCAGGCTTCAAACATTTGCCCCAGCTGTCTGCTTAACCTCCGCTAGAGCCTAAAATTAAGGGGAACCCCACGCCAATTTTTTTTTAAATAAATCCTTTATTTTAACACTAAATGACAAGTACAGTAATCAACACTGTCACTGTACTTCATATATATGTGACTGACATGTTTCTATCTATCTAATCTATGTGTGATTCTCTATTCCTTCTATTCTAAATTGTCGGGTACAGATGCTGAATTGCCGGCCGGCTTTCTTAAAGAGACGGTGCATGAAAACACTATTATTTTTTTAAATAAATCCTTTACACTAAATGACAAGTTCTGTAAGCAACACTGTCACTGTACTTCTTATATATGTGACTGACATGTTTCTATCTATCTAATCTATGTGTGAAGCTCTATTCTGTCTGTTATAAATTGTCGGGTACAGATGCTGAATTGCCGGCCGGCTTTTTTAAAGAGACGGTGCACGAAAACACTAATATTTTTTTTAATAAATCCTTTACACTAAATGACAAGTACAGTAAGCAACACTGTCACTGTACTTCATATATATGTGACTGACATGTTTCTATCTATCTAATCTATGTGTGAAGCTCTATTCTTTCTGTTGTAAATTGTCGGGTACCGGTGAATGCCGCTGATGAATTGCCGGCTTTTCATGTCATTCTACATTATTCTTAGTTGTTTTACTTCATGTAGAATTAACCTACAAGGAAAGAAAGGGTTTATTTTCATTCCGATATTTGTGTCCCATTGACTTGCATTGGTTTCCGGTATCGGAATCGGCGATATCCGATACTTTTTGGGTATCGGCCCGATCCAATCCGATACGATATTTCCTGATATCGGAAGGTATCGCTCAACACTAGTGATAACATGTTTTCATCAAAGAACCCTTTAATGCAAACTACAGTAATTGTACATCACAGTCACCTTCAGTGCACACGTAGCGTTTTTCATGCATTTTCGCGGCGTTTTTTTGGCTCTGAAATGCATCAAAAACGCTTGGTAATCGATCTGACAGCTATTGCAATGGCAATCCTGATGTGCTGTGCACATGATACGAAAATTTCCGCTCAGGATTGCCATTGCGTTTTAAAATGCAGCATGTCCATTGTATGCAGCATTCCCGCAGCGTTTCCCGCCCATTGACTTTAATTGAACCACAGCAAATCCGCAGGTATATTTATATCTGCATATTTGCTGCAGTTCAATTAAAGTCAATGGGCCGTGGAAGCGCTGCGAGTGGTACCCGGGTCGGCTGGGGAGGACTACTACTCCCTTCATCCGACCGCCGCTCCCGCTGATAACAGCAAGAGCGGCAAGGGTGAGTGGAGCAGTAGTCTCCTCAACAGAGCCAGGACTGCGCGTGGTGGGAAAAAAAGTAAAAAAAACACTATACTCACCTGTCCGGCGCCCCTCGGTGTCCTCCTGGGCCTCGGTCCTCGCGATGTCATCCACCCGGCGGCCGACGGTACACTGCTGGGAGCACACTTGCTCCCAGCAGTGTACATCGCTGCCCTGCAGAATGAAGAATGTTCCCACAAGTACTGATGCTGAGGTCACCGGGCTGATCAGCTGGTTTTCAGCTGATGAACCCCAGTGACCTCACTACTGCAGAAGCATGTACACTGACAGGAGACACTCCTGTCAGTATACATTGCTGTCTTCTGCAGCAGTGACATCAGTGATTGCTGATGTCACTGCTGTAGAAGTTACCCGGATCGCCGAGGGACAATCGTGACTGCGGTAATTGTGGACTACGTCGTGACGGCAGACAGGTGAAGGATATAGTTGTTTTACTTTTTTTACCGAAGATCGAGGGAGTTCGGGGACTGAGCGCACAATAATTTATTTGAAAAAGTATGTGTTTTTTATTTCATTCAAATACTTTATTCTGGCCGGGTCTTTATTGGAAAAGCGGCGACAACTTTACTTGCATGGTTAGTAATGGGGGCGTCTTATAGATGCCCTCCATCACTAATCTGGGCTTCACGTCACCCGCCAATAAAAGGCTGATGTGAACCCCAACCCTATTACCCCATTCGCCACCGCTACACGGCAGTTGGAAGAGCGGAGGTTAAGCGCCAGATCTGGCGCATCTTATGGATGCACCATATCTGGGACTGCTGAGGGGTGATATTATTAGTCGTGGAGGGGGGTAGTATTCATGGCCCCTTCCCTGGCTATTAATATCAGCCTGCAGCTGTCTGTTTATCCTTTTCTGGTTAGAGTTTATAGGGGAACCCTGCGTCAATTTTTTTCTGGGGTCCCCCTGTAATCTATCCAGTAAAGGCTAAACAAACAGCAGTGGGCTGATATTAATAGCCAGAGAACATTGTTGGCTAATGGCCCCTTTCCCGGCTACTAATGTCAGCCCCCAGCAGTCAGCTTTCCCTCTGCTGGTTATAAAAATGACGCAGGAGCCCACAGCATTTTTTTTCACATTTGTGCCCACGATCCGGACGTAACTGTGCTCTGGGCGCATATTTTTGCTGCGTCCAAAACGTGGCATTTTATTGAACGCAGGTAAATCCACATGTGTTCACTGAACCATGCGTATTTACCGCATTCAATACATTCTAGTGGTCAAATTTCTTTTGTGGAGACTGGGGAATTTGACATGCTGCGGTCCTGAAAGACGTGCTGCATGTCAGTATTCACGGGTGATTTGCAGACTCTGATGCATGCATAGTGGACATGGGATTTCTAGAGATCCCATCCACTATGCTGTAACATCTGGAAACTGCAGGTTTCATGCTGTATAAACACGCAGCTTCAAACCTGCAGCGGCTCCTGACCGTGGCCACGTACCCAAACTCACCCGCAGCATGTCAATTTCTGCAGCGGACACGCTAGTCGCTGCGCAGATTTTGACCGATTGAAGTGTCATTATATGCGGTGGATTCACAAGTACCGACAGCAAAAGTGCAGCATTAGAACATTGCATTTTGGATGCAACAAAAATACGCTGCATCCAAAGCGCTGCTTGTTGCTGTTTGTGAGGACGTAGTGGCTAGCGAAACAGCTGTGAGTCGCTATTAATGGCCAGTGAACATGTTTGCAAATGGCACCTTCCCATGCTAAGAATAGCAGCTCACAACTGCCGCATAAAATACGTGAATAGAAATGCTAATGGAGATTGGATGAATGGGATCAGCTGACACCTAGCTCTTTTGTTTGGTGATGACAATGTGTCAATCAGACCTTTTCATGACCAAACCTAATTTAAGTAAAGTAAGGAGTTAAATAAACACACAGACACAGAGCAAACACTTTATTTGAAATACAACAGACACATTCTTTAATCATTTAAATTAACCAACATACTCACCCCAGTTCTGACAGTAATCCAAGGGTTTAAGCAATGTCCCACCAAATAACTTTATTTAGCTCCAAAAAGCATTCATTGATGTACAAAAACGCTTCAAAAACCGCATAAAAAAATGCATCAAAAATGCGTCAAAAACGCACTGCATTTTTCCCATCAAGGAACGCTCGTGAAATTTCTGCTTCAAATCCTGATCGTGCGCTCATAGACTTAGGGTGCAGTCAGACGGCCGTATAAATTTCTGGGTCACTTGATACTCCGCCCAGGCTCCACCCCAGTTCTGCCTCCACCCCTCGAACCTTCCATAGTCCCACCACCCACTCTTGGAAAAACTCCACTTCTGTACCACATCCTTACCAATCACAGATTAAGGCTATGTGTGTACGTTCAGGATTTGAATGCAGAAATTTCTGCAGCATTTCTGCATCTCTTCACAGGAAAAACACTGCAGAAAAAACGTGTGTTATGCGACGATTTTAACTTGTTTTTTTTATGCGTTTTTAATGCGTTTTTGGATGCGTTTTTTGACATAAATGAATGCTTTTTGGAGCTAAATAAAGATATTTGAAAAAAGAAACGTGGGACATTGCTTCAACCCTTGGATTACTGTCAGACCTGGGGTGAGTATATTGGTTAATTTAAATGATTAAAGAATATGTCTGTTATATTTCAAATAAAGTGTTTACTCTGTGTGTGTTTATTTAACTCTTTACTTTACTTTAATTTGCTTTTAGTAATGAAAGGCTCTGATTGACACCATGTCATCACCAAACAAAAAGGCTAGGTGTCAGCTAATCCCATACACTCAATCTCATTAGCATTTCCATTCAAGTCATTTCTGGGGCAGCTGAGAGCTGCTATTTTTAGCCTGGGAAGGTGCCATTAGGCAAACATTTTCCCTGCTATTAATAACAGCTCATAGCTGTTTTGTTAGCCACTACATCCTCACAAACAGCAATAAGCAGCGCTTTGGATGCAGCGTATTTTCACTGCGTACAAAACGCTGTGTTCTAATTCCGCACTTTTGTTGTCAATACAGGCGAATTGACCGCATATAATGACACTTCAATTGTTCAAAATTCGCAGCGGAGACTAGCGTGTCCGATACAGAAATTGACATGCAGCAGGGTGAGTTTGGGTACGTGGCAACGGTCAGGAGTGGCAGGTTTGAAGCTGCGTGTTTATGCAGTGTCAAACCCACAGCATCCAGATATTACAATATTTTGGATGGGATCTCTAGAAATCCCAAGTCCACTATGCGTGCATCTGAGGCTGCGGATCACACATAGACACTGACATGCCACTTGTCTTTTAGGACCGCTGCATGTCAAATTCTCTTGCAGAGTCGCTAGTCTCCACAACAGAAATTTGACCACTAGAATGCATTGAATTCGGCAAATTTGCATGGGTAAGTGAACACATGTAAATTAACCTGCGCTAAATAGAAAGCAGCATTTTGGATGCAGCAAAAATATGCTGCATCCAAAGCGCTGCTAAATCCAGATTGTGGGGACATAGCGTTAAAAAAAAAATGCTGTGGGCTCCTGCGTCATTTTAATACCAGCAGAGGGAAAGTCGACCGCTGGGGGCTGATATTAGTAGCTGGGGAAGGGGCCATTAGCCAAAAATGTTCCCTGGCTATTAATAACAGCTCGCAGCTGTTTGCTTAGCCTTTATTGGCTAGATTACAGGGGGACCCCAGAAAAAAATTGACATAGGGTCCCCCAGAAAAAGCTAAGCAGATAGCTCTGGGCTGATATTAATAACCAGGGAAGAGCCATGGATACTAGCCCCCTCCGCGGCTAATAATATAAGATGCTCCAAATCTGGCGCTTGGCCTTCGTTCTTCCCACTGCCGTGTAGCGGTGAGGAGTGGGGTAATGGGGTAATACCACCTTTATTGGTGGCTGACATGAAGCTCAGGTTAGTAACCCCGTAGTAAAGTTTTCGACGCTTTTTCAATAAAGACACGGCCAGAATAAAGTATTTTATTGAAATAAAATTACACATGGTCTTAATAATTTTTTTATTGTTCTCTCAATCCCCGACGCCCTCGTCTCCTGAAAAAAACACAAATAAAAAACAACCATATACCTCACCTGTCCACTGTCACAACGTAATCCAGATTGTCCCTCGGCGATCCAGGTCACTTCTACAGCAGTCACATCAATCACCGATGTGACTGCTGTAAAAGACAGCACTGTACACTGACAGGAGTGTAAAATCACTCCTGTTAGTGTACATTGCTTTGCTGCAGGCTGAGGTCAGGTGAGTTTATCAGCTGAAGATCAGCTGATCAGCTCTGATGACCTCATACTGCAACAGTACTGCGTGGGAACATTCGTGAGAATGTTCCTAAACAGCACTAGTGCTGTAAAGTGAGATCCCGGAGCTCTCAGCTGATCTTCAGCTGATGAACTCGCGTGACCTCAGCTGGCAGCAGCGATGTACACTGCTGGGAGCGAGCGTGCTCCTGTCAGTGTACCGCCGGCCTCCGAGATGATCGCGTTGCTGGGGGACATCAGGAGGACGCCGGACAGGTGAGGATAAAAGGATTTTTTTCATTTTAAATAGATTTTTGCTTTTTTTTTTTTTTTTTTGTTATCAGCGGGAGCGGCGGTTGGATGATGGGAGAAGTAGTCTTCTTCCCCGGCCCGGGTACCATTCTTTGAGCGTTTTTGCGCTGCAGAAATGCTACAAAGAATGGACATGCTGCAGATTTTAATGCAATGACATGGCGTTAGCAGGCAGACGGATTACCTAGCGTTTTTGGTCCATTTCCACACGGAAAAAACGCAACTATGACGCATCAAAAACGCTCAGTGTGCACTTAACCTTAGGCTATGTTCCCACATGTTGTGTTTTTTTTCAGTCAGAAATCTGCAGCAAAACTAATCTCTGGCAGGAAATCAGCTGTGTCAAATCTGCAGGTTTTGCTGCATTTTTTGATGCATTTTTCTCATTGTCCTTCTGTCTCTATTTATGCATGTACATAAAGTTCTGTGAAAAAAAAGAACCCCATTCTATTTTGCCATCAAAAATACTGAAAAAATTTACCTGCATTTTTTCACCACCCATTACTTCCTATGGTTGAAAAAATGCTAAAAGAAGTGACATGCTCTATTTTCCAAGAACACAACCAAGGCACAAAATACGCAGCCAAAAAAGCGCACAAAATGTGGGAACAGAGAATTCTGGTTTCTCATAGACTTTGCTGGTACTGCAAAATGCACCTGAAAATTTGCATAAAAATCTGCAGCAAAATATGGTGAAAAACACAACGTGTGGGAACATAGCCTAACAGTTTCCATATCATATACATAGCCAGCAGCTTTTCTTTTGGCCAAAAGCTGGTCGTTTCTCCATTCTGCCCCCATGTCTCCATTCTGCCCCCATGTCGTCTCTCCATACTGCCCCTGTCTTTCCCATTCTGCCCTTATGTCATCTCCCATTCTGCCCCCATGTCATCTCCCATTCTGTCCCCATGTCATCTCCCATTCAGCCCGCATGTCATCTCCTATTCTGTCCCCATGTCACCTTCCATTTTGTCCCATGTCTCTCCATTCTGCCCCCATGTCGTCTCTCCATTCTGCCCCTGTCTTTCCCATTCTGCCCTTATGTCATCTCCCATTCTGCCCCCATGTCATCTCCCATTCTGTCCCCATGTCACCTTCCATTTTGTCCCATGTCTCTCCATTCTGCCCCCATGTCATCTCTCCATTCTGCCCCTGTCTTTCCCATTCTGCCCTTATGTCATCTCCCATTCTGCCCCCATGTCATCTCCCATTCTGCCCCCTTGTCATCTCCCATTCTGCCCCCATGTCATCTCCCATTCTGCCCCCATGTCACCTCCCATTTTGTCCCCATGTCTCTCCATTCTGCCCCCATGTCATCTCCCATTCTGCCCCCATGTCATCTCCCATTCTGCCCCCATGTCACTTCCCATTTTGTCCCCATGTCTCTCCATTCTGCCCCCATGTCATCTCCCTTTCTGCCCCATGTCATCTCCCATTCTGTCCCTATGTCATCTCCCATTCTGTCCCTATGTCACCTCCCATTTTGTCCCCATGTCACCTTCCATTTTGTCCCATGTCTCTCCATTCTGCCTCCATGTCGTCTCTCCATTCTGCCCCTGTCTTTCCCATTCTGCCCTTATGTCATCTCCCATTCTGCCCCCATGTCATCTCCCATTCTGTCCCCATGTCACTGTGGCACCCCAGGGGTCTGGTTCCCACAGTGATAGCAATATTACGTCTGTGAGCAGGTGGGAGGTTTCCTGGTCAGACATCCTATGCATGCCACACCTCCTGCCCAGTCCTGGGAGGGGAAGAACTTCCCCTATATAAAGCTGGGGCTGAGGCAGGGTTAGTGAGTAGAGTGAGAGAACACAGACAGAGACACAGTCTGGCCTGTAGTGGAGCAGCTATAGGGAAAGAAAGATCAGGAGCTCTGTGGGAGCTGTACCAAAAGAGGTCAGGGGCTGGAAGCTGTAGAGCTCGCCCTGATTGAAGAGTTCTTACCGGACCCGGAGTCCGAGGCTGTGGGGACTAATCCTTACCCAGCAGCAGAAACCGCCCGGCAGGGGATTTCAGGTCCTCTGGCCAAGAAACCCGAAGGCACGGTCACACGCAAGGGACCAGCACCGCGACGTGGAGCGGAAGCTACCAAAAGGCCCCGAGTCACCGGCCATACGGGTGAGCACCACACGGTACACTCAGGGACGTGGGCTACTTTTACCCGCCTCTAGCAAGGTAGCCAGAAGAGTACGATTAGTTGGGGAGGCCTACAACTCCGCCTGGCCAGGGGAGATCCCATCAGCTCACGGACTGACCAGGCCCCGATCGCTAGCCAGTACTCCGGGAGGGTCTACTTTGTCACCAGTAAAGACCCAGAACTACACCGCACCGTCTCTGAGTGGTTCCTGCTACCCCCTTCTAACACGTCGGTTGCCCTGAGGCCATACCCCTCCCGTTGGGGGTTCTACCAGCTATGCTGCACGACCTTACCACCGGCCTCAGCGGTCTGCCCTGCAGCGGCGGCTTCATAGCCGCATTCAACGGGTGGCGTAGTCGAACATCGTACCATCTTCTGCTAAAAACTGCCACTCAGCTTGACTCCCTGGGCACGGACCGGGTCACCGCCACGAGACTACTACCCCTATCAGATCCGGCTCCGGGTAGGCTCCCACGTGCGCAACGCTGCGCGACTCAGGCCCAGGGGCGCGTCAACTTTTGGCGTAGTCGGCAGGATTCCGTGCCCGCAACCACCGGGTACTGCGCGCCTGAAAAAGAGACTTTTAAACTTACCTGTGGTGAAGATTCCCGCCATCCGACGCCATCTTCTACCTTCTTCCCGCCATCCGTGGAGTTTTCCCGCTGTTGGACGCCATCTTCTGCCTTCTTCCCGCCATCCGTGGAGTTTTCCCGCCATTGGGCGCCATCTTGAGGGCGCCGCGCGGGAAGAAGAGGGGCGTGGACTCCGAAAAGCCCGCGAGAACTGAAGCCCCGCCTCACGTCCGGACGTTGCGTAAGGTCCTGGAAGGAGCCCAGCAGACGCCGACGTCACAGGAGCGCGACGGAAGGTCCTCGACCCTGACGATCCACTGCGGAGTCGCGGCCTACGGAAGAGGATCATCGCAAGGTAGGCCACGGTCCACTAGGGGGGAGGAAGATGTCGGATACGGAGGAGAGCTTCACTGCCGCAGCCACCGCCAGCGCCACCGCTGCTGCGGTCATGCCTTTCACTATGCCCTATATCCCGGGGGCAGCCTGGCTACCCCAGTACTCAGGGGAGTCACATACCCTGAATGACTTTAGAGAAAAGCTGGATAGCCTCTTCCAGGTGTACCCCCTCACAGAAGAGCAAAAAGTGAGCATCCTGGTGGCCCAACTAACCGGGGCAGCCCAAAGGGAGGTAAAGTCCTGGCCACCTGGGAGGAGGACTGTCGCAGGGATATTAACCCGGCTGAAGGACACCTTTGATACCCGCACCTCAGCCGAGATTAAGCTTAGATTCTACGGGTGCAAACAGCGAGCACATGAGAGTATAAGAGACTATGCTTTAAACCTACAAGAGGCCCTGAGAGCCATTAAGCAGACCGACCCTGACGGCGTGGGAAACGAGGACAGGCTGTTGACCGAACAATTTATAGAGGGACTATATTGCAATGCCCACCGAACCCAGTTGCGGGCAATGGCCTTACAGGATCCTCATCTGGACTTTGCACAGTTCAAGGACAGAGCCATCCGGGTGCTCCGAGAACCGGCACCGGGTGGCGTTGTGACCCACAGGCGCCCTACTACCGCTTACCACCAGGAGGCGGCGCCCTTGTCGGCAGGGCCTGTGGGAGCTGATGCGCAGGCTTTGAACAATGACCCGGCTCCAGACCTGCACCATCAGGTCCAAGAGCTAGCTAAAAGCGTTGCCGCGCTAACCCGAACTGTGCAGTCGTTACAGGTTTCTGCTCCAGGGAAGATCCAGCTGGCATCCGGACCGGAGGACATCCCGTGGCGTCGACCAAGGAGGACCCCACCGGCCAGAGGAAGACCCAGCGACCGATACAACGAGGACGGACAACCCATCTGCCGCCGCTGCAATCAACCCGGACATATGGCAAGGTACTGTCCTTTAAACTGGCACAACCTGGGGTAGAGGGCCGACCCCTAGGAATAAGATCACCAGGCCCATCGAACTGGCGTGACAAATATGTGGGAGGACGTCCAGTCTTGCCTGTGGTACTGGATGGCATTCCTATGAGTGCCCTACTTGACACCGGGTCACAGGTCACCACCATCCCGTACGTGCTCTTCAAGCAGTACTGGAATGACTCGGATATAACCCGCTACCCTGACGACGACTTGAGTATCATCGCCAGCAATGGTCAACCCGTGCCACAGATCGGATTCAAAGAGATGACCATTAAAGTCGGTAGAGTCGAACTGGCAGCACAGGGACTGATCATTGTAGACATTGACAAGCGCGAGAGTCACCCAAAGATAACGCTAGGAACTAATGTGATTGAAAATTGTCTTGCAGACGTGATTTTCATTTTACAGCAGGTTGCCAAGAACGCCAGCTCCGGCCAGCAGCGAGTGCTCCAAAAAGAGATCCGGGCACTGATGCGGCGGCAACAGGTGGAACTCTCCGGTGGTGAGATTGGAAGCGTGAGAATGTGTGACCCTTTCCCTATTGCCATGCCCCCAAAAAGTGAAATGATGATTTGGTGCCGGGCAGCTATTGGTCTAAGAGGTAGAGACTACCAAGCAATGGTAGAACCCGTCTACTCAGACAGTAGGCCCACCATTTTGACAGCACGGGGGGTGGTTGATGTACGCCATGGGAGGGTGCCCTTTCGCATAATAAACATCGGGAAGAGAGAAGTACACCTGCCCCGGTATGCCACGCTAGCTAAATTGTTCACCATAAACCAGAATTCTGTACAGGCCGTGGAACCCTTGCCTCCATCTCAACCAGAGGAAGGTAACGGCTCTAAGAAAACAATAGAGGACTGGTGTCAGCAACTACATTTGGGTACTGACTCCACTCCCTCACACCAGAAACAGGGAGTCTATCGGGTGGTTCAAGAGTACGAGAGAGTGTTTAGTAAACACCCGTTAGACTTCGGCCGAGTAAAGGGGGTAGAACACCACATCCCCACGGGAGACCATCCTCCCATAAAGGAGAGATACCGACCCGTACCCCCTGCACACTACCAACACGCCAAGGGGATGCTTAGAGACATGAAGGAGGCTGGGGTAATCAGGGATAGCTGTAGCCCCTGGGCAGCTCCACTAGTCTTAGTTAAAAAGAAAGACAACACCATGAGAATGTGTGTAGATTACCGGAAAATCAACCGTATCACACACAAAGATGCGTACCCCTTACCAAGGATAGAGGAGTCTTTGGCTGCTTTAAAATCTGCTAACTTCTTCTCCACTTTGGATCTCACTAGCGGGTACTGGCAGGTTCCTGTAGCAGAGGCGGACCGGGAGAAGACCGCATTCACTTCCCCGATGGGACTTAGCGAGTTTACCTGCATGCCGTTTGGACTCTGCAACGCACCAGGAACCTTCCAACGATTGATGGAATGCTGTCTGGGACACCGAAACTTCGAGACGGTCCTGTTATACCTGGACGATGTCATCGTCTACTCCAAGACCTACGAGGACCACCTGAAACACCTGGCAGAAGTGTTCGAAGCCCTGGCAAACTACGGCCTAAAGGTGAAACCCTCCAAGTGTCACCTCCTGAAACCAAAGGTGCAGTACCTGGGACACGTGGTGAGTGCTGACGGAGTGGCTCCCGACCCTGATAAGATCACCGCAATTAAGGAATGGCCAAGCCCCTCCAGCGTAAAGGAAGTGCGGCAGTTCCTCGGGTTGGTAGGCTACTACCGAAGATTCATTCCCGGTTTCACCAAAAAGGCAGCTCCTATGCAGGACCTCCTGATAGGCCAGTCCAGGAAGGCCAAGAACCAGAAGCCGCCCTTCAGATGGGAGAAGCTGGAAGAAGAGTCCTTCCGCCAGCTGAAGATGGCCCTCACGGGGGATGAAATCCTGGCGTACCCGGATTACAGCCAGCCCTTTATCCTCTACACCGACGCAAGTAACATCGGGCTAGGAGCCGTACTGTCCCAGATCCAGCAGGGGAAAGAACGAGTAATTGCTTACGCCAGCCGAAAACTGCGACCCACCGAAAGAAACCCTGAGAATTACAGCTCATTCAAGCTAGAGTTCCTGGCAGTGGTGTGGGCAGTCACCGAACGCTTTAAGCACAACCTCGCCTCTTCCCGGTTCACCGTGTACACGGATAACAACCCGTTGACACACCTGGACACAGCAAGACTCGGTGCCCTGGAGCAGAGATGGATGGCCCACCTGTCCAACTTTGAGTTCACAATCAAATACCGGGCAGGACGCTCCAATACCAACGCGGATGCCTTGTCCAGAATGCCAAACCTACCGGACGTGGGGGAAGATCCAGAGGAACTGGAGGAGGTTGAACTTCCCGCGTTCCACCGGCATGGGACTATCCAGTATTCCCACCGTGTAAGGAGTAAGCAATCCGCTACGTTCAACCCCTTACCTCATTATAACTGGGCGGAAACGCAAGACAGTGACCCCGCCGTCCGACTGGTGAAGGAGATGCTGACTCAGCCAGATGCCCGCCTTGACCCAGACGCTCCGGAGGAGGCCAAGCAACTGTGGATTGAGAAGAGTCGACTGTTCCTTTACAAGGGGAAGTTGTGCCGCAGAATGGTTAACTCCCGGACGCATGAACTGATCTGGCAAGTAGTGGTGCCAAGAAGAGACGCGGCTATGGTACTGGAGGCATACCACGACGGAGCTGGGCACTTCGGGTGGAAGAAGCTGGAGTTCCTGCTGCGCGGGCGGTTCCACTGGGTAGGCATGAGGGGAACCATCGAGAGGTGGTGCAGAGACTGTGGACCGTGCCACCTAAGAAGGAAGGACCGTGCCAGCCAGAAGACTGCCTTGCAGCCCATCATCACCCGACAGCCACTGGAACTGGTAGCCCTGGACCATGTGAAACTGGCTCCAAGCAGATCTGGGTATGTCTACGCCCTCACAATCGTAGATCATTACTCCCGGTTCCTGGTGGTGGTCCCGGTCAAGGACTTAACGGCTCAAACAGCAGCTAGAGCCTTCCAGCAGCACTTCTGCCGTCCACATGGATACCCGGAGCAGGTGCTGACGGACCAGGGACCTGCCTTTGAAGCGGAAGTCTTCCAGGAGTTCTGTACTCTGTATGGCTGCCGGAAGATAAGAACAACACCCTATCATCCGCAAACCAATGGGCTCTGCGAGAAAATGAACCAGGTGGTGATAGATCTTCTGAAAACATTGCCCCTGGAGGAACGCAGTCTGTGGCCTGAGAAACTGCCTGATCTGGTGGACCTATACAACCACATCCCGGTAGGTTCAACCAACTGTACCCCGGCTTACCTAATGAGAGCAAGACCTGGTAAGCTTCCTGTTGATCTGGAGATGGGAGTCCTGACACCCGAGGACACTTCACCAGAAGCAGACTGGGACACAGAAAGGCAGCAGCAGTACCGGAAAGTACAGGAGAGCGTGGAGCGAAGTCTCTGTCAAGCTAGAGAAAGACAGGAGAAGACTTACAACCAGTATGCTCCCGCTGTTCCCCTGGTACCTGGAGAGCAGGTCTTGAAGAGGAAGAGACGCCTCCACAAGTTGGACGACCAGTGGGAGAAGGACCCGTACACCGTACTGCCCTCAAGCCATGAGAACCCGAAAGTCTGCATAATCAGTAAGGATGGAGGAGAAACCACAGCCATTGTCTCCCGAGATCACCTGAAGAAGTGTCCCGAACAGCTACGAAGCCCTGAAGAAGAACAAGAAGACCCTCGACCCGCAGAGGAAAGGGAAGATATGGTTAGTACTGTGCTCGGAGACTTCCCTCGGTCTTGGACTCAAGTCAATGGCGCAGTTGTGGTACCCGTCCTCACCTTCCTCCAACCAGCATCTCAAGTACCTACGGAGAAACAGGTAGAGCTGGAAGAGCAGCCGGTCCAGGAGGCAGAAGACCCCACACAAGCAGACCAGGTGGATCAACCCTCTGCTTATAGTGAGCCTGCCGTACCCCTAGTGAGCCAAAGAGCCCGTAGACAGCTGCCCAGTTTACCTTTGACAGATCCTACACCTGGTAGCTCAGGACCAGTCAGTCAGCTCCGTAGGTCCACTAGAGCCACTAGAGGCCAGTTACCCGTACGTTGGAGGATCTAAGTGTTTAGACTGTTTATTTGTATTTACCTGTTTATTGTTGCCTGTAAATAATTGTGTATTTTTAGTTATTTTATAGGTGTCATTTAAGGATTATCCGGAATCCTTTGTACATATGTTGGAGCGTAACCAGGAGTGGACTAAAGACTGTTAAGGACTCGAGGTAGGACAGACCCCTATCTGGTTACGGCTCCCTGTCTCTTGGTGAAATGGACACCCTTGTTTTCTTCAAACACTGCACCCGGTTGCGGACACGCCGTGACCATCCTAATGTGTTTTTCTTTATTGTACTGTTTCTGTTTTTACTTGTTATGTTTTACAAAAATATGTTTAGTCCCGGAGTACTAAATTTCACTAGGGGGGAATGTAGCACCCCAGGGGTCTGGTTCCCACAGTGATAGCAATATTACGTCTGTGAGCAGGTGGGAGGTTTCCTGGTCAGACATCCTATGCATGCCACACCTCCTGCCCAGTCCTGGGAGGGGAAGAACTTCCCCTATATAAAGCTGGGGCTGAGGCAGGGTTAGTGAGTAGAGTGAGAGAACACAGACAGAGACACAGTCTGGTCTGTAGTGGAGCAGCTATAGGGAAAGAAAGATCAGGAGCTCTGTGGGAGCTGTACTAAAAGAGGTCAGGGGCTGGAAGCTGTAGAGCTCGCCCTGATTGAAGAGTTCTTACCGGACCCGGAGTCCGAGGCTGTGGGGACTAATCCTTACCCAGCAGCAGAAACCGCCCGGCAGGGGATTTCAGGTCCTCTGGCCAAGAAACCCGAAGGCACGGTCACACGCAAGGGACCAGCACCGCGACGTGGAGCGGAAGCTACCAAAAGGCCCCGAGTCACCGGCCATACGGGTGAGCACCACACGGTACACTCAGGGACGTGGGCTACTTTTACCCGCCTCTAGCAAGGTAGCCAGAAGAGTACGATTAGTTGGGGAGGCCTACAACTCCGCCTGGCCAGGGGAGATCCCATCAGCTCACGGACTGACCAGGCCCCGATCGCTAGCCAGTACTCCGGGAGGGTCTACTTTGTCACCAGTAAAGACCCAGAACTACACCGCACCGTCTCTGAGTGGTTCCTGCTACCCCCTTCTAACACGTCGGTTGCCCTGAGGCCATACCCCCCCGTTGGGGGTTCTACCAGCTATGCTGCACGACCTTACCACCGGCCTCAGCGGTCTGCCCTGCAGCGGCGGCTTCATAGCCGCATTCAACGGGTGGCGTAGTCGAACACCGTACCATCTTCTGCTAAAAACTGCCACTCAGCTTGACTCCCTGGGCACGGACCGGGTCACCGCCACGAGACTACTACCCCTATCAGATTCGGCTCCGGGTAGGCTCCCGCGTGCGCAACGCTGCGCGACTCAGGCCCAGGGGCGCGTCAACTTTTGGCGTAGTCGGCAGGATTCCGTGCCCGCAACCACCGGGTACTGCGCGCCTGAAAAAGAGACTTTTAAACTTACCTGTGGTGAAGATTCCCGCCATCCGACGCCATCTTCTACCTTCTTCCCGCCATCCGTGGAGTCTTCCCGCCGTTGGACGCCATCTTCTGCCTTCTTCCCGCCATCCGTGGAGTTTTCCCGCCATTGGGCGCCATCTTGAGGGCGCCGCGCGGGAAGAAGAGGGGCGTGGACTCCGAAAAGCCCGCGAGAACTGAAGCCCCGCCTCACGTCCGGACGTTGCGTAAGGTCCTGGAAGGAGCCCAGCAGACGCCGACGTCACAGGAGCGCGACGGAAGGTCCTCGACCCTGATGATCCACTGCGGAGCCGCGGCCTACGGAAGAGGATCATCGCAAGGTAGGCCACGGTCCACTAGGGGGGAGGAAGATGTCGGATACGGAGGAGAGCTTCACTGCCGCAGCCACCGCCAGCGCCACCGCTGCTGCGGTCATGCCTTTCACAATGCCCTATATCCCGGGGGCAGCCTGGCTACCCCAGTACTCAGGGGAGTCACATACCCTGAATGACTTTAGAGAAAAGCTGGATAGCCTCTTCCAGGTGTACCCCCTCACAGAAGAGCAAAAAGTGAGCATCCTGGTGGCCCAACTAACCGGGGCAGCCCAAAGGGAGGTAAAGTCCTGGCCACCTGGGAGGAGGACTGTCGCAGGGATATTAACCCGGCTGAAGGACACCTTTGATACCCGCACCTCAGCCGAGATTAAGCTTAGATTCTACGGGCGCAAACAGCGAGCACATGAGAGTATAAGAGACTATGCTTTAAACCTACAAGAGGCCCTGAGAGCCATTAAGCAGACCGACCCTGACGGCGTGGGAAACGAGGACAGGCTGTTGACCGAACAATTTATAGAGGGACTATATTGCAATGCCCACCGAACCCAGTTGCGGGCAATGGCCTTACAGGATCCTCATCTGGACTTTGCACAGTTCAAGGACAGAGCCATCCGGGTGCTCCGAGAACCGGCACCGGGTGGCGTTGTGACCCACAGGCGCCCTACTACCGCTTACCACCAGGAGGCGGCGCCCTTGTCGGCAGGGCCTGTGGGAGCTGATGCGCAGGCTTTGAACAATGACCCGGCTCCAGACCTCAACATCAGGTCCAAGAGCTAGCTAAAAGCGTTGCCGCGCTAACCCGAACTGTGCAGTCGTTACAGGTTTCTGCTCCAGGGAAGATCCAGCTGGCATCCGGACCGGAGGACATCCCATGGCGTCGACCAAGGAGGACCCCACCGGCCAGAGGAAGACCCAGCGACCGATACAACGAGGACGGACAACCCATCTGCCGCCGCTGCAATCAACCCGGACATATGGCAAGGTACTGTCCTTTAAACTGGCACAACCTGGGGTAGAGGGCCGACCCCTAGGAATAAGATCACCAGGCCCATCGAACTGGCGTGACAAATATGTGGGAGGACGTCCAGTCTTGCCTGTGGTACTGGATGGCATTCCTATGAGTGCCCTACTTGACACCGGGTCACAGGTCACCACCATCCCGTACGTGCTCTTCAAGCAGTACTGGAATGACTCGGATATAACCCGCTACCCTGACGACGACTTGAGTATCATCGCCAGCAATGGTCAACCCGTGTCACAGATCGGATTCAAAGAGATGACCATTAAAGTCGGTAGAGTCGAACTGGCAGCACAGGGACTGATCATTGTAGACATTGACAAGCGCGAGAGTCACCCAAAGATAACGCTAGGAACTAATGTGATTGAAAATTGTCTTGCAGACGTGATTTTCATTTTACAGCAGGTTGCCAAGAACGCCAGCTCCGGCCAGCAGCGAGTGCTCCAAAAAGAGATCCGGGCACTGATGCGGCGGCAACAGGTGGAACTCTCCGGTGGTGAGATTGGAAGCGTGAGAATGTGTGACCCTTTCCCTATTGCCATGCCCCCAAAAAGTGAAATGATGATTTGGTGCCGGGCAGCTATTGGTCTAAGAGGTAGTGACTACCAAGCAATGGTAGAACCCGTCTACTCACACAGTAGGCCCACCATTTTGACAGCACGGGGGGTGGTTGATGTACGCCATGGGAGGGTGCCCGTTCGCATAATAAACATCGGGAAGAGAGAAGTACACCTGCCCCAGTATGCCACGCTAGCTAAATTGTTCACCATAAACCAGAATTCTGTACAGGCCGTGGAACCCTTGCCTCCATCTCAACCAGAGGAAGGTAACGGCTCTAAGAAAACAATAGAGGACTGGTGTCAGCAACTACATTTGGGTACTGACTCCACTCCCTCACACCAGAAACAGGGAGTCTATCGGGTGGTTCAAGAGTACGAGAGAGTGTTTAGTAAACACCCGTTAGACTTCGGGCGAGTAAAGGGGGTAGAACACCACATCCCCACGGGAGACCATCCTCCCATAAAGGAGAGATACCGACCCGTACCCCCTGCACACTACCAACACGCCAAGGGGATGCTTAGAGACATGAAGGAGGCTGGGGTAATCAGGGATAGCTGTAGCCCCTGGGCAGCTCCACTAGTCTTAGTTAAAAAGAAAGACAACACCATGAGAATGTGTGTAGATTACCGGAAAATCAACCGTATCACACACAAAGATGCGTACCCCTTACCAAGGATAGAGGAGTCTTTGGCTGCTTTAAAATCTGCTAACTTCTTCTCCACTTTGGATCTCACTAGCGGGTACTGGCAGGTTCCTGTAGCAGAGGCGGACCGGGAGAAGACCGCATTCACCACCCCGATGGGACTTAGCGAGTTTACCTGCATGCCGTTTGGACTCTGCAACGCACCAGGAACCTTCCAACGATTGATGGAATGCTGTCTGGGACACCGAAACTTCGAGACGGTCCTGTTATACCTGGACGATGTCATCGTCTACTCCAAGACCTACGAGGACCACCTGAAACACCTGGCAGAAGTGTTCGAAGCCCTGGCAAACTACGGCCTAAAGGTGAAACCCTCCAAGTGTCACCTCCTGAAACCAAAGGTGCAGTACCTGGGACACGTGGTGAGTGCTGACGGAGTGGCTCCCGACCCTGATAAGATCACCGCAATTAAGGAATGGCCAAGCCCCTCCAGCGTAAAGGAAGTGCGGCAGTTCCTCGGGTTGGTAGGCTACTACCGAAGATTCATTCCCGGTTTCACCAAAAAGGCAGCTCCTATGCAGGACCTCCTGATAGGCCAGTCCAGGAAGGCCAAGAACCAGAAGCCGCCCTTCAGATGGGAGAAGCTGGAAGAAGAGTCCTTCCGCCAGCTGAAGATGGCCCTCACGGGGGATGAAATCCTGGCGTACCCGGATTACAGCCAGCCCTTTATCCTCTACACCGACGCAAGTAACATCGGGCTAGGAGCCGTACTGTCCCAGATCCAGCAGGGGAAAGAACGAGTAATTGCTTACGCCAGCCGAAAACTGCGACCCACCGAAAGAAACCCTGAGAATTACAGCTCATTCAAGCTAGAGTTCCTGGCAGTGGTGTGGGCAGTCACCGAACGCTTTAAGCACAACCTCGCCTCTTCCCGGTTCACCGTGTACACGGATAACAACCCGTTGACACACCTGGACACAGCAAGACTCGGTGCCCTGGAGCAGAGATGGATGGCCCGCCTGTCCAACTTTGAGTTCACAATCAAATACCGGGCAGGACGCTCCAATACCAACGCGGATGCCTTTTCCAGAATGCCAAACCTACCGGACGTGGGGGAAGATCCAGAGGAACTGGAGGAGGTTGAACTTCCCGCGTTCCACCGGCATGGGACTATCCAGTATTCCCACCGTGTAAGGAGTAAGCAATCCGCTACGTTCAACCCCTTACCTCATTACAACTGGGCGGAAACGCAAGACAGTGACCCCGCCGTCCGACTGGTGAAGGAGATGCTGACTCAGCCAGATGCCCGCCTTGACCCAGACGCTCCGGAGGAGGCCAAGCAACTGTGGATTGAGAAGAGTCGACTGTTCCTTTACAAGGGGAAGTTGTGCCGCAGAATGGTTAACTCCCGGACGCATGAACTGATCTGGCAAGTAGTGGTGCCAAGAAGAGACGCGGCTATGGTACTGGAGGCATACCACGACGGAGCTGGGCACTTCGGGTGGAAGAAGCTGGAGTTCCTGCTGCGCGGGCGGTTCCACTGGGTAGGCATGAGGGGAACCATCGAGAGGTGGTGCAGAGACTGTGGACCGTGCCACCTAAGAAGGAAGGACCGTGCCAGCCAGAAGACTCCCTTGCAGCCCATCATCACCCGACAGCCACTGGAACTGGTAGCCCTGGACCATGTGAAACTGGCTCCAAGCAGATCTGGGTATGTCTACGCCCTCACAATCGTAGATCATTACTCCCGGTTCCTGGTGGTGGTCCCGGTCAAGGACTTAACGGCTCAAACAGCAGCTAGAGCCTCCCAGCAGCACTTCTGCCGTCCACATGGATACCCGGAGCAGGTGCTGACGGACCAGGGACCTGCCTTTGAAGCGGAAGTCTTCCAGGAGTTCTGTACTCTGTATGGCTGCCGGAAGATAAGAACAACACCCTATCATCCGCAAACCAATGGGCTCTGCGAGAAAATGAACCAGGTGGTGATAGATCTTCTGAAAACATTGCCCCTGGAGGAACGCAGTCTGTGGCCTGAGAAACTGCCTGATCTGGTGGACCTATACAACCACATCCCGGTAGGTTCAACCAACTGTACCCCGGCTTACCTAATGAGAGCAAGACCTGGTAAGCTTCCTGTTGATCTGGAGATGGGAGTCCTGACACCCGAGGACACTTCACCAGAAGCAGACTGGGACACAGAAAGGCAGCAGCAGTACCGGAAAGTACAGGAGAGCGTGGAGCGAAGTCTCTGTCAAGCTAGAGAAAGACAGGAGAAGACTTACAACCAGTATGCTCCCGCTGTTCCCCTGGTACCTGGAGAGCAGGTCTTGAAGAGGAAGAGACGCCTCCACAAGTTGGACGACCAGTGGGAGAAGGACCCGTACACCGTACTGCCCTCAAGCCATGAGAACCCGAAAGTCTGCATAATCAGTAAGGATGGAGGAGAAACCACAGCCATTGTCTCCCGAGATCACCTGAAGAAGTGTCCCGAACAGCTACGAAGCCCTGAAGAAGAACAAGAAGACCCTCGACCCGCAGAGGAAAGGGAAGATATGGTTAGTACTGTGCTCGGAGACTTCCCTCGGTCTTGGACTCAAGTCAATGGCGCAGTTGTGGTACCCGTCCTCACCTTCCTCCAACCAGCATCTCAAGTACCTACGGAGAAACAGGTAGAGCTGGAAGAGCAGCCGGTCCAGGAGGCAGAAGACCCCACACAAGCAGACCAGGAGGATCAACCCTCTGCTTATAGTGAGCCTGCCGTACCCCTAGTGAGCCAAAGAGCCCGTAGACAGCTGCCCAGTTTACCTTTGACAGCTCCTACACCTGGTAGCTCAGGACCAGTCAGTCAGCTCCGTAGGTCCACTAGAGCCACTAGAGGCCAGTTACCCGTACGTTGGAGGATCTAAGTGTTTAGACTGTTTATTTGTATTTACCTGTTTATTGTTGCCTGTAAATAATTGTGTATTTTTAGTTATTTTATAGGTGTCATTTAAGGATTATCCGGAATCCTTTGTACATATGTTGGAGCGTAACCAGGAGTGGACTAAAGACTGTTAAGGACTCGAGGTAGGACAGACCCCTATCTGGTTACGGCTCCCTGTCTCTTGGTGAAATGGACACCCTTGTTTTCTTCAAAAACTGCACCCGGTTGCGGACACGCCGTGACCATCCTAATGTGTTTTTCTTTATTGTACTGTTTCTGTTTTTACTTGTTATGTTTTACAAAAATATGTTTAGTCCCGGAGTACTAAATTTCACTAGGGGGGAATGTAGCACCCCAGGGGTCTGGTTCCCACAGTGATAGCAATATTACGTCTGTGAGCAGGTGGGAGGTTTCCTGGTCAGACATCCTATGCATGCCACACCTCCTGCCCAGTCCTGGGAGGGGAAGAACTTCCCCTATATAAAGCTGGGGCTGAGGCAGGGTTAGTGAGTAGAGTGAGAGAACACAGACAGAGACACAGTCTGGTCTGTAGTGGAGCAGCTATAGGGAAAGAAAGATCAGGAGCTCTGTGGGAGCTGTACTAAAAGAGGTCAGGGGCTGGAAGCTGTAGAGCTCGCCCTGATTGAAGAGTTCTTACCGGACCCGGAGTCCGAGGCTGTGGGGACTAATCCTTACCCAGCAGCAGAAACCGCCCGGCAGGGGATTTCAGGTCCTCTGGCCAAGAAACCCGAAGGCACGGTCACACGCAAGGGACCAGCACCGCGACGTGGAGCGGAAGCTACCAAAAGGCCCCGAGTCACCGGCCATACGGGTGAGCACCACACGGTACACTCAGGGACGTGGGCTACTTTTACCCGCCTCTAGCAAGGTAGCCAGAAGAGTACGATTAGTTGGGGAGGCCTACAACTCCGCCTGGCCAGGGGAGATCCCATCAGCTCACGGACTGACCAGGCCCCGATCGCTAGCCAGTACTCCGGGAGGGTCTACTTTGTCACCAGTAAAGACCCAGAACTACACCGCACCGTCTCTGAGTGGTTCCTGCTACCCCCTTCTAACACATCGGTTGCCCTGAGGCCATACCCCTCCCGTTGGGGGTTCTACCAGCTACGCTGCACGACCTTACCACCGGCCTCAGCGGTCTGCCCTGCAGCGGCGGCTTCATAGCCGCATTCAACGGGTGGCGTAGTCGAACACCGTACCATCTTCTGCTAAAAACTGCCACTCAGCTTGACTCCCTGGGCAAGGACCGGGTCACCGCCACGAGAATACTACCCCTATCAGATCCGGCTCCGGGTAGGCTCCCGCGTGCGCAACGCTGCGCGACTCAGGCACAGGGGCGCGTCATCACCTTCCATTTTGTCCCATGTCTCTCCATTCTGCCCCCATGTCGTCTCTCCATTCTGCCCCTGTCTTTCCCATTCTGCCCTTATGTCATCTCCCATTCTGCCCCCATGTCATCTCCCATTCTGCCCCCATGTCATCTCCCATTCTGCCCCCATGTCACCTCCCATTTTGTCCCCATGTCTCTCCATTCTGCCCCATGTCATCTCCCATTCTGCCCCATGTCATCTCCCATTCTGTCCCTATGTCACCTCCCATTTTGTCCCTATGTCTCTCCATTCTGCTCCCATGTCGTCTTTCCCATTCTGCCCTTATGTCATCTCCCATTCTGCCCCCATGTCATCTCCCATTCTGCCCCCTTGTCATCTCCCATTCTGCCCCCATGTCATCTCCCATTCTGCCCCCATGTCACCTCCCATTTTGTCCCCATGTCACTCCATTCTGCCCCCATGTCATCTCCCATTCCGCCCTCATAGTGCGACTTTACAAAAAAGTTTCTCCTTACCTGGCTGCCGTTCCAGCGGCGACTCTCCTTCGTCTATCTGAGGCGCAGACGCCAGCCAGTCACAGGCCAGCAGTGATGTTATACGCTGGCGATGTGCGCGCTGACGTCAGCTGCCGGCCTGTGATGCCAGCGTCATTATCATGTACCCCAAATGTCAGCATCATTATTCTGTGCTCAGAGTGCCAGCATCATCCAGTATCTTGAGTGCCAGTGTCATTATCCTGTGCCCAGAGTGCCAGTGTCATTATCCTGTGCCCAGAGTGCCAGCATCATTATCCTGTACCCAGAGTGCCAGCGTCATTATCCTGTACCCAGAGTGCCAGCGTCATTATCCTGCGTCCAGAGTGCCAGCATCATTATCCTGCGTCCAGAGTGCCAGCGTTATTATCCTGTACCCAGAGTGCCAGCGTCATTATCCTGTACCCCAAATGCCAGCGTCATTATCCTGTGCCCAGAGTGCCAGCGTCATCCAGTATCTTGAGTGCCAGCGTCATTATCCTGTGCCCTGAGTGCCAGCATCATTATCCTGTGCCCAGAGTGCCAGCGTCATTATCCTGTGCCCAGAGTGCCAGCGTCATTATCCTGTACCCAGAGTGCCAGCGTCATTATCCTGTACCCCAAATGCCAGCGTCATTATCCTGTGCCCAGAGTGGCAGCGTCATTATCCTGTGCCCATAGTGCCAGCAACATTATCCTGCGTCTAGAGTGCCAGCATCATTATCTTGTACCCCTAGTGTCAGTGTCATCCTGTACCAAGAGTGCCAGCGTCATTATTCTAGGCTATATGTGATTACACTACAGGGGGGCTCTATATGTGATTACATTACGGGGGGGGGGGGCTCTATATGTGATTACACTACAGGGGGGCATATATATGTGATGTGGGTCTTGCTACAGGATAATGACCCAAAACACACAGCTAAAACACCCAAGAATGGCTAAGAGCAAAACACTGGACAATTCTGAAGTGGCCTTCTATGAGCCCTGACCTAAATCCTATTGAGCATCTTTGGAAAGAGCTGAAACATGCCGCCTGGAAAAGGCTACCTTCACACACGAGACAACTGGAGCAGTTTGCTCATTACAGGAATCGTTTGATTGCAGTGATTGCCTCAAAAGGTTGTTCAACAAAATATTAGGTTAAGAGTACCATCATTTCTGTCCAGGCCTATTTCATGAGTTTAATTTTTTTTAAATTCTGTGGCAGCAGAAAAGCAATGTCTTACTTTCATTTATTCATTTTCATAGATTTTTAATTTATTATTACTTTTGTCAGATTCAAGTTATTTCTGTGACCATTGTGGGTTTTTCTTTCATTAAACGAGGGGTACCAACAATTTTGACCAGGTGTGTATGTGATTACATTATGGGGGGCTCTATATGTGATTACATTATGGCGGCTCTATACAGTATGTGATTACATTATGGGGGCTCTATATGTGATTACATTACAGGGGGCTCTATATGTGATTACATTACGAGGGGATCTCTATGTGATTACATTACAGCACGGTTGGTGGTTAGCACTGCAGCCTTGACGCGCTGGGGTCTTGGGTTCCAATCCCACCAAGGACAACATCTGCAAGGAGTTTGAATGTTCTCCCCGTGTTTGTGTGGGTTTCCCCCCAGTTGTCCGGCTTTCTCCCACACTCCAAAGACACATTAATAGGAAATTTAGATTGTGAGCCCCAATGGGGACAGTGCTCATAATGTCTGTAAAGCGTGAGTAAAATAAATAAATGATAAATAAATTACAGGGGGCATCTGCTGCACCCCCTGGGCCGTGGGGTACTTGGTAGCCAGGCCGGTCGATGCTGGGTGATGTCACGGTGGCAGTGACCCGGTCCGTGACCCAAGGCGGTCAATTAAAGGGAAAGTAAAAGGGGAATAAAGTTTTTAGAGATAATGTTCGTGACACCACCTGTCACATGCGGCTATATGGGGCCGCTGCTGCGGTGCAGATCCACTGGAGCTGGTGGTGACGCAGCAGAGTTGGTTCAGCTCTCCACAGGCAGAGCTAAGCTCCAGGGCGGTATATGTAGAATTGTGGAGGTAGATGTTGTTGGTGCTGTGTAATGCAGGTGATGGCGCAGATAATGACCAGTCCACAGCTTAATGGCGGTTTTCTCTTATCTTTTCTTGCGTTTTTTTAAGCCGACCAGGGCACGGGTACTAGCTGGTAGTAGAGGTCTGGGCGGCCTGGAAGCAAGTTGGGGATCTACCTCGCCAGGTGGAGTTGTAGGCCTTCCCTCTGCGCTATTCTCTTTGGCCCTGCAGCTATGCTGTGGCCCTCGTCCCTGAATAAAGCGTCTTTTTCCTCACCTGTATGGCAGGCAGCTCGGGCCTTCCTTAAGTGTCGCTCCCACGTGGCTGGGCCCTATGGTGCTGCTGGGCCGCCGGGTGTCTGGTGGGGCCAGGAGACCTGCAGTCTCCTGCCCTCCGCATTCAGCTGCTGGGCCTTCAGTGCCCCACAACCATGGACTCCGGTGTCCGGTTCACTTGCGCTTCCCTCTGGGGCGAGCTTATTCACAGCTCCCTTTCACAGGTCCTTCCTCGTCGTCCTCCTGTCTCCAACTCCTCTTAACT